>NC_135232.1:10600932-11200932 GCF_051348905.1 Ranitomeya variabilis
TAGTTACTTATCTCTTATAAGTGTAATGAAACATTGTTTGTATAAATACATAACTTTTATTTATTTAAGGGAGTACTCTATCTATTAAAAGCTGTACATAATATCTATTTATCTATCCCACTTAATCTCAGTTTAGCGCAGGTGTTAATCTTTTATTACAAATTTGGAAACGTAACTGTATAGGTGTGAGGAGTCACTGCAAGTTTATTACAAGGCTTTTCAAGGGAACTCTCTTTTTTAGATGACTGTCTTTTTTCTGTGTTATGAGCAATCAACAAAAATTAATAAAAAAATATTTGTAAACTAATTTGAGACTTTTTATAGAAATAAACCTGTAGCGCTTCACATTTATAACCTTCACAATGTGTTGTTAATGCTTATTAATAAGGTGTGTAAGTGGAAGGCTGACATGTTATTAGCAAAGTCAGGTGACACCAGAAACGATTCCATGCTCAATAGTTTAATAATTAATCATAAGAAAACCTTGTTTATAATTGGAAAACAATAAAACCTGTTCTGCCATCTTGTTCACATGAAGTAAAATATTTCTCACTTTATGCTGTTTAAATATTTGGCTAAAATGACTTAAAGTAAGAAGTGACTGTTTTGGCAAGACATTTTATAATGTGGCTCCATAATACTTTTCTCTGCATCTATTCTACTTCTTGGCTTACAAATACAGCTGAAAAACACTCTGAATGTTGCCTTTGGTACTAAATTAGAAGTTTGGATTCCTGTTTTTAACATAAAAATGTAACTATGACATTTACAAGACAAATTTGTGTTTACCTTAAATTCTGGAAAAGTTGCTGTATGATACATGTATAGTTTGGCCGGGCAATCCATTTTGTTTTAGTGGTTTGGATAATAGTCCTCTTTCAGGAAGCAATGATCCTCCACCTTATAAATATATATATATATATATATATGGTATACATTTTAAGATTATAATTACTAATTTCTTAACCAATTACTTTAGTCTGTTAAAATGCAGCCTAATTAACTTCTTATTTAATATCCACAATTATCCACACAGGCAGTCCTTGACTTAAGAACATCAGTTGTTTGAAAATAATAATGCTCACCGTATTGCTCACCAGTCCAGTTTTCTTTCCCCTACTATTGCAAGCGGCATCTCCCAGGCATTTACTATAGGCCAGGCCTCAGCCATCTCCTGCTCTCAGGGGTCACTACTTGTAGTCAGGTACAGAAATGCATGTGCTCTGCGACCTTATAACATGCAGGGCCATATGGGGCCCGGTCACAGCCATAGGTCCTGGTCTATAGTGACCTGGAGACACAGGATGGCAGGAGAGGTAAGAGATGAGGCGAGTTCCTCTCCAGCTGACCTGCTGCTCGCCATACTCTCCTATTTTCCCTCATCTTGTGCCTCTTTAATACAGGTTGTATGTTCTAAGGTCATGACGCCATGTCACTACCTTATGACATACAGCGACTTCCAGGTCTTAAGAGCCTATAGCAAAGAGATCAGAGATGCAGGAAGAAGAGGACCGGAAGGCAGGCGGCGCGCAGGCAGCCCGAGAGCTCAGTGATTAGGAGAGTATTATTATTTTGTTATTATTTTACATGACCTGTTACATATAAAATGTTAATTAAGGTTAGAAACAAACCTACAGAATACAAATAGTAACACGGGGACTGCCTGTATAGGCGTTAATGATTATTGTATTAGAAGCCCATGTTTTGTTATGTAGTTATTTACAATGTGAGATGATACAGATCGTAGTATTTGAAGTTACCTGTTGACAGTGAATAACCAGAACTTCCGTGATATTTAAACTTCTGTGATTTTTAAACTTCTGTGATTTTTACGTTGAAAACTTTTCCGGTGGATACAAAGAAAATTTTTGATTAATCCCTCCACCTCTGGAGTTTTGATTTTGCATTTTCGCTTTTCGCTCCCCTCCTTCCCAGAGCCATAACTTTTTTTTATTTTTCCGTCAATATGGCCATGTGATGGCTCATCTTTTGCGGGACAAGTTGTACTTTTGAACGACACAATTGGTTTTACCATATTGTGTACTAGAAAAAATTCCAAGTGCGGTGAAATTGCAAAAAAAAGTGCAATCCCACACTTGTTTTTTGTTTGCCTTTTTTTGCTAGGTTCACTAAATGCTAAAACTGAGCTGCCATTATGATTCTCCAGGTCAGTACGAGTTCATAGACACCAAACATGTCTAGGTTACTTTTTATCTAAGTGGTGAAAAAAATTTCCAAACTTTGCTAAAAAAAAATTGCGCCATTTTCCGATACCCATAGCATCTCCATTTTTGATCTGGGGTCGGGTGAGGGCTTATTATTTGCGCACTGAGCTAACGTTTTTAATGATACCATTTCAGTGCAGATACGTTCATTTGATCGCCCGTTATTGCATTTTAATGCAATGTCGCGACGACCAAAAAAAGTAATTCTGGCGTTTCTAATTTTTTTTTCTCTACGCTGTTTAGCGATCAGGTTAATCCTTTTTTTATTGATAGATCGGGCGATTCTGAACACGGCGATACCAAATATGTGTAGGTTTGATTTTTTTTATTATTGTTTTATTTTGAATGGGGCAAAAGGGGGGTGATTTAAACTTTTTTTTTTTTATATATATTTTTTTTAAACATTTTTTTTTACTTTTGCCATGCTTCAATAGTCTCCATGGGAGGCTAGAAGCTGGCATAACTTGATCGGCTCAGCTACATAGGAGCGATGCTCAGATCGCTCCTATGTAGTAGAATTGTTGCATTGCTATGAGCGCCGACCACAGGGTGGCGCTCACAGTAAGCCGGCATCAACAACCATAGAGGTCTTCAATAGACTTCTATGGTTGTCAGGCCGACACATCGCTGACCCCCAATCACGTGATGGGGGTCGGCGATTCGCTCATTTCCAGCCCGATGACCGGAAGCGCCGGTTAAATGCCGCTGTCAGCGGAATTTAACTAGTTAATAGCAGTGGGTGGATCGCGATTCCACCTGCTGCTATTGCGGGCACATGTCTGCTGTACAAAACCGCTGACATGTCGCGGCTTTGACATGGGCTCACCGCCGGAGCCCGCATCAAAGCGGGGGATCCGACCTCCGCAGTAATAGTAAAGGGGTTAAAGAGAATCAGACGTGTCCAAAAAAATCTGATTACCAACAGCTATGGGATTAAAGGGGTATTCCGACGTTTGGAAGTGATTACGTAGATGTGAGATACTGGACAGGAGACACACGTGGCAGCCCCCCACAGTGCCCAGTATAAATAAATGGAGAAGAAGCCCAGACTGATTCACACAGGGCTCCAGAGCCTCGGTCCTCAGGGTTGGTGAGGTCCCCGTGGTTGTACAGTAATCCGTCCCATGGACAGAGAATAACGTGCAAGCTTCAGAAGACCCAACACCGGGCGTTAGAGGCCATACACCTGCACTACACAATGAGCCACAATGGAGTCGCTGCAGGGAAGGGTTACAGTGATGCACAGGAAGAAATGGGATTACAATGACTTGGAATCAAAACACAAACGCATCTATATAGAAGACTAAAATGATTCAGCGCTCCAAAGTCCTTGCGGTGAAAATAAGGGGTAGCGTTCATTCAGACCCTCACGTCTGGGGTGACGTTTCGCCTCACACGGAGCCTTTCTCAGCAGTGGATGATACAGCCAGGTGCGCTTTTATAGGCGTATGTAACAATCATAGGACTTTAGGGTATGTGCACACGTTGCGGATTTTTACGCGCAGATTTCCAGCGTTTTTTGTGTGGATTTCACCTACAGATTCCTATAATGGAACAGGTGTAAAACGCGGCTGAATCGGCACAAAGAATTGACATGCTGTGGAAAATAAACCGCAGCGTTTCTGTGTGGAATGTTCCGCAGCATGTGCACTGCGGATTTTGTTTTCCATAGGTTTCCGTGGTTCCGTACAAGGCAGGAAAACTGCTGCAGATCCGCAGCCAAATCCGCACCGTGTGCACATGGCCGTATTACTATCATACTACAGAAGTTAAAAAGTGAGATTTTACAGAACTCTCCAATTTATGTCCACGTGACTCCATACACCCTTCCAACAACAGGGTTTCCCTCCTACGGCCGCCTCCACGCCACAGCTACTGGCAGCACTATAGTCATTGCTGTTGCAAGGGTCCTGCTAGACTTAGATACTCCTATTTGCTAGGACTTGCACTTCAGCACATTCTACTTTACAGGATTGACCTCCCTTTTTCTGACCCCTGTCCTTGTACATATACACTTTATCATTCCAGAGCCTGCTGGTGCACCTGCCTATAAATAATTGTATTCAATGCCAGGATTGCTTTCTTTTATGTCTATACATTGGATGAATATTGTTATCTATTATTGCATGTGGCCGTCTATGGAATGTGTCCTCATTTTCACCTGTACTGACTATTATGGTGGAGGTTGCGTGGAGCTCACTCTGCCTTGTTCTGTGTTCCTTTGCCTGAATATTCTGATTTCTACTTTCTTATTTTGATGTATATACTAATAAAATCATTCTATTTTACTCTGGGTTTTGGCTCATTCACTTATTTTGGAGGTGAACCTATATATTTTTCTTACGGTCTTTATTTGGGTTTTCAGTATAGGAGGAGGCTGACCGCAGTGTATACAGAAAGCGCGGCCGTCCTCACCCAGGAGAGCGGGGGGATTTGTTCTCACTCCTCATTGCTGAGCTCGCCCAGTATTTATTTCTCTTTTCCAGGACCATTTTCAGTGTTCCATATGACAGAATTGTATCTTTAGAAATGTTGCACTGATGGGTCGTACAGCGTCCATTGTTTTCTGCTCACACCCAGCCGAATCCAGCTGAGACTCCACCGATCGGCCCGGCCTGATGGAAGAACATTGCTCCGAGTGCAGCCGATATTTACAGGATCGCACAGATCTGATTGTTATACCAGCGTGAGACACAAAATGTGAAGAGTCCCATATTCTACAGAACCGGCAGGAAATAAGACAAGTGACGCAGACCTGTCAATATGGGAGGGGGAACAGTTGTGGCCATAAATATTGGGGCAGGTCATAGATAAGGAGGGTGAGGTTCTATTGTCCTGAGATTTAGGTCAGATCCATGGATGTGAAGTCTCCAGGAGTCTGAGGGGAACATTTCTTCATTGATGGAGCAAGACATAAGTCCATGCGACACATTCATTCCAACTCTGTCACGGGTCGTCAGAATATTGTAAACCATTAGTACAAGAAAATAAAAATGTGATTATTGCCTAACATTACAAAGAACATTACAAAGATAGATTTTTTTCCTCTGTAAAATCTGCCACAGCCTGTCCCATCAGTGGTGGCAGCAGCAGTCAGACCCTCCGCGAAAAGCAGCTTATGTCTTAAGAAAAAACAATTATGGTTTAAAAAAAAAAAAACAACATCCAGCTAGTCGGGCTGTATGGGTGGCATGGAGGTGCTGGTCTGGTGTACTGGTGAGGACGTCCCGGCAGATAGTTTCCCCAATAATCCGCAATGTGAAGTGCGGGTCCGGTCTACTGGTGAGGTCGTCCCTGCAGTTTCCCCAATAAACCGCAATGTGCAAACTCAGCCTGATCCAGATCCAACTGCAGTTACTCCCACTAATGTCACCCTGAGCTTTAGAATTCTAGAAAGGAAAATACAACTCACAGCTGTCAAACAAGTTTATTACAAGTCAAATAGAACTAAAAAAGAGAAATATATAAATAGATGCATACACTCAGCATCCTTCCATCCATAGATTCTGTCAGTTGCTTGATCTGTTTACGACCAACATTGCGTGCAGCAGCCACCACAGCCTCCAGACACTGCTCCGAGAGGTGGACTGTTTTCCCTCCCTGTAGATCTCACATTTTATGAGGGACCACAGGTTCTCTATGGGGTTCAGATCAGGTGAACAAGGGGGCCATGTCATTATTTGTTCTTCTTTGAGACCTTTACTGGCCAGCCTCGCTGTGGAGTAGTTGGGGGCATGTGATGGAGCATTGTCCTGCATGAAAATCATGTTTTTCTTGAACGATACCGACTTCCTCCTGTACCACTGCTTGAAGAAGTTGTCTTCCAGAAACTGGCAGTAGGTCTGGGAGTTGAGCTTCACTCCATCCTCAACCCGAAAAGGTCCCACAAGTTCATCTTTGATGATCCCAGCCCATACCAGTCCCCCACCTCCACCTTGCTGGCGTCTGAGTCGGAGTGGAGCTCTCTGCCCTTTACTGATCCAGCCTCTGGCCCATCAAGAGTCACTCTCATTTCATCAGTCCATAAAACCTTTGAAAAGTCAGTCAAGATATTTCTTGGCCCAGTCTTGACGTTTTATCTTATGTTTCTTGTTCACAGGTGGTCGTTTTTCAGCCTTCCTTACCTTGGCCATGTCCCTGAGTATCGCACACCTTGTGCCTTTTGTTACTCCAGTAACGTTGCAGCTCTGAAATATGGCAAAACTGGTGGCAAATGGCATCTTGGCAGCTTCACGCTCGATTTTCCTCAATTCATGGGCAGTTATTTTGCGTCTTTTTTGCCCAACACGCTTCTTGCGACCCTGTTGGCTATTTGCCATGAAACACGTGATTGTTCGGTGATCACGCTTCAAAAGTTTGGCAATTTCAAGACTGCTGCATCCCTCTGCAAGACATCTCACAATTTTGGACTTTTCACAGTCGTCAAATCTCTCTTCTGACCCATTTTGCCAAAGGAAAGGAAGTTGCCTAATAATTAAGCACAACTTATATAGGTGATGTCATTAGACAACACCCCTCCTCATTACAGAGATGTACATCACCGGATTTACTTAATTGGTAGTTGGCTCTCAAGCAGAACAGCTCGGAGTAGGAGAACATGTATAAAAAGGATCATGTGATCCAAATACAACTTGCCGAATAATTCTGCACACACTGTAGATAAGCCCCTGTTGCTGGTGGGCTTAGCTCACCTTCGATTTTGGGGGTGACAGGTTCCCTTTAATGCGCCTAACATAAATAAAAATATGATAATTAGTATCACAAATAAACATTTACATCCAGGTACCTTATAGATGACGTCGTCTCTGGAGTCGTTCTCCTTCTTTTCTTCATCTTGTCCAGACTTCATGAGTTTTCTCATCCACAGCCGTCTCTGCAGACTTCTATCTTCTCCGGGCTTGTTCAGCACCTCCCCACATGACGCCTTAAAGATAGCAGTGTCATTATAAAATATCTGCCTTACCCTGAGCCCCTGAATAAATAATTGCCCGTCACTATATTCCCTGAACAAAATATGACCCCACACTGTCCCTCTTAGGGTCTGTGCACATGCTGCGGATTTTGCTGTGGAAACGCAGCATTTCCGCAGCTGCGGGTCCGCAGTAGTTTCCCATGAGTTTACATTACAATGTGAACCTATGGGAAACAAAAAACGCTGTGCCCATGCTGCGGAAAAAACTGCGCGGAAACGCAGCAGTTTACATTCCGCAGCATGTCACTTCTTTCTGCGGATTCCGCAGCGGTTTTACAGCTGCTCCTATAGAAAACCGCAGTTGTAAAACCGCAGTGAAATCCGCAGAAAAACCGCGGTAAATCCGAGATAAATCTGCAGCAAAAACGCAGCATTTTTGCCCTGCAGATTTATCAAATCCGCTTCGGAAAAATCAGCAGAGGACCAATATTCTTCACACTGCCCCCTTCTTTCCATACATCATGCTGTTCTCTCAAACTGAGTCAGTAAATATCCACACACAGTAAATATCCCCCCCCCACACACAGTAAATGCCCCCCACACACACAGTAAATGCCCCCACACACACAGTAAATACTCCCCTCATACACACAGTAAATACCCCCCTCATACACACACAGTAAATACCCCCATACACTAAATACAACACACACAGTAAATGCACCCCCCCCAGTAAACACCACTACAGATATCACACACTACAGATATCACACACTACAGATATCACACACACTACAGATATCACACACACTACAGATATCACACACACACACACTACAGATATCACACACTCTAGATATCACACACACTACAGATATCACACACACTACAGATATCACACACTCTACAGATATCACACACTACAGATATCACACACTACAGATATCACACACTACAGATATCACACACACTACAGATATCACACACACTACAGATATCACACACTACAGATATCACACACACTACAGATATCACACACTACAGATATCACACACACTACAGATATCACACACACTACAGATATCACACACACTACAGATATCACACACACTACAGATATCACACACTCTACAGATATCACACACTACAGATATCACACACACTACAGATATCACACACACACTACAGATATCACACACACTACAGATATCACACACACTACAGATATCACACACACTACAGATATCACACACTACAGATATCACACACACTACAGATATCACACACACACACTACAGATATCACACACACTACAGATATCACACACTACAGATATCACACACACACTACAGATATCACACACACTACAGATATCACACACTACAGATATCACACACACTACAGATATCACACACACACTACAGATATCACACACACTACAGATATCACACATACACTACAGATATCACACACACACACACTACAGATATCACACACACACTACAGATATCACACACACTACAGATATCACACATACACTACAGATATCACACACACACACACACTACAGATATCACACACACACTACAGATATCACACACACTACAGATATCACACACACTACAGATATCACACACTCTACAGATATCACACACTCTACAGATATCACACACACTCTACAGATATCACACACACTACAGATATCACACACTACAGATATCACACACACTACAGATATCACACACACACTACAGATATCACACACACTACAGATATCACACACTACAGATATCACACTCTACAGATATCACACACTCTACAGATATCACACACTCTACAGATATCACACACACTCTACAGATATCACACACACTACAGATATCACACATACACTACAGATATCACACACACACACTACAGATATCACACACTACAGATATCACACACTCTACAGATATCACACACACTCTACAGATATCACACACACTACAGATATCACACATACACTACAGATATCACACACACACACTACAGATATCACACATACACTACAGATATCACACACACACACACACACACACTACAGATATCACACACACACTACAGATATCACACACACACTACAGATATCACACACACTACAGATATCACACACACTACAGATATCACACACACTACAGATATCACACACACTACAGATATCACACACTCTACAGATATCACACACGCTACAGATATCACACACTACAGATATCACACACACACTACAGATATCACACACTACAGATCTCACACACTACAGATATCACACACACACTACAGATATCACACACACACTACAGATATCACACACACTACAGATATCACACATACACTACAGATATCACACACACACACACACACTACAGATATCACACACACACTACAGATATCACACACACTACAGATATCACACACACTACAGATATCACACACACTACAGATATCACACACTCTACAGATATCACACACTCTACAGATATCACACACACTCTACAGATATCACACACTACAGATATCACACACACTACAGATATCACACACACACTACAGATATCACACACACTACAGATATCACACACTACAGATATCACACACTACAGATATCACACACTCTACAGATATCACACACACTCTACAGATATCACACACACTACAGATATCACACATACACTACAGATATCACACACACACACTACAGATATCACACACTACAGATATCACACACTCTACAGATATCACACACTACAGATATCACACACACTACAGATATCACACACACTACAGATATCACACACTACAGATATCACACACTACAGATATCACACACACTACAGATATCACACACACTACAGATATCACACACTCTACAGATATCACACACTCTACAGATATCACACACACTACAGATATCACACACACTACAGATATCACACACACTACAGATATCACACACACTACAGATATCACACACACTACAGATATCACACACACACACACATCTCACACACACACTACAGATATCACACACACTACAGATATCACACACACTACAGATATCACACACTACAGATATCACACACACTACAGATATCACACACACTACAGATATCACACACACTACAGATATCACACACTACAGATATCACACACACTACAGATATCACACACACTACAGATATCACACACACTACAGATATCACACACACTACAGATATCACACACACTACAGATATCACACACACTACAGATATCACACACTACAGATATCACACACACTACAGATATCACACACACTACAGATATCACACACTCTACAGATATCACACACTCTACAGATATCACACACACTACAGATATCACACACACTACAGATATCACACACACTACAGATATCACACACTACAGATATCACACACACACACACTACAGATATCACACACACACTACAGATATCACACACACACTACAGATATCACACACACTACAGATATCACACACACTACAGATATCACACACACTACAGATATCACACACACTACAGATATCACACACTCTACAGATATCACACACGCTACAGATATCACACACTACAGATATCACACACACACACTACAGATATCACACACACACTACAGATCTCACACACTACAGATCTCACACACTACAGATATCACACACACTACAGATATCACACACACTACAGATATCACACACACTACAGATATCACACACACTACAGATATCACACACACTACAGATATCACACACTACAGATATCACACACTACAGATATCACACACACTACAGATATCACACACACTACAGATATCACACACTACAGATATCACACACACTACAGATATCACACACACTACAGATATCACACACACTACAGATATCACACACACTACAGATATCACACACACTACAGATATCACACACTACAGATATCACACACACTACAGATATCACACACACTACAGATATCACACACACTACAGATATCACACACACTACAGATATCACACACTCTACAGATATCACACACTCTACAGATATCACACACACTACAGATATCACACACACTACAGATATCACACACACTACAGATATCACACACACTACAGATATCACACACACACACACACATCTCACACACACACTACAGATATCACACACACTACAGATATCACACACACTACAGATATCACACACTACAGATATCACACACTACAGATATCACACACTACAGATATCACACACACTACAGATATCACACACACTACAGATATCACACACACTACAGATATCACACACTCTACAGATATCACACACTACAGATATCACACACACTACAGATATCACACACACTACAGATATCACACACACTACAGATATCACACACACTACAGATATCACACACACTACAGATATCACACACACTACAGATATCACACACTACAGATATCACACACACTACAGATATCACACACACTACAGATATCACACACACTACAGATATCACACACTACAGATATCACACACACTACAGATATCACACACTCTACAGATATCACACACTCTACAGATATCACACACTCTACAGATATCACACACACTACAGATATCACACACACTACAGATATCACACACACTACAGATATCACACACACTACAGATATCACACACACTACAGATATCACACACACTACAGATATCACACACTCTACAGATATCACACACTCTACAGATATCACACACACTACAGATATCACACACTACAGATATCACACACACTACAGATATCACACACACTACAGATATCACACACTACAGATATCACACACACTACAGATATCACACACACTACAGATATCACACACTCTACAGATATCACACACTCTACAGATATCACACACACTACAGATATCACACACACTACAGATATCACACACACTACAGATATCACACACACTACAGATATCACACACACTACAGATATCACACTACAGATATCACACACACTACAGATATCACACACACTACAGATATCACACACTACAGATATCACACACACTACAGATATCACACACACTACAGATATCACACACTACAGATATCACACACACTACAGATATCACACACACTACAGATATCACACACTCTACAGATATCACACACTCTACAGATATCACACACACTACAGATATCACACACTCTACAGATATCACACACGCTACAGATATCACACACTACAGATATCACACACACACTACAGATATCACACACTACAGATCTCACACACTACAGATATCACACACACTACAGATATCACACACACTACAGATATCACACACTCTACAGATATCACACACTCTACAGATATCACACACACTCTACAGATATCACACACACTACAGATATCACACACTACAGATATCACACACACTACAGATATCACACACACACTACAGATATCACACACACTACAGATATCACACATACACTACAGATATCACACACACACACACACACTACAGATATCACACACACACTACAGATATCACACACACTACAGATATCACACACACTACAGATATCACACACACTACAGATATCACACACTCTACAGATATCACACACTCTACAGATATCACACACTCTACAGATATCACACACACTCTACAGATATCACACACTACAGATATCACACACACTACAGATATCACACACACACTACAGATATCACACACACTACAGATATCACACACTACAGATATCACACACTCTACAGATATCACACACTCTACAGATATCACACACACTCTACAGATATCACACACACTACAGATATCACACATACACTACAGATATCACACACACACACTACAGATATCACACACTACAGATATCACACACTCTACAGATATCACACACTCTACAGATATCACACACACTCTACAGATATCACACACACTACAGATATCACACATACACTACAGATATCACACACACACACTACAGATATCACACATACACTACAGATATCACACACACACACACACACACTACAGATATCACACACACACTACAGATATCACACACACACTACAGATATCACACACACTACAGATATCACACACACTACAGATATCACACACTCTACAGATATCACACACGCTACAGATATCACACACTACAGATATCACACACACACTACAGATATCACACACTACAGATCTCACACACTACAGATATCACACACACTACAGATATCACACACACTACAGATATCACACACACTACAGATATCACACACTACAGATATGACACTACAGATATCACACACACTACAGATATCACACACACTACAGATATCACACACACTACAGATATCACACACACTACAGATATCACACACACTACAGATATCACACACACTACAGATATCACACACTACAGATATCACACACACTACAGATATCACACACACTACAGATATCACACACACTACAGATATCACACACACTACAGATATCACACACACTACAGATATCACACACTACAGATATCACACACACTACAGATATCACACACACTACAGATATCACACACACTACAGATATCACACACTACAGATATCACACACACTACAGATATCACACACACTACAGATATCACACACACTACAGATATCACACACTCTACAGATATCACACACACTACAGATATCACACACACTACAGATATCACACACACTACAGATATCACACACACTACAGATATCACACACACACACACACATCTCACACACACACTACAGATATCACACACACTACAGATATCACACACACTACAGATATCACACACTACAGATATCACACACTACAGATATCACACACACTACAGATATCACACACACTACAGATATCACACACTACAGATATCACACACACTACAGATATCACACACACTACAGATATCACACACACTACAGATATCACACACACTACAGATATCACACACACTACAGATATCACACACACTACAGATATCACACACTACAGATATCACACACACTACAGATATCACACACACTACAGATATCACACACACTACAGATATCACACACTCTACAGATATCACACACTCTACAGATATCACACACACTACAGATATCACACACACTACAGATATCACACACACTACAGATATCACACACTACAGATATCACACACACACACACACACTACAGATATCACACACACACTACAGATATCACACACACTACAGATATCACACACACTACAGATATCACACACACTACAGATATCACACACACTACAGATATCACACACACTACAGATATCACACACTACAGATATCACACACGCTACAGATATCACACACTACAGATATCACACACACACACTACAGATATCACACACACACTACAGATATCACACACTACAGATCTCACACACTACAGATATCACACACACTACAGATATCACACACACTACAGATATCACACACACTACAGATATCACACACTACAGATATGACACACTACAGATATCACACACACTACAGATATCACACACACTACAGATATCACACACACTACAGATATCACACACTACAGATATCACACACTACAGATATCACACACTACAGATATCACACACACTACAGATATCACACACTACAGATATCACACACACTACAGATATCACACACACTACAGATATCACACACTACAGATATCACACACTACAGATATCACACACACTACAGATATCACACACTACAGATATCACACACTACAGATATCACACACACTACAGATATCACACACACTACAGATATCACACACTCTACAGATATCACACACACTACAGATATCACACACACTACAGATATCACACACACACACACACACATCTCACACACTCTACAGATATCACACATACACTACAGATATCACACACACACACTACAGATATCACACACTACAGATATCACACACTACAGATATCACACACACTACAGATATCACACACACTACAGATATCACACACTACAGATATCACACACACTACAGATATCACACACTACAGATATCACACACACTACAGATATCACACACTACAGATATCACACACTACAGATATCACACACACTACAGATATCACACACTCTACAGATATCACACACTCTACAGATATCACACACACTACAGATATCACACACACTACAGATATCACACACACTACAGATATCACACACACTACAGATATCACACACACTACAGATATCACACTACAGATATCACACACTCTACAGATATCACACACACTACAGATATCACACACACTACAGATATCACACACTACAGATATCACACACACTACAGATATCACACACACTACAGATATCACACACTACAGATATCACACACACTACAGATATCACACACACTACAGATATCACACACTCTACAGATATCACACACTCTACAGATATCACACACACTACAGATATCACACACACTACAGATATCACACACACTACAGATATCACACACACACACACATCTCACACTCTCCTCTCTGGTACAGGAGAGGCTGATATAAACCTGCAGCTCCTCAGCTTCTCCTACTTACAGCAGCTCTGTCCCCCGCGGCTGCAGAGCAGGAGAAGCTGTCTCACCGTGATGACTGGAGCTGCTTCCTATTTCTCACGTGCCCCGGCTGCCCCGGCTCCCCTAGATACGCCTCTGACTGATGCTGTGAGGGAGGAATTTGCTACACTGCAACATGGTGTCAGATGCCTGCCTGCTGGGCCCCTGAACCGCCAAGCCCGATTGCAGCAGCGACAACTGCGACCGTGGTAGATATGCCCCTGCCCAGCACACAGTCCCATGCAAGCCACATCATTCCCTTTCCCAGCAAGACCCCCAGCACGCAGTCCCATGCAAGCATCACCCCCTTCCCCAGGCAAACCCACAACACCTGCATGAACATCCACTTACCTGATCTGTGACCCCAAAACACTCCAAATCCTGCCATGAAACCCACAGCTTCCCACGAGGCTGAAGTTGGTTTTTTAGGAGAGAGAGACTACACTTAACTACAGCTACAAAAACTATAAAAGTGGCACAAAACTGGGCATCAAAGTGGGCACCGAAGGCCATTAATGAAAGGGTTGAATGACTTTGGGCCACTGATCTCACAGTGTAGACATATAGGACAGGGAGCCCCACATCAATCCCAGGTGCCTCCAGTCTGGCCCTAATGGGTTCTGGGCATCAGAACTGGCATCAAAGTGGGCAAACAGCTGATTATGGCCCCTTGAATAAGTAACTGGAGTTTCTAAGGGGTTAAATAACTTTAGGCCACTGGGTTTGATGTATAGAAAACAGAGAATAAGAAACCAACTTCAGCCTCTTCGGCTTCCTGATGTCTGAGGTGCTGCCCCCTCCTGTGACCATGAACAGAAGAGAGAAAGTACATGCACCAAAAATAATGGGATCACCACACCAGTAGTTATATTACAAAAAATATAGAACATTTTTTATTGGTAAACAACACCACACAAAAGACCATATTAAAAACAATTAAAAACCTCCAAAAACACACTGGAAGGCAAAAGATCCATACAAAATATGAGTTAAATACTCAAAAAAAACATTGCACAGTCTATACAAGGTATTATACATATGATGTTCAAAAAGTGACCTAGGCTGACCAAATAAATGACAATAATATAGGCCTATATATGCATGCTGTATTCCCTCTATCCAAAGCAATAAGACAGCGTTTTACTTCAAATATCCCATTTGGAGGTGGGAAAAATTAACATGAGCTTACAGCCATAATCCCCCTAGGTGGGAAAAAAACCTCACCATCCATAGTACAACTAAGCACTTGCGAGCCACTTTCCATCTGTCTGAGCCAGATAAAGCTTACAGGCCTGATGTAAGAGTTCCCACACCGTCAGGTCAGGTCACCGAAGGATTTGGCTAAGTAAACTGTGGCAATGTAGGACCCACGCGTATCGACGCTTGGTGCGTCTTCCTCAAGGTCCACAGTGCTATGCTGGTGCTATACCTATTTAAATACTATTTCATAATCATACATACCATGCCAGGTGTGTGGCATAATGGCGGCGGAGACGAGTCAAGAAGCGTAAGTCCGGCATATTACAATCGCTATTGCGCAGGTGCAAGATTCCCAGGCATACCGGAAATCATGCTCTAATCCATTGCGCCTGCGTAAAAGAGTTTACCATGGCACCCAGGACGCATCGGAGGTGAGTCTAAGGAAGGAATTCCATGTAATAAAGCATGAATCTATTCCGAACGGTACCCAAGTGGAATCCACTGGGCTCTAAGAAGGACATAGAAAGAATATTCAATATATTCACGGGGGTTGAGACTCCCAACCCCAATGTACTGCGCATGTGTGGGAATGTCACCATGGCAACCAAGACGCACTATCTGCACGCTTAGAAGAAACAAGATATTCAAAATGCTGCAGTAAGTCTCTGCCAGAAGCGGCGAGATCGCACCTAAGCTATATGCTACATGATGAGCACAGAACGGTATCCGTTTTCACAAAGAAATATCGTTATCGCATGCTAGTTTACAAGAGGACTAGTCCAGCCCCCATACTAGTTCAAAGAATCAGCGCCTGCGCAATAGAGTAGCCATATGGTAATAGCGGAGAAGCACATTTCTACTGATAACAACAAGGGGAACGGATATTACTGATTAAGTATACATGATGCAGTGAGGCTCCATCACGACCATGTAGACTCAAATTTGGGCCGAATGATCACCAAGAATAAGATACCCAAGCAACAAAGACTATTTGAACCCAGGGGGACGAAGGAAAAGAGGAGAACACAGCATGCAACCAATAACCCAATCACTAAATATACCCCCATGCAGTCTATGTGTCTTCCTATAGATTTCAATGCCCCCTACAAAATAACATATGTTGGTATGACAATATTTATCCATCACAATATAAATGTCCATAAGCATTTGGGGGTCAATCTTGAGATGAGTCTCATCAATCTTGTATTCTTCGACTGCCAGAATATCGGGGGTTATTCCAGGATCCAAATGGTCATAGCAAAATAAACAAGAAGAATCTAAGGAGGAAGAAAACATAATTATAAATATATATAGCTATATATATAGCTGTATCACTCAAAACCCCCCAATTCCCTGTACCCATGGTTATCCACAAAAATAATGATAGAGGGGGGCCAATAATCACTATAACTTTTTGTAGAAACCGGTGTACAGCAATTCCTCATTCAAACCCCCTGGTGACAAACTTTTTAGTTAGAAAATCCAGCGGGATTCCCTTTGCAAGAATTCATCCGTAATTCTGCCCCCTCTAATGTTCTGGGTAACTCCCTCCAACCCCATAACCTTAAGGGTTCTGGGGGTACCATGATGGTGATCTAAAAAATGTGCCGCCACCGAGGTGATTTGCTTACCCTTTTCTCTGTCCGTTCCGGCCGTAGAAATATTGGATATCTGCTGTTGGACCCTGCGGCGAAGCTCTTGGGTAGTCTGTCCAACATAGATCTTGTTGCAGCCACATATCAGGGCATATACCAAATTCCGTGTGCGGCAATTGAAGAAGGATCTTGAGGTCACTCGTGTGGGTAGAGATGGCAATAGAGTGCCGACATCAGCTAACATGAAAGGGCATATGGAACACCCTCCACATGGATATGATCCCGTAACTGGGTGATCCACACGAAGTCTAGAGGTGGGACGTCTGAAATGGCTCCTTGATAAACAGTCCTTCAGATTTCTCGCCACTATCCTAGGTTTCTCTGGGATTAGTGCAAAAAGCCTCGTGTCACTCTGTAAAATCTCCCAGTTACCTTCCATTATCCGACGAATATCCCCCCATTGGTTATTAAATTGAGTTATCAGACTGAGTGTGTTCTCATTCGTCCTTTCTCATGGCCTTAGAGTCTCTGCCCTTGAACTTTGTCGGGAAGATTCGAAAGCCTTAGAGATAATCCTCCGTGGATAACCACGTTCACGGAAACGTTCCGTGAGTAATCTTGATTGATCCCCCTCCTGTGACATCATTCCCACACATGGTCACATGACAGTGACGTCACCACAGGTCCTTCAGCTCTCAGTGCAGCAGCTCCGTCCTGGTTGTGTGCAGCTCGTGTTCTCTGGTGTCAGCCAGCAGCAGGTTTCCCGCCATTCCGGTGAGATTACAGGAGGGTTTGGTGGAGTTTTGGTGCTTGTGGTAAATCTGTGAGAGGAGAGTGTGGGGTGAGATCAGAGCTGTTCCTGTGGAGGCTCCTGCTCCATGTGACTGCGGCTCCTCAGTGTTGGGGACGGGCAGCATTGTATGGGGGATGTGCAGCGTCTCCTCCTCATCTCACGGCCTCGCTGGTTGTGTAGTTACCACGGTGTCTGCTGGGACATTATACAGGACGGCACTGGAGGATTCTGGGTGATGACCAGAGTGGTGACTGCTGTGACATTATACAGGACAGCACTGGAGGATTCTGGGTGATGAGCGGAGAGGTGACTGCTGGGACATTATACAGCACTGGAGGATTCTGGGTGATGTGCGGAGAGGTCACTGCTGGGACATTATACAGGACGGCACTGGAGGATTCTGGGTGATGACGGTGTGGCTGTTGTCAGGTTCCTATAAGGTGTCAGGACGTCGCTGACTATCTCTCCATGGAGGAGTGGGAGTATTTAGAAGGACACCAGGATCGGTACAAGGAGGAGATGATGGAGGAGCTCCGGCCTCTTACACCACCAGGTGAGGAGATATGTGATTATTACTGTGGGCTCTGGCTGCCATGTTGATGTCCTGTACAATGTGTAGATACGGTTGTGTAATAATATAATGGAGAAGATACTTAAAGGGAATCTGTAAGCAGGTTATTGTTCCCTCATCTGAGAGGAGCAGGATTTTGGCAGAGAAATCCTGAATCCAATGATGTAATGCTTAGATTACTGGGTGCAGCAGTTCTGACACAGAGTTTATAGATTAACTAAGAAGTGTATAGACACTGAGCTGCTTATCATAGGAAGGGCGGAGTCAGACTAGATTTCCGGTGCTGCTGTGTCCAGCAATGATCAGATCCTGGTAAGTAAACAAAACCATGGATCTTGTTAAGACTGGCATCTCTGAAATCCGTTTTTAACCCCTTTCTAATGCTGCTGTCCTCAGATTACATAGCAAAAAACTGCTGACAGATTCTCTTTACTGACGTCTTTTCACATCTATTTAGCTGTACGCTGTGTGCAGAATTACTAGTTAGTGAGTATTGTGAAGATCATTGAAAATATTAAAATCTGAAGCCACCAGTGAAGGGGGCACTTCCCTCTCCCTCCTCCCCTGTCACGCAGAATTGCAGCACAGGACAAGAGCTGCAATCTGAGCTGACACTCTTAGAATTAAACTTAGACAATAGACTAATACAAGTAGGAAATTGGATGTGGCTGCATAGTGAACCAGCTTAGTTAACATGTAAGAGCTCCTTTTGTGACAACAATAGGAACCTGTGTTTACACATAGACACAGAAGTGGAAGAAGCCTTTTGTCCCCAGGAAATATGTTGTCCTTTCAGGGGACATGCCATAATTTTACACATGACAGCTTTGTCAATGTAAGGGAAATATTGCACCTGCAATACACTGGATGTTTCCGGAAAAAAATGTTGTCTAGCAAACTTGTTAGATCATGTTTAGTGCACGATCTAACAAGTTTGTGTGAGAGCAGATTGTCAGTTCTAATGCATTGCAGTGCTGGTGCATTGCAGCGGATTAGAACTGCTATCAGACTGCAGAAAGTGAAAGTGCCACAGAGGGACTAACTAAAAAAGAAAAAAAAATTGCAAAGTAATAAAAATATATTGTACCCATAAATATTTTTCTGAGAAAAAAAGTACTCATTTTGTATTGCCGTGTCCAGAATGAACCGAACTGTAAAACGATCCCACCAAAACTTCATCTCGTCCCGCAAAAAACAAGTCATCACATGACTCTGTGGACCAAAATATGGAAAAATTAATAGCTGTTTAAATAAGGTGATGCAAAAACTAGTTTTCGCAATAAAAAGGGTCTTTTAGTGTGTGACAGCTGCCAATCATAAAAACCCGATATAAATCTGGTATCGCTGTAATTGCACCGACCCGAAGAATAAAGTTGTCTAATCACTTATACCGCACGAGGAACTGCGTAAAAAATATATAAATCCTTTTCTTCACCTGCTGTTGATTTTTTTCATTCTGCCTCCCAAAGATCGCAGAAGGCTCAGCGCACATTTATCTTGAGCTCTATGCTGAGCGCTTACATTGGGGTTTCCATGTAAGTCTCTGTAATACGTGATTGAGATATAACCTCTGGCAGAAGATTCCCTATAATGATGCAGATGGAGGCACTGTGGATGCAGTCTGGCCCATTATCCGGTGGTGTCCATCTTTTTAGGATTGCATAAAAGTGCGGTCCGCCACAGTTATTTACACTTCTGTAAAGAAGGACACTGCTGAACAGTGGCCAGACTGAATCCAGAGTAACCCTGCCTCCTTATTATAGTGAATGGATCCCTCAGGGGATTCATCTGAATCACGTCACACGGATTTAGATGAAAACCCCAAAGTAAGTGCTCAGCGTAGAGTGCCGGATAAATGTGATCATAAATGTTATGTAAAATGTTCCCAATAAAAGCTTCCACTCAACCCACAAAAAAATAAAGTCCCCACTCAGGTCCATCATCTGTTAACGGAAATATAGGGGGCTTCCAGGTTTCTGGTAGCACAAAGGCTGTGGAAAAGCGAAGTGGCTCCTCACCCGCCAAAAGAAATTCAGCAAATTCTCCGCTCCCAATTCCAAATGCCCCCCTCCCTACTGAGCCCCAGTGTGCTTAAACCACATAGAGTGCCCACATGTTTGACATTTCTGTAGTGATGAGAGTCCGCCTGATATACAGGTGCGTGTCTCCACAAGCATGAGTTGGGCATAATGTACTGATGACTGCTACGTACTGGTCACTACAACGTGCTGGTCACTACAACGGCAGTTTGCAATTTTCACTCAGCAACATTCATTGCTGCTTGCTTCTGGAAAACAACCATGAAGTCAAAATCGTCGCTACACCTGTAGATAAATTCTCAAAGGGTTATAATTTCCAAAATGGGGTCACTTGAGGGGGGATTCTGCTTTTCTAGCACTTGGGGGCTCTTTATATGGAATCCACAAACTAGTCTAGGAAAATCTGCGCCTCAGGAGGCAAATAGCGCTCTGTCCTTCCCGAGTCTCTCCGTATGGCAAAGTAGTACTGTACAGCCACAAATGGGGTATTTCTGTATTCAGCAGAAATTGTGGGACAAATTTTGGTGTTATTTTTACCCATTTTCCAGTGTGAAAATGTAAAACTTGGGGCTAACGCACAATCTTGGTGGTAAAAATGTAAATTACCCTTTCTTCACTGCCCAATGGTATAAAAGTTTGTGACCCACCTGTGGTGTCAATATAAACACTGTACCCCTAGATGAATTCATTTAGAGGTGTAGTTTGTGAAATGGGGTCACTTATGGGGGGTTCTGCTGTTCTAGCACCTCAGGGGCTCTGCCAATGTAACATGGCACCCTCTAACAAGTGCAGCAAAATCTGCACTGTAATATGGCACTACTTCCCTTCTGAGCTTTGCACTGTGCCGTGCCTCAATAGTAGTTTTCGACCACATATGGGGTATTGGTGAACTCGGGAGAAATTGTATAACAAAGTTTGGGGTCCATTTGCTCCTTTTGCCCTTGTGAAAATACAAAATTTGTAGCTAAAAAAGATTTTTGTGGGAAAAATGTGATTTTTGTTTTGTTTTCACGGCTTAACCTTATAAGCATCTATGAAGCACCTGGGGGTTCAAGTTGCTCAATACACATCTAGATAAGATCCCAAAGGGGTCTAGTTTCCAAAATGGTATCACTTGTGTGGGATTTCCACTGTTTAGGCACACAGGGCCTCTGCAAACACGACATGGCAACCGTTAATTATTCCAGCATATTTTACATTCAAAAAGTCAAATGGTGCTCCTTCCCAGCCCTGCTGTGCTCCCAAATAGTAGATTTCCCCCACGTATGGGGTATCGGCATGCTCAGGAGAAATTGCACAACAAATTGTATGGTCCATTTCCTCCTGTTACCCTTGTGAAACAAACAAAAAAAAAAAGGTCTAAAGGAAAATTTTTGTGAAAGAAAAGTAAATGTTTATTTTTTCCTTCCAAAAATTCCTGTGAAGCACCTGAAGGGTTAATAAACTTCTTGAATGTGGTTTTGCGTACCTTGAGGGGTGCAGTTTCCTTGAGGGGTGCAGTTTTTAGAATACTGTCATTTTGGGGTATTTTCTGTCACAGAGGCCTCTCAAAGTCGCTTCAAATGTGAGGTGGTCCCTAAAAAAACAAAAAAAAAATGGTTTTGCAAATTTTGTTGTAAAAATGAGAAATCGCTCTTCAAATTTTAACCCTTATAACTTCCTAAAAAAAAAAATTATGTTTCCAAAATTGTGCTGATGTAAAGTAGACATGTAGGAAATGTTATTTATTACCGTATATACTCGATCGAGTATAAGCCGAGAATTTCAGCCCATTTTTTGGGGCTGAAAGTCCCCCTCTCAGCTTATACTCGATTCATACCCAGGGGTCAGCAGGGGAGGGGGACCGGGGGCTGTCTAATTATACTCATCTGCTCCTGGCGTGGTCCCTGCAGGTCCCTGCTTCCCCGTTGCCCCAGCTTCTTCCTGTACTGAGCGGTCACATGGTACCTCTCATTACAGTAATGAATATGCTGCTCCACCTCCCATAGGGGTGGAGCTGCATATTCATTACTGTAATGAGTGGTAACGGTGACCGCTCAGTACAGGAAGAAGCTGGGGCGCCGGGGAGCCGGGGACTGCACAGCGCCAGGAGCAGGTGAGTATAATGGGGAGGGGAGCGCTGCGCGATATTCACCTGCTCCCCGTTCTGGGCGCCGCTCCGTCTTCAGCGTCTTCTGCAGTGACGCTCAGGTCAGAGAGCACGATGACGTGGTTAGTGCGCGCCCTCTGCCTGAACGTCAGTGCAGAAGACGCTGAAGATGGAGCGGCGCCCGGAACGAGGAGCAGGTGAATATAGCAAGTGCCGGGGCCTGAGCGATGGAGAGGTGATTATGTGATTTTTTTTTTTTTTATCGCAGCAACAGCAAATGGGGCAAGTGTCTGTATGCAGCATCTTATGGGGCCATAACGTTTGTGCAGCACTATATGGGGCAAGTGTCTGTATGGGGCCATAATCAACGTTTGTGCAGCACTATATGGGGCAAGTGTCTGTATGGGGCCATGATCAACATTTGTGCAGCACTATATGGGGCAAGTGTCTGTATGGGGCCATAATCAGCGTTTGTGCAGCATTATATGGGGCAAATATCTTTATGGAGCATCTTATGGGGCCATAATCAACTTTTGTGCAGCATTATATTGGGCAAATGTGTCTATGGAGCATCTTATGGGGCCATTATTAACCTTTATGCAGGATTATATGGGGCATATTTTAATATGGAGCATCTTATGGGACCATCATGAACTGCATGGAGCATTATATGGGGCTCCTGATTCAATATGGATATTCAAAAACACTTTACCTACTGATGTCTCAATTAATTTTACTTTTATTGGTACCTATTTTTACTTTTGACATTTACCGGTAGCTGCTGCATTTCCCACCCTAGGCTTATACTCGAGTCATTAAGTTTTCCCAGTTTTTTGTGGCAAAATTAGGGGGGTCGGCTTATACTCAAGTATATACGGTAACTATGTTGTGCTATATGACTCTGATTTAAGGGCATAAAAATTATAAGTTTGAAAATTGCAAAATTTTCCAAATTTTTGCCAAATTTCCATTTTTTCACAAAAAATGCAAGTCGTATCAAAGAAATTTCACCACTATCAAAGTACAGTATGTCACAAACATTCTCAGAATCACCGAGATCAGTTGAAGGGTTCCAGAGTTATGACCTCATAAATTTACAGTGGTCAGAATTGTAAAAATTGGCCTGGTCAGCAAGGTGAAAACAGGCTTCGAGGCGAAGGGGTTAATAGCCTAGGAAGGGACCATGGATACTGCCCCCAAAGGCTAAAAACATCATCTCTAAGCCGCCTCAGAAAAGATAGATGCGCCTATTCTGGCACTTAGCCTCGTTCTTCCCACTTTCCCTGTAGCAGTGGCAAGTGGGGCGATAGTTGGGGGGGTTGATGTCACCTTTCTATTGTCAGGTGACTTCAAAGTTAGTAATGGAGAGGCGTCTATAAGACACCCCCATTACTGACCCCGTAGTCATATTGCATAAAAACACTCACATCCAGAATAAAGTCCTTTAATTGAAAGAAAGACACAGACTACTTTAATCAATCTTAATTATACCATACTTACTGTATCGCCCATTTCAGTGACGACATTGTCCCCTGCAAGAAAATTAATAAAAAACAACAACAACCCTCACCTGTCCGTCGTTCTGTCCCACGCCATAATCCATGTTTGGGGGATACACAGTTTTCAACCTGGACAGTGCCAAGATGCGACCGCCCAGGCTGAGAAGTACTGGTGAATGAGCTTCTGTGAGCGCAGCATCAGTGACTAGCGGTGACATCACTAAGGATGCATTCTCAGCCGGGCTAAACCGCGGTGACCTTTGTGAGATCCACGGTAGCATCGGGAGAAAGTCTCATGGTGCAGAGGCGAGTTCACCGGAAAAATTTCACTGCGGTGAAATTGAACTCATTCATCAGTGGTTCTCAGCATGGACAGTCGCATCTTGGCACCATCCAGGTTGAAAACTATTTATCCCCCAGACATGGATTACATGGGACAGAACGGACAGGTGAGAGATGTTGTTTTTTATTTTTGTTTTATTACAGGAGACGAGGGCTTCGGTGGAATTAGGTGTTAAATGAGTATAACTGTGTTTGATATTTTTAAATATAATGGAAAACTGTGTTTTAGTCTTATTTCTAATAAAGGACTTTATTCTGGCTGTGTCTTTATTTACCACATAACTATAGGATTAGTAATTGATAGGTATCTTATAGACGCCTCTCCATTAAAAAGTCGTGGGCTTGATGTCACTGGATCTTAATTATACAATATCAATCTGAGCATGCGCCGCCCCCGCCAGACATTTTCCCAGAGGAAATCACATCACAGTAATGGATGTGCGGGGGTCTCCGGGCTTTCACAAAATGCCAGCGGACCCCCCGTACCACAGAGTACCGCCGAACCTGCAGCACCAGCCTGGGATGGGATTTCCTGGAGGTCACCGCATCACAGCAATACATGTGCGGGGGCTCCAGGTTTTCAGAAAATGTCAGCAGAACCCCTGCACCACGAGCACCGCCGAAAATGCCGCACCAGTCTGGGATGGAAGTCATATAGCTGAACCACCGAACACACCCTGTGACCAGCGTTGCCGATTTCCCTTCCCCCTGTAAGCTGAATTTCGGACTGTAAGACGAACCTCCATTTGACATATTTTTTCCCTATTTTCTTTCTGAAAAATTGTGGTGCGTCTTATAGTCTGAAAATACGGTTTTCCAGCACATTACGAAAGTCAAACGGCGCTCATTCCCTTTCGTGTTCTGCCGTGTGCCCAAACAGAGGTTTTCCCCCACATATAGGGTATCTGTATACTCAGGAGAAATTGCACAACAAATTCTGGGGTCCTTTTTTTTTCCTGTTTCCCTTTCAAAATCAAAACATATTTGGGTCTGCAGTAAAATTTTTGTGAATAAAAGTTAAATGTTCATTTTTTTTTCTTTCTACATTCAATTAATTCCTGTGATGTACGTGAAGGGTTAATAAACTTCTTGAATGTGGTTTTGAGCACCTTGAGGGGTGCAGTTTTTAGAATGGTGTCACTTTTGGGTATTTTCTGTCATATTGACCCCTAAAGTGACTTCAAATGTGAGGTGGTCCGAAAACAAAATGGTTTTGAAAATTGTGTTGGAAAAATGAGAAATCGCTGGTCAATTTTTAACCCTTCTAACTTCCTAACAAAAGAAAAAATATCAAAAATTGTGCTGATGTAAAGTAGACATGTGGGAAATTGTATTTGTTAAGTATTTGGTGTGACATAACTGGATTTTTCCCCTAAGGACCAAGCCACTTTGAAGTTTTAAGGGAACCTGTCACCCCCCAGGGCGTTTTTAAGTAACAGAGCCACCTTCAGCAGCACTAAGGCTGCATTCTGTGAAGGTGACTCTTATGTTTAGTATCCCTAGGAATGCTGAACTAATCACTTAAATAAATTGCCCGCCATACCTCTTTTGTGTACCGGAAGTATGTCTTCCCCCATTGTCAACCGCCTCCGAGATGTCAATCATCTCCTTCTCACGTCTGTGCTCCGCCTCCTGTGTTCAAAATACATGTCCGGCGCCTGTGCTCTGCCAACATTTCTCGTGCATGCGCCGTGCACGCTGCCCGTGAATTTACGTCGAGCGAGAAATGTTGGCAGAGCGCAGGCACCGGGCATGTATTTTGAACACAGGAGGCGGAGCACAGGCACAAGAGGGAGATGATTGACGTCTCAGAGGCGGTTGACACCGGGGGAGAAGACATACCTCTGGGACACAATAGAGATATGGCTGGCAATTTATAGAAGTGATTATTTCAGCATTCCTAGGGATGCTAAGCATAAGAGCCACCTTCACAGAATGCAGTCTTAGGCCGGGGTCACACTGGCGACTAAAACGGATTAAAAATCGCATTGCACTCGGACCAATGTTAAACTATGGGGCAGCTCCCAGCAGCTGATTTTTTGTCGTCCGTTTTCCTCGGTCCGAGACAAACGCAGCATGCTGCGATTGTCACGGACACTGGGCCGACTCTCGGCTCACTCGCACCCATATAAACCTATGGGTGCGAGTGAGACAACGCTCATCACTCGGATATCATCCGAATGATGTGCGTTAAACGCTGACCCCAGCAATGGAGGAGATGGAGAAATTACTTTCTCCACCTCCTCCGCAGCTGTGCTCCGATCCGCTGTCTGTGAGAGGCTCGGAGCACAGACGCATGACACTCGGCTCGCAGCAGAGCAGGAGCCGAGGGTCATTAGTATATCGCAGTGTGACCCCGGTCTTAATGCTGCTGAAGGTGGCTCTTTTACTTAAAAACGCCCTGAGGGGTGACAGGTTCCCTTTAATGACCAGGCCTTAATTTTGAAATCTGACCACTGTCCCTTTATGAGGTTATAACTCTGGAACGCTTCAACAGATCCTGCTGATTCTGAGACTGTTTTTTCATGACATATTGTACTTTATGATAGTTTGTAAAATTTCTTCAACATTACTTGTGTTTATTTGTGAAAAAAAATGTAAATTTGGCAAAAATTTAGAAAATTTCACAATTTTTAAATGTTTATCTTTATGCCAATAAATCAGAGCCTTATGTCACACAAAACAGTTAATAAATAACATTTCCCACATATCTACTTAACATCAGCACAATTTTTGAAACTTTTTTTGGTTAGGAAGTTATAAGGGTTAAAAGTTGACCGGCGATTTCATTTTTCCAACAAAATTTACAAAACCATTTTTTAGGACCACCTCACATTTGAACTGACTTTGGAGGCCTATATCAAAGAAAATACCCCAAAGTGACATCTTAACTTTTGTTCACAAAAATTTTACTTCGGACACAATATTTTTCATTTTCACAAGGGTATCAAGAGAAAATGAACCACAATATTTATTGTGCAATTTCTCTTGAGTACGCCGATGCCCCATGTGTGGAGGAAGACTACTCTTTAGGAGCATGGCAGAGCTCGGAAGGGATGGAGCTCCATTTGAGATTTTGAAAGCAAAATTGGCAGGAATCGAGAGCGTACGCAATGTTGAGTTTGAGAGCCACTGATGTGCCTAAACAGTGGAAACTCCCCACAAGTGACCCCATTTTGGAAACTAGCCCCCTCAAGGGACTTATTTAGATGTTTGGTGAGCCCCTTCAAACCCCACGTGCTTCACATAAGTTTATAACGTAGAGCCGTGAAAATTAAAAATCTATTTTTTTTCCTCAAAAGTCATCTTTTAGCACCATTTTTTTAATTTTAGCAAAGGTAGCAGGAGAAATAGGTCCACAAAAATTTGTTGTGTAATTTCTCCTGAGTACGCCGATAACCCATGTGTGGAGAAAGACTACTGTTTGAACGCACGCCAGGACCCGGAAGGGAAGGAGCAAGGTTTGACTTTTTGAACTCAAAATTGGCTGGAATCGAGAGTGGACGCCATGTCACATTTGGAAAAGCCCTGATGTGCCTAAACAGTGGAAACCCAACACAAGTGACACCATTTTGGAAACTAGACCATCAAGGTACTTATCTAGATATGTGTTGAGCATCTTAAACCACCAGGTGCTTTACAGAAGTTTATAGCAGAGCTAAGAAAATTGAAAAAAATTACATTTTTCCAGCTAAATTTTTTTTTTAGCCCCAAATTTTTTATTTTCTCAAGGGTAACAGAAGAAAATGGACCCCAAAATTTGTTGTGAAATTTCTCCTGAGTGTTCCAATAACCCATGTGTGTAAAGCTCAAAAAGGAATGAGCGCCATATTATAGTGCAGATTTTACTATTATGTTTTGAGGGTGCCATGACCCACTCGGAGAGCCCCTGAGGAGCCAGAACAGTAGAAAGCCCCATAAGTGACCCTATTTTACAAACTACACCTCTTAATGAATTAATCTAGGGGTGCAGTGATCATTTTGACACCATCATTTGATCACAGAATTTTATACCATTGGGCAGCGAAGAAAAAATAATTACATTTTTACCACAAAAATTTTGTTTTAGCCCCAGATTTAATATTTTTACACAAGTAGTGTGCAAAAATGGCACCAGAATTTGTCCCACAATATCTGATGAATGTAGAAATACCCCATATGTGGCTGCACAGTACTGATTAGCCATACGGGGGGTCTCAGTAGGGACGGAGCCCTATTTGCCTCCTCGAGTGCAGATTTTCCTAGAATAGTTTGTGGACTCCATATACAAATCCCTAAGTGCTAGAAGAGCAGAATCCCCCCCAAGTGACCCCATTTTGGAAACTATTCCCCTGCCAAATGTAAACGCTAAAGGTAGTTTATGCACACACGGGCTCAGAAGAGAGAGGGGCATTGGGATTGGGAGCGCAGAATTCACTGAATTTCTTTTTGGCGAGTGAGGAGCCATTTTGCTTTTCCAGAGGCTTTGTACTACCACTAACATGGAAGCCCCTATATTTCCGTTAACAGATGACGGACCTGAGTGGGGACTTGATTTTCTTGTGGATTGAGTTGAAGCTTTTATTGGGAACATGTTACATAATGTTTAGGATCACATTTATCCGACGCTCTAATCTGGGGTTTCCATCTAAATCTGAGTGATGAGACAGATGAAACCCTCGAGGGATCCAATCACTATAATGAGGTAGCAGAGTTACTCTGGAATCCGTCTGGCCTCTGTTCAGCATTGTCCTTCCTTTCAGAGGTGCACAAAACTATGGTGGACCACAATTTTATGCACATCTAAAAAGACGGACACAGCCGGATCACAGGTCAGATGGCATCCACAGTGCCGCCATCTACTTCTGGCCGGAGAATTAGAAGCCACGTGTTACTAACGCAGGGATGAGCAGAGCTAGGACCCCATGCTGTCTTTTGTGAAAGTCTGCCTACTTCAAGGGAAAACTCCAGACTCATTTGCAACAACATCTAGAGATGAATTATGAGAGCGCCGTTCATCCCAGGGTTAAGTGCAATATTCCACTAGAACCCTGGCAGCCCCCTGCATGCGCCCCTGCATCTCATTTCTCTAGCTGTCCCGGACACAGAGCTATCGAGACTGGCTCTCCAGAACCACATAGCAGACCCAAGTTTGGACTCTCTATCGGTCCAGCCCCAAGAAACCCATTGAGCCGTCAGTCATCCCTTTTGGACCTCCCGCTAGGAAGTTGTGACCCATCCTAGATATTGGGAATTATTTTGCCTAGGAGGAAAAGGGAGAACTCAGTCCAACCCAGAGGGGCGGTGGCAAATAAGGGAGGGGGCGAGCTAAGGGTTAAAAGCTAGCTACACACTTTCAGCTCCCGTCTTTGTTCTGCCATGGAGGCCACGTCGCATCACAAGTGGAGACGGACCAGGAACTAAGAAGGTGCCTGTGGACTCGAGTCCTTCCCTGGGGCCCACATGCTATAAGTAACGGTAAATTGACACTTACAGCTATCTGCTATACCCCAACCTGTACACTCATTTTTATCTGTACCTCTGGCTGTATTATCTGTATATTACTCTGTATTTATTTGTACTTTCTAGTGCGCCTTTTCGGCAGTTAAAATATCAATTAATTTTTGGCTGCTCTTTTATCTCAAAACCCAATTTCCCACGTCCGTGGGTCCGGCTAGTACTTATACGCTACCTAGAGTTGGTTTCTGACCTGATATAAGCTTGTTAATGGACCAGGTTTATATCTAACGAGGAACTGGTGGCAGCATACCATTCTGGTGTTATTGGGGGATCCTGGCAGTGATGGACCGGAGGTTTATATATATATTCCCTGCCAGGGGCTGGTGATATGTATACCTCACTGCAGAGTGCCCCTATAACAGTACGTAACAGTGCAGCCTCTCCGACGACTACTTATCCTAGGTGCAGTTCCCTGACTGACCTGAGGGTTAGGGGGCACCAGAGAGTTGTGACTGTGTAAGTTCCGTCACAGATTGGTGACTGGGGTGGTATCCGTATCCTCTGGCCTTCTTCTGTGTAGTGTGTTTTCCTTACAGTGAAGAATTGGTTTTATTTATTTTTATACCATTCCTTGTGCGGTATAAGTGCTCAGGTGACTTTATTCTTCAGGTCGGTGAGATTACAGCGATAACCATTTTATATCGGTTTTTATGTTTGGCTGCGTGTCACACACTAATAGACGCTTTTTCTTTTTCTTTTCAAAAACTAGTTTTTGCATCCCCATATTTAAACAGCTATAATTTTTCCAGATTTTGGCTGACAGCCATGTGAGTTCTTATTTTTTGCGGGACGAGTTGACATTTTTATTGGCACCATTTTCAGGCACATGAAATTTTTTGATTGCTTTCTATTCCGATTTTTGTGGAGGCAGAATGAACAAAAAACAGTATTGCAATGCATTATACCTATACTGAAAACTTCAGACACCATGCTGTGGGTGTGATCTCATAAACTTTCTGTAGCTTGGTGACCCTGGGGTCATCATGACAATGATCGGGCCCCCACAGTGTGCCTTGGGGTGATCCTCGACTCTGTCCTCTCTTTCAAGCCACATATCCAAGCCCTTGCCTCCTCCTGCCGTCTCAAACTCAAAAATATTTCCCGGATCCACGTATTCCTTGACCACAAAACCACAAAAATACTAGTGCATGCCCTTATCATCTCCCGCCTTGACTACTGCAACATCCTACTCTCTGGCCTCCCCTCTAGAACCACTCCAATCCATCCTACACTCTGATGCCTGACTAATCTACCTGTCTCTCCGCTATTCCCCAGCCTCTCCTCTCTGCCAGGCCCTTCACTGGCTTCCTATCATCCAGAGACTTCAGTTCAAAACCCTAACCATGACATACAAAACCATACACAACCTGTCTCCACCATACATCTGTGACATGGTCTCCTGGTACTTACCTACAGGCAACCTTCAATCCTCAAAAGATCTCCTTCTCTACTCCCCTCTTATCTCTTCTTCCTACAACCGCATCCAAGACTTCTCCCGTGCTTCACCCATACTCTGGAACTCTCTACCCCAACACATCAGACTCTCGCCTACCACGGAAACATTCAAAAAGAACCTGAAGACCCACGTCTTCCAACAAGCCTACAGCCTGCAATGATCCTCAACCTACTGAACCGCAGCACAACCAGCTCTTCCCTCTCCTAGTGTATCCTCACCCATCCCCTGTAGACTGTGAGCCCTCGCGCGCAGGGTCCTCTCTCCTTCTGTACCTGTTAGTGCCTTGTTTTTGCTCATGTTTATTGTATTTGTCTATATTTGCCCCCTTTTCTCATGTAAAGCACCATGGAATAAATGGCTCTATAAAAATGTATAATAATAATTTTCACCCATTGAAACGAATGAAAAAAAATACAAGTGAAAACGCATCAAAAGTCTCAAAAATGCCCATATTGTACACAGTATTTTTCCTGCAATCACTGGTCTTTGGTGCAAAACAATCCACTGCAATTATACCATGTGTGAACATACCCTAATAGTAACATTATATCTAATTTGGATTGTGAAAAAAATTACAAAATTTATGTTTACTCTTTACAGAAAATGGCAATAACAATTCTGAGAGAAGCTTCAGGTTATCGGCAAATTATAAATTAGAAGATGAAGATATGAAGCCGCACTCTAAAGAAGAAAATCTCACCAGCCCTAGTGTAAATTCAGGATTCAATTGTACAGAGCTAACATGCAATCCATCTAATCCTGAGGAACCATCTCCTAACCAATCTCAGATTGTTACAAGTAGAGATCAGACCGTAAACAGAGAGCTTCGATGTGAAATAATTCACACAGGGGAGAAGCCGCCATACTCTTGTTCAGAATGTGGGAAAAGCTTTAGCAATAAATCAAGTTTTGTTACACATGAAAGATGGCACACAAGAGACAAGCCATTTTCATGTTCAGAATGTGGTAAGTGTTTTGGAAATAGTTCACATCTTGTCAGACATAAGAAGATTCACACAGGAGAGAAACCATATTCATGTTCAGAATGTGGGAAACGTTTTATACATCAAGCTGATGTTGCAAAACATCAGAGAATTCACACAGGAGAGAAGCCGTATTCATGTTCAGAATGTGGGAAATGTTTTGGAAATATTTCACATCTTATCAGACGTAAGAAAATTCACACAGGAGAGAAGCTATATTCATGTACAGAATGTGGGAAAAGTTTTTCAGATAATTCGGCTTTAGTAAATCATAAGAAAATTCACACAGGAGAGAAACCGTATTCATGTTCAGAATGTGGGAAATGTTTTATACATCAAGCTGATGTTGCAAAGCATCAGAGAATTCACACAGGAGAGAAGCCATTTTCATGTTCAGAATGTGGGAAATGTTTTGGAAATATTTCACATCTTATCAGACATAAGAAAATTCACACCGGAGAGAAGCCGTTTTCATGTTCTGAATGTGGGAAATGTTTTATTTCTGAAGCCAAGCTTATTGATCATCATCGAGGTCACACAGGGGAGAAGCCATTTTCTTGTTCAGTTTGCGGGAGACGCTTTGTAATTAAATCCAGTCTTGTTGCACATGAGAAAATCCATACAGGAGAGAAGTCTTATTCATGTTCTGAATGTGGGAAATGTTTTATTTCTAAACCCAAACTTCATGACCATCTTCGAAGTCACACAGGGGAGAAGCCATTTTCTTGTTCATTTTGTGGGAAAGGCTTTGCATTTAAGTCATATGTTGTTAAACATGAGAAAATTCACACAGGAGAGAAGTCTTATTCATGTTCTGAATGTGGGAAATGTTTCATTTCTAAAACCAAACTTCTTGATCATCATCGAAGTCACACGGGGGAGAAGCCATTTTTTTGCTCATTTTGTGGGAAATGCTTTACACTTAAAGCAAATCTTGTTACACATGAGAGAACCCACACAGGAGATAAGCCTTATTCATGTTCAGAATGTAAAAAGCAATTTACACGTCAGTCAAGTCTGGTTTACCATAAGGGGTTTCACAAGGGGGAAAAGGCGTAATTATGGTAAAAATATAAAAAGTTCTTTACAGAGATATTTAATCTTGTTAAACATTACAGAATTCAGGTGGAAGGCTTATTTCATGTTTATAAGTCAGGAAATGTTTTACCACTAAAGTCAGACTGCTGAAGTCATCAAAGGAGTCACAAAGATGAGAAGTAGTTTGATGCTTTATATGTGTAAAATGTTTTACAGCAAATCAAATTTTTAAACTTAAAAAATTCTTATTAAGAGAAAACTATATCATTAGATTATCCGTAGCCTCTTAGAGCGTTTTTTGGAGGAAGATTTTGCTTTAAATTGCTAAAAATGATAAATTGCTAATAATTGCTCAAAATGATATGTGATCGCAATATATAAACAGTTTCAAATAAAGGAGAGGAAAAAAAACACCTTGATTTCTAAGTAGTGAAGCTTTCATGAACCTTGCTGTATATTACTGTATGATGTGTGGATATATCAATAGTCATCATCATCCAGACAATAAAATCTGAAAATGATGAAACTGAAGAAAACATTACAAAATACATTTTGCAATAATTTATTTAAAGAAAGATCTACAGTAGGAAATGTAATCTATGACCCTCTTAAAGGGAACCTGTCACCTCAAAGTGGCGGGATATTTAAATGAGTTTTTACCGGTCCGATGGGCGGCGTTTCCTCTTCATTTCTCCACCCCGCCCTTCCCTGTTGGCCGCAATATGTTAGTGAATTAGAGTACGTGTGCCCCATAGTTGGTGCGTGCGCAATGCACACCCCAGCCTCAGATTGGACAGCTGAGCTGTCAATCACAATAGTGACAGCTTAGCTTGCCCCTTCCTCAGTTTGGACTGCTGAACTGTTACCCATTGTGTCAGACACAGTGAGAGGTGAAATAGTGACAGTAAATACATAAACAAAAAGCAGAAAGAAAATTTAAAAAAATCTGCTGCAATCCAAATAACATAAAAAATGGTGCTGTTGACCAATGGCGGTGTCATTGCCAGAGCTTGTGGATTGCTGCCCTCGTGTATGGATAAGCATGGGTTTCACCATGATGAGCATTGGGGCCATCTATAAACTTATTGTTATAGTCTTCTTTATACTGCTGAAATTTCTCTCTCTTTCTCTGTTGTAGGGTCTTCTGGTAGTCAGAGATTTTGTCCTACTTTTGAGCAATTCCCAATCTTCAGTATATAAGGACATAGTGAGTTGGTTATTGATGGAACTCAATCCTTAGAAAGAATAAATCCAGGGAGCATTTATTCAGGATTTGCAGGAAGCGGTCACAATATTCTTTGTCATCTGGGGAGACACGGGGGTCACTGGGTGCTCTCGTCTCGTCCACTGGCTCTGCTGTCTTTAGAAAGACTGCATGGACCAGGGCTCATACCACTAAATGCCCATTCTTTCTCCCCATGGGCAGAACACTACTCAGACAACACAGGGTGAGGTAAAACAGTGTGGCAATAATTTATTGAACCACCAACACAATAGCGTACAGAACAAAGCCAGCAAATACCCAAGATGATGGAAATTACAGAGTCTCACCCTTCTGCTTACTCACCGGGATTAGAGCTTTCAGCATCGCATACCCCCACTAGTGGCTCCTACAGCGAGGAGGTATCGACAAGCTTAGGAAGCTAACCGAGAGCAGTATGGTATGTGGGCAGGTGACCCGATTGTCCCAACCTCGATTCTGTAAGATGTCTCTGGGGTTTCAATGATGGTCAATGAAGCAATCCTATGTTCTTCCAGCCAGGGCCGATGTCCCCTAAGCTCATATCCTGTTGAGTCACCCGGAGCAGAAGAACAAGTCTCTTTATATAGTTCACAACTGGCCTTCAACCAGCATCCAGAGGTCAGAGATGTGAATGAGGCCAACCTACAGTGTTTGATTATGTAATCTATTTGCATAGTTTGTCCTCCTCTGTTTGTCCATGCAAACAAACTGGCTGGCTTAAGCAATGTATGAAATCAACATATCAGCACACATCATAGTTCAGTGGCCATGCATTACTGTTTTTCAAAGATAACAGAAAAATAAACTGTAGGAGATAATAGTGGTAAATATTTGTCCTACAAGAAGAGTCAATACCTCAGACAACAATTTATGATTCTGGGCCTACATAATTTACATCTGCCATAATTACGAAGAAATGCTGTGTTGTCACATCATCACTAAACAGTTTTGGTTGAAGGTGACTGTGAAGGCCATGTGGGATTCTATTCAATTTGTGATACTCGGACAATGTGGCCCAGTGTAGACTATGAGAAAGAAGCTTGCATCTTTTCGTAGTCCCTACTGAGGGTTTTGACGTTAATCTTGACAGAGTAGCAGTAGCATCGTCACGGCCAAAGGTGTGGGTTGACATGGCAGTAGTGGTGCAACGATTCAGATCTATGTATAGTAGAATATATTCGGAGTGCACATACAATTCTTCTTGGAGACGCAAGCAAGGCAGGCGTGAGATCCCAATTAATCAAAAGAGAAATGTTCACCAGACACTCGGACAGTAAAATAGCGCTGATGAAGCTTTATTCATAAAGGTACAGCAGGTGCATTCATTTGTGAAAATTTGTATCTTGAATTTGTATCTTTATCAGAATTATCATTAGGAAAAAATAATCAAACAAAATTAAACTTTGTTTCGTACCGATCAAAGTACCGTATTTTTCAGACTATAAGATGCACTTTTTTCCTCCAAAAATGTAAAGGAAAATGGGGGGGGTGTCTTATAGTCCAGATGTACAGGCTCTGGCTGTGGTGGGGAGGTGGGGGAGCCGCATCGGTGGAGCAGTGGGTCACAGGAGCCTGGAGCCAGCGGCTGTAGCTAACTCCTTTGCCCGCTGCTAAAGAGAAATGAATATTCATTCCATTCCATGCCCATGGAGGGCAATGAATATTCATTTCTCTTTAATAGCCTCTTGTTATGATTGGCCCCCCAATCCCGGCCCTGGTATGTATGCCCCATTCTTATGATTGGCCCCCACCCCCATCCTGATATGCATGGCCCCATCAGAAAACATTAAATTAAAAACAAACCATTACACTTTCCCGGCGCTCCCTCGCAGCATCCTGCTCCGTTGCCAGCAGCTGCTTTATACTTGTAAGCAGCGCAGGACGTCCCTGCCATACGCTGCTCACAAGCAGAGGACAGCTGCCTGAATACTCACTGCTCTGCACTCCAGGACTGTGTGCGCAGAGAGCAGTGAGTATTCATTGTTCTGCAGTAGCGTGCATAGTGTTAGCCATCGGCTTCCTGCTGTTATTGGCAGTCACGTGTGCCACTACTGAAGAGAAATTAATATTCACCTCTCTCCACGCCCAGAGAGGTGAATATTCATTTCTCTTAAGTAGCGGCACACGTGATCTTCAGGGGCTGACACTGTGTGCGATGTTTGAGAGCAATGAATACTCACTGCTCTCTGTGCGCACAGTGCAGAGCAGTGAGTATTCCGGCAGCTGCCCTTTGGCTTGCAAGCAGCGCATGACGTCCCTCCCATGCGCTGCTTACAAGCATAAAGCAGCTGCTGGCGTCTGAGCAAGATGCTGTAAGGGAGCGCCGGAAGGTAAGTGTAAATATTTTTTTTTTTTAACGTTTTCTGATGGGGCCATGCATACCAGGATGGGGGTGGGTGCCAATTATAAGGAAGGGGCCTTGCATACCATGACTGGTATGGGGGCCAATCATACCAGAAGAGGGATGGGGCTCTGCATACTAGGACGAGATGGGGGCCCTGCATAAAAGGATGGGGATGGGACCATGCATACTAGGATGAGATGGGGGCCCTGCATACCAGAATAGGGATGGGGACACTGAATGGCAGGATAGGGATGGGGCCATGCATACTAGGACAAGATGGGCACCCTGCATACCAGGAAAGGGATGGGGGGCCCTGAATACCAGGATACGGAAGGGGCCATGCATACTAATATAGGGTTGAGGGCGATCATTCCTTCCAGGATAGGGATGATGGGGACCATTCCTATCATGATAGGGATGAGGGGGCCATGCACACCAAGATAGGAATGAGGAGGCATGCATACCTGGATAAGGATAAGAGGGACCATGCATACTAGTATAGGGATGAGGGTGATCATTCCTGACAGTATAGGGATGAGGGGACCATGCATACTAGGGCGAGATGGGGGCCCTGCATACCAGGATAGGGATGGGGACCCTGAATACCAGGATAGGGATGGGGCCATGCATACTAGGATGAAATGGGGTACCTGCGCACCAGAATAGGGATGGGGACCCTGAATACCAGGATATGGATGGGGCCATGCATACTACGACAAGATGGGGACCCTGCATACCAGGATGAGATGGGGGTTCTGCATACCAGGATAGGGATGGTGCCCTGAATACCAGGATAGGGATGGGGCCATGCATACTAATATAGTGATGAGGGTGATCATTCCTGTTCAGATAGGGATGATGGGGACCATTCCTACCAGGATATGGATGAGGGCGATCATTCCTGCCAGGATAGGGTTGAGGGAGCCATGCATACCAGGATAGGGATAAGGGGGCCATGCATACCAAGATAGGGATGAGGGGGCCACGCATACCCGGATAGGGATGAGGGGGCCATGTGTATCAGGATGGGTATGAGGGGACCATATATGTCAGGATAGGGATGAGGGGGGCATACTTACCAGGATAGGATGAAGGGGCCCTGCCTACCAGGATAGGGATAATGGGGCCATGCATACCAGGATGAAATGGGGCCATACGTACCAGGATAGGGATGGGGGTCATGCATACCAGGGTAGGGATGAGGGGACCATGCATACCAGGATAGGGATGGGGCCATGCATACTAGTATGGGGATGAGTGCGATCATTCCTGCCAGGATAAGGATGAGGGAGCCATGCACACCAGGATAGGGATGAGAGGGCCATGTGTATCAGGATGGGTATGAGGGGACAATATATGTCAGGATAGGGGATATTAAGTACAGAATTGACCAAAATTTTTTGTTTCAATTTTTTTTTCCTAATTTCCTCCTCTAAAACCTAGGTGCGTCTTATGGTCAGGCACGTCTTATAGTCTGAAAAATACAGTAATAATTTAAGGTAAACCAGTGATGGAAGCATAAAAAAAACCTAAACAACCTCTAAGATGATGCGATGCAACTTCCCTAGCACCTGCAGGGTGCTCATTATATGGGAATATATTAATACTCTGAATTTTTCTGGCGAGATTAAGGATATAGGTACGGTAAGTGATGGAAGCATGTAAATATCTACATCCATGGTGAAAAAAACAAAACACAAAATATACATATTAAGTTCTAATTCTAACAGGAAAGTCTTTTCGCTATTAAGCCAATTCTGTACAAAGATTATTATGACATAAGAAGGAGTGGAGCTCCAAAGCACAGTGTGCATATATGAGTACAGGAAGAGGAGCAGTAAAATAGAAGACACAAGAAGGAGGACGTGGTATCAAGGCTGTGGAGTTGGAGTTGGTGTCCATTTTGGTGGAGTCTGAGTCTGTATGAAATGGACCGACTCCTAAAATATATAATAAATTGGGTACAGCAGTTCAATGCAGTATATGCTGAATATGTTTTCATAAAAATTTGGGAAAGTTATGAAATGTCCTATAAATGTCATATTCCTGATCTAAGGATCTGGGCTTTTAGTTGAGATGAATCTGTGCTGCACTTTATGTACATGCTCAGTAGTAAAGCTCCTCCTCTAGAGATCAGAGGATAAATGGCATTGGGAAGGAATACCTGCAGCCCTGCACTTCATCTCAAGAATGAATTGCTAGCGTGAACAGGAAAACAGGATTAAAGAGAGCACTTCTTAAAGCATATCTAAACTTTCAATAAACTGTGCATAAATCAATAGGTCAGTGTATGTTTTCTCTATATGCTTCATGTTTTTGTTTGCTTTTCCTCTGACTGTGGCTGTAAAAAGCCCGGGTGCTGAAAGGAAAGCTGGGTGATCTGTACTTACATTGAGTCGCGGTGAGGCGCCCTCTGCTGGATGTTCTCATGAACTGCAGCCTTGGAAAAGTTCCCACGCTCGAGTTCATATGAGTTCATCCAGCAGAGGGCGCCTCACCGCAACTCAATGTAAGTACAGATCACCCAGCTTTCCTTTCAGCACCCGGGGTTTTTACAGCCACGAGCAGTGCTTTAGCGCAGCTCCTGGCTGTAAAATGATTTAACCCCTTCAGATGGATTTACCTCGTGGGACCTGACAGTTCATCAGAAGGTATGTATATTGTTGGTTTATTATTTTGCCAAGCGAGGGTCTTCCGGATGGATTGAGAGAGCAATAAAATACTAAAACAACCTGTTTGTTTATTTCATTAAAATACTTTTTAATAATGTGTGTGTGTTTTTTAACCCTTTCAGACAATTGGATTAATAATGGATAGGTGTCATAATTGACGCCTCTCCATTATTAATCTGGCTTAATGTCACCTTACAATAGCAAGGTGGCATTAACCCTTCATTACCCCATATCCCACCGCTACAGGGAGTGGGAAGAGAGTGGCCAAGTGCCAGAATAGGCGCATCTTCCAGATGTGCCTTTTCTGGGGTGGCTGGGGGCAGATGTTTATAGCCGGGGGGGCAATAACCATGGACCCTCTCCTGGCTATTAATATCTGCCCTCAGTCACTGGCTTTACCACTCTGGCGGAGAAAATTGCGCGGGAGCCCACGCCAATTTTTTCCGCGATTTAACCCTTTATTTTAGCAGCTACAGCACCCAAATTTTGCACATACACACTACTAACATTAGTAGTGTGGAATATGCAAAAAAAGGGGATATGAGATGGTTTACTGTATGTAATCATGTCTCATATCCTGTCGGGTTTGTGAAGGAGAAATGAGAAGCCGGCAATTGAATTACCGGCTTTTCACATATATCGCGCTGAATTAAAAATATAAATACAGAATATATATATATATATATATATATATATATATATATATATATATATATATATATATATATATATATATATATATATATATATATATATATATATATATATATGTGTGTGTCTCAATGACATATATATATGTTTTCCCTAACATTTGAGCACATAAATCCATTAGATGTCAGTTTTGCAAGCCTGCGAGAAAATATCGCAGTACGGATGCCATACGGATTACATACAGAGGATGCCATGCGCAAAATACGCTGACACACCCTGCCTACGGAGGACATACGGACCACTATTTTGGGAACATTACAGTAAAAAACGGACCGTATTGTCTTACTCTGAGTGTGACGCCGGCCTTATACCCAGGAGTTTCTAAAGCTGTGACTGAGAAAGCTCACAGCGACAACAAGAAACCAGTGCCCAGCACTTCCAAAACGCAAAGGACAAGGAAAGAGTGTGTCAAACATCAGTTACAAGATATATTGTAAGTGACACTTACTGTAACAATGACAGAGGATATGTAAAAGCTCATAGAGCTCGTTGTCAAAAACGGTGTACCGTTATCATTATTTACATGACCAGCTTTTACAGCTCTTAACGGAGAAATGGCCGTAAACTTGGTGTTTCTCTGGAAAAAAAAAGTATTAGAAAAACAGTGATTGAAGAAGCCCTTAACCAAAAGGAGGATCTTTAAAAGACTATCAAGAGACGATTTATATTTAGAGATGTGCGAATTTGTTCGGATTCTGTTCCGAATACGATCAGATTTTAATATTGTTTTTGCAATATTTGTCAAACACAGCCGAATGTCATTAGAGTCAATGGGAGTAGAATTTAACGAATATGTTCGAAACCGAACATAAGACATACATTCGGCCTGAATAGTGTTCGAATATGGGCCGAATATGTCAAAATCTGATTCAGGGTCAAAATCAGAACAAGTTTGCTCATCTCTATTTCTTAAAATGGATGCTGCACACTTCAGAGTGAACTATTTTGCCATCAGCATTCAATTTGTCTGTGACAACAAGAAAATTGTTACCAAGGCACTGCGCCATTTTCTGATAACCGTTGCGTCTCCATTTTTCATCTCAGGTTGGGTGAGGGCTTATTTATTGAGTGCCGAGCTGATGTTTTTAATGATACCATTCTGCTGCAGATGTTCTTTTGATCGCCATTATTGCATTTTAATGCAATGTCGCGGCGACCAAAAAAACATAATTCTGACGCTTTGACTTTTTTTTTTATTGCTACATCGTTTAGTGATCAGGTTAATCCTTTTTTTATTCATAGATCGGGCGATTCTGAAGGCAGCGATACCAAATATGTGTATGTTTGATTTTTTTTATTGTTTTATTTTGCATGGGGCGAAAGGGAGGTGATTTCAACTTTTATTTTTTTTTATATTGTTAAAAACATTATTCTTTAACTTTTGGCATGCTTCAATAGCCTCCATAGGAAACTAGAAGCTGCCATAGCCCGATCGGCTCTTACACAGAGGTGATGGTCGGATCGCCTCTATGTAGTAGAATTGCTGACTTGCTATGAGCGCCGACCACTGGGTGGCACTCATAGCAATCCAGCACTGACAATCAGATTTCCAGGAGACATCTGGTTGTCATGGCGACGAATTGATGACCTGGGGGTCACCGGTGTGCATATTTCCGGCACACCGGAGTTTGACTGCAGCATTTAACTAGTTAATAGCCATGGGTGGATCGCGATTCCACCAGCGGCTATTGCGGGCACGTCAGCTGTTCAAAACAGCTGACATGTCTCTAAAAAGATGTGGGCTTACCGCCGGACCCCACATCAAAGGGAGGGATACCGACATCAGCTTACTATTACTCCTGATGTTGGTAAGGGGTTAAACATGCGCCATGTATGAGGGAGTGGGAGGTTTGGCTTACCGACGACACAGCCCAGCATGGTATAGTGGATCAAGCGACATGGTACATAATGGGGAGGAGGAAATGGAAGCTTCCCATGATGAATGAATGCCAGGGATATGCTGTCTGCTTATATGCCACTGTACAGCACCTTGTGTAAGGTTGACCCCATCCCGCCATGAGATGTACAATGCTGCGTTCCTGAAAATTGCCATACATATACTTCCTTACTATCGCACTGAGCGCCGCAACAATCAAATGTGGGTGTCGGTTCTATATGAGAGCTGACACCCTGCAGCAACGCCAACAATCGGTGCTATAGTATCAATTGTGGGCGATTAACCCCTCTGCAACTGTCAATATTGACAGCTACATTGATGGGCATCTCAGAGGAAGTGAGCTCCCGCTCTGCTCACATCGGCACAATATGGTTGCGAACGATGGCCACAGGGTCACCCAGTGATGGTGGCCTGTAAGCTCCCACGGATAGCAGGAGCTGACTCACCTCCTCCTTCTGTGTGAATCACTGATCTAATGCCCTGCATTGCACATACAGTGCCTTGCGAAAGTATTCGGCTCCCTGGAACTTTTCAACCTTTTTTTGTACAGTTTTGGTGAGGAATCAACAACAAGTGGAACACAATTGTGAAGTTGAATGAAATTTATTGTTTATTTTAAATTTTTGTGGAAAATCAAAAACTGAAAAGTGGGGCGTGCAATATTATTCGGCCCCTTTACTTTCAGTGCAGCAAACTCCCTCCAGAAGTTCATTGTGGATCTCTGAATGATCCAATGTGTCCTAAATGCCTAATGATGATAAATATAATCCACCTGTGTGTGATCAAGTCTCCGTATAAATGCACCTGCTCTGTGATAGTCTCAGGGTTCTGTGTGAAGCACAAAGAGCATCATGAAGACCAAGGAACACAACAGGCAGGTCCGTGATACTGTTGTGGAGAAGTTTAAAGCCGGATTTGGATACAAAATGATTTCCAAAACTTTAAACATCCCAAGGAGCACTATGCAAGCGATCATATTGATATTGAAGGAGTATCATACCACTGCAAATCTACCAAGACCCGGCCGTCCCTCTAAACTTTCATCTCAAACAAGGAGAAGACTGATCAGAGATGCAGCCAAGAGGCCCATGATCACTCTGGAGATCTACAGCTGAGGTGGGACAGTCTGTCCATAGGACAACAATCAGTTGTACACTGCACAAATCTGGCCATTTCTCAAAGATATCCATAAAAAGTGTTGTTTAAAGTTTGCAACAAGCCACCTGGGAGACACACCAAACATGCGGAAGAAGGTGCTCTGGTCAGATGAAACCAAAATTGAAATTTTTGGAATCAATGCAAACAACATGTTTGGCGTAAAGGCAACACAGCTCATCACCCTGAACACACCATCCCCACTGTCAAACGTGGTGGCAGCATCATGGTTTGGGCCTGCTTTTCTTCAGCAGGGACGGGGAAGATGGTTAAAATTGATGGGAAGATGGATGGAGCCAAATACAGGACCATTCTTGAGGAAAACCTGTTGGAGTCTGCAAAAGACCTGAGACTGGGACGGAGATTTGTCTTCCAACAAGACAATGATCCCAAACATAAAGCAAAATCTACAATGGAATGGTTCACAAATAAACGTATCCAGGTGTTAGAATGGCCAAGTCACAGTCCAGACCTCAATCCAATCGAGAATCTGTGGAAAGAGCTGAAAGCTGCGGTTCCCAAACGATCTCCATCAAACCTCACTGAGCTCAAGCTGTTTGCCAAGGAAGAATGGGCAAGAATTTCAAGTAATGGTAAACTGACTGAACCGAGAACTAGTCTGAACTGGTGCATAAACCAAAACAACTTACATAGCAATTAGATAAATGGCTGCACTCAATTGTACAAAAGCAAGGGAATGTGTAATACAGGAAATGTGAATAGCATAATGGCTTGTGAAATCTATGAATATGAAAAAACACATGAGATGCTTAGCACAAAATTTGGCCAAAAAATATGAGACCATCCACCAGCGTCAAGGTAATCTAATGGATCAGATGGGTACCTATCTATTTGCTATGTAAGTCGTTTTTGGTTATGCACCAAAACTGCATCTGTTCAGTCAGTTTACCATTACTTGTGATGCGCCCACAGGGCAGTGGGGTACTCCCTCCCGGGTCTGGTGTTTTTACAGGGGGACGTCACGGTGGCAGTGACCCTGGGCATCAATGTTAAAGGGGAAAGGTCTTTAAAGTTTATATCCAAATATTTGCAAAGAGACAAGAGTGACCGGCACTGAAAGCACTTATTGCCAGTTTACACAGCTGCGGATATGAGTCTTCAAGGCTGGGCGGAATACGCTCAATGTGAAGGTAGGGAGGTGCTATTATATCAAAGGTAATGTGTCCAGATACATATCAAAGAAGAAAGAAGATAGCACTCACCCGATTTCTTCAAATGTGAGAATCCTTTAATCCATAAATATTCCAGACAAAGTGCGGTACAGGCTAAGGCAAAACATTAAGAGAGGGAGCGTGAAGACAAGACTGACGACGGCCGTTTCGCTCACAGGCGCTTCTACGGGTCCGAGTCACTCGGACCCGTAGAAGCGCCTGTGCGCGAAACGGCCGCATTCATATTACACATTCATATGGATCCCAGGGCCTGAAGGAGAGTTTCCTCTCCTTCAGACCCTGGGAACCATAAGGGATACCTTCCGATACTTGAGTCCCATTGACTTGTATTGGTATCGGGTATCGGCGAGATCCGATACTTTTCGGGTATCGGCCGATACTATCCGATACCGATACTTTCAAGTATCGGACGGTATCGCTCAACACTAATCAAAAGCCTTCCTCTAGCGCAGTGGTGTTGTATTCCCTTACTGCCTAGGGCTTCACGTAAGGTCCTCACAGATGTTATCTCTCTCTCTCTGTCCCCCGGATAGGACATAACTCGTATGACTGGTGGCTTGAGGCTGTTTATAGGGACTCTAGCACGCCCCGGCCTCTGAGGGGTGCCACCGTGCCTCCTGGGTGTTAGGTCAGACAGGTAACTTAGAGTTCAGCTGTCCTGCCGGTCTCATATGTAAGTCATAGAGGTCCTTACAACCTCGGTGTCCCGGCTACCAATTTCTGCGCCTCAGAAGGAGGCAGCCTGCTCGGGGCTGGTCTCCCCCTGGTATCCTCTCCTGTGCTTTGCTATCTTGCACGCTCTCTGCAATGTATTTGGCTTTCTCAATGTCTCTTTCCAGGAACTGCTGCACTGCGGCTACACAGCTCTGTAAACCATCTGCTGCCTCAGACTGATCCAGTCTGTTTCCTGGCAAGAACTGTTCTGACCTTTCCCTCCAGACTACCAGTTATATATAGATGGGGAGTCACCTAGTAAGTAGGATCAAAAGCTCCCCCTGGTGGCCTAGAGTGTGAATGTGTTGCATGTTTTTGGTACCTGGTTACAGTTATCCCTTATTGCCTCCAAGCATAACATCACTCTCCCCATGACGAAAGCAATGCTACTGTGACGACCAGGACCCTGGGGCGCCACACTTGCTATGTACTATTTTTTCAGACTTGAACGCCCCGCCCTTCACCATGCTGTGATTTTAATTACATCCAAACACATTTGGTTCCGACCTTCCTATAAATATAGGCTTTACCATGATATTAGCCAGAGGTAAGTGTTCATACTAGGCAGTCAGGTCAGGGACCCATCCAATCCATGATATTACCTTGACGCTGGTGGATGGGCTCACATTTGTTGGCCAAATTTTGTGGTAAGCATCTCATGTGTTTTTTTATATTCATAGATTTCACAAGATATTATGCCATTCACATTTCATGTATTGCACATTCCCTTGCTTTAGTACAATTGAATGTAGCCATTTATCTATTTGCTGGGCAAGAATTTCAGTCTCTCCATGTACAAAACTGTTAGAGACATACCCCAAGATACTTGTAATCGCAGCAAAAGGTGTCGCAACAAGTATTAAGTTAAAGGGGGCCGAATAATATTGCACGCCCACTTTTCAGTTTTTGAATTTCCACAAAAATTTTAAATAACCAATACATTTCGTCCAACTACACAATTGTGTTCCACTTGTTGTTGATACTTCACCAAAAATTTACATTTGGTATCTTTATGTGTGAAGCACGATATGTGGGAAAAGGCTGACAAGTTCCAGGGGGCCGAATACTTTTGCAAGGCACTGTATTTAGTATCGCCAGAACGACCTGACCTATAAAACTATCTCACTAGTTAACCCCTTCAGTAAAGTCCATAAAACAAACAAAAATCAAGGCAAAAAACAATGCTTTATCATACCGCCCAACAAAAAGTGGACTAAAACGCGATGAAAAAGACAAATGTAACTAAAAACAGTATCACTGAAAACGTCATGCTGCCCCTCAAAACATAAGCCCCCATACAGCTCCATCAGTTGAAAATAAAAAAGCTATAGCTCTCAAATAAAGCGATGTAAAAATAATTATTTTTTTCTCTAAAATAGTTTTTACTGTGTAAAAGCGCCAAAACATAAAAAATATGTAAATGAGGTATCGCTGTAATCATACTGACCTGAAGAATAAAGCTGCCTTATCAATTTTCCCACACACGGAACGGCATAAAAAAAGCAATTCCGGAATAGCTGGTTCTGGTTCATTCTGCCTCACAAAAATCGGAATAGAAAGTGTTCAAAAAATGTCACGTGCCCAAAAATGGTACCAATAAAACCATCAACTTGTCCCACAAAAAAAACAAGACCTGACATGACTGTCAGCCAAATATGGGAAAATTATAGTGGAATGCATTCCCAAAATATGGGGATGCAAATAAAAAGCGTCTTTTAGTGAGTGACAGCAGAAAAACATAAAAATAATATAAATCTGGTATCGATGAAAATGGTACCAATAAAAACGTCAGCTCGTCCCGCACAAAACAAACCTCACATGACTGTCGTCAGAAATATGGAAAAATTATAGCTCTCAAAATGTGGTGATGCAAAAACACCAAGGTTACTTACGGGTAGCCGGTTTTTCCGGAGCCCATGACGGCACACCTGAGAGAGGGGATCCGCCCAGTCAGGACAGGAACCCTACTGAAAATAAAAGGGCGGTACCTCTCCCTCGCTTCAGTTGGTTTTCAGAGCATGAGAGGCCCCCCTGGTTAGTATACATGGCAATCCAACACCACATTATATTAACTAAACACACCCAAAACAATAGTGCACACCGAAAGGGTGAAAAAAAGGGGGGGAATATACGGGTGCCGTCATGGGCTCCGGAAAAACCGGCTACCCGTAAGTAACCTTGGTGTTTTCCCTTCCCCCATGACGGCACACCTGAGAGAATTTTGTAGAATGAAACCTTAGGGAGGGACCACCGCTTGGAGCACCCTTCTACCAAAGGTTAGGTCAGCAGAGGAGGAAAGGTCTAGCCGGTAGTGTTTGAAAAAAGTTGAGGGTGAGGACCAGGTAGCGGCCTTGCAAATTTGGTCAATTGATACCTCAGCTTTCTCTGCCCAGGAGGTAGCCACGGCTCTGGTGGAGTGAGCCTTGATGCCGTCAGGAACCGGAGTGCCACTTGCAGAATAGGATAAACTAATGGCCTCCCTGATCCATCTAGCAATGGTACTTTTAGCTACCCCGCACCCTCTTTTGCTACCCTGAAAGGCTACGAATAGGGTTTGGTCTTTCCTCCACTGATTAGTCACAGACATGTATTGTAACATAGATCTTCTCACATCTAACATGTGGAACCTTTGTTCCCCTGGATTTTTAGGATTACTACAGAAAGATGACTCCTATGGAACTTTTGAACCACCTTGGGGAGATAAGCCAGGTCTGGTCTTAGAACAATCCTGTCATCAAAAACCTGAGTATAAGGAGGGCATATTGACAGGGCCTGTAAATCACTTACCCTACGTGCCGATGTTAAGGCTACTAGTAAAACTGTTTTAAGGGTAAGTAACTTAGGTGATAACTCCTGCAAAGGCTCAAAGGGCTGTTTAGTCAGGGCTTCTAAGACCAAATTTAGATCCCAAGGAGGGATTTTTGGGATAATAACTGGCCGAGATCTACTACAAGATTTTATGAATCGTGAGACCCATTTATTTGAGGCAAGATTACAATTATATAGGGCCCCCAAGGCAGAAACCTGAACTTTAAGGGTGCTGGTTGCTAACCCAAGATGTAATCCTGCTTGCAGAAACTCTAGGATAGGACCTATTGGAGCCACCTCCCCCAATGGTTCCCCCAGGAAGTCGAGAAATTTTTTCCATGTCCTACCATAGATTCTAGAGGTTATGGGTTTTCTGCTTTTCAACAGGGTGGAGACTAACCCTGGAGAGAATCCTTGGCGACTTAGTAACGCCCTCTCAAATTCCAGGCTGCGAGATGGAAGCCCTTCACCTGAGAGTGGGTCACTGGGCCCTGGGTTAGCAGGTCCGGAACCTCTGGCAGGATCCATGGGTCTGTTACCGACATCTGCCTTAGAAGGGAGAACCAAGGTCTCCTTGGCCAAAAAGGAGCTATGAAGATGATATTCGCCTGATCCTCTCTGATCTTCCGGATCACAGCTGGAATCATCACTATCGGGGGGAATGCGTAGGCCAGAGAAAACTTCCAAGGTATCAGTAGGGCATCTACTGCGAAGGGATGTTCTCTCGGATTCAAGGAGCAGAACCTCCTGACTTTTCTGTTGTGGGAGTTGGCGAACAAGTCTATCTCTGGTGTGCCCCAGGCTTGGACTATTTGTTGAAATATCTGGGGGTTTAATGACCATTCCCCCTGCCTTAAGCCTCTGCGACTCAGGAAGTCCGCTTGAGTGTTTTCTGTGCCTTTGATGTGCAATGTCGACAGAGATGACAGGTGTTGTTCTGCTAGTTGAAAGAGTATGTTTGATGCCTGCATGAGGCCTTTGGACCTCGTTCCCCCCTGATGATTGACATACGCCACCACTGCTCGATTGTCCGTCAGGATTCGAGTATGGCGACCCCGGAGTAAAGGAAGAAAATGTCTTAGGGATTTCTCCACTGCCCACAGCTCTTTTTCGTTTGATCCATAGTGCTTTTCTCGTATGGACCAGGTCCCTTGTACAGAGTGAGACCTCAGGTGAGCCCCCCAACCTGTACCGCTTGCGTCGGTCGTGATAATGTCTATGACCGGATTTTGCCACCGGACCCCCATTGTCAGGTGGTTTCTCACAGTCCACCAAACTAGGGAATCCCTTACGCCCAGGGAGAGACATAGATTTCCTTCTAAATGCCCTTTTAGCAGTCTTTGGGCTGAGAGAACTTCCCACTGTAGTTGTCTTAGGTGGAATTGTGCCCATTCTACTGCCGGAATACACGATGTTAACGAGCCTAGAAGGGACATTGCCTTTCTCAGAGTCATTGTCGGCTGGCGTATTGCTGTACCGGTCAGATTTATTATTTTGTCTACCTTGTTTTCTGGAAGAAGGCAGAGCTGACGTTCGGAGTCCAGTATTAACCCCAGGAAGGACTGTAATTTTACTGGCAGCAGTCTGGACTTGGGGATATTTATTATCCAACCCAGCTCCCTTGGAGTTGATGTTACCACTGATACTTGATGAGTGCAGTGGGACTCTGATCTTCCTATTACCAGGAAATCGTCCAGATATGGGACAATGACTACATCCCGGGACCGGAGGTATGACATTACTTCCACCATCACCTTGGTGAACACCCTGGGAGCTGTAGACAGACCGAACGGAAGGGCTGTGTATTGATAATGTTTCATCTGGTTCTGGACATAGAGAGCTACTCTCAAGTATTTCTGATATTCCGGATGCATTGGTATATGATAATACGCATCTTTCAAGTCTATTACTGCCATGAAGCAGTGTTGGAAAAGGAGTTTTATGGTCGTATTTATAGACTCCATCTTGAAAGAGTAGTTCTCTATGGATTGGTTGAGTTTTTTTAAGTTTATAATAGTTCTCCAAGAACCATCCGGTTTTTGGATTAAGAAGAGGGGGGAGTAAAACCCGTCTCCCTCCTCCTGAACCGGAACCTCCAGAAGAACCTTTTTGTGGATAAGTCCCAGGACTTCGGCTTCTAGGGCAGATTGTTCCTGCTGGGACTTTCTTCGGGGAGTTATAATAAAGTTTCGTCTGGGTGGACAGGTGAATTTTATTTTGAGGCCGTCTCTGATTATATTTATGACCCAGGTACTGGGGGAGATGTTTACCCAGGCCGGAAAGAAGAGGGAGAGTCTTCCTCCCACTTCTGGCGTAATGTCATTGGGGGGATTTCTTTGCCGATGTAGAGGGCCCTTTGAACATGTAGCCTGAGCCTCTCTTATCCCTAAAGTCCCAGTTTTTTCTTTCTCCTGGGGGGCGACCTCTATTAAATCTTCTCCTCCGAAAAAAGGGTTTTTTGGACTCTTTAGGGATATTGGGAAAGCCTTTCTTTTTATCTCCTGCATGTTCCAGGATTTCTTCAAGTTTTTTCCCAAAGAGGAGTTGGCCATCACATGGGATGGAGCACAGCTTGTGTTTAGATGGTAAATCCCCCGGACAACCTTTGAGCCAGAGGGCTCTTCTTGCCGCATTAGACAAGCTCGCTGCTCTGGCCGTTAGTCTTGCGGAATCCGCAGAAGAGTCTGCTAAAAAGGCTGCTGCCCCTTGCACCAAGGATATATTGGCAAGGATGTCGGATCTGGGTACCTTGTCCCTTAGCTGATCCTCTATCTGCTGTAGCCAGACCATCAGAGCGCGGGCCGTACAAGTTCCAGCGATTGCTGGCTTCAGGCCCCCCGCTGAGGCTTCCCAGATATGTCTGAGAAAACCATCTGCTTTTTTGTCAAGCGGGTCTTTAAGAACACCCGAGTCTTCTAATGGAAGGGATGATTTTTTTAAGCATTTGGCTACCGCTCCGTCAATTTTGGGGATCTTTTCCCAAGGTTCAGAGTCTTTATTTTCAAAGGGATATCTCCTTTTGGATGAAGAGGGCAAAGAACCCATTTTTTCAGGTCTTTTCCACTCTCTCAATTAATGCTTTTATTTTTGCATTAACTGGAAACGTGCGTTTCCTCCTCTCTTCTAAGCCACCAAACATGACATCCTCTAGTGACCTAGGTGTCTTCTCCTCTTTAAGGCCCATTGCAGACCTAACTGCTTTGACTAATTTGTCCACGTCCTCCGTGGGAAGGCACGGACGACCTCCTGAATCACTGTCCGAGGAGGAATCTGAAGAGTGGACCGAGGCTGGGGAAGTAGAGGGAGATCGGGATGTTTTATGACTCCCTTGTCTCTGAGAGATATCCGACTCTGTAGACGCCCTACGGCTTCCCCCTCTTGGTTCGCTAAGGGCCAATTTTAAGGAGTCTTTTATTTCAGCCTGTATTATGGCTTTAAGGCTAGTGGTGAAATTAGGGGTTTCTTCTTGAATAGTCTTATTTATGCAGTCAGCACAGAGATCCTTCCGATACTGCACTGCGAGCGGGTTTTTACAAAGGGCACACTCTCGGTTCTTTGTTTTACCGGTAGCTTTCCTGGACCCCTAGTGATCAAAACAGAAAAATGGACCCTGTTACCATAAGGGATACATTCACGTAGATCACTCACCACCGCCGACAATCAAGGGTACCGATTTTTGAGGCTGGACAGATGCACGTGAAGCGTCCCTCCTGGACGTTGACGAATCTTGCCGGACGGAACGACCACTGTTTTTACCACTTGAGCGGCTGCTCCTGGTATGTTGGTGGCTCGGCAAGGCATCTGGTGAGAGCTCCGGCTGCTGCTGCTGTGAAGAAGACTGCTGCAGCTGCTCTTGTTGTCCTACCTCCATGGCGAAGTTTTTGGACATGAGCGCGTCTTCTGTGGTCCAGCACCCTTTTATGGGGCGACCACTGCACTCCCCGCCTCTCCGGTGCCCAATAGTGATCCCTCCCCCTCTCTGCCATGCCGCCGGAGTCTTCATTCACCGGCCGGCGTTTTCTTCATGGGCGCCGCCATCTTGGATCCGGCGCCTGCCTCCGACGTCACACGGGCACGCCCATTCACAGCGGGCCTGACGTGCGACGTCAGAAGAGCGACCCGGAAGCGGCCGCCGCGCCGGCAGAGAGGGGTGGGCGGCGTGGCAGCCATGGAAGGAACCCGGTCCTCCAACCATGCTGCACAACGCCCGCACGGACGCAGTGACCCGGGGGGACCTGCGGACGGCGCCTCCAGGACCCGAACCTCCGACGCACAGGCGCTGCCTGTTCTTCCACGCCGGGACGGGACCTGGGTAAGTCGAACCGCCGTGTTCAGCACAAGGGTCCCTGTCAGGACAGGAAACCCAACTGAAGCGAGGGAGAGGTACCGCCCTTTTATTTTCAGTAGGGTTCCTGTCCTGACTGGGCGGATCCCCTCTCTCAGGTGTGCCGTCATGGGGGAAGGGAAAACTTTATTTTGCAATAAAAAGCGTCTTTTAGTGTGTGACAGCTGCCAAACATAAAAACCCAATATAAATCTGGTATCGCTGTAATCGCACCGACCCAAAGAATAAAGTCACGTAGTCACTTATACCGCATGACAAAATGATATAAAAATAAATAAAACCGGGGTGGGCATGTCCGGGTGCTGGGCTGAGATGATGCTTGCTGTGGAGCCAGGCTAGGCTTTTTCTGCAGCTATACATACCTGTACCGGCTGTTTTTTCTGCTTCTGTGATGGGTCCTAGGAAGTGGAAGACCACTGCGCAGACAGGAGCCTTTTCAGCAGCTCCTGCAATAGCCCTGAACACATTCCTCCAGCGAGAGCAGGTGATTGTACAGCATGAGGAGGATGCTGTACTTGGCTGCGCTGGAGGAGGGGAGCATCAGAGTTTACCCGGAGACAGTGGACTTGATGGGGTAAGGAAACCGGACGAGTGGTCCACACACCCCAGCAGCAGCAGGCTCTGTATGAGCAGAAGGAGCGTGGTCCACATATGTGTAGCAATCCCCAAGATGGCATCCTGCCACAAATAGAGTTAAGGTACCTTCACACTAAACGATTTACCAACGATCACGACCTGCGATCCGACCTGGCCGTGATCGTTGGTAAGTCGTTGTGTGGTCGCTGGGGAGCTGTCACACAGACCGCTCTCCAGCGACCAACCATGCCGAAGTCCCCGGGTAACCAGGGTAAACATTGGGTTACTAAGCGCAGGGCCGCGCTTAGTAACCCGATATTTACCCTGGTTACCATTGTAAAAGTAAAAAAAACAAACAGTACATACTCACATTCCGGTGTCTGTCACACGTCCCTCGCCGTCTGCTTCCTGCACTGACTGTGAGTGCCGGCCGTAAAGTACAGCACAGCGGTGACGTCACCGCTGTGCTCTGCTTTTACTTTACGGCCGGCACTCACAGTCAGTGCAGGAAGCAGACGGCGAGGGACGTGTGACAGACACCGGAATATGAGTATGTACTGTTTGTTTTTTTTACTTTTACAATGGTAACCAGGGTAAATATCGGGTTACTAAGCGCGGCCCTGCGCTTAGTAACCCGATATTTACCCTGGTTACCACTGTAAAACATTGCTGGCATCGTTGCTTTTGCTGTCAAACACGACGATACACGCCGATCTGACGACCAAATAAAGTTCTGAACTTTCAGCAACGACCAGCGATATCACAGCAGGATCCAGATCGCTGCTGCGTGTCAAACACAACGATATCGCTATCCTGGACGCTGCAACGTCACGGATCGCTATCGTTATCGTTGTTATGTCGCTTAGTGTGAAGGTACCTTTAGAGGATCACCTCTCTATCTGTGCTGTCATGCTGCGGGATCTGGGTTGCCCCCCCTGGGGTTAATAAGACACCCCTGGGTAAAAATAAAGCAGTCAGAGAAGTAGGCGCAGTTCTTTCTGTGAGAGTCCCATAGTCTATGTTCTGCAGCCAATAATGAGGGGGATTGGTGTGACTGTTCAAGGATCTCCATTAGTGATGAGCGAGTATACTCCTTGCTCAGGTTTTCCCCAGCACGCTCGGGTGACCTCGGAGTATTTATGACTGCTTGGAGATTTAGTTTTCATTGCCGCAGTTGGCTACTAGCCTGCTTAATTACATGTGGGGATTCCCTAGCAACCAGGCAACCCCCACAAGTACTCAGCCTGGCTAATAGCTGTAAATCATTCAGCTGCCGTCATGAAAACTAAATCTCTGAGCAGTGAAATACTCCAGGTCACCCGAGCGTGCTCTGGAAAACCCGAGCAACGAGTACACTCGCTCATCACTAATCTCCGTTCATCAACTCTAAAGGTACCTTCACATTAAGCGACGCTGCAGCGATAGCGACAACGATGCCGATCGCTGCAGCGTTGCTGTTTGGTCGCTGGAGAGCTGTCACACAGACCGCTCTCCAGCGACCAACGATGCCGAGGTCCCCGGGTAACCAGGGTAAACATCGCAGGGCCGCGCTTAGTAACCCAATGTTTACCCTGGTTACCAGTGTAAAATGTAAAAAAAACAAACACTACATACTTACATTCGCGTCCCCCGGCGTCCGCTTCCTGCACTGACTGATCGCCGGCCCTAACAGCAGAGCAGTGACGTCACCGCTGTGCTGTGGTTTCACTTTACGGCCGGCGCTCAGTCAGTGCAGGAAGCGGACGCCGGGGGATGCGAAGGTGAGTATGTACTGTTTGTTTTTTTTACATTTTACACTGGTAACCAGGGTAAACATCGGGTTACTAAGCGCGGCCCTGCGCTTAGCAACCCGATGTTTACCCTGGTTACCAGTGTAAAACATCGCTGGTATCGTTGCTTTTGGTGTCAAACACGACGATACACGCCAGTCTGACGACCAAATAAAGTTCTGAACTTTCTTCAACGACCAGCGATATCACAGCAGGATCCTGATCGCTGCTGCGTGTCAAACACAACGATATCGCTAGCCAGGACGCTGCAACGTCACGGATCGCTAGTGATATCGTTTAGTGTGAAGGTACCTTAAGGAAATTTCTCCCTCAGATTCCTTCTAATCCCTAATAACAGAGGACAAGGAGACCTGCAGGACTGAGATTGCTTACATTAGACAAGATTTGCAGCTTTTATCTGACCGAATTGATACTTTGGAAGAGGAACATGACACCACCAGATCACATGTGGCAAAGATCTGTCAGATCTTCGGGGTCAGCTAAAAGACCTTGATAATAGGGGAAGGAGGTGTAATATCAGGGTGAGGGGTATACCAGAGACTAAGGAGCACGAAAACCCCAAATCAATTCTTCAGGAAACCTTTAATTCTGTCTTTAGGGAACCCCCCCCAACGCCCATTAAATTTGACAGGGTGCATCGTGCCTTACAGCCTAAAGGGTCAACACCATTCCCACTTGACATCATCTGCTGCCTGCATGACTATAAAACCAAGGTAAAGATCATGGCTAAGTCCAGGTCACAGAAAGAGATCTTATACTCAGGCACTGTGATCCAGCTCTATCCAGACTTGTCCAGCTTTACCAGAAAGGAGACTCTCCCGAAACTTCACCAACGTGATAGTTGTATGAGAAGTCAGCCCAGCCCAGGGAAGTAATTTCACCCAATCATTGTGGTGGGCATTACTGAAGTGTTGCAGTGGTTGCCCAGGACCTGGTTGACATGCTCCACTTGCCCATTGGACTGAGGGTGATAGGACGAGTAGAAGTCCAAGACGATATCCAGATGTTTACAGAGAGCTCGCCAGAATCTGGAAGTGAACTGCGAACTTCGATCGGACACTATGTGCCTAGGAAAGCCGTGCAGACATAAAATATGTTTGATGAAGCTGTCAGCCAATTCAGGAGCAGACAAGAGCAGACAGTGGGGTAAAATGTGCAATTTTGGAAAAGCGATCCACGACTACCCAGATGACTGTGCAGTAAACAAACACTGCACTCGTACAGGTCAAAGGAATTGCTTCAGGTGAACAATTTATTGGAATATGGAGAAGAAGGTGAAACAACAGGCAATTGACGTTTCAGCCAACCAGTGGCCTTGATCACAATATTGCTGAAATAAACAGAAAAATATATACAATAAAATATATATAAAGTGAACATTTAATCACATTAACACATATATACAGTATATATACAATTTTAGGAAGTACAATTTTGAAGAACAATTTTTGAAAGATATGTCTGGGTAATCAGGAAACTTCCATAGAATAGCGATCTAAATTTTTGGAGACCTATGATACAAAGGACATTTAGGAGAGCAGGGTTTAAAAGGTTTAAAAGGTTAGAGCAAAAAATAGAATAACAGATTCACATACTCCGGGAAGTAAGACGGATGAACAGACCCTTTTGGCGGCTCGTTTCTATAAACAGACGTGCTGTGTTCATGGGATAATCAAGTGAGCAGTTGGTGAAGCCTTTTCCTGTTAGAGGTGATAAGTGATAGTAAGAGGTAGCAAGATTTGGCAGGCACATATTTTTTTAAACGCTGGTGCCTATCTGTGTATAAATAAAGCTATGTATACATATGTGTAAATATATCTCTATACCTCAATAATTCAGAGCTGCTCAGTTTCAAAAGTGCATTATAGATAAAAGACTTACAGTGAACCGTGCCAAGGTTTTATTATAGCAAGGCCTATAAGGGTGTGAACACTGAAATTAAGGATTTACCACACAGGGGAAATGTATGGCCAACGGTCCAAAAAGGGAGTGTCAGGGTCGGTGTATGCACACCACGTAACCAGAAGAAGACTTGCTGCCACATACAAATTGTCGGAAAAATAGTGTTTTTACTAGAGAGTTTGAGACCATTAAGTGAATAGCTATGGTACTTGCCCGTATGGTGTAGAGCCTATTGGGGCCAATGAGGATGTCAGTAACGGCGCTGTGTGTGCTTGCTAGTCCGGAAGCAATGTAAGCACCTATATCTGTAGAGGAGGAAATGGGGTTAATCTTAGGGTATCTAAATGTAAACTCTGAGTGAGTTATCTGATAGGTCCGGTCGTCTCACATTCATCGGTGGCACAGCGGGGACCGCAATCCTGATCCAGATCCTGGGTGGCTGAGTGGGGAGAGCTGACACAACGTGTGCCCTATAATAATAATTTTTATTTATATAGTGCCAACATATTCCGCAGCGCTTTACAAATTATAGAGGGGACTTGTACAGACAATAGACATTACAGCATGACAGAAATCACAGTTCAAAACAGATACCAGGAGGAATGAGGGCCCTGCTGCTCGCAAGCTACAAACTATGAGGAAAAGGGGAGACACGAGAGGTGGATGGTAACAATTGCTTTAGTTATTTGGTTATTTGGACCAGCCATAGTGTAAGGCTCGGGTGTTCATGTAAAGCTGCATGAACCACTTAACAGCCTAAGTATGTAGCAGTACAGACACAGAGTGCTATTAACTGCATAAAGTGTATGAGAACATGATGCGAGGAACCTGATTATGGTTTATTTTATTTATTTTTTTTAATAGGCCACACAGGGATAGTTAGGTTAATGCGTTGAGGCGGTAGGCCAGTCTGAACAAATGAGTTTTTAGGGCACGCTTAAAACTGTGGGGATTGGGGATTAATCGTATTAACCTGGGTAGTGCATTCCAAAGAATCGGCGCAGCACGTGTAAAGTCTTGGAGACGGGAATGGGAGGTTCTGATTATTGAGGATGCTAACCTGAGGTCATTAGCGGAGCGGAGGGCACGGGTAGGGTGGTAGACTGAGACCAGAGAGGAGATGTAGGGTGGTGCTGAGCCATGGAGTGCTTTGTGGATGAGGGTAGTAGTTTTGTACTGGATTCTGGAGTGGATGGGTAGCCAGTGTAATGACTGGCACAAGGTAGAGACATCAGTGTAACGGTTAGTGAGGAATATGATCCTGGCTGCAGCATGTAGGACAGATTGGAGAGGGGAGAGTTTGGTAAGAGGGAGGCCGATTAGTAGAGAGTTACAATAGTCCAGACGGGAATGAATAAGAGAAACAGTAAGAGTTTTTGCAGAGTCGAAAGTAAGAAAAGGGCGAATTCTAGAAATGTTTTTGAGATGCAGATAAGAAGAGCGAGCCAGTGATCGGATGTGGGGGGTGAATGAAAGCTCGGAATCAAGTATGACCCCAAGGCAGCGGGCATGTTGCTTTGGAGTAATGGTGGAACCGCACACAGAGATGGCAATGTCAGGCAAAGGTAGAGGGAGAGAACACGAGGAGTTCAGTTTTTGACAGGTTCAGTTTCAGATAGAGGGAGGACATGATGTTAGAGACAGCGGTAAGACAATCACTGGTGTTTTCTAAGAAGGTCGGAGTGAAAGCAGGAGAAGAGGTGTATAATTGGGTGTCGTCAGCATAGAGATGGTACTGGAAACCAAATCTACTGATTGTCCAATAGGGGCGGTATACAAAGAGAAGAGGAGGGGGCCTAGGACTGATCCTTGAGGAACCCCAACAGTAAGGGGAAGGTGAGAGGAGGAGGAACCAGCAAAACATACAGTGAAGGAGCAGTCAGAGAGATAGGAGGAGAACCAGGAGAGAACGGTGTCCTTGATGCCGATGGAGCGGAGCATAGTGAGGAGGAGCTGATGATCCACAGTGTCGAATGCTGCGGAAAGATCCAAGAGAATTAGCATGGAGTAGTGACCATTAGATTTAGCTGTTAGTAGGTCATTAGAGACTTTAGTGAGGGCAGTTTCAGTAGAGTGTAAAGAGCAGAAACCAGATTGAAGAGGGTCGAGAAGAGAGTTATCTGAGAGATAGCGGGTAAGACGGGAGTGGACCAGGCGTTCCAGGAGTATAGAGATGAAGGGAAGATTAGAGACAGGTCTATAATTAGCGGCACAGTTTTGGTCAAGGGAGGGTTTTTTAAGTAATGGATGTATGATGGCATGCTTAAATGAGGAGGGAAAAATACCGGAAGTGAGAGAAAGGTTGAATATTTTTGTTAGGTGAGAGGTGACAGCCGGGGAAAGGGACTGGAGGAGATGTGACGGAATGGGGTCACTGGTGCAAGTGGTCGGGTGAGAAGATGCAAGGAGCCTGCTTACTTCTTCTTCAGTAACTGGTTCAAAGTCAGAGAGTGAACTAGATGCAGTGGGGGAGGGAGGACAGTGCATGGTATGAAGGGATTGGGAGATGATTTCCTGTCGAATGTGGTCAATTTTTTCTTTGAAGTAATTGGCCAGATCGTCAGCGCGGAGATCCGTGGTTGGGGCCTGCTCTCTTGGGTTGAGTAGGGACTGGAAAGTGTCGAAGAGACGTTTAGGGTTATTGGACAGTGAGGTGATGAGGGTGTTGAAATAGGTTTGCTTGGAGAGGTGAAGGGCAGAGTTGTATGTTTTTAGCATGAACTTATAATGGATGAAATCTTTGGGTAGATTAGATTTTCTCCACAGACGATTGGCGCACCTGGAGCATCGCTGCAGGAAATGTGTTTGCAGCGTGTGCCACGGTTGTCGCCGTCTGTGCAGAGTTGTTCTATGAATGAATGAATGATATGTTTACCATTCAGGCTGCTTGCTGTCAGTGAATGGAGCAATAGACATGCAGGATATTTCAGTTCAGAGAATGAATGATAAGTTTACCTGTATGAAGAGAAAAGAGATGCTTGTTATATTCTGCCATGTTATAACTGCCGAGTACTTCGAAAAAAGTACTTTGAATAAACGTACACGAATATTAGTGCACGAATGCACCCCTGCAGGTGAGCGGATGCGATGAAGAGCGCGGTGCCGCTGTATAAGTGCCCGGCCGGTCATGTGACCGGATGTGATGGAGAATGCCGGCGCATGCGGAAAACACGGCGGTCCCAGGGATTTGTTGTACCGATAGTCAAGGCAATATGTAGTGTTTGCGTGGCAAGAAAGATGCTGGCGCATGCGCAGTGTGTGGTCATGGTTATGCCCAATGCTTACATAGTAGGAAAGAGCCCACGGCATATGCTCAAGTACAGTTTTTGGACCAGCGCCGAGACCCTTGTCTTTTAAAGGATAAACAATGAAGGCAGAGTTAAAAAACCTTATGGATTAATAATATAGACAATAGGCAATGCAAGGTATACACGTAATACATGAAGTGGGAGTCCAAATTACATACAAATTTGTTATCATACATAAAGGGTAAGGACATGATGAATGGTGAAATGAATTAAAGATATAATTAGATGGAAAAGAAAAATAGAAGTAAATAAGTAAAAATAATAAACAAAAATGGAAAAGAAAAAATTGAGATAAAAATAAAAATAAAAATAATGAATGTGAAAATGAAAATAATCAAAATAATGAAAATAGAAATATAAAAATAGAGTAATAAAAATAAAAATAGGGGATGTAAATGAAACTTACACCAAACCTAAGGGGGTCTTACCATCCTGTGTATGAAAAATGCTGAATCTACAAGTGCGGTCGGGCCATTTGCCTAAGGAAAGCTAAAGACGGTTATAGCAGCCAATCACGTTCTCTATTGAGGCCTCTTGGATGAAGTGTATGAAGGGCGTAGATCCAGAACGTCGTGGTTTCAGCAGGTGAATGCGGTTGCCGCCCCTTCGAGGACGCAGGACTTTCCCGATGACCTGAGACCTAAGGTGGGCTACATTGTGTTTGGCTTCCTTGAAGTGTAAAGAAAGGGGCGACCAGAGTTTCTCACACCTGATGGTGGACTTATGGCTGGAGCGGCGATCCCAGGACCCTCCAGCCTGGCCCAAATGGGTTCTGGCCATCAGAACTGGCAGCAAAGTGGGAGAACCGCAGACTTTGGCCACTGGAATAAGTAACTCGTGTCTAAGGGGTTAAATGACTGATGTGGAGCGCCCTGTCCTACATGTCTGCACCGTGAGGTCAGGGGCCCAAAGTCCATTAACCCTTTCACTAGCGCCCTCCGGGCCCACCTCGGTGCCCACCTCGGTGCCCAGTGTTGTGCCAGGTTTATAGTTCTTGGAGCTGTAGCTCAGGGTCTTCCCCTCGGGCTCCGCGCTGCACTCGGTGCTATTAGCTGTTGGTAAATCTATAAAAAACAGAAAAGACAAAACCGACGAATGAGAAACCGACTTCACCTGGTCTCTGTCACGGTGTAATGAAGACTTGTGCCCGGGACCGGAGAGCAGACACGGACCGGACACGGACAGACGCGGCTCCTGCTCTCGGCTCCTATAACTGGTGGATGTGTGACACCTCCTGAGCTTCTCCTAAACCTCCACATCACAATCTGTGAGGAAATATCAGGACAGAAAAGGAGCAGCGACCACCAGTGTGAGAAAAGGGGTCATCTATGGAACGAGCCAATCAGGGGCCAAACCTGACACACTGACAAGCCCCGCCCCCTGATCACATGACGGTGACGTCATCACAGCTCCTCCACCACTTCCGTCCTGAGCCCCGCCCCCTGATCACATGACGGTGACGTCACCACAGATCCTTCCCCTCTTCTGTCCTGAGCCCCGCCCCCTGATCACATGACGGTGACGTCACCACAGGTCCTTCAGCTCTCAGTGCAGCAGCCCCGTCCTGGTTCTGTGCAGCTCGTGTTCTCTGGTGTCAGCCAGCAGCAGATTTCCCGCCATTCCGGTGAGATTACAGGAGGGTTTGGTGGAGTTTTGGTGCTTGTGGTAAATCTGTGAGAGGAGAGTGTGGGGTGAGATCAGAGCTGTTCCTGTGGAGGCTCCTGCTCCATGTGACTGCGGCTCCTCAGTGTTGGGGACGGGCAGCATTGTATGGGGGATGTGCAGCGTCTGCTCCTCATCTCACGGCCCCGCTGGGGGTGTAGTTACCACGGTGACCGTCCTCCGCTGGAGGTGTAGTTACCACGGTGACCGTCCTCCGCTGGAGGTGTAGTTACCACGGTGACCGTCCTCCGCTGGAGGTGTAGTTACCACGGTGACCGTCCCCTGCTGGCGGAGTAATTACCACGGTGACCGTCCCCTGCTGGCGGTGTAGTTACCACGGTGACCGTCCTCCGCTGGAGGTGTAGTTACCACGGTGACCGTCCTCTGCTGGAGGTGTAGTTACCACAGTGACCGTCCCCTCACTGGCGGTGTAGTTACCATGGTGACCGACCTCTGCTGGCGGTGTAGTTACCACGGTGACCGTCCCCTGCTGGCGGTGTAGTTACCACGGTGACCGTCCCCTGCTGGTGGTGTAGTTACCACGGTGACCGTCCTCTGCTGGTGATTTAGTTACCTCGGTGACCGTCCTCCGCCTACGAGGCTGATGATGAGCGGTCAGATCGGCGGAGGAGGCCGCGGTGGAGTTTTGTGGCTTTTCCTCCTGATAAATGTTGATATTTGGCAGAATTTAGTGCTTGTCGTTCTCTCGTCCCCTGTGATTTCCATCTTCTCCTTCCTCATGAAGACGCCGGCAGGACGAGATCCCTCCAGCTGATCCAGTGCTCATCCCTCCTCCTCCTGAATGACCCCGAGGATGGACGAGGACAGGGATGAGACCACCAGAAGATTATTCCACTTGGCCCTGGAGATCGTCTCCCTGCTGAGCGGAGAGGTAACTCCTCTACATTCCTATCAGCTTTATTGTGTTCTGTGACAAGTCCGACATCGGGAGGAGGAAATCCAGAATAGAGAGAAGGATTCTTTCCTGTAAGAGCAGTGATTGTGTGGAGCTCTCTGCCCGGAGGAGTTGTCATGGGGATTCCCTATAAGAGCTGTAGAGGGGCCGGGATGTCTGTCCGGAGGGGAATAATATTCCCGGTTATGGCCCCGGATTACTGGAGACGGTTATTGATCCCGGGATTTCTACTGATTGTCAGATCTGGAGTCGGGAAGGAATCTTCTCCCTAAGTGTCTCTCTCCATACACAGGATTACACAATAGTGAGGAAGACACCGGGGGACGGTGTGACTCCCATCATCCATCTCCAGGAGTCAGGAGGGCGGAGCCCGGGCCCCATCACAGAGCCTCCCCCGCACTCCCTGCTACATGAGAGGAACAAGAAGATCCTGGAGCTCAGCAACAAGATTATTGAGCTGCTGAGCGGAGAGGTGACTGCTGGGACATTATACAGGACTGGAGGATTCTGGGTGATGAGCGGAGAGGTGACTGCTGGGACATTATACAGGACTGGAGGATCCTGGGGGATGAGCGGAGAGGTGACTGCTGGGACATTATACAGCACTGGAGGATTCTGGGTGATGAGCGGAGAGGTGACTGCTGGGACATTATACAGCACTGGAGGATTCTGGGTGATGAGCGGAGAGGTAACTGCTGGGACATTATACAGCACTGGAGGATTCTGGGTGATGAGCGGAGAGGTGACTGCTGGGACGTTATACAGGACTGGAGGATCCTGGGGGATGAGCGGAGAGGTGACTGCTGGGACATTATACAGGACTGGAGGATCCTGGGGGATGAGCGGAGAGGTGACTGCTGGGACATTATACAGCACTGGAGGATTCTGGGTGATGAGCAGAGAGGTGACTGCTGGGACATTATACAGGAATGGAGGATTCTGGGTGATGAGCAGAGAGGTGACTGCTGGGACATTATACAGGACTGGAGGATTCTGGGTGATCGGGGAGGTGACTGCTGGGACATTATACAGCACTGGAGGATTCTGGGTGATGGGCGGAGAGGTGACTGCTGGGACATTATACAGGGCGGCACTGGAGGATTCTGGGTGATGAGCGGAGAGGTGACTGCTTGGACATTATACAGCACTGGAGGATTGTGGGTGATGACCGGAGAGGTGACTGCTGGGACATTATACAGGACTGGAGGATTCTGGGTGATGAGCGGAGAGGTGACTGCTGGGACATTATACAGGACTGGAGGATTCTGGGTGATGAGCGGAGAGGTGACTGCTGGGACATTATACAGCACTGGAGGATTCTGGGTGATGAGCGGAGAGGTGACTGCTGGGACATTATACAGGACTGGAGGATTCTGGGTGATGAGCGGAGAGGTGACTGCTGGGACATTATACAGCACTGGAGGATTCTGGGTGATGAGCGGAGAGGTGACTGCTGGAACATAATAAATAATAATAATAATAATCTTTATTTGTATAGCGCCAACATATTCCGCAGCACTTTACAGTTTAACAGCTTCAAACACAACAGTCATAAGTAACAACATTAACAATACAATAATAAAGCACAATAAGCCGCCCCTGCTTGTGAGAGCTTACAATCTACAATGAGGTGGGGAGATACAGAGTACAGGTGTGTTTTTACAATGGTGTATTTACAATGATGGTCCAGCCATCTTCAGGGGTGGGGGATAGATGGAGATAGTGAATGGCTACACACACACACAAACATAAAATGACTGATTAGGTAACGTGGTAGGCCGCTCTGAACAAATCTGTTTTGAGCGAGCGCCTAAAACTATGCAAATTGTGGTATTCCAGAGCATTGGCGCAGCACAGGAGAAGTGTCGGGAGTGGAAGGTACGGATTAGTGCAGAGGTTAGTCGAAAGTCGTTTGCAGAGCGCAGCGGTCGGTTAGGCCGATAGACAGAAAGGAGGGAGGAGATGTAAGGGGGTGCCGCACTGTCGAGAGCTTTGTGGGTGAGAACAAGTACTTTGAATTGGATTCTATAATGAGTGGGTAGCCAGTGTAACAACTGGCGAAGAGCGGATGCGTTTGAGTAACGATTAGCTAGATGGACGACCCTGGTTGCTGCATTAAGGATGGACTGGAGAGGGGAAAGTCGCGTGAGGGGGAGGCCAATTAATAGAGCGTTACAGTAGTCCAGGTGGGAGTGGATCAGGGCGACAGTGAGGGTTTTGTTGTTTCCATGGTGAGAAAAGGGCGGATGTAAGCGGCACGAGCGGGCAAGAGATTGTATGTGGGAGGTGAAGGAGAGATCGGAGTCAAACATAACACCCAGACAGCGCGCCTGCTGCCTAGGCGTTATTATGGTTCCATCCACGGAGAGGGAAATGTCAGATTTAGGGAGGTTAGTAGATGGCAGGAGCAGAAGAAGTTCAGTTTTGGAGAGGTTGAGTTTCAGATAGAGAGCGGACATGATGTTGGAGACTGCAGACAGACAGTCAGTGGCGTTCTGTAGTACAGCGGGGGTAAGGTCAGGGGATGACGTGTATAGTTGTGTGTCATCAGCATAAAGATGGTACTGAAAGCCAAATCTGCTGATGGTCTGTCCAATTGGGGCCGTGTAGAGAGAGAAGAGAAGGGGGCTAAGGACTGAGCCCTGAGGTACCCCGACAGTGAGAGGAAGAGGGGATGAAGTGGAGCCGGAGAACAGAACACTGAAGGAGCAGTCAGAAAGATAGGAAGAGAACCAGGAGAGAGCAGTGTCCTTAATGCCAAGTTACTGGAGCCTAGAGAGTAGGAGACTGGTCAACAGTGTCAAAAGCTGCAGAAAGGTCGAGAAGAATGAGCAGAGAGCGGTGACTGTTACATTTTGCTGTCAGAAGGTCGTAGGTCACTTTGAGTGCAGTTTCTGTCGAATGTAGGGGGCGGAAACCAGACTGTGAAGGGTCTAGGAGGGAGTGAGTGGAGAGGTAATGGGTAAGGCGGGAGTAGATCAGGCGCTCCAAGAATTTAGAGATGAAGAAGAGGTTGGAGACCGGTCTGTAGTTGTTTGTGCATGATGGGTCGAGGGTGGGTTTCTTTAATAATGGAGTAATGAGAGTGTTTGAAGGAGGATGGGAAGATGCCCGAGGAGAGGGAGAGATTAAAGATTGTAGTTAGGTGAGTTGTGACTACTGGAGAGAGAGACTGGAGGAGATGAGAGGGAATGGGGTCGGTGGTGCATGTAGTCGGACGAGAAGAAGAGAGGAGCCTGGAGACTTCTTCTTCTATGATGGGATCAAATGTGGAGAGTGAGCCAGGGGGAATGCAGGGATGGATGGGAGTCACTGCACTTTGTGGCTGGGAGCGGATTTGCTGACGGATATTATCTATTTTCTCTATAAAGTGGGAGGCCAGGTCATCAGCGCAAATGTCTGTGATAGGGGTTTGTACTTTTGGCCTGAGGTGGGAGGGAAAGGCGTCAAAAAGTTTCTTGGGGTTGTTGGATAGTGAGGAGATCAGGGTGGTGAAGTAGGTCTATTTGGCAAGGTGAAGGGCACAATTGTAGGTTTTTAACATAAATTTGAAGTGGATGAAGTCTTCTGGTGTGCGAGTTTTCCTTCATAAGCGTTCAGCACATCCAGAGCATCGCTGGAGAAGCCGAGTTTGCGATGTGAGCCAGGGCTGTTTTACTCTGTGTTTGGAGGTTCTGAGGGTAAGGAGCGCTACTTGGTCCAGGGTGCTTCTAAGAGTGTCATTTTAGTGGTGTACAGCCAGATCGGTACAGGGAAAAGAGGAGATTGGTGACAATGATGAGTGTAGGGAGTCTGAAAGTGTATGAGGGTTAATAGCATGTAGATTTCTGAATGTGTGGTAGGTAGGAGTGTGCTGGTGTGGGCGAGGGATTGTGAGCGCAAAGGAGAGAATGTTGTGGTCAGAGAGGGGAAGCGGTGAGTTATCTAGGTAGGAGATTGAACAGAGCCAGACAAAGACCAGGTTAAGGGTGTTACCGTCCTTGTGTGTCTCAGAGGTTGAGAGCTGTGAGAGGCCTAGAGAAGTGGTTATTGATAGAAGCTGGGATGCAGGCGTGGAAGTGGGGCTGTTTATGGGGATGTTGAAGTCTCCCAGGATAAGGGTTGGGAGTTCTGAGGAGATGAAGTGCAGCAGCCAGTCTGAGAAGTGGTCCAGAAAGTGGGTGGGTGAGCCTGGGGGCCGGTATATGACCGCTTCTCTGAGGGAAAGGGGACGGAAGAGCCTGATGGTGTGGACTTCAAAAGAAGGGAATGAGAGTGATGGAACTGGGGTGATGGCATAGAAAATGTTCAGCACAACCTAACGGGGGAGCTGCATAGATATTTTTCCCAAACCCTAATACGTGAAATAGTTCTAACTAGCACACTCCAACAGATGTGATGCAAAAGGGGTGTTTTAATATACATACAGTAGTCACAAACGTTTCGGTCTGCAAAGGACCTTCATCAGGGTGCTAATTGTAGCGAGAGTGGTAGATATAGTAGAACCCCGGTAGGAATTAATTTGCATCAAGTATGAAGATACAGTAAAATTTACTGGAAAAAAGATGTATTCTGGAAAACGTATTGTACGGCAGATCAGTCCGACCAGCGGGAGGAAGAGGCACAGGGCTACGCGGTGTCCACCGCAAGTAGACACCGCGTAGCCCTGTGCCTCTTCCTCCCGCTGGTCGGACTGATCTGCCGTACAATACGTTTTCCAGAATATATCTTTTTTCCAGTAAATTTTACTGTATCTTCATACTTGATGCAAATTAATTCCTACCGGGGTTCTACTATATCTACCACTCTCGCTACAATTAGCACCCTGATGAAGGTCCTTTGCAGACCGAAACGTTTGTGACTACTGTATGTATATTAAAACACCCCTTTTGCATCACATCTGTTGGAGTGTGCTGGAACTGGGAGGATGACCTGGAAAGTGCATTGTGGGGACAGGAGTATGCCGTCTCCACCACCAGGTCTGTTAGTGGGTCTCAGGGGAATGGGAGAATTGTAAGCCACCATGGGAAATGGTAGCAGGGGAGACAGTCCTGAATCCAGATTTCAATGAGGGCCAACAGATTTAGAGAGTTGGTCAGAAAGTAGTTGTGCAGAAAAGGAAGTCTGTTACATACAGAGCGTGGATTCCAGAGGGCACAATTAAAAGAAGGATATGAAGGAGTGCAAGTAATATTAATAAGATTGGTAAGGTTTTGATACAAGGTAGGATAGGGGTTGAGGTTGGGGGATGGTGGACCAGGGTTGGGGGAGATGGCCTCCTACTCCTGATTTCAGTGAACAAAGAGCAAGTAGGTATTGGAATTGTAAGAAGTTTTTTTCTTTGGGCAAGATGGGCTGAGGTTTTTCAGGAAGGTGACAAGTGCATGGGAGATGGAAGGAGAGGGGAGCTGATGTGTATGAGTCATGATGGAGGGGGGATGATGTGGTGAATGTGGATGGCAAGGGAGCACAGGAGGATAGAAATAAAGCACAAGGATAGAAGAGAGATCAAAGTGTGGGTTACCTGACTCCTGCCCTGACTAACTGCCATGGATTAACTGCTTTATCTTGATGCTTATCTTCTGGGATGCTTTGCTTTGGGGATGCTTGCGTGCACCCCCACAAGGGACATTATACAGGATGGCACTGGAGGATTCTGGATGATGAGCGGAGAGGTGACTGCTGGAACATTATACATTACGGCACTGGAGGATTCTGTGTGATGAGCGGAGAGGTGACTGCTGGGACATTGCACAGGACAGCATTGGAGGATTCTGGGTTATGAGCGGAGGGGTGACTGCTGGGACATTATACAGGACTGCACTGGAGGATTCTGGGTGATGACCGGAGAGGTGACTGCAGGGACATTATACAGGACGGCACTGGAGGATTCTGGGTGATGACGGTGTCTTTTTTTTGTCAGGCTCCTGTAAGGTGTCAGGACATCGCTGTCGATCTCTCCATGGAGGATTGTGAGAATTTAGAAGGACACCAGGATCGGTACAAGGAGGAGATGATAGAGGAGCTCCGGCCTCTTACACCACCAGGTGAGGAGATATGTGGTTATTACTGTGGGCTCTGGCTGCCATGTTGATGTCCTGTACAATGTGTAGATATGTTTGTGTAATAATATAATGGAGAAGATCCTTAAAGGGAATCTGTCAGCAGGTTATTGTTCCCTCATCTGAGAGGAGCAGGATTTTGGCAGAGAAATCCTGAATCCAACTATCTAACTTTTACATTACTGGGTGCAGCAGTTTTCACACAGAGTTTCTAGATTTGCTAAGAAGAAAAGCTGAGGATGTCGCCCCCGCCCACACTGGGGTTCTCTATAGACATTGTCTATAGACACTGAGCTGATTATTATTATTTATTTATATAGCACCATTGATTCCATGGTGCTGTACATGAGAATGGGTTACATACAAATTACAGATATCACTCACAGTAAGCAAACTAACAATGACAGACTGATACAGAGGGGCGAGGACCCTGCCCTTGCGGGCTTACATTCTACAGGATGGTGGGGAAACAGACAGTAGGTTGAGGGTTGCAGGAGCTTCGGTGTTGGTGAGGTGGTAGCTTCGGTAGTGGTGAGGAAGCAGCGGGGTCAGTGCAGGCTGTAGGCTTTCCTGAAGAGATGGGTTTTCAGGTTCCATCTGAAGGATCCGAATGTGGTTGATAGTCGTATGTGTTGGGGCAAAGAATTCCAGAGGATGGGGGATATTTGGGTGAAGTCTTGGAGGTGGTTGGGTAAGGAGCGAATTAGTGTAGAGGAGAGAAGGAGGTCTTGGGAGGACCGGAGATTACGTGAGGGAAGATATCGGGAGATTAGTTCAGAGATATATGGAGGAGACAGGTTATGGATGGCTTTGTAGGTCAGTATTAGTAATTTGAACTGGATACGTCGAGGGAATGGGAGCCAGTGAAGAGATTTGCAGAGGGGGGAAGCAGAGGAGGAGAGAGATGAATTAGTCGGACACCAGAGTTAAGGATGGACTGGAAAGGTGCAAGGGTGTTAGCAGGGAGGCCACAGAAAAGGATGTTGCAGTAGTCAAGGCGGGAGATGATGAGGGCATGCACAAGCATTTTAGTAGAGTGACGGTTGAGGAAAGGATGGATTCTGGAGATATTTTTGAGCTGGAGGCGACAGGAGGTGGAAAGAGCTTGGATGTGCGGTTTGAGGGACAGGGCAGAGTCAACGGTTACTCTGAGGCAGCGGACTTCCGGTGCAGGGGAAAGCGTGATGTCGTTAATTGCGATAGGTTAGGTAAGGAAGATCTATGAGATGGAGGAAAGATGAGGAGTTCAGATTTGTCCACATTGAGTTTGAGGAAGCGAGAGGAGAAGAAGGAGGATATGGCTGATAGACACTCTGGGATTCTGGACAGTAGAGAGTTGATGTCTGGGCCAGAAAGGTAGATCTGAGTGTCATCAGCATAAAGGTGGTACTGGAATCCATGAGACTTTGAGTTGTCCCAGGCCGAGTGTATAGATTGAGAAGAGTAGGGGTCCTAGAACAGAGCCTTGTGGGACTCCCAACAAAGAGCGGGTGGGATGAGGAGGTAGTGTGGGAGTGGGAGACGCTGAATGTGCGGTTGGAAAGGTATGAGGAGATCCAGGATAGGGCGAGATCTTTGATGCCAAAGGAGGAGAGGATCTGTAGTAGGAGGCAATGGTCAACTGTGTCGAAAGCAGAAGACATGTCTAGAAGGAGGAGTACAGAGTATTGTCCATTGGCTTTGGCTGTAAGTAGGTCGTTAGTGATTTTGGTCAGGGCTGTCTCAGTTGAGTGATGGGGGCGGTAACCAGATTGTAGATTGTCAAAGAGCAAGTTAGATGAGAGGTGAGAGGAAAGTTCAGCGTGGACGTGCTGCTCCAGGAGTTTGGAAGCGAATGGGATATTGGGCGATAGCTGGACATAGCAGTTGGATCGACGGTTGGCTTTTTAAGGATAGGCGTGATTGTGGCATGTTTGAAAGCAGAAGCGAAGGTGCCAGAAGTTAGTGATAGGTTGAAGAGGTGGGTTAGGGATGGGATACGAGTGGTGGGGAGGAGGTGGGATGGGCTGGGGTCGAGCGCCCAGGTGGTGAGGTGCGATTTGGAGAGGAGACAATAAAGCCCCCCATCAGTGATGTGGGATAGGGAGGTTATGGGGTTTGGGCATTGGTCTGGTATACAAAGGGGTTGTGGCAGTTGAACAATGAAGACTTAACTTGTTTGATCGATCTTATTTTTAAAGTGTGTGGCAAAGTCCTCAGCAGAGATGAGGGAGGTTGGAGGGGGCAGTGGGGGTCGGAGGAGGGAGTTAAATGTGTTGAATAACTGTTTGGGGTTGTAGGATAGGGAAGATACGAGGGTTGTGAAGTAGGCCTGTTTAGCAGAGGTGAGAGCTGATTTGAATGCCAGTGTTGCCTGTTTGAATGCAGTGAAGTCATCTTGCTAATTTGTTTTCTTCCTACGCCGCTCTGCAACCCTGGACACTTGCCGAAGCTTTTTAGTGGTGTTATTGTGCCAAGGTTGTCTATTGATACGTCGCACTCTGCCATGAACGAGAGGGGCAGCTGTGTCAATAGCTGATGCAAGAGTGGTATTGTAGAAAGCAGTGGCACTGTCTGTGTCGTGGAGTGGGGATATGGATGCCAGTGGTAGGATAGAGTCAGAGAGTGTGTGGGTGTCTAGGTGTGCAAGGTTTCTGCGGGGGTGCGTAGGTTGCTGTACATGGGTGACCAGTGAGGAGGACAGAGATGAGAAAGTGAGCAGATGGTGGTCGGATAGAGGGAGAGGGGAGATGGTGAAGTTAGAGAGCAGAGACGGGTGAAGACCAGGTCTAGTGTATGTCCGTCTGTGTGGGTGGCTGCGGAGGACCACTGAGTAAGTCCAAAAGATGAAGTAAGGGACAGAAGTTTGGAGGCTGTTGAACGAAGGCTATCAGTGGGGATGTTGAAGGCAACCATGATGATGGTGGGAATGTCAGCAGAGAGAAAGTGAAGAAGCCAGGTGGAGAATTGGTCAATAAAGGCAGTGGCCGGGCCCGGAGGTCGGTATATGACGGCCACTTGGAGGTTGGAGGGAGAGTACATGCGGACAGAGTGGACTTCAAAAGAGGGGAGGATAAGGGAGGGTAGAGGTGGGATTATGTTAAAGGTGCAGTTAAAAGAAAGGAGAAGACCCACTCCTCCACCATGTCTGTTGCCGGGGCGATGGGTGTGGGTAAAGTGGAGGCCGCCATAACACAGCGCAGCAGGGGAGGCAGTGTCAGAGGGTGTTATCCATGTTTCTGTGAAGCCGAGGAAGGCAAGAAAAATGTCATGCATCACATGAAGCTTATTGCAGATTATCACAGGAGGGGCGGAGTCAGACTAGATTTCAGGTGCTGCTGTGTCCAGCAATGATCAGATCCTGGAAAGTAAACAAAACCATGGAGCTTATTAAGACTGGCATCTCTGAAATCCCTTTTGAACCCCTACATAATGCTGCTGTCCTCAGATTACATAGCAAAGGCCTGCTGACAGATTCTCTTAAATTACCTCTTTTCACATCTAATTAATTCTACTCCATATTAATATTGATATATTATAAATATTATATTATTGATAGTTAAATTAATTGTATCACTTAATATTGATCAGAATTAAGTATGCTGACATCCCGCTATATATCATTTGAACCTGAGTACAGCCCCTCCCTATATATATACAGCATGAGCCCCACGCAGCCTCCCCATATACAGCATGAGCCCCACGCAGCCTCCCCATATACAGCATGAGCCCAATACAGCCTCGCCATGTACACTGCATGAGCCCCACACAGCCCCCATATACAGCATGAGCCCCACACAGCCTCCCCCATATACAGCATGAGCTACACACAGCCTCGCCATGTACACTGCATGAGCTACACACAGCCTCGCCATGTACACTGCATGAGCCCCCCCACAGCCTCCCTATATGCACTGCATGAGCCTCACACAGCCTGCCCATATACAGCATGAGCCCCACACAGCCTCCCCATATACAGCATGAGCCCTGCACATCCTCCCCATATACATCATGAGCCCCTCACAGCCTCAATATATATATGCATGAGGCCCCCACAGCCTCCCTATAAACACTGCATGAGGCCCCCACAGCCTCACTATATACAGCATGAGCCCCACACAGCCTCCCCATATACTGCATGAGCCCCCCACAGCCTCCCTATATACACTGCATGAGGCCCCCACAGCCTCACTATATACAGCATGAGCCCCACACAGCCTCCCCATATACTGCATGAGCCCCCCACAGCCTCCCTATATACACTGTATGAGGCCCCCACAGCCTCACTATATACAGCATGAGGCCTCACGCAGCCTCCCTATGTACTGCATGAAGCCCCCATAGTCTCCCCATATATTGCATATCGCCCCCACAGCCTCGTCATGTGCATCATATCACCCCATAGCCTCCCCATGTTCTGCACAACACTCCCATATCCTCCCCATGTTCTGCACGACACCCCCATAGCCTCCCCATGTACTGCATGTTACCCCATAGCCTCCCCGTGTTCTGCTCGACACCTCCATAGCCTCCTCGTGTTCTGCACGAGACCCCCATAGCCTCTCCATGTGCTGCATGACACCCCCATAGCTTCCCCCTGTGCTGAACGACACCCCCATAGCATGCCCATGTTCTGCATGACACCCCCATAAAATCCCCATGCCCACCCAAACATCACATACATATGAAAAAGAAAGAACACCACATACTCGCCTCAGTCCCGTATCTCGGTGCTCTGCTTCTGTTCATGTCTCCGGCGCGCTTATTTTCCTCAGTACCCAGTTCATCGCGTCAGCTGTTTCACATGCTGACTGGTGGAGGAAGTGGCCAGAGGCCCCTCCTTCACCAATGCAGTCAGCGAAGATGGAGACGGCGGGCGGGTGGGAACTGTGCGGTCAGTGGACCTCTGGTTTTCAGCCCCATGGCTGTTTCAGTCAGCGGACCGGACTGAGACAGCCAGAGAGGGCCATATGTGGGCCGCACTTCGCCTGGGTCTGCAACAGAGTAATACGAGTAGGAAGTTGAATAGGGACCCATCTTTGTTAACATGTAAGAACTCCTTTTGGAACAAAAATAGGGACATGTGTTTACACATAGACACAGAAGTGGAAGAAGCCTTTTGTCCCCAGGAAATATGTTGTCCTTTCAGAGGAAATGCCATAATTTTACACTTGACAGCTTTGTCCATGTAAGAGAAATATTGCAACTGCAATAGGCTGAATGTCTCTGGAAAAAAAAAAAGTTGAATATCAAAGTTTGTATTAATCCGATAGAGATAGGACATACATTTTCGACTTCAGGGCTAATAGAGCGAGAATATGCATATTTTTTCCTAACTGTAACCACCGCCTATAAGCTCCAAATTCATTGTGGCCAGATAACTGACAATAGCAATGTCATGTTTGATCTCTGGGGAAAGGTAAAATCCTGGTGAAAATATGGCAGCGATCTTGAACCTCTGCTTTCATTAGGAGTGAAGGTGGAAATTTCCTAAAATTTTGAAGGGCTGAGTACATCCCACAAGCCGGCCCACGTGATGTCATCAAAACCGTGAGACCTCTACCTCATCAGAAGTCATTGCACGCAAGGCATTACTGGGAACGCTAGCTGCCGGGAGCATCGCGAGCATCGGTATACTGCGCGGGACGCCAGAAGCAGGGCTGTGAAGTCAGAGCCGTGGAGTCGGAGTTAGTTTTGGTTGGAGTCGGAGTCGGTAGAAATGTACTGACTCCGACTCCAGCTTTAAAAAAAAAATGTATTAATATTTCATAATTGAACTTTCATATGAATTTTATAAATGTTACTAAAATATATATGTTCTATCAAACTACGAACAACAGTGATAAGCAGTTCTGCTGGAGATAGACATTTCTTACTTCTTGTGTGTTATTGTTCTCCACTGCCCTTATCTAATCTTATACTTGGTTAACCTCATGCTGCCTCAACCCCCCTACTTACAATGTATGAAACTGAAAGTGAAAATGTGTTGCAAATTCTTAGTAGTAAAGCTCCTCCTCTAGACTAGATGTTTACTAGGTGTGCGTCTTCCAAGCATCTCACAGCTGCTACTCAGAAGAGGAAGACTGTAAGAAGTATTATCCTTTCAACAAACTTTGCATCAGTTAACTGTGAGTACATGAGGAATAACAGTATTACTGACCACTATATCAGTTGTACGACCTGGCAATAATTTTGTACAGTTGTTTTTAGGAAAAACAATTGTCATTTGGATTGTGAATGCAGAATTAAAAACCTGAGAATGTCAAAGAAGCATCACATTAAATCAGCTGTATTTGATCATTTCACCATCACTCAAGTTAGAAAACATTATGTCTGTCAGTGTATGACAAATGATCCAGACGAAAACAAATGCTGTGAAGCCAAGATCAGTGCATATTCAGGCAAAGATAAAAATGCTCCTACCAGAGCTTCTAATCTAAAGAGACATTCAGAAGTACTGAAAGCAGTGGATGAGAAAGACTGCATCCAAACCAATGAACCAGTGCCCAGCTCTTCCAGCCAAACAGAGGAGCAGAGAACTTTGAAGCGATCAGTTGCAAGATATGTTGTCAGTGACAAAGTTACTATGACAATGACAGTAGATACATTTAAAAAACAGATCATAGAGCTTGTTGTAAAGGACAGTGTGCCTATTTCATTATTTTCACGACCAGCTTTTATGTGTCTGAATGGGGAAATGGCCCGCAAGCTTGGTGTTTCTCTGGAGAGAGAGAGTATTAGAAAATTAGTAATCGAAGAAGCTTTTAAACAAAAGGAAGAACTTAAAAAAACTCTCAAGGGACGCTTTCTGTTTCTTAAAATGGATGCCTGCACACGTCAGAGTGAACTATTTTGCCATCAATGTCCGATTTGTTTGTGCCAAAAATGAAATAGTTACCAAGACATTGGCAGTAAAAGACACCAAAGCTCATCACACCAGTGAGTTTCTCCAGGTCTTGGTGGAAAAGGTTCTGCAAGACTATGAACTTAAAAAAGAGCAAGTTCTTTCTGTCGTAACTGACAATGCTTCAAATATGATAAGTACTATTAAGCTAATGAATGAGAGTAATGATGGTGACCAGCAGCTAGAAGAAGATTCTGGGTCCACAGAAACAAATGTTTGAAATAGAGGAACACAGTATTGTAACTGAGGAGCAAACTGAAGTTGCTTCAGATGAACAGCAACATGATAGTTTAGATGATCTTGTGGAAACTGTCAATACGTTCTTTAATTCATCACATGCGCTGTGTTGTGCATACGCTACAGCTGGCTATAAGAGACAGTCTGCAAGAAGACATGCTGCTGCACTGATTGGCAAGGTGAGAAAATTGGCTACTGTTGCCAGAACCCCTAAAGTTGACTCAATTTTGAAGAGACCTGCTGGAAAAGGGGCAATTATTGATCAAGCCACACGATGGGGCAGTACTTACTTAATGATTCAGCGCTTGGTTGAACTGAAAACCTTGTAGACATGGCTAACCCTCAACTGACGCTAAATGAAAGTCAGTGGAATCAGGTGACTGAGCTGGAAAAATTGCTAGAGCACCCATTTACAGTGACTAAAAAATTACAAGCAGAGGACTTAACTCCAGGTATTTTCTTAAAGGAGTGGAAGAACCTGATGTTTCGCCTGTCCCAAAGAGGAGGGTTAATTGCAAGTGGCATTGCTACATCAATGAAACGGAGAGAGGAGCTACTATTAGAAAATAACATTCTCTTGGCAGCTGTTTATGTAGACCCAATGCATCGGATTCTTCTAGATGATCAACAGCTAACTAAAGGAAAAGAAGCTCTGTTTGAAATAGCAGTAAGGATGAAAGGGTTGCAGAACAGTCAGGAGGAACAAGAAGAATTTGGTCGTCCTGCCACATCTTCACCCTCATCAACTGATGAAGAATTTAATTTCGAAAAATATTTGGATCACAAGGACCGTGCAAAGCATTCCCGCATAGAAAAAGAGTCATCCCCATCAAAGAACACAGCCAGTGCATTCCAGCAGAATTTTTCATGTGCACTAAAAGAAATTGAGAAATTTGACCGTTCATCAAAATAACAGTGCAACAAGCGATTCCTCTGTATCCTGACATTGTCAGAGATGTTGCCCGAGTGGTTACTGCTTTGCCACCATCCCAAGTTAGTGTAGAGAGGTTGTTCTCTGCTCTCAAAATAATTAGATCAGACTTGAGGGCATCCATGAAGGAGGATCTGACAGAGGCAATACTTTTTCTGAGGACAAATTTATAGATTTCTTCTTATTAACTGCATAACAGTGTTTATTGCAGATTTACTTACAATAAGTTATTTGCTATATTCTAATTGTATTCTAATAAATATAGTTTTTGCTCTAAGTGGTCTGATTACTTATATGATGGTGAGAAACTGAATAAGCACGATGTTAGTATTTTACAACAGTAAATTTAATGTTACGAATTGGCCATTTATGAAGGAGTCGGAACCTGATAAAATCCAGGAGTCAGAGTCACAACTGTGGCTTACCGACTCCACAGCCCTGGCCAGAAGGTAAGAATATTGCGAATTTTTTTTAAAATTATTTTTAACCTGAGTTGTGTTGTGTTTGCGTTTTCACAGCAGAAAACCGCTGCGAAGACGCATACACAACAGGTGCACATAGCCTCTACGGGTCCGTCAGAAAAACAAGCCCAGTGCACCCGTTTTTTACAATCTGCACAGGATCCGTCATTTCAACATTTTGACTGATCCTGTGCAGATTGTAAAAAAGGAAGTGTGAAAGAAGCCTGAGGCTGACCACCACTGAGCAAAATACAGAAGTACAATGTGACCAAAGACACGGTTGAGCTGAAGAGGCTGAGCCCGACCACCACCGAGCAAAACACAAGTGAAAACATCAAGTCTGGGCCAAGAAATATCTGATGCAGATTATTCCCAGGTTTTATGGACTGATGAGATGAGACGCCACTCGACAGAGCAGATGAATGGATCAGTACTCGGCATCCCTTCAGATGCCAGCGAGGTGGAGGTGGGCACTGCTGTGGGTAGAATTATTACAGAGGACCTTGGTGGACCTTTTCAGGTTGAAAACCTCCTGCCTGCGATTTGAAGACACTTTCTTCCAGCAATGGAGAAGGAAAAAAGTCTGTGTCTCTCCAGAAAACCAGTATTGTTCTGCAGGACAAGGCAGCATCGAAATCTCCACCGCTCGGGGCCAGGAAAGGCCTTAAATATGAAGAATAATGACTTTCTCTGTCCCCCATGACGGCACCACGGAGAGAGGGGATCCGCCCACCAAGGACAGGAAACCTACAGATAAAAAGGCGGTACCTCTCTCCCGCATCAGTTTGGTTTCCTGTCCTTGACGGGACCTGCAGCAGATCTTACCTCAGATCGTCGTTGGATTCCGGGGCCAGTCAGACCGGTTCAGGCAGCGGGGGTTCCCTGCCTCAGCTAGGCTGGGCCACCTGAAGCGCCACCGCTGGGATCAGTAGGTCTCTAGGGTGAGCGGGGGACCGCAGCAGCAGCGCTGCGGCTCCTACAGGAATCCTCACTACGTGGGGATTCCAGATGGCACACACCCGCACGTAAAACCACCGGAGGGGTCCCTCCATAGGTGGAGCAGGGCGCGACAATGCGCGCTTGAATAGCGCACCAGGAAGCATCAAGCGTGGTGTCGGACTTCCGGGTAACAACGCGCATGCGCGGGTGCCGCAATGCCTGCTGGGCGGAGCAGGGCATTCTGGGCGGCGCAGGGCTTGCTGGGAAAGCGCGGTGCATGCTGGGATTCGCGCATGCGCACAATCTAGCGTCAGGGAGCGCGCGTAAATTGGCGCGCAGGATATTTAAATGGGGGCTGTCTCCCTGGCTAGTTGCTCTAATGCAGTACAGCCAGCGTTCCCCAGCAGCTATGAGTGACCCCGAATTGCAGGGCTCACCAGCGCAGCAACCGCAGGCACCGCAGCAGCAGCAGCAGCAGAAACGCCGGCAGCAGGGGCAAGGGACCTCTCATGTCCAGCGGCGTGGAGCTGGAGCACGGTCTGGATCTCAGCACAGCAAAAATTCTAGTGCTGCATCCGGATCAAAGGAGCACCATACTGTCGATACGGACCATCCACAGCCGGTACTGAGGGTACACCAGGTGGTGAGTGATCTCCGTGAATGCTCCGGCTAATAGAGCCTACCTTTCTCTTGTTGTTTTAGGGAAGGAAGAGCGCAGGGAAGTCCAAACATAGGATCTGCGCGCTTTGTAAAGAAGATTTACCTGCCTCCTGGGAAAAAAGATTATGTAAATCCTGTATGGAAGAGACTCTCTGTGAAGGGCTTCCAGGGTTCGCCACAGAACTCAAAACATTAATTAATACTCAGGTGGAAGATACCTTTAAGTCTCTCCAGGAGGGTAAAAAATGTAAAAAAATTAAACAAAAGACCCCTATATCTGACTCTAGTGACTCGGATAGTGGGGAGATTAGTTCAAATTCCTCCGATTCTTCATCATCCTCTTCATCATCCTCTTCTCAGGGAGGTCGTAGTTGCTTCCCATTAGAAGAAACGGACTCCCTAATTAAAGCGGTCAGAAGTACCTTGGGTCTTGCTGAATCCCACACTAAAAAATCAGTCCAAGATATCATGTTCGGTGGACTGAAGCAGAAAAAAAGAAGGGTGTTTCCCCTTAATGATAAAATACAAGCCTTAATAAATAAAGAATGGAAAAAACCTTTAAGAAAGGCCTTACTTACCCCCAAAAGGAAATACCCTTTTGAAGACCCTGCATGCTCCTTTTGGGAAAAAGCACCTAAATTAGACGTAGCAATCGCTAAAGCGTCAAAAAAGTTTGCCCTACCTTTTGAAGACATGGGGGTCTTAAAGGATCCCATGGATAAAAAAGCGGATGCTTTCCTATAAAGTTCCTGGGAAGCAGCAGGAGGAGGCCTAAAACCAGCGGTGGCCGCAGCTTGCACTTCCCGCTCCCTTATGGTGTGGCTTGACCAGCTGGAATCCCAGCTCAAGGATAAGGCATCCAGAGACAGTATACTAAATACCCTACCAGTAATGAAAGGGGCAGCCGCTTTTCTGGCCGATGCGTCAGCAGACTCCATCAAGCTTTCGGCCAGGTCAGCGGTGTTCTCCAATGCAGCCAGAAGAGCCCTCTGGCTCAAATGTTGGCCTGGAGACCTCCAAACAAAGGCTAAACTTTGTAATATTCCCTGTGAGGGAGAATTTCTTTTCGGCTCTACTCTGGATGATATTTTGGAAAAGGCAGGGGACAAAAAGAAGTCCTTTCCCGTCCTGCAATACCCATCTTACAAACGTCCTTTTCGGAGTAAAAAATTCTTCCGTAGGAAGCCCCCTAGGCCACAGGACAGATGGGAAGACAAAAAGAATAAGAATAAAGGGTTTATTTTCAACAAAAGCCCCACCGATCCCAAAAAACCCTCACAATGAACTTTTGCCCCAGGTGGGAGGAAGATTGTCCCTCTTCCTCTCAGCCTGGGAAAAGATAACCAGCAGTGCCTGGATTCTGGATTTGGTACAATCGGGACTAAAATTCAAATTTCTTACGTTCCCTCAGCCGTCCTTCCTGGTGACATCTCAGAGAGCTTCTCCGCAGGAGCGGATAGCTCTGGAACAGGAAGTCACAACGTTATTGAACAAAGGGGTTCTTCGGGAGGTCCCCCTCCAAGAAAAAGGGAGAGGGTTCTACTCTCCGATTTTTCTCAGGAAAAAGCCAGACGGGTCTTTCAGGACAATTACACAGGTCAACAAAAAAAAAAAATTTTTCTGGTGTCCAAAATATTTTAATGAATTTGGGGTATTTTTGGGGTGCTGATTCTGAATATGCTATCAGTTTTGCCAGATTGGCTCAAGTTTTTGAGATTTTTGGTATCTTATTTATAGCACTTGTTGGTAAATGCGACGCATCATCTCATTAATTTCTTTGGATTAGTACTTGAACTGAGCAGTTCTCAATATAGTTTTGTGTTAATTAGTGTTCTAAAAGTTTGTTCATAGCTTGATTTTTGCACTAACTTTATGTTGTTGTCTGTTTTCCAGTGAAAAGCATGAACTCATCAAGAAGAAGTTGTCTTAACGATCCAGACTCATTCTGTTACATTTGTGGTGAATACACACTGCCAAAACATAGAAGAAACATAACAGACTTCGTAAAAAAAGTGTATTTTGCCTATTTTGGGGTTATGCTTGGGGACCAAGACAAGTTTTGGGCACCACACATAGTGTGCAAAGCATGTATCGAATTATTACGAAAATGGAGCAAAGGACAAAGAAAAAGCTTCAAATTTGGTGTTCCAATGGTGTGGAGAGAGCCAAAAAATCATCATGATGACTGTTATTTCTGTGCAGTGCAAGTGCAAGGATTCAATAAGCATAAGAAACGAAAATGGGAGTAACATGGAATCTGCAAGAAGGCCTGTCCCTCATTGTGAAGATGTGCCTGTACCTGTGTTTACCATAAATAACAGTCATCATGATGATTTTTTGGCTCTCTCCACACCATTGGAACACCAAATTTGAAGCTTTTTCTTTGTCCTTTGCTCCATTTTCGTAATAATTCGATACATGCTTTGCACACTATGTGTGGTGCCCAAAACTTGTCTTGGTCCCCAAGCATAACCCCAAAATAGGCAAAAGACACTTTTTTTACGAAGTCTGTTATGTTTCTTCTATGTTTTGGCAGTGTGTATTCACCACAAATGTAACAGAATGAGTCTGGATCGTTAAGACAACTTCTTCTTGATGAGTTCATGCTTTTCACTGGAAAACAGACAACAACATAAAGTTAGTGCAAAAATCAAGCTATGAACAAACTTTTAGAACACTAATTAACACAAAACTATATTGAGAACTGCTCAGTTCAAGTACTAATCCAAAGAAATTAATGAGATGATGCGTCGCATTTAACAACAAGTGCTATAAATAAGATACCAAAAATCTCAAAAACTTGAGCCAATCTGGCAAAACTGATGACATATTCAGAATCAGCACCCCAAAAATACCCTAAATTCGATGAAATATCTTTGGCACCAAAAATGCTGTTGACCAGTGTTATCAATTTGAAAAATGTAAACAAACACCTGATTGTGGAACCTTTCAAAATGGAAACAGTAAAGACAGCAGTCAAAATGTTGTTTCCGCATTGTTTCATGTTAGTACTCGACTTAAAGGACGCATACTACCACGTCCCCATTCACAAAGACTTCCAAAAATTCCTCAGGGTGGCAATCGAAATAGAAGGGATGGTAAAGCATTATCAGTTTACAGCCCTCCCGTTCGGTCTCGCAATAGCCCCACGGGTATTCACCAAATTGATAGCGGAAGTCATGGCAGACCTGAGAAAACAAAACACCCTAATCGTCCCATATCTGGACGACTTCCTGATAATAGGCAACTCTCCCCAACATTGCAAAAACTAGCTAGAGTTAGTTATGGACTCTTTGGAAAGCTTGGGGTGGCTCCTGAATCTGAAGAAGTCCAGACTAATACCGAGTCAGATTCAGGAGTACCTGGGAATCACGTTGGATTCCATCTCCCAGGAATGTCGCCTACCCCAAGAAAAGATCCAAAAGATGGTGGGGTTAGTGTCCAGGGCAAGAGATCTCCCCTCTATATCCGTTCGAGAAGCAATGTCTCTCCTCGGGTCCATGACAGCCTGTATTTCTGCCGTCCAATGGGCCCAGTCACATACAAGGGAACTGCAATGGCAGATATTAGCGGAAGAAATTTCCCTGAAGGGAAATTTAGAAAGTCAGTTCACCTTCTCATCAAACACAATTCTCTCGCTAGATTGGTGGACAAAAGACAGCAATCTGGGCCGCGGTCTACCATGGGTGATCCCAGTGTCAAAGGTAGTAACCACAGACGCAAGTCCCATCGGCTGGGGGGCTCACCTACACGATCTAGTGGTTCAGGGGACATGGTCAGACAACTTAAAAGAAGCATCCTCCAACATGAAGGAATTGCTAGCAGTAAAATTCGCTCTTACAGAATTCCAAAAACCCCTTCGCTCACATCATGTAAGACTGTTTTCAGACAACAGAGTGGTAGTGGCATACATAAACCATCAGGGGGGAACACACTCTCAACCGCTGATGGAAGTCACACATTCAATCTTACGGATGGCCGAGGAAAATTTAGCATCCTTGACGGCACTTCATATAAAAGGGGTGGACAATTTCAAGGCAGACTACCTAAGTCGGGTCTGCCTAAAACAGGGGGAATGGGAACTGAACCAGTCCATATTCAATCAGATAACGGAGATGTGGGGGGCTCCGACAATAGATCTCTTCGCAAACAACCTAAATCGGAAGGTGACCACATTTTGTTCCATAAACCCAGCAGGGAACCCAGTGGCGCTGGACGCTTTCATGATTCCTTGGAAGCACAAACTGGCTTATGCATTTCCCCCTATCACACTGATACCAGCGGTTCTGAGGAAAATAAGGGAAGACAGCGCCCGGGTGATATTGATTGCCCCTTTCTGGCCGAAGAGAACTTGGTTTTCCTGGGCCAGAAGGATGTCCATAACAGACCCTTTGATACTCCCAGACCTGCCCAACCTCCTATTCCAGGGTCCAGTATCACACCCGCAGGTAGCGAGGTTACACATGACAGCTTGGAATTTGAGAGGGGGTTACTGATAGAGAAAGGTTTCTCAAGGTCTAGTGTCAACCCTCTTAAAAAGTAGAAAATGAACAACTACTAAGCAGTATGGTAAAATCTGGAAGAAATTCCTCTCTTCCTCAGGGGCTATAGTCTCCGAAGGAATCCCTCTCAAATTGGTGTTAGAATTTCTGCAAAATGGGCTGGAAAAAGGCCTAGCCACTAATACACTGAAGGTTCATATTGCCGCACTTGGGGCACTGTTTAATTACAATCTAGCAAAGAATCGTTGGGTTTCCAGATTCGTTAAGGCGGCAGAAAGATCTAGGCCTCTACCCTCACGTAGAGCCCCACAGTGGGACTTAAATCTAGTTCTCACGGCCCTTACCAAAGCACCCTTTGAGCCCTTAAAAGAACTTCCCTTAAAGATTCTATCCTTTAAGACCTCCCTTTTGGTAGCCCTCACTTCAGCCCGAAGAATTAGCGACATACAAGCCTTGTCAGCCGGGCCACCCTTCACGCTAATATTGGAGGACAGGGTGGTGTTAAAAACTGACCCAGCATACTTACCAAAAGTGGCCTCCCGGTTCCATAGGTCCCAAGAGATCTCTCTTCCCTCCTTTTGTCCTAACCCTAAAAACGAGGGGGAAAAATCACTACACACATTGGATGTTAGAAGGTGTCTCATCCATTACCTGGAGGCTACTAGGGAGTGTAGAGAGGAAGGTTCTCTTTGTGTGTTTTCAGGGCCCTCGGAAAGGCAAAAAGGCCTCCAAGGGTACGTTGGCAAGATGGATCAGGGATGCCATCAACCTCGCGTATACCTCAAGTGGGATGCCAGCTCCAGGGGAAGTTAAAGCTCATTCAACTAGGGCGATGGCGGCTTCCTGGGCAGAGAGAGCCGGAGCGACAATAGACCAGATATGTAGAGCTGCTACTTGGTCTTCACCCTCAACTTTCTTTAGGCACTATCGGTTGGACTTAAATTCTTCTTCAGACCTTACCTTTGGTAGAAGGGTTCTGGAAGCCGTAGTCCCTCCCTAATGTAGACAGTCTCTGCAATTCTCTCCGTGGTGCCGTCATGGGGGACAGAGAAAATAGTAGTTACTCACCGATAACGGTGTTTCTCTGAGCCCATGACGGCACCCGTACATTCCCTCCCTCACGCGTGGGTGTGCACATTCTTACAATGTTTAGTTATGTATATAATCATTAAGCACGCGGTATCTTTATTAAGGTTTAGTGATGTTGAAACATTTGTGATCGTTAACCTGATGTTCCCTTTATGCTCTGTAAACAAACTGATGCGGGAGAGAGGTACCGCCTTTTTATCTGTAGGTTTCCTGTCCTTGGTGGGCGGATCCCCTCTCTCCGTGGTGCCGTCATGGGCTCAGAGAAACACCGTTATCGGTGAGTAACTACTATTTTTGGGCAGAGGGTACCGAACACCTCCATCTCTCATAAAACATAACTTTTATTAGTTTTTGTTGAAAATGAATTGTCCCTTTTTCTCCAGACTGCTTCTTAGACTTCCAGAGATTGAACAGCCAGTTGGCTGCACTATACTGTTATATAATAGAACTGAATGGGAAGACTAAAAACACGTTACCTGGAGCACTCCCGATAATCCGCTGCTTGTGTTGCGGCTGTGTAACAGTCACAACACATGCAACAAAAAGGCTCTCCATTCATGTGTTGTGACTGTCACACAGCTGCGACACATGCATCTGCAGCGCCGAACAGCGGATTATCGGGAGCGCTTCAGGTATCCAGGTTCCCAATGCAGCTATTCGGTAAGTACTATAGCTATTCAGATAAGGAATTATCTGAAGCTATTTGCTCATCCTTGGTTATGACCCATCTTAGGTTTTGGAGTTTTTAGGTGGTAGAGGCAAGGGGAAGGTGTGAAGAGTATTGGAGATATAATTCCATGTCAATCATCTGTATCATATGTGGCATGGGATTATAAAACCCCCTTAAGCATGTGCAGTTGTAAAATGACACCTGGCCAGCTTCAAACATGAGAGATGCATACCCCCACCAGGTAGCTAGTATGCAACCTTCTACAGGAAGATCTCCTGTGGATCCAAACCATGCTCTCTTCAGTCCTTTGTTCAGCCACCTATGATTTCGTAAGGAGTTATGGAAATACTATACCTCCTAGCTGTACATCGTGTATATTTCCAAGATCCCCAGGGCATGGCCAATGCCCGCCTGGGTCTCAAGCCATTCTAATACCTACGGGAATGGAGATGCATAGAACAGCCAGTAGCAGCTTGGTGGCAAAACTGTGTTTCGTCTCTACGACTAGCAGGGTGCCGGCTGGATCCGATGGTGCCAGAACCGCCGCCCTAGGACCATCCCGAAAGAAGTTATAAACTTTCATAGGTTTTGGGTGATTAACCCCTTACTGACATCGTACGGAATAGTACGTCTGATGTCAGCTCCCCTGCTTTGATGCAGGGCTCTGCGGTGAGCCCGCATCAAAGCCGGGACATGTCAGCTGTTTTGAACAGCTGACATGTGCCCGCAATAGCGGCGGGTGAAATCGCGATTCACCCGCCGCTATTAACTAGTTAAATGCCGCTGTCAAACGCAGACAGCGGCATTTAACTACCGGGCGGCCGGAAATGACGTCATCGCCGACCCCCGTCACATGATCGGAGGTCGGCGATACTTCAGAATGGTAACCATAGAGGTCCTTGAGACCTCTATGGTTACTGATCGCCGGTAGCTGTGAGCGCCACCCTGTGGTCGGCGCTCACAGCACACCTGCATTTCTGCTGTATAGCAGCGAACAGCAGATCGCTGCTATGTAGCAGAGGCGATCGTGCTGTGCCTGCTTCTAGCTTCCCATGGACGCTATTGAAGCATGGCAAAAGTTAAAAAAAATGTGAAAAAAATATAAAAGTTTAAATCACCCCCCTTTCGCCCCAGTCAAAATAAATCAATAAAAAAAAATCAAACCTACACATATTTGGTATCGCCACGTTCAGAATCGCCCGATCTATCAATAAAAAAAAAAGCATTAACCTGATCGCTAACCAGAGTAGCGATAAAAAAATAGAAACGCCAGAATTAAGTTTTTTTGGTCGCCACGACATTGCATTAAAATGCAATAACGGAAAAAGGGTGCGAGAATTAAGTTAGAGCACTTACAAAGGAGTAAGGAGGAAGGAGGGTTGGCATTGCCTAACCCTTGGCTATATTTTTTATCTTCCCAGTGTCAACATCTGGCAAGTAGAGTGGAGGACACATCTGTGGAAATAGGGGGAGGTCGAGGGATTCTTCAGTTTCTCGGGGGTCGGGGTCCCCTATTGTCTAAGTTAGAGGCAAATAAATTTAAACCGTGGGTGTCTAAATTTCCGACGGTAATGCTTATGGTCAAAGTGTGGGGTAAAATTAAAAGTTTAAGGGGAATTACTGGGTTCACAAGGTATACCCCTATATGGGATAATCCATATCTGCCGCAATTGAGGACACTGAAGGGGTTTGCGCAATGGCGACGAGTGGGTATCTGGTGGCTCTCACAGCTGATAGATGGGGGTGTCTTTAAATCATTTGAGGACTTACGAAGGGAGTTCTCACTTCAGCATTCTATGTTTTATCAGTATTTACAAGTAAGACACGCTTATATAATGCAGACTCATATACACCCTATTATTATACATCATGATACTGTTATTAATAGGCTCGGTTTACAGGCATCTACAAGGGGACTAATTTCATTCGTGTACGGGGAGCTCCTCTCGAGGGCGCTATTAGGTCACCCGATGACTGCATTGGCGAAATGGGAACATCAAGTGGGGGGGATTTCGGTAGATCAATGGGAGTCAATAATGCAAATGATCCCTAAGTTGTCTCTCAGTGAGCCTAACCGTCTGTCTCAACTATATATCCTTTATAGGGTTTATAGGACTCCTAAGTGGCTGTTTGATTTAGGTCTAAGGCCAAATTCAAAATGTCCCAAGTGTACGCTCGATAATGCAGATATCCTACATATGTTCTGGACGTGTCCCTGTATACAAATATTCTGGTTTATGGTTCTCAACTTAATATATATGGCCACAGAGCAGGATATTCCCAGAGATCCTATTGTCTGTGTGCTTGGATATGTTGAGGAGGCGGGAGGAGATGATCATTCACAAATAGCTGTTGCCAGAATGCTTTTTACTGCTAGAAAATTAATAGCATATCACTGGATCTCAGATAAAGTTCCCACGAGGAAGGAGTATGTAAATAAGCTAAACCTCATACTATGCAGAGAGAAGGCCATTTATCTTAAACGGGGTAGACCGGCAGTGTTTGAGAAAATTTGGGCAGGATGGTTGAATGTTCCAGGCTTACCGTCTGTAAGTTTATTCTCGTGATACCATGTTTATATCACCCTGAAAGTGATTTAGTTGTACTCCATGACTGGTGCCTTGGGATATGTGCCTTATCTATGTCTGTATTTTTCTTGTGATATATTTTATCATTGGACCAGGGTTGGGGGGGGGGGGGGGGGGAGTTGTTGGGAATGGGAAAAGACTGTGGGGTATTTTGGAAAAAATTCTGTTATGTTCTGAAAACTTTAATAAAAAATATCTGATTTAAAAAAAAAATGCAATAACGGGCGATAAAAAGAACGTATCTGCACCAAATTGGAATAATTAAAAACGCCAGCTCGGCACGCAAAAAATAAGCCCTCACCCGACCCCAGATCATGAAAAATGGAGACGCTACGAGTATCGGAAAATGGCTCAATTTTTTTTTTTTTTTAGCAAAGTTTGGAATTTTTTTTCACCACTTATGTAAAAAATAACCTAGTCATGTTAGGTGTCTATGATCTCGTACTGACCTGGAGAATCATAATAGCAGGTCAGTTTTAGCATTTAGTGAACCTAGCAAAAAAGCCAAGCAAAAAACAAGTGTGGGATTGCACTTTTTATGCAATTTCACCGCACTTTGAATTTTTTTCCCGTTTTCTAGTACATGACATGGTAAAACCAATGATGTCGTTCAAAAGTACAACTCGTCCCGCAAAAAATAAGCCCTCACATGGCCATATTGACGGAAAAATAAAAAAGTTATGGCTCTGGGAAGGAGGGGAGCGAAAAACGAAAAAACGGAAAAAGCTCCGGGGGTGAAGGGGTTAAGCAACAAACCTCCAGGGGAAGGGATTTAGGTTCAGCTCAAAGGGCAGCAGTGGAGTAACCCAGAGGTTTAAATGCTTGTGTAAGGCATATCCTATTGCTTTTTCTTTGGGGAGGTCGCTACGACATATCGTGCGGGGGAGATGATCAGGAACAGAGGGGACCACAAGCCTCCCATGGTGCCGCCCGTCCCCTACCACTATTGTATTTGCATATCTGACCATTATATATGTATAACCATAGGATAGGATAAGTCGATAAGTCAATATAACCCTGGTTGAAGTCCTACCAGGCTGACCAAGCGCTTCTTCACTGTTGCTAGTTAAAGAGACCTCACAGTGTGTCAGGGTTGTGGGCGAGTGTGCTTCATCAGTGACCCTATGGCCAACATCCTCTCATTCCCTCTTCCTCCCACGGCCCTTGTGGACAGGGGGTGTCTCTATAAAACTGTGCCAAGCTGACCTTGCACGTCCCCAGGAAGTGTGAAACATCACATTGGTACAAGTTGAGAGACCTTACCACGTGATCTCGCTGACGTAATATTGACGTCAGGTGGGGTGTCGAGGTGCAGATCCTAAACATTCTTTACATAGCGGATTTAGGTTCAGCCCAGCGGGCAGATGGGGAGTGACCCAAAGGGGATGAAGGCTAGTGTAAGGCCATGTGGTGTCTCTCTGTTTTGCTCTCAGTCCACTTCGAAGGTGGGGGCCACGTCGAATAACGTGCTGTTAAGGACCCAAGAACCAGCTAGCAGCCCTTGCCCCTACGACCTAGCACACACAATGTCGAATATCAACCCGGTAACTGACATCATTCATCCTCTTACATCTTTTGTCCTACCACTATTGTATTTCCACATCTGACCATTGTATATGGGTAACCATTGTGTATATAGTGTGCCCTTAAGGCGATTAAATATGTAATTTAACCCTGAGCTGGTCTTTTATCTCGATTCACGTATCACATGTCCATATTCTCGGCTTAGCCTACTAAACTACCGGGGCTGGTTTCTGGCCCAATATAATCCCATTAACGGACTGGGCTTATATCTAGCGAGGAGCTGGTGGCTGTCCTGTTTCACTGATACTAGTGAAAGGGGCCTCAAAGCCTGTCAGGGTTGTGAGCGAGTGTGATGCCACATCAGTGACTGCATGGACCACATCCTCTCACTCCCCGTGCTTCCCTGGGTCCATGTGGACAGGGGGTCTCTGTGTAAAACTGTACCAAGCTGACCTTGCGTGTCCCCAGGGGGTATGGAACACGTTGGTGATTGTGGGGAAACCGCATTATGTGATCCTTCTGACGCAATAGTGACATCAGGCGAGGTGCGGGTTCATCACACTGATACAAGTGTTTATGATCAGTGAAAGTTGTATGAATCCTTTGTCCAACAGGACATTTGTAAAAATATTATATACTTCCTGCCCATCCATCTTGTCTCATAGGCCATTGTCCACGTCAGGTCTACACTAGACGCACTGGGACCCTCATTTATATGGAGAAGACCACAACATAGAAAAACTGGTTCTGATAGAGAAGTGTTGTGAATTCTGCTTTTGGGCTCCCTCCGGTGGTTGTATGTGGTAATGCAGTTGTCCCTGAGTTGCAGTCCTGGTCAGGTGTATCTGCTGATTGCAGTTCTGACTGGGGTATTTAGGCGTGCAGGATTCATTAGTCCTTGCCAGTTGTCCATGGTTGTTGGGAGGTTTTGGTCCTGGTTTGGTTCCTTCTGCCTTCTGCCAAATCAGCAAAGATAAGTGTCTGGTTTTGTTTCTGTGGCACCCATGCTGTGTGCTTAATAATTCTGTGCTATTCAGTGTTTTTTGTCCAGCTTAGATTGTGTCAGTATTTTCTCAGTCTTGTTGGATTCTCTGGAGTGGCAGATATACATTCCATGTCTTTAGTTAGATTGTGGAACTTTTTGTATTATCTGCTGTGGATATTTTTGGAAGGGTTTTAATACTGACCGCTTAGTATTCTGTCCTATCTTTCCCTATTTAGCTAGAGTGGCCTCTTTTGCTGAATCCTGTTTTCTGCCTGCGTGTGTCTTTCCTCTCCTACTCACAGTCAATATTTGTGGGGGGCTGCCTATCCTTTGGGGTTCTGCTCTGAGGCAAGGTAGTATTCCTATTTCCATCTATAGGGGTATTTAGTCCTCCGGCTGTGTCGAGGTGTCTAGGGTTTGTTAGGCACACCCCACAGCTACTTCTAGTTGCGGTGTTAGTTCAGGTTTTGCGGTCAGTACAGTTTCCACCTACTCCAGAGAAAGTTCATGCGGCTCCAAAGTCACCGGATCATAACAGTACAACTGGCCCCTTGAACAAAACCAGACACTTATCTTTGCTGATAAGGCAGAAGGAACCAAACCAGGACCAAAACCTCCCAACAACCATAGACAACTGGCAAGGATTAATGAATCCTGCACGCCTAAATACCCCAGTCAGAACTGCCATCAGCAGATAGACCTGACCAGGAATGCAACTCGGGGACAACTGCATTACCACCTACAACCACCGGAGGGAGCCCAAAAGCAGAATTCACAACAGTACCCCCCCCCCTTGAGGAGGGGTCACCGAACCCTCACCAGAGCCCCCAGGCCGAATATGCCCTTTCTCCAAAGACTCCTTAACATAACTCCGCATAGCGGTATGTTCAGGCACAGACAGGTTGAAGAGTCGGCCTGGGGGCTCTGGTGAGGGTTCGGTGACCCCCTCCTCAAGGGGGGGGGGGGTACTGTTGTGAATTCTGCTTTTGGGCTCCCTCCGGTGGTTGTAGGTGGTAATGCAGTTGTCCCTGAGTTGCAGTCCTGCTCAGGTGTATCTGCTGATTGCAGTTCTGACTGGGGTATTTAGTCCTCCGGCTGTGTCGAGGTGTCTAGGGTTTGTTAGGCACACCCCACGGCTACTTCTAGTTGCGGTGTTAGTTTAGGTTTTGCGGTCAGTACAGTTTCCACCTACTCCAGAGAAAGTTCATGCGGCTCCAAAGTCACCGGATCATAACAGTACAACCCACCCCAAAGAGACACTTAGACCCCTTCACAAACAAAGCATTGTCACGAAGGATCTGAAATACCATCCTGACCTGTTCCACATGAGACTCCCAATCATCAGAAAAAAAAAAAAAAAATCGTCCAAATATACAATCAAGAATTTATCAATATAAGTCCGGAAGATATCATGCATGAAAGATTGAAAAACAGATGGAGCATTAGTGAGCCCGAACGGCATCACAAGGTATTCAAAATGGCCTTCGGGCGTATTGAACGCAGAACTGTGTGCGCTGTGGCGTTGTCCTCAGAGCAGAGTCCTGAGCCAATGCAGTGTGATAGGATTCTGTCTAGGACAGAACGACAAGGACTCAGACGTCAGAATAGGTTGTGTTATTATTGTGGCGACGCTTCTCATGTCATTTCAGTCTGCCCTAAGCGGACAACCTAAATTTCTGTTATCGGTGTCCTTGATCTGCTCATTGTCTTCATTTTCTGTCTTGGCGTTTGTGGATTCAGGCGCCGCTTTGAACTTAATGGACCTTGAGTTTGCCAGGCGTTGTGGTTTCCCCTTGCAGCCTTTGCAGAACCTTATTCCTTTAAGGGGCATTGATGCTACACCTTTGGCTAAAAATAAGCCCCAGTTTTGGACACAGGTGACCATGCGCATGGCGCCAGCCCATCAGGAAGATTGTCGATTTCTGGTATTGCATAATTTACATGATGCTATCGTGTTGGGTTTTCTGTGGTTGACAGGTTGCAGCAGATTTGGGCTCATGTGGTGGACAATTTGGTGTTGTCTCAGGAGGAGGCTCAACGTTTTGCTAACCGTCGTCGGTGTGTTGGTTCCCGGCTTCAGGTTGGGGATCTGGTTTGGTTGTCTTCCCGTCATGTTCCTATGAAGGTTTCTTCTCCTAAGTTTAAGCCTCGGTTTATTGATCCTTATAGGATTTCTGGGATTATTAATCCGGTGTCTTTTCGATTGGCGCTTCCGGCCTCTTTTACTATCCATAATGTCTTTCCATAGATCTTTATTGCGGAAATATGTGGTAACTGTTGTTCCCTCTGTTGATCCTCCGGCCCCTGTGTTGGTTGATGGGGAGTTGGAGTATGTGGTTGAGAAAATTTTGGATTCTCGTTTTTCGAGGCGGAGGCTTCAGTATCTTGTCAAATGGAAGGGTTATGGCCAGGAGGATAATTCTTGGGTTTTTGCCTCCGATGTCCATGCTGCTGATTTGGTTCATGCTTTTCATCTGGCTCGTCCTGATCGGCCTGGGGGCTCTGGTGAGGGTTCGGTGACCCCTCCTCAAGGGGGGGGTACTGTTGTGAATTCTGTTTTTGGGCTCCCTCCGGTGGTTGTAGGTGGTAATGCAGTTGTCCCTGAGTTGCAGTCCTGGTCAGGTGTATGTGCTGATTGCAGTTCTGACTGGGGTATTTAGGCGTGCAGGATTCATTAGTTCTTCCCAGTTGTCCATGGTTGTTGGGAGGTTTTGGTCCTGGTTTGGTTCCTTCTGCCTTCTGCCAAATCAGCAAAGATAAGTGTATGGTTTTGTTTCTGTGGCACCCATGCTGTGTGCTTAATAATTCTGTGCTATTCAGTGTTTTTTGTCCAGCTTAGATTGTGTCAGTATTTTCTCAGTCTTGTTGGATTCTCTGCAGTGGCAGATATACATTCCATGTCTTTAGTTAGATTGTGGAACTTTTTGTATTCTCTGCTGTGGATATTTTTGGAAGTGTTTTAATACTGACCGCTTAGTATCCTGTCCTATCTTTCCCTATTTAGCTAGAGTGGCCTCTTTTGCTGAATCCTGTTTTCTGCCTGCGTGTGTCTTTCCTCTCCTACTCACAGTCAATATTTGTGGGGGGCTGCCTATCCTTTGGGGTTCTGCTCTGAGGCAAGGTAGTATTCCTATTTCCATCTATAGGGGTATTTAGTCCTCCGGCTGTGTCGAGGTGTCTAGGGTTTGTTAGGCACACCCCACGGCTACTTCTAGTTGCGGTGTTAGTTCAGGTTTTGCGGTCAGTACAGTTTCCACCTACTCCAGAGAAAGTTCTTGCGGCTCCAAAGTCACCGGATCATAACAGAGAAGTTTCTGGTGTATAGATATACAGGGGCTGTGTAGTCAGTCACTATGTGGTTGTGTCTCCACAGATGGATCCAGGAGGAGAAATCCACCAGAGAGATGTCCCCGTCCTCTGTATCCCCAGGACTGTCCGGAGGAGAATCACAACATCCCGGACGATCATCAGGTAGACGACACTGTATATGGAGGGTTTGGGGCTTTTCTGATCCTGTAGTTGTAGTCATTGATTTTGGTGGTTTCTTATTTCCCACTCGTCTTATATTGTACTTATTGTTCCACGTGATGTTTCAGGGGGAAGATCTGATTATTATTAAAGTGAAGGATGAAGAAGAAGAAGCGATGATGAGGGGGGATCAGCCGTGTGTGAGTGACGGGAAGGAGGAGATTCCGGGAGATGTTTCCACAGGTATGTAATATATATACTGTATAAGTGACACATGAGGCAGGAGCTGTACACGGAGTCATGTACAGGGCAGGATATAAGGGAGCTGGGAGCACAGAGACGTCTACAAGGTGTTATGTGGACTCTCCTGCACCAGTTACAATAATAGATAGAGATATATATATATATATATATATATATATATATATATATATTACAGTTTATTGATCCCGGGGGGGAAATTACGGTATTACAGCGGCAATACAAACAGCAGTACATAAAATATTTGGACACACATCTTTCAATCTTGCACAGGTATGCCAACTTTACATAACAAATAAATGTGGGTTGTTCAGGTATGTAAGTTACTGTTAATCGACATTAGTACACCTGCAATCAGTCATTATTGTCTACCACCCTTAGGAAATTATTATACATCCCCACAGCAGTAGGTACAAACGATTTCCTGAATTTCTCCTTCTTGCACCTTAGTAGGATTAGGCGGCTGCTGAATGTGCTCTTCTGCTCGTATATTGGGTGTGTATTATTGATTATTATAGCCCCACACTTCTTCTGAATCCTATCCTCCAATACCTCCTCAAGAGTCCAGATGGAGGCCAACAGCCGCACTTGCCTTCATGATAAGTTTGTTGAGCTTATTAGCGTCAGATGCTCGCACACTACTGCCCCAGCATATGATAGAAAAAAAGATGGCGCTTGCCACAACGGACTGGTAGAACATTTCCAGCATTTTACTGCACACATTGAATGACCTGAGCTTCCGAAGAAAGTACAGTCTGCTCATTCCCTACTTGTAAACCTTTTCTGTATGACCCCTCCAATCGAGATTACTGTCAAGGTGAACCCCCAAATATTTGTAGCTTTCAACCATCTCCACCTCCTGGCCAGCAATAGTGATCGGTAAGTAATCCTCCTTTTTCCTTCTATAACTCACCACCAACTCCTTGGTTTTCTTTACATTTAGTTCTAGACAGGTAGTCCGGCACCAGTCTACAAAGTCAGAAACCACCCTTCTATATTCCTCCTCCCCCCGGCCCCCCACAATGTCCCCTACAATCACTGAGTCATCTGAGAATTTTTGGAGGTGACAAAAATCTGATTTACACTGAAAGTCAGCTGTATACAATGTGAAGAGGAAGGGCGACGGCACTGTACCCTGAGGGGCTCCAACACTGCTCCGAACACTGCCAGATACTACCTCCCCCTTCTTTACAAACTGCGACCTGTCCGTCAGGTAGTCACTTATCCAGTTCACCATCCCCTTATCTACCGCCATATCAGTCAGCTTATTACCTAGTAAGGGCGGCTGTAAGGTATTGAAAGCACTTGAGAAGTCAAAGAACATGGAGCGAACTACAGATCCCTCATTGTCCAAGAATGAATGTGCTGTATGTAGCAGAGACCCTACAGCATGATCCACCCCCAATCTCTGCTGGTACACAAACTGCAGGGGGTCAGTAAAAGCCCTCACCCTCGGGCACAAGTAGGCGAGTATTAGGCTCTCGTTGCGGATTTTGCTGCGGATACGCAGCAGCTTTCCATGCGTTTACAGTACAATGTAAACCTATGGAAAACGCAATACACAGTGCCCATGCTGCGGAAAAAAACACGCGGAAATGCTGCGGTTTTACATTCCGCAGCATGTCAATTCTTTGTGCGGATTCATAATAGGAATCCGCAGGTTGAATCCGCACAAATTCTGCATAAAAACCGCGGTAAATCCGCAGATAAAAGGCAGTGCCTTTTACCTGCGAATTTATGAAATCCGCTGCGGATAAATCCGCAGCCCTCAAAAATACGTGTGTACCTACCCTTATTCTCTCCAAGGATTCATAGCATGTGATGTTAAGGCTCTGGACGATAGTCTTGTAGGGAAGTTGGAAAAGTGGTCTTAGGAACCAGCACCAGGCAGGTGGTCTTCCACAGTTCTGGTACGCCCTATGATTGAAGGCTCCAGTTAAACAGGTACATTTGGTTTGCACACGCTCTGAGGACACATGGACTGAGGCCATCAGGCCCAGCTGCTTTGCCAATAACAAGTCTACTAAAATGTCTTCTCACGCCACTTTGGGAGATAGTGAAAGCAGGCAGCTTATCCCCCAATGTCAGTGCTGCCGATGTTTTCCCAGCTCCATCCCCCATTCCTATATACACTGTATAAGTGACACCTGGGGCAGGTACAGGGCAGGATATAAGGGAACTGAGCACACAGAGACGTCCTCTACAAGGTGTTCTGTGGACTCTCCTGCACCAGTTACTTGTCCATCCTTCATAGGTGTGTAAAATATATATACTGTATAAGTGATACATGGGGCAAGAGCTGTACACGGAGCCATGTGCAGGGCAGGATATAAGGGAGCTGGGGTGCAGAGACGTCCTCTATAGGGTGTTCTGTGGACTCTCCTGCACCAGTTGTCCATCCTTCATAGGTGTGTAATATATGTGTATAAGTGACACATGGGGCAGGAGCTGTACATGGAGCCATGTGCAGGGCAGGATATAAGGGAGCTGGGGTGCAGAGACGTCCTCTATAGGGTGTTCTGTGGACTCTCCTGCACCAGTTGTCCATCCTTCATAGGTGTGTAATATATGTGTATAAGTGACACATGGGGCAGGAGCTGTACACGGAGTCATGTGCAGGGCAGGATATAAGGGAGCTGGGGTGCAGAGACGTCCTCTATAGGGTGTTCTGTGGACTCTCCTGCACCAGTTGTCCGTCCTTCATAGGTGTGTAATATATGTGTATAAGTGACACATGGGGCAGGAGCTGTACACGGAGTCATGTGCAGGGCAGGATATAAGGGAGCTGGGGTGCAGAGACGTCCTCTATAGGGTGTTCTGTGGACTCTCCTGCACCAGTTGTCCATCCTTCATAGGTGTGTAATATATGTGTATAAGTGACACATGGGGCAGGAGCTGTACACGGAGCCATGTGCAGGGCAGGATATAAGGGAGCTGGGGTGCAGAGACGTCCTCTATAGGGTGTTCTGTGGACTCTCCTGCACCAGTTGTCCATCCTTCATAGGTGTGTAATATATGTGTGTATAAGTGACACATGGGGCAGGAGCTGTACACGGAGTCATGTGCAGGGCAGGATATAAGGGAGCTGGGGTGCAGAGACGTCCTCTATAGGGTGTTCTGTGGACTCTCCTGCACCAGTTGTCCATCCTTCATAGGTGTGTAATATATGTGTATAAGTGACACATGGGGCAGGAGCTGTACACGGAGCCATGTGCAGGGCAGGATATAAGGGAGCTGGGGTGCAGAGACGTCCTCTATAGGGTGTTCTGTGGACTCTCCTGCACCAGTTGTCCATCCTTCATAGGTGTGTAATATATGTGTGTATAAGTGACACATGGGGCAGGAGCTGTACACGGAGTCATGTGCAGGGCAGGATATAAGGGAGCTGGGGTGCAGAGACGTCCTCTATAGGGTGTTCTGTGGACTCTCCTGCACCAGTTGTCCATCCTTCATAGGTGTGTAATATATGTGTATAAGTGACACATGGGGCAGGAGCTGTACACGGAGCCATGTGCAGGGCAGGATATAAGGGAGCTGGGGTGCAGAGACGTCCTCTATAGGGTGTTCTGTGGACTCTCCTGCACCAGTTGTCCATCCTTCATAGGTGTGTAATATATGTGTATAAGTGACACATGGGGCAGGAGCTGTACACGGAGTCATGTGCAGGGCAGGATATAAGGGAGCTGGGGTGCAGAGACGTCCTCTATAGGGTGTTCTGTGGACTCTCCTGCACCAGTTGTCCATCCTTCATAGGTGTGTAATATATGTGTATAAGTGACACATGGGGCAGGAGCTGTACACGGAGCCATGTGCAGGGCAGGATATAAGGGAGCTGGGGTGCAGAGACGTCCTCTATAGGGTGTTCTGTGGACTCTCCTGCACCAGTTGTCCATCCTTCATAGGTGTGTAATATATGTGTATAAGTGACACATGGGGCAGGAGCTGTACACGGAGTCATGTGCAGGGCAGGATATAAGGGAGCTGGGGTGCAGAGACGTCCTCTATAGGGTGTTCTGTGGACTCTCCTGCACCAGTTGTCCATCCTTCATAGGTGTGTAATATATGTGTATAAGTGACACATGGGGCAGGAGCTGTACATGGAGTCATGTGCAGGGCAGGATATAAGGGAGCTGGGGTGCAGAGACGTCCTCTATAGGGTGTTCTGTGGACTCTCCTGCACCAGTTGTCCATCCTTCATAGGTGTGTAATATATGTGTATAAGTGACACATGGGGCAAGAGCTGTACACGGAGCCATGTGCAGGGCAGGATATAAGGGAGCTGGGGTGCAGAGACGTCCTCTATAGGGTGTTCTGTGGACTCTCCTGCACCAGTTGTCCATCCTTCATAGGTGTGTAATATATGTGTATAAGTGACACATGGGGCAGGAGCTGTACATGGAGTCATGTGCAGGGCAGGATGTAAGGGAGCTGGGGTGCAGAGACGTCCTCTATAGGATGTTCTGTGGACTCTCCTGCACCAGTTACACATCCATCCTAAATATATAATAAATTCTGAACCGCCGATCACCGCTATTTCAGTGTTTCAGGTAAATGAAAATGCTTGAATCACTGAAGTCCAACAATGATCGGTTCTGTCACAGCATCTAGCGGCGTCAGCAGCCCCAGTGCTGATTGGATCGATCGGACGTTGACATCCGATTGCACCAATCAGTGAGCAGAGAAGCAACCTGACCTCACAGTGACTGCTCGGCTCCGCCTCATTCCAGCTTGTTGACGTTGCAGAGCACTCAGTGTGTCGTTCTGCTGCGGATCTACTGGGCTTTGTGGTGATGCAGAATTTTGGAAGCCTGTGTCATCTCTTCTTGTGCTGCTGCTGAAGAAGACAATCCGTTCTTGACCCCTGCTTTTTTTTTTTTCTAATCCACCCCAATACCCCTCTCTCCCTTCAATCCCCTTTCACCACACCCACTTCTGCTGCTGAGCACTCATCTACACTTACTGTTTATTTTTATTTTGTACCACCTCCGTGCATGCGTCGTGCAGCCACTAAGGCCTCTTTCACACTAGCGTTGTGCACTGCACGTCGCTATGCGTCGTTCTGTAGAAAAAACGCATCCTGCAAAATTGCTTGCAGGATGCGTTTTTTCTCCATAGACTTGAATTAGCAACGCAGTGCGACGCATTGCCACACGTCGCAACCGTTGTGCGTCGGACCGTCGGCACAAAAAAAGTTACATGTAACGTATTTTTGTGCGTCGTCAGCGTCTTTTTCGACCGCGCATGCGCGGCCGGAACTCCGCCCCCTCCTCCCCGCACCTCACAATGGGGCAGTGGATGCAATGTAAAACTGCATCCGCTGCCACCGTTGTGCGGCGCTTTCACAGCTAGCGTCGGTGCGCCGCAACGTCGCATAGCGACGTGCAGTGCACGACGCTAGTGTGAAAGTAGCCTAAGCCACTAAACAGTGCTGCGCATCAGTAATCCGTGTCTGTGCTCGCTTTTGGCCAAGACTTTTTTTTTTTTTTTTTCTCCCTTTTGCTCCACACCCGTGACCCCTACATCACAGATCAACCCGTGGTTGTTTTTTTCTTTTTTTTTTCCAACAAGTGTGAAAAAAGAATCAAACAAAAATAATAATTTATATATTACTTGATAAGACTAATCGGCATCTACTACAGTATTTTTTGTTTTTGCCGATTTTTTTTCTTCTATTCTAATAAATAAAACAGTTTACACCAAACTCGCACACGCCTGAATAAAATTTGGTATTCACCCACACCGCACACGTCTCAATCACAGTATTAAGCGAGGGAGCCATACAAACTCCTTGCCTGCGACACTGATAGTGAGGGAGAGAATCCCACCTTCCTTTATTTTTCATCCTCCTCTTCCTCAAGTGATAACGAACCGCCATGCAGATGCCCCAGGATAGCAAATGAGCCAGTGCCTGCCGTTTCTGACACTGTATGGACCTCACCCCCAAAAGATTGAGCCACAGATTCCTGATTTTGTGGCGCAATCAGGAATCCAATTTGACACCACCGGCCTCACAGAGACACACTTGTTAAAAGTCTTTTTCTGAGGATTTTGTAAACCTCACTGTGGCTGAGATAAATTTTTATGCCCAACAATTTTTGACCCAAAACACCAGCTCTTAATTTTGTAACTGGACCCCTTGTAGACGCAGAAGAAATCGTGAAGTTTGGGTTTGTGAAGAAGCCAGAACTTCTGCCATATTGGAGTGTTGATGTGTTATATAACTCTTCTGTATGGCTTTGACCCTGTTGTAGCCTTATTGCTCTGACCCAAAGTCAGATTGTCGGATCACCAGTGAGGCTGAATTAAGAGATTAGGCCCTCCAAAATCACTAGCGCTCAGAGAAGAGAATGCACACTTGTGAGCAAAGCAATTCTGTATATTCTTCTGTGAATACTTCTTACCCCATTTACAGACCATGTAATTCTCATTTAGGAATCCTTACGCACCATGTCATGATAACTTTTATTTGTCATGTACCCATAACAGTCTTTGCGGAATCTGAAAACATTGCCTATGAGATAGGAAAGTATTAGTTCAAGCATGAAACTTTGACTATGAGACTATAAGGCTGGTTAATACTAAACAAATGTAGAACATCAGCCCTCCTATATCAACCCATAAACGTTTTGAGGCCATTCACAAATTTTTGCATTACAACAATATTGCACGCTGTCCTTCCCGAGGTGACCCCAACTTTGACAGACTTTCCAAAGTTTGGCCGGACATCACTTAACAAGTTTGCTGAGGTGTACGTTCCCCAATGGGACATCTGTGTGGATGAGTCCCTAATACATTTCAAGGGAAGGCTCAGATTCCGGCAATATCTGCCCAGAAAGATGGTCAGGTACGTAATTAAGCTGTTCAAACTGTGCGAGTACCTCAGGGTACACCCACAAGTTTAGGGTTTATGAAGAGAAGGGCACCCGGATTCAACCCCCTGAATGCCTCCTGTCTGAGAGTGAGTGGGAAAATTATATGGGACTTGGTGCACCCACTGCTGGATCAAGTTTATCAACTCTATGAAGATAACTTTTATATCAGCATAGCGCTCTTCAAGACCCTGTCTGTGTGGTACTGTCTGCAAATATCAGAAAGGCCTCCCTAGGGCACTATTTGGGCAGCTGCTCAGAAAGGATGATAGCAGAGCACAATGGAGTGACAACATGCTGGTGGTCAAGTGCAAGAGGGATGTCCTTTTCTTGACCACCATTACATGGTGATGGCACCACTACACAGGTCACCAAACCAGACTGTGTTCTAGGGTACAACAAGAACATGGAGGGAGTTGATATCTCTGATTCTCCAGCCATGCAGTGCCATAAGAAAAGCCAAAGTGTGGTACAAGAAGCTGGCTGTGCACATCGTACAGATGGAGATGCATAACGCTTTTGTGCTATCACTATGTGCAGGACAAGTCGGTACGTCGTATCTTCAGTTCCAGCAGGTAGTGATTAAGGCCCTTATGTTTGGACATCAGGAAGCAGCGGGCCTCAGTACTTCCGGAATTGAAGATGCTCATATTGTACGAGGCCAACATGTCCCCTGTGAGGTCCTTCATACTGGAGAGAGAGGAAGGTCTCAAAAAAAAAAAAAAAAGCGCAAAGTGTTTTACACTTATCAGTGCAGCGCCTGCCCCAACAAACCTCGCCTGTGTATAAAAGAATGTTTCAAACTGTACCAAACATCTATGGACTACCAACTTCATTTGTGACTTACACAACTCACGTATGGCAACCTGATGCACTCTTCAGCACTCACGTATGCCGACCTGATTCACTCTACACTACTCACGCATGCCGACCTGATGCCCTCTACACTACTCACGCATGCCGACCTGATGCCCTCTACACTACTCACGTATGCCGACCTGATGCCCTCTACACTACTCACGCATGCCGACCTGATGCCTTCTACACTACTGACGTATGCCTACCTGATGAACTCTACACTACTCACGTATGCCTACCTGATGCCCTCTACACTACTCACGTATGCCTACCTGATGAACTCTACACTACTCACGCATGCCGACCTGATGCCCTCTACACTACTCACGTATGCCGACCTGATGCCCTCTACACTACTCACGCATGCCGACCTGATGCCCTCTACACTACTCACATGCCGACCTGATGCCCTCTACACTACTCACGCATGCCGACCTGATGCCTTCTACACTACTGACGTATGCCTACCTGATGAACTCTACACTACTCACGTATGCCGACCTGATGCCTTATACACTACTCGCGTATGCCGACCTGATGCCCTCTACACTACTCACGCATGCCGACCTGATGCCCTCTACACTACTCGCGTATGCCGACCTGATGCCCTCTACACTACTCACGTATGCCGACCGGATGCCCTCTACACTACTCACGTATGCCGACCTGATGCACTCTACACATCTCATGTAAGCCGATCTGGGGGGGGGCAATATCCATGGCCCCTTACCAGCCTGAGAATACCAGCCCGCAGCTGTCTGCTTTAGCAAAACTGGTTGTCAAAAATGGGGAGACCCCATGACGTTATTTTAAATTATATAAAGAATTAGAAATAAGTTGCGGGGATCCCTGTAGTCTTGATAACCAGCCTTGCTAATGCTGACAGCTGAGAGTTGCAGCCCCCCAGCTGTGAGTTTTGCATGCCTGGTTATCAAAAATACAGGGGAACCCTTTTTTTTTTTTTTTTTAATTATTTACAGCGCAGGATCTGGCTGATGAATACTCCCATCAGCCACTCCTGCTCTCGCTGTTTATTAGCGGCAGCAGGCGTCGGCTGATGGGAGCAGTAGTCCCATCAGCTGACACCAGTGACTGGAGGTAAGCTTAATACCTCAGATCACAGCTGAGCGCTCATGCTGTCTTTTGACAGTGTGGGAGCTGCAGCTGTCTGACCGAAGTTGATCATTTCACCGCCGATCAGAAGCAGTGTTTGCCGCGCTGTCATGCACATGACAGCATAGCAGACACTGTATGTTTGGGCCCCCATTCAAGTGAATGGGGTTTGGGCCCGCTGCTCAGTGTCTCTGATGGATGACAGGCTGTATGGTCGTATCATGCAGCCTGCCATCTACATGTAGCAGATCTGACTGTGAGGTCACATCCTGCAGTCCTTGACTTTTCTGCAGCCAATATGCTGCAAGAAAAATCATCCTGCGTAAATTTGTAGCATTGTTTCACCATCCATTCAAGTCAAGGGGTGAAAAATGCTGAAAGAAGTAACATGATCTATGTAAAAAAAACGCAGCAAAGCACAAAATCCCGATGACAATAAAACCAATGTGTGTGCATGTGATTTCTGATAACTCATAGGCTTTGCTGGTACTGTAAAAAGCAGCTGAAAATTAGCATAAAAACACCCACTGTGTACATACCCTTAGTGTCCACATGTCTGGCATTTCTCCAGAAGCATTAGCTGGGCATAGCGTACTGGTCACTAGAGCGTACTGGTCACTAGAACGTACTGGTCACTAGAACGTACTGGTCACTAGAACGTACTGGTCACTAGAACGTACTGGTCACTAGAACGTACTGGTCACTAGAACGTACTGGTCACTAGAACGTACTGGTCACTAGAACGTACTGGTCACTAGAACGTACTGGTCACTAGAACGTACTGGTCACTAGAACGTACTGGTCACTAGAACGTACTGGTCACTAGAACGTACTGGTCACTAGAACGTACTGGTCACTAGAACGTACTGGTCACTAGAACGTACTGGTCACTAGAACGTACTGGTCACTAGAACGTACTGGTCACTAGAACGTACTGGTCACTAGAACGTACTGGTCACTAGAACGTACTGGTCACTAGAACGTACTGGTCACTAGAACGTACTGGTCACTAGAACGTACTGGTCACTAGAACGTACTGGTCACTAGAACGTACTGGTCACTAGAACGTACTGGTCACTAGAACGTACTGGTCACTAGAACGTACTGGTCACTAGAACGTACTGGTCACTAGAACGTACTGGTCACTAGAACGTACTGGTCACTAGAACGTACTGGTCACTAGAACGTACTGGTCACTAGAACGTACTGGTCACTAGAACGTACTGGTCACTACAACGTACTGGGCATTTTACTCTGTAACCTCCACTGCTGCTTGTTTCTGGTAAACACCAATGAAGTCAAAATCGTGACTACACTTGTAGATAAATTCCCAAAGGGGTATAACTTCCAAAATGGGGTCACTTGAAGGGGGATTCTGCCCGTCTAGTTTTTAAGGGCTCTGTATATGGAGTTACAAACTATTCTAGGCAAATCTGCGCTCCAGGAGGAAAATAGCGCTCCATCCTTCCCGAGTCTCACCATGTGGCTAAGCAGTGCTGTACAGCCACATATGGGGTATTTCCACGTTAAGTAGAAATTGTGGGACAAATTTTGTTGCCATTTTTACCCATTTCCCTGTGTGAAAATGTAAAATCTGGGGATGAAACAAAATTTTTGTGGTTAAAAATTTAGTTATTTTTTTCTCCACTGTCCAATGGTATAAAATTCTGTAGTGTCAATATGATCACCTCACCCCTGGATAAATTCATTGAGAGGTGTAGTTTGTAAAATAGGGGTCACTTATGGTGGGTTCTGCTGTTCTGGCACCTCAGGGGCTCTGCCAATGTGACATGGCACCTTCAAACCAGACAAGCAAAATATCAACTCCAATATGGCGCTTCTTCCCTTCTGAGCTTTGCGCTGTGTCGCAAAAGTAGTTTTCAACCACATATGGGGAATCTGTACTCATTAGAAATTGCACAACAAATTTTGGGGACGATTTTCTCCTTCTACCCTTGTGAAAATAAGAAAATTTGGGGCTAAAACAGCATTTTTGTGACATACATATATGTTTTTTCATTTTCGAAGATCAACGTAATATCCTGTGAAGCACCTGTGGGTTCAAGGTGCTCACCACACATCTAGATAAATTCCTTGAGGGGGTCTAGTTTCCAAAATGGTTCACTTGTGGGGGTTTGCAACTATTTAGGTACATCAGGGGCTCCAAACGCAACATGACACCCGCAGACCATTCCATCAAAGCCTGCATTCCAAAACATCACTCCTTCTTTCTTGAGCCTCAACCAGTAGTTTACCCCCACATATGGGGTATCTGTGCACTCGGGAGACATTGCTCAACAAATTGTGGGTTCAATTTTCTCCTGTTACCCTTAAGAAAATGCTAAAAAAAAAAAACATTTTTGTGGGGTAAATTGGAATGTTTTTGTATTTTTTTTTTCATTTTTTTAACTTTCTATTACATTGTTATAAACTGCTGTGTAGTACCTGGGGGTTCAAGGTGCTCACCACACATCTAGATCAGTTCTCTGAGGGGTCTAGTTTCCAAAATGGTGTCACTTGTGAGGGTTTTTCACTGTTTAGGCACATTAGGGGGCTCTGTGTGTGTGACATGGTGTCCACTAATTATTCCAGCAAATTTTACATTCAAAAAGTCAAATGTGTCTTCTTCCCTTTCGCGTTCTGCCGTGCGCTCAAACAGAGGTTTTCTCCTACATATGGAATATTGGTATGTTCAGGAGAAATTGCACAACAAATATTGGGGTCCATTTTTTTCCTGTTACCCTTGCGAAAATAAAAACTTTAGGTCTACAGTAAACTTTTTGTGAAAAAAGGTACCGTAAATGTTAATTTTTTTTCTTTCCACATTCCATTAATTCCTGTGAAGGACCTGAAGGGTTAATAACCTGTGAGCATCTTGAGGGGTGCAGTCTTTAGAATGTTGTCACTTTGAGGGTCTGTATGTCAGAAAATACCCAAAGTGACTTGAAAAGGGATGTGGTCCCTAAAACAAAAAAGCTTTGTAAATTTTGTTGAAAATATCTGGTCAACTTTTAACCCTTCTAACTTCCTAACAAAAGAAAAAAAATCAAAAATTGTGCTGATGTAAAGTAAACATGTGAGAAATGGGATAGATTTACTATTTTGTGTGACATAACTGGATTTACAGGCATAAAAATAAAAAATGTGAACATTGCAAGAGTTTACAAACTTGTTGCCAAATTTCAATTCTTTTCACAAATAAGTTCAAGTCATATCAAACAAATTTTTACCACTAAGCTAAAGTACAATGTGTCATGAAAAAAGGCTCAGAATCAGTGGGATCCGTTGAAGTGTTCCAGAGCTATTACCACATAAAGTGACAGTGGTCAGAACTGTAAAATATGGCCTGGTCATGAAGGTGAAAAGCGGCTCGGGGTGAACGGGGTTAAGGCTATGTTCACACGGGGCATTATTGCAGCGTTTCTCCTGTGCATTTTAACCAGCATATTTTGTATTTTACAGTACTAAAAAATGAATGACATTCCTGAATTCTCATGTACATGCTGCTTTTTTTATTTCCTTGCATATTTTAAGCATCAATATATTTCATCAGATAAGCTACTTGTTAATTCTTTCAGCGTTTTTCACCCATCCAAATTAATGAAAAAAAAAAACAAGTGAAAACCCATCAAAAGTCTCAAATGCCCATATTCTACGCAGTGTTTTTCCTTTGGTGCAAAAAAAAATCCACTGCAATTAAACCATGTGTGAACATACCCTAATAGTAACATTATATCTACTTTGTGAAAAAACTTACAAAATTCATGTTTGCTCTTTACAGAAAATGACAATAACAATTCTGAGAGAAGCTTCAAGTTATCGGCAAATTATAAATTAGAAGATGAAGATATGAAGCTGCACTCTAAAGAAGAAAATCTCACCAGCCCTAATATAAATTCAGGATTCAACTGTACAGAGCTAACATGCAATCCATCTAATCCTGAGGAACCATCTCCTAACCAATCTCAGATTGTTACAAGTAGAGATCAGACAGGAAGCAGAGAGCTTCAATGTGAAAAAATTCACACAGGGGAGAAGCCGCCATACTCTTGTTCAGAATGTGGGAAAAGCTTTAGCAATAAATCAAGTTTTGTTACACATGAAAGATGGCACACAAGAGACAAGCCATTTTCATGTTCAGAATGTGGTAAGTGTTTTGGAAATAATTCACATCTTGTCAGACATAAGAAGATTCACACAGGAGAGAAACCGCATTCGTGTTCGGAATGTGGTAAATGTTTTATTTCTAAAACCAAACTTCTTGATCATCAACGAAGTCACACCGGGGATAAGCCATTTTCTTGTTCGTTTTGTGGGAAATGCTTTGCAATTAAATCAAATCTTGCTACGCATGAGAGAATCCACACAGGAGAGAAGCCTTATTCATGTTCAGAATGTGAGAAATGTTTTTCAGATAAATCTGGTTTACTAGCTCATCAGAGAGCTCACACAGGAGAGAAGCTATATTCTTGTACGGAATGTGGGAAAAGTTTTTCAGATAATTCGGCTTTAGTAAATCATAAGAAAATTCACACAGGAGAGAAACCATATTCATGTTCAGAATGTGGGAAATGTTTTATACATCAAGCTGATGTTGCAAAGCATCAGAGAATTCACACAGGAGAGAAGCCGTATTCATGTTCAGAATGTGGGAAATGTTTTGCATATAAGTCACATCTTGTTCGTCATCAGAAAACTCACACAGGGGAGAAGCCATTTTCATGTTCTGAATGTGGGAAATGTTTTATTTCTAAAGCCAAACTTCTTGATCATCATCGAAGTCACACAGGGGAGAAGCCATTTTCTTGTTTGGTTTGTGGAAGAAGCTTTGTCATTAAATCCAGTCTTGTTACACATGAGAAAATCCATACCGGAGAGAAGTCTTATTCATGTTCTGAATGTGAGAAATGTTTTATTTCTAAACCCAAACTTCGTGACCATCTTCGAAGTCACACAGGGGAGAAGCCATTTTCTTGTTCTTTTTGTGGGAAAGGCTTTGCATTTAAGTCATATCTTGTTACACATGAGAGAATCCACACAGGAGAGAAGTCATATTCATGTTCTGAATGTGGGAAAAGTTTTATTTCTAAAACCAAACTTCTTGATCATCATCGAAGTCACACAGGGGAGAAGCCATTTTCATGTTCTTTTTGTGGGAAATGCTTTGCACTTAAATCAAGTCTTGCTGCACATGAGAGAATTCACACAGGAGAGAATTGTTATTCATGTTCTGAATGTGGGAAATGTTTTATTGTTAAAGCCAGACTTCTTGATCATCTTCGAAGTCACACAGGGGAGAAGCCATTTTTTTGTTCATTTTGTGGGAAATGCTTTACACTAAAAGCAAATCTTGTTACACATGAGAGAATCCACACAGGAGAGAAGCCATTTTCATGTTCGGAATGTAAAAAACAATTTACACATCAGTCAAGTCTGGTTTACCATAAGATGTTTCACACAGGGGAAAAGGCTTAATTATGTTGAAAATGTAAAAAGGTCTTTACAGAGATATTTGAAATTGTTAAACATTACAGAATTAAGGTGGAAGGCTTATTTCATGTTTATAAGTCAGGAAATGTTTTACCACTAAAGTCAGACTACTGAAGTCATCAAAGTCGTTTGATGCTTAATGCGTGTAAAATGTTTTACAGGCAAATTGAATTTTGAAACTTAAAGAATTCATATTAAGAGAAAACTGTATCCTTAGATTATTCGTAGCCTCTTAGAGCGTTTTTTGGAGGAAGATTTTGCTTTAAGATGCTAAAACCAAAATTATTGTGATCAAAATATATATACAGTTTCAGATAAAGGAGAGGCAAAACAAATAACCTTATTTGTTTTCAAAGTAGTGAAGCTTCCATGAACCTTGCTGTTTATTACTGTGATATGTGGATATATCAATAGTCATCATCATCCAGACAATAAAATATGAAAATGGTGAAACTGAAGAAAACACTACAAAATACATTTTGCAATAATTTATTTAAAGAAAGATTCACAGTAGGAACTGTCATGTATGACCCCTTAAAGACCCAAATCTTACAGAACTAAAAGCAGGATTGGGTGTTTCCCATTGGGTAGGGATGATTAGACTAATTTATATAAAAAAAGAAGAAAAGGATTTAAATGGCTGTAAACGCTCGTCAGAATGGGCAGTTTTTTAATTGCCTGGACTTCCCTCTTTTTTAACAATATGAAATAAAGCTACATATTTTTATTCGAACGGTCATTTGGATAATTTTCTTCCTTTTTTTTGTCAATTTTCTCCAGTGGTCAGTGGTATTGGATCCATGTTGTGAGGATTTCCCAATTTTTCTTTCTTTGTGTGCTTTTTCCCACATTGCAAACTTGTAGCTGGAATTTCTTCACTAAAAATTGTCCCAAACAATTGTCCGTTTTCATTGTATGCATATGGATTCTGTGGCTTGAGAGTAACGTTGAGTTTGAGGTGACGATATAACTTTTTTTCATTTTCAATATATTTTTTATTGAAGATTTTCTTGATAAATGTGAAGAGGTGTGAAAAAAAAGCCAAACATGTATCCAATTAGTCTTGTAAAGTAGCATAGTAACATAGATAGCAAGGCCGAAAAAAGACATTTGTCCATCCAGTTCACCCTATATTCCTTCAGAATAATCCTCAAATCTACGTACTTCTAAAGATCCTAATCACTGTAAGATACAATATTGTTAGGCTCCAGGAAGACATCCAAGCCTCTCCTGAACCCCTCGACTGAGTTCGCCATCACCACCTCCTCAGGCAAGGAATTCTAGATTCTCACTGGCCTAACAGTGAAGAATCCTCTTCTATGTTGGTGGAAAAACTTCTCCAGATGCAGAGAATGCCCCCTTGTGGCCGTCACCTTCCTTGGTATAAACAGATCCTCGGAGAGATACAGTGGGGCAAAAAAGTATTTAGTCAGTCAGCAATAGTGCAAGTTCCACCACTTAAAAAGATGAGAGGCGTCTGTAATTTACATCATAGGTAGACCTCAACTATGGGAGACAAACTGAGAAAAAAAATACAGAAAATCACATTGTCTGTTTTTTTATCATTTTATTTGCATATTCTGGTGGAAAATAAGTATTTGGTCAGAAACAAAATTTCATCTCAATACTTTGTAATACATCCTTTGTTGGCAATGACAGAGGTCAAACGTTTTCTGTAAGTCTTCACAAGGTTGCCACACACTGTTGTTGGTATGTTGGCCCATTCCTCCATGCAGTTCTCCTCTAGAGCAGTGATGTTTTTGGCTTTTCGCTTGGCAACACGGACTTTCAACTCCCTCCAAAGGTTTTCTATAGGGTTGAGATCTGGAGACTGGCTAGGCCACTCCAGGACCTTGAAATGCTTCTTACGAAGCCACTCCTTCGTTGCCCTGGCGGTGTGCTTTGGATCATTGTCATGTTGAAAGACCCAGCCACGTTTCATCTTCAATGCCCTTGCTGATGGAAGGAGGTTTGCACTCAAAATCTCACGATACATGGCCCCATTCATTCTTTCATGTACCCGGATCAGTCGTCCTGGCCCCTTTGCAGAGAAACAGCCCCAAAGCATGATGTTTCCACCACCATGCTTTACAGTAGGTATGGTGTTTGATGGATGCAACTCAGTATTCTTTTTCCTCCAAACACGACAAGTTGTGTTTCTACCAAACAGTTCCAGTTTGGTTTCATCAGACCATAGGACATTCTCTAAAACTACTCTGGATCATCCAAATGCTCTCTAGCAAACTTCAGACGGGCCCGGACATGTACTGGCTTAAGCAGTGGGACACGTCTGGCACTGCAGGATCTGAGTCCATGGTGGCGTAGTGTGTTACTTATGGTAGGCCTTGTTACATTGGTCCCAGCTCTCTGCAGTTCATTCACTAGGTCCCCCCGCGTGGTTCTGGGATTTTTGCTCACCGTTCTTGTGATCATTCTGACCCCACGGGGTGGGATTTTGCGTGGAGCCCCAGATCGAGGGAGATTATCAGTGGTCTTGAATGTCTTCCATTTTCTAATTATTGCTCCCACTGTTGATTTCTTCACTCCAAGCTGGTTGGCTATTGCAGATTCAGTCTTCCCAGCCTGGTGCAGGGCTACAATTTTGTTTCTGGTGTCCTTTGACAGCTCTTTGGTCTTCACCATAGTGGAGTTTGGAGTCAGACTGTTTGAGGGTGTGCACAGGTGTCTTTTTATACTGATAACAAGTTTAAACAGGTGCCATTACTACAGGTAATGAGTGGAGGAAAGAGGAGACTCTTAAAGAAGAAGTTACAGGTCTGTGAGAGCCAGAAATCTTGATTGTTTTGTTTCTGACCAAATACTTATTTTCCACCAGAATATGCAAATACAATTATAAAAAAAACAGACAATGTGATTTTCTGTATTTTTTTTTTCTCAGTTTGTCTCCCATAGTTGAGGTCTACCTATGATGTAAATTGCAGACTCCTCTCATCTTTTTAAGTGGTGGAACTTGCACTATTGCTGACTGACTAAATACTTTTTTGCCCCACTGTATTTGTATTGTCCTCTTACGTATATACTTATACATGGTTATTAGATCATCCCTCAGTCGCCTTTTTTCTAGGGTAAATAATCCTAATTTTGCTAATCTGGGTATTGTAGTTCTCCCATCCCCTTTATTAATTTTGTTGCCCTCCTTTGTACTCTCTCTAGTTTCATTATATCCTTCCTGAGCACCGGTGTTCAAAACTGTACACAGTACTCCATGTGCGGTCTAACCAGGGATTTGTACAGAGGCAGTATAATGTTCTCATCATGTGTATCCAGACCTCTTTTAATGCACCCCATGATCCTGTTTGCCTTGGCAGCCGCTGCCCGGCACTGGCTGCTCCAGGTAAGTTTATCATTAACTAGGATCCCAAAGTCCTTCTCCATGTCAGATTTACTCAGTGGTTTCCCGTTCAGTGTGTAATGGTGATATTGATTCCTTCTTCCCATGTGTATAACCTTACATTTGTTATTGTTAAACCGCATCTGCCAACAAGTATTATCAATATTTGAGTGCACTGTTTAAATTTAGAAAATCATTCCAAAGTGTTGATACATTAACTACTTCCAGAATACCCATAGATGGAGAACGTCCGTGCAGTCCATATTCTACTCTGCAGCGACATTTTAAAATGTTACTGAACAGTAGAGCAAGTGCACCTGACCATTGTATGGATTGTCAGCTAAAGCCAGATTTCCCATAGAGAAGGCAGAAACTGTTTATTTGCTTTCCCCGTCACTGTATACACAGCACTAGGCATGCGCTGTGTATACAGTAGTAGGAAGCATTAGCAGTGCTTCCTCTTCTGGACGCAGAAGTCAATTGATCGATGGTCGTAGGGAGGGAGAAGGAACTGCTAGGTTCCAGGAGGCTGAATTTCTCCAGTAACTGGGGCCAATATACCAGAAGCAGTTACTGTTTTTTTTACTTGATTTCCCCTGTATTGGGTTCAAATGCCTCTCAAGATGCTGTTATGGGGTACACCATGTGATATAAATAAAAAAAAAAAAATTGTGAAGCTAATCCCTAATTGGACAAGCCGGGGGGAAGGGTAGTCAAGAAGTCCGGGTCAGATAACAATAGAGATCGTTGTAAGCTAAGGGGAAAGACAAAGGCATAGTCAGGTCAGAGTCTGAGGTTTCCCTAAACCACCCCCCTCCCCGGAAGAAGCTATATGTGAAACAAGCGGAGGGGTCCTCTCTATTGCCACTCGGGTTACTTTCCCAGCTCTGCATTATTCCATTAGCAGTTCATTTGTCGTGATATGCCTTGTCTGTATGTGATCTTTTTACTTAATTCTCCTTGTGGCTGCATGAATTACCTTAATTGTCTTAAACTTGGTATACAAGTATTGGAGTGTCAATCATTTACTTTAATGGCCAATTGGTCTTAACTTCAAGGCATCAAGGAGTACTACTATTACTATGAGCCGTTGTACTACCCTGCAGCAGTTTTTACCATCTATTTGACTGCATATTTCTTGGATTTTGACATGTCCACAACATTACTCCTTATTATATGCTGGGGTACCTAAGTGACATAGCTTCTCTGTACATTTTCCAACTTTTTATCTGTTTTTATACTCTTTTTGTAATCTAATAAAAATCATTAGATTTCAGTTGTTACACTTCTTTTCTTTGTATGTTTGTGTATATATTAGAAGTGCCGTTTACTCATTTTTGATCACATGTAGGAATAAGGGGACAGACAAAGGTGTAGTCGGGTCATGGTCCAAGGTCAGAATTCCAGGAAAGTAGCGGATTAAGATAAAGGTTCTAGGCAAACGGATGGTCATAGCCAAAGTCAGGCAGCAATAGATCAGAAACACAAGGCACACAAACGCCACCGAGCTAAGACTATGGCAGTAATCCGATACAGAGAGCCAGGTAATAACCCAGGATGGGAGACATCCGGAGGAAACCCAGCACGTCTCAACCATGATTGGATGACTGGACTGTCACCACACTAATTACTCATTACTCCCCGGCCTCAGATTGGACAGTTGAGCTGTCAATCATGTTTAGCACAACCTGGCCTCAGATTGGACAGCTGTCAATCAGAATAGTGACAGCTTAGCACGCCCCGGCAACAGATTGGACAGCCAAGTCATCAATCACATACTGCATTTGTTGTGGCTGTCGCACAGCCGCGAGACATGCAGCCACAGCAACTCAAACATTAGTATTTGAGTACCCTGAATAAACTCTATTAGCACTTGTTATGGTCACTAATCACTTGATATTATAACAGAAGAACAGCACAATGATACTTTACAAGTAGATGATCTTGTTAAAGCTGCTTCAAACCTCTTATTTTCATCACATGCGCTGTGTTGTGCACGCGTAGTGTTACAGACAGGATTTCTACTCCTACTCAGGCGTTCTGTCTTAGGTACCCAAGTTATGAAGAATAAAATGGTAAGACACACACCATTGTCTGTCTGAATAATCTCTGTTTATTATTGGATATGGTCATCTTTTATAGAGCAATATATGAGAGCTGACACCCTGCAGCAACGCCCACAATCCGTGCTGTAGCATCAATCGTGGTCGTCTAAACCCCTCCACTGCTGTCAATAGTGACAGCGACATCAATTGGCATCTCAGAGGGAGTGAGCTCCCTCTCTGCTCCCATCGGCAAAACATCGTTACGAAAGATGGCCACAGGGTCACCTAGGGATGGTGGCCTGTAAGCTTCCGCTGATAGCAGGAGCAGACTCGCCTCCTTCTGTACGAAACACATCTAATGCCCTGCATTGCACATATTTAGTATCATCAGAATGACCTGACCTATATAACTGCTCCACTAGTTAACCCCTTCAGGAAACTCCATAAAGCAAACAAAAACTAAGCAAAAAAAGCCCAACAAAAAGTGCAATAAAACGCGATAAAGACAAATGTAGCTAAAAATAGTATCAATGAAAACATCATCTTGTCCCTCAAAAAATATGCTACCATACAGCTCCATAAGCTGAAAAAAAATGATAGCTCTCAGAATAAAGCGATGTAAAAGTAATAATTTTTTTCTACAAAATACCGTATTTTTCGGATTATAAGACGCACTTTTTTCCCCAAAATTTTGAGGGAAAATGGGGGTGTGTCTTATAATGCATAGTTACCTTACCGGTACCATTGGGTCTCCGGTCCGGTGCTGCAGCCGAGGGTCTCTGCCAACATTTTGTGAAAGCTCAGATCTCATCTCCCGAGATTCCTGGAGTCCACCGCACAGGAAACCATGGCACTGCGGGGGCTCTGGCCTTTCACAAAATGTCGGCAGAGCCCCTCCTGCAGCAGAAACAGACCAGAGACACCCGACGCAGCACCGCCGGACACCCCATAGCACCACCAGGCACCCGCAGCACTGGAGACACCCGCAGCAGCACTGGGCAGCACCGCCGGACACCCCTGCAGCGCCGGACACCCCTGCAGCATCGGACACCCGCAGTGGGCGCTGCACATCGAAATACCCCCTCATCCCAGCCTGCAGCATCACCCCACTCCTGCCTCCTCCAGCAGCGACCCTGGGACCTCACTTCACCACAGCCAACACCCCTGGAAAGCACCAGCAGATAAAATCCTCATATCAAATAATGGGATCCCTTCACTAATAAACACTATGCACCAATAGAGAACTATGAAGACTCTGGATCAGAAGATTGACTATAAAATCACAAACTTTATTATAAAAATGTCTAAAAATACATATAAATCAAACGACATAATGGTGAGATATTACAATAAATACACACAAGGTAAACATCAGAACCAGAAGCTCCAGACAAATAGAACCCCTATGCACTATCATGAATCTAGTGGCAAATATTCACGACCTAAATGGCCATAGTGTGTATACTACTTAATAGTACAGCCACTATTGTGATACCCCTAATTGCTGTGTCTGCACTTCACTCCAACAAATTTTAAGGGGCCAGTAGCTCCCTCACTACATAGTATAACCCATATAAGGGGAATAGTTACCTGTACTCATGTTGGACTAGGGGATCAAGGGTCCTACGGGCTGGGCGCACCTCTGGAAAGCAATAAGATGTATGGACTATAAGAAGCACTACCATTTTATTAAAAAAAAAATCCTATTTTTCTCCTAAAAATTTGGGGTTTGTCTTATAATTCGGAGCGTTTTATAATCCAAAAAATACAGTAGTTTTTATTCTGTAAATGCTCCAAATCATAGAAAAATATAAATGTGGTATTGCTGTAATTGTACTGACCCGAAGAATAAAGCTGTCTGATCAATTTTACCGCACGCAGAACGGCATAAAAAAACAATTTTTTTTTTTACCTTCATAAAAAAAGAAAGCAATAACTGAATTGCTTGTTTTTGTTCATCCTGCCTACCAAAAATTGAAATAGAAAGTGATAAAAAAATTTAATGTTTGGGCATGTGCGGATGCTGGGCTGAACGGACGCATGTGAGAGGAGCTCCTGCCAGGCCTGGCGGCATAACGGCTTTCATACCTGTACCCGCGATATTTCTAACTATCGATGGGCCCCAGGAAGCTTAAGACCCCAGCACAGACGAGTGCAGTGTCAGCTGCTCAGGCACTGGCTTTAGACGCCTTCCTCCTGCGAGAGCTGGGAGTGCGGGTGTCATCTTGCCACACGGACAGGGATGGCGTGGAGAGAGGGGGAGGAATTCCAGAAACTCCCTGCAAATTGTCTCTACAGAGAGGAAGAGGACTAGAACCCTGGTGCCATCTATTGGAAGTGGCAATCCTAACAATGTCGACCCTTTAACGAGCCTTGTCACATGACTTAGTATAAGAGCCAAACCAGATCTCAATTTGCAGACACTGTGCTTCGGGGTACTGCCCCTCATCAGTGCAAAGTGGAGATCTAGTTTGACTGAATGAGAGGCGTCAGATCGGGATCTCCCTGGTGTCTGGACCGGGAAGATCGGTCACACAAGCTGCTTTCCGCAGCAGCGAGCTCTTGCGGACCAGAGCGATCAGTCCCCTTCTGGGGATTATGACTTTCAAGATGGCGTCCCGCCACAGGACACTAGATGGGTGCCACTCGCCTCCCCTTCTGCACTGTCAGGTGGATGAATCCCCAATGTCCCCAAAGATCAAAAGGACCTCTCAGGGAAGGCTTAGACCAGAGAGAGATGAAAGGGTAAGGGTTTATCTAACAGGTCCTCTCAATACTTCCCATTCTGCTAATAATGCAGAGATTACAAGTGATTACACAGGGGAGTCCTCTGAGGAGGATAAGGGCCAAATGGGTGCTCCTTTTTTATCACCCTGGAAAAGACTGCTTCCACAATTTCCCTCCAAGGAAGATTTTAAATCCTTAATTGCTGAGGTCAAGGAGACCTGTCGGTCTGAGATTGCCTGTATAAGACAAGACCTGCAGCACCTACTGTAGCTGGCTGTATAGATTCATTAGAAGGGGAACATGACACTACCAGATCCCATGTGGCTGATCTCCACCATTTAACCTCTTCAAAACAAGGGTCTGTTAGAGAATTATGGGAACACGTGGAAGACCTGGATAATAGGGGGAGGAGGTGCAGCATAAGAGTAATGGGGCTTTCCGGAATCTAATGAACAAGAAAAAACCCCAAATTAACCTTTCAGGAGATCTTTAATGCTGTGTTGGGAGAGCCTCCTTCAACGCCTATCAAATTTGACAGAGCTCATCGTGCCTTACAACCTAAGAGGTCGAACCCATATCCACGTGACATTATTTGTCTCCATGATTATATGTCTAAGGAAAAGATTGTGGCAAAGGCTTGGATACAGAAAGAGATTTCATATTTGGGGACTGATCCAATTGTTTCTGAATTTGTCTGGTTTTACACTACAGAAAAGAAGACACCTCCGACCTCTTCTGTCCATTTCGAATTACCTCTGTATCCTGTACAGATGGGGCTTTCCTTTTGCCCTGATGGCTCGAAGAGAAGGAATCTCAGCAAAGCTACATTCCCTGGAGGACCTTCCGGCTTTTTGTGAAGCTTTGGGACTGCAGATACCAAAGATAGAGGACTGGGACACTCTGCTGCTGGTTGGACCACCGCTAACCCCAGTCTGGAACCGGAGGATGAGAAAGGAGCAGAGAGGTCCAGGAAAAAGAGCGGATAAAGAGGACTACCCTCCAAAGGACTGCATTGAAAGAGTCCTTATTGGCGTTGTCTGAATATAAAGTTTAATGTCTTATAATATAATAAAGAATCTTTCTTTTAGCATTTTTCATATCTAAGCAAGCACTAGCTGGTACAGACACTTTCGTATATTAATATGTTACTTTTTTTTAAGCTGTTTAGTAGTTTTGCGGATTTATCCACAGGGTGTCATTTGTAATAGTCTGGTGGAGCCCTAGCTCTTTGCTCTCTTTTTATTTTCTTCCTTTCAGGCACATCAGGCTTTGGACCCTCCCCTCTAGGAGAACTCTTTGGGACTACATTACTATTTTTGCATTCCTGGTGGGTTCAGTTTCAGCCAGAGGGGTAACCCTGTACCAGGAGTACCGTCCTGGGAAATATGGTACTCACCCTATTTTGGTTGGGTATTTGTGTGTATGTTTTTATATGTTGTCTCAGTCTTCCCCCTCCTGTTGTCTCTACGCTTTCTATTTGCCCAGGCACAGCTGATGGGTTGGGATGAGTTGGAGGAATTATCTCTGCAGAAGGAACTTGGAACGTGGGTCCTGGTGGGAGGATGGTTTCGGGGTCCATGACTTATGTGAGTATCTCTTCTGTCCATCATGGCTCACTTAATCTCATTGAATAATAGGGGTCTGAATTCCCCTAGAAAACATAGGCTCACCTTACAGGAACCTAAATCTCAGAGATCTGATCTTGCTTTCATCCAACAAAACCCACTATGAAAAGACTGGAATGTTTAAGTTTGCTCTTGGCTCCTTTCCTGTGTCTTAAGGTACTGTCTCACAGTGGCACTTTTGTCGCTACGACGGTACGATCCGTGACGTTCCAGCGATATCCATACGATATCGCTGTGTCTGACACGCAGCAGCGATCAGGGACCCCGCTGAGAATCGTACGTCGTAGCAGATCGTTTGGAACTTTCTTTCGTCGCTGGATCTCCCGCTGTCATCGTTGGATCGGTGTGTGTGACACCGATCCAACGATGCGTTCGCTTGTAACCAGGGTAAACATCGGGTTACTAAGCGCAGGGCCGCGCTTAGTAACCCGATGTTTACCCTGGTTACCATCGTAAAAGTAAAAAAAAAAAAACAGTACATACTCACATTCCGGTGTCCGTCAGGTCCCTTGCAGTCTGCTTCCCGCTCTGACTGACTGCCGGCCGGAAAGTAAGAGCAGAGCACAGCGGTGACGTCACCGCTGTGATCTGCTTTCACTTTACGGCCGGGAGTCAGTCAGAGCGGGAATAATAATAATAATAATAATTTTATTTATATAGCGCCAACATATTCCGCAGCGCTTTACAACTTATAGAGGGGACTTATACAGACAACAGACATTACAGCATAACAGAAATCACAGTTCAAAACAGATACCAGGAGGAATGAGGGCCCTGCTGCTCGCAAGCTTACAATCTATGAGGAAAAGGGGAGACACAAGAGGTGGATGGTAACAATTGCTTTAGTTATTTGGACCAGCCATAGTGTAAGGCTCGGGTGTTCATGTAAAGCTGCATGAACCAGTTAACTGCCTAAGTATGTAACAGTACAGACACAGAGGCTATTAACTGCATAAAGTGTATGAGAACATGATGGAGGAACGTGATTATGTTGTTGTTTTTTATTAATAGGCCACACAGGGATAATTAGGTTAATGCGTTGAGGCGGTAGGCCAATCTGAACAAATGAGTTTTTAGTGCACGCTTAAAACTGTGGGGATTGGGGATTAATTGTATTAACCTAGGTAGTGCATTCCAAAGAATCGGCGCCGCACGTGTAAAGTCTTGGAGACGGGAGTGGGAGGTTCTGATTATTGAGGATGCTAACCTGAGGTCATTAGCAGAGCGGAGGGCACGGGTAGGTTGGTAGACTGAGACCAGAGAGGAGATGTAGGGTGGTGCTGAGCCATGGAGTGCTTTGTGGATGAGGGTAGTAGTTTTGTACTGGATTCTGGATTGGATGGGTAGCCAGTGTAATGACTGGCACAAGGTAGAGGCATCGGTGTAACGGTTGGCGAGGAATATGATCCTGGCAGCAGCATTCAGGACAGATTGGAGCGGGGAGAGTCTGGTAAAAGGTAGGCCAATTAGTAGAGAGTTACAATAGTCCAGACGAGAATGAATAAGTGAGACAGTAAGAGTTTTTGCAGAGTCGAAAGTAAGAAAAGGGCGAATTCTGGAAATGTTTTTGAGATGCAGATAAGAAGAGCGAGCCAGTGATCGGATGTGGGGGGTGAATGAAAGCTCGGAATCAAGGATGACTCCAAGGCAGCGGGCATGTTGCTTTGGAGTAATGGTGGAACCGCACACAGAGATGGCAATGTCGGGCAAAGGTAGGTTTGTAGAGGGAGAGAACACGAGGAGTTCAGTTTTTGACAGGTTCAGTTTCAGATAGAGGGAGGACATGATGTTAGAGACAGCGGTAAGACAATCACTGGTGTTTTCTAAAAAGGTCGGCGAAGGTCGGGAAGCAGACTGCAAGGGACCTGACGGACACCGGAATGTGAGTATGTACTGTTTGTTTTTTTTTACTTTTATGATGGTAACCAGGGTAAACATCGGGTTACTAAGCGCGGCCCTGCCCTTAGTAACCCGATGTTTACCCTGGTTACCCGGGGCCTTCGGCATCGTTGGTCGCTGGAGAGCGGTCTGTGTGACAGCTCTCCAGCGACCACACAACGACTTTCCAACGATCACGGCCAGGTCGTATCGCTGGTCGTCATCGTTGGAAAGTTGCAGAGTGTGACAGTACCCTTACTCGGCTTATAGCAATAATAAGTGGAGAGGGGTTGAAATATTAATATCTTCACTCTGTCTCCTACAGGTGAATAGGACACTTATTGATCCTCGGGGCAGATTTATTGTGTTGGAGGCTTCTTTAAGGGGCAAGCCTATTAATGTGTGTAATTTATATGTCCCAAACACAGGACAGATTCGATTTTTGAGAAGTCTTCTCTCTTCTTCAGAATCTACTGCAGGTGGCTTTAGTGGTGGCAGGGGAATTTAACCCCTTTGCGACATGCGCCGTACTAGTACTGCTCTGTGGGAGGTGCGTTTGTGCCCAGAGTAGTACTAGTATGGTGCTGCGATTGCTGCGGCTTCACACTGAGCGCAGCTGCAATCGCGTGCGGGTGTCAGCTGTATGTGAAAGCTGACACCCCACAGCAATGCACACAATCGGTACTAACACTGATCATGGGCATTTAACCCCTCTGATGCCACTGTTAGTAGTGACAGCGGCATAGAGCAGCATCGCGCAGGGAGGGGGCTCCCTGCGTTCTTCCATCAGAATAACGCGATGCAATTGCATTGTTCTCATGATCTCCATGGAGACCCCCAGCACAAAGATGGCCACGGGGTCTTTCCGCAGGGAGGTGGCTTGTCAGCGCTGTGAGATCTTTTGGAACACCTGGAGTGGACCCGCAGATCCACGTCAACGAACCTCCCAAGGGTGAGCTGACCAAGTAGACCACCCCTATACAGGGAGCGGTAGGGGCAGACCCAAGGGAGACTATTGCCGCAGAAGCTGGAACCCGGAGACAAGTAGTAGGAGGTACAAAATAGAGAAGCTGGGCGTAGGACGGACAGAGCGGGGTAAGATGAAGTACAGTTTGGTAAGAGCTGAATACAGGCGAGACCAAAGGAGCACTGGGAAGGGGAAGACACAAAGGAAGCAGGACAGGACAGAGACACCAGACTAACAGAGTATGGAGAGGACACTGGAAGGGCTGGACTGGACGAGGAGACAAGGAAGCCTGGGAAAGGCAGAGAAGCTGAACTGGCTGGACAGAGCGGAGACTCAGAACAGGCAGAGCCAAGACAAAGGTGGACCTGAGTCACAGAAGCACAAATGACAGACAGGCAAGGAGCAGAGGAAGGAATCGCCTTAAATACATGGAGTGCTGAAGGACTTCTGTAGCGCCCCCACTGCCGCAAGGTGTGGGTGGTGATGCTGTAGTGGTGCGGTGCAGGTCGCAGTAAATAACGAGGACACCAGGTTGCAGTCTCTTTACCTCTTTACTGAAGGCTTCAGGATCCTCGGTCCGGAATACGGTTAACCGGGCTGTGGGAGTCCGGCCGGTCCGATGGCACCTCCAGAGTTCCCTTTGCAGGTGGAAATCTGTGCCTACCTTCTAGCACTTGTGTGTTGTGGTCCTCCCCTGCTGTGCTTACGGGATAGTCCCCACAACTATTGTGTCTGTTTCTGAAGTTCCCTCACAACTCGTTTATGATGTTCTTCTTCATCCCTCAGATGATATGGCTAGGACGCACCCGTATGACGGGTAGGCTTGGAGCTCTTCCTGGACCCTAGTGTCACCCCTCTCCTGTTGTTGCCCCCTATGTCTTCTTAGGTGATTTGGGTGAGACAGCCCGCCTATAACTGACTGTCCTGCCGTAGGTTTGAAGTTAGGCCTGGAGCTCTATACTTCCTCGGCGTTCCGGCCACCGGCTACGTGCCTCAGTAGGATGTTGCCTCGTCTTACAGCACGACTCCTACTGGTGTTTCTCCTTGTTGCGTTGATCTTGTTTCTCGCTCAACACAATAAACCTCGCTTCTTGTCCTTTCTTAGGGTACCGCCGCAATCAGGTGCAGGCGCGGTCCTGTAACGTTCTCTCAGTTCGCTAGGCCTCTGTCAGGATCCCACCCCTGACAGGGACCCCCCTGAATCTTCCCCTGCAACACCCTCTGCCACAGGATGTCGCCTGGTTCCAACCCAGTCAGCTTTCTCCCTAACTTCCTATCCAACCCCCAGTTTTACCAGATTGTGAGGAGTGGCCTAATACATAGCACCCTTAGCTCCCCCTGGAGGCCAGACTGTGAAGTGTATTGGTGTCTGTGATACCTGGTCAGGTGGTGAACTCCTTCAGTGCCATCAGATGTACCATAGCCCCCCTTAGCGGCGGAGCATCAGTACTGCAACGACCAGGACTCCGGGGCGCTGCACTCCCCCCCCGGATAAATCCAGTACTCCTGGACTGGGAAGAAAACAACAATACATGTCAGCAAAAAGACATACAATTTTGAAATACAATAACAACAAGCAAATTTGAACAGAGCTTCCCTTTATGGGAGGTGAGGACACTTGAACGTTACAAACATGGTTAAATACTTTAAATAACGTACTATAAATAACTTTTTCTTACCCAACCGAGTATTCTACTAAGTGCAAATTTTTGAACAATAATTTAACGTTGCCTTTAAGGACGTACACACTGAATCCACTAAAGACCTTCTTATAAAACACTATAAGGCTAATCAACTTTTCCTTCATTTTCCATCTTTACATCTGCAGGACCGCCTGTCTATCTGCCCCAGGCCTACTGCCTCTCGTTCTGTTGCAGGACCGCCCCTTTCCGCCCAGGCCTACTGCCTTTCTGCTACTATACACAGTATAGAACGCATCATCCATCTCTCGGTTCAGGATCACCGAGCCATCTCTGTATGGCTCCTAGGAGGACTCACCGACTAACCCCGTACGGGTTCACTTCCTGTCCTCATTCTCTAACACGTTATTAAACATTCCTTACAATTACCTAGCTAACTACATATAACTGCCACATGTCAGCATTATTACTTCTTCTGTTAAAGTATCATCATTCTCTAAGTGCTATCGATGAACGTCCCCTTTAAGAAGGGACCAAGTCTCTATGAGGTAGTGCAACTTCTCAAGCTGCAAGTCTGTATGCAGTAAGGACTCCGGTGCTGTTTCCAGGAACAGTTTCTTCGCAAAGAGTCCTTTCTTTTGTAAAACCAGTAGAGGGCACCTTTAAGAAGGTGCAAACTATTTACAATGAGTTTGTAATCATGCAGTGTTCATGATCCAGCAGTTCTTTCAACAATGATAAAACAAGAAACAAAAACAAAAGCAGCAGAAGGGATCCCGGGTAAACTAAGGGATCCCTTTAAGAGTTAACCCTAGACGGGTCGTAGCAGCAGAGGAACACATAAAAAGACGAACAGTTAACTATTTACAGTTTGCAAAGCACTTTAAAGCTTCATAGTAAATTGCAAGACATCAGCCAATAGTGGACATCTTATGACCGTACAGGCTTCGGCCCCTGGTCCCCGGCTGATGTAGTGTCAGTGGTTGGTCTCTCAGGTGCAGTCAGGTCACCCGGTGTCTGGATTCGAAGGCTAACTTTAGCTGCAAGCTCAGTAGCTGCAACAAGGCGTACAGTGGCGATAGTAGCAAGATCTGTCAAGTCTGGTTCAATCATGGTCGAGGCAACAGGTGACGCCCCCTCAGGCCCACATCGTTGGACGTTCCGAGCGCACCATCCTTGTGCACTCTGGTGGCGGGTATAGGTCACCTGGTCCCCCCTTTGCAATAGTGGGTCACCATATCGGTTGCGGAAAGGAGTCTTCACATCATGACTAGTAATGAAGACGTCAGTCGGTAGTCCCGGTTCCTGTATGGAGCCCCAACCCCGCTTTGGGTGAAAGGCCAGCACAGTTCCCCGCTTTACCACGTCTTTCCTGCCATGCGCAGGCTTCGGGTGTTTCACTTTTGGCGCGTCAGTTTGTTCTGTCTCTTTTCGTTTTTTCCAGTGTAAGATCAGGCATTGTTTATATTGTTCCCAAGTGAGCACAGCAAGGGTGAGGCCCTCCTCCCGAGCTCTATCTGGCCCGATCCAGGGGGTGTCCCACTGGAGGACCACCCCGTCTGCGCTCACGTCTATGGGTTCTCCCATCTTGGTAGGTAGTGGAGGTACCAGCCTCCCCATCGTGTCGGGGGTGAGGATCACCCACTCCACCGAGAGGAAACAGTTATTGTTGGGGTGAGGAGCGGTCGCGGGAGCGATCAGGAGAGCAGGATCGGTCGGGGGAGCAGAATCGGCCGGGGGAGTAGGGGCGCCTTCCATACCTGCGCCTGATGTGATTCCACCGATGTCGATCTGTTCCGTTGACAATGACATTGGAATCGGCTGCAGCCCGGACCGTGGCTCCTCCAAGGCGGCCTCCCGATGTGGCTCTGCCCGCCATGGCTCCGTGGTCGGGATAGGCGGGCTCGTATCCTCTGCCGGCGGCTCCAAGGAGTTCAGATCCTTCAGCTGCGGTGGATGCGGTTCCGCCTCTGGCGGGTGAGGGTAAGCCGGGATCACTGCGCCGTCGCTCGGGCACTTGCTGATCATCATCGCTGTCCAGCATTCGGCGGCAACGCATGCACCTGGCTCCGCCATTTCTCCAAGGTCGAGCTCCCTCTTCACCTCGCTCCCGCTGTTGCAAATCAGGGGGCGGTTCTCCTCCTGGGCAGGTCGTCATCCCGCAGCAGAAGTCGGAGGGGGCGGTCGCTGCTTTTGACGCCACTTTGGTAGTCTCCTCCCATGACACGCCCTTCTTCCTCTGCGCTGCAATGGCGGCGGGTTTTGGCGGGAACTTTTGGCGGCAAGTGGCAATGCACAGTCTTTGCAATAAGTCACAGTCCAATTACAATAAATCACAGTTCTAAGGCACACATGACCTGATTCTTCAGGCTTAAGTAGATCATGTTCGTGACGCCAAGTTGTAGCGCCCCCACTGCCGCAGGGCCAAGGGGTACCCGGTACCGGGCCTCTAAGTCTCTGCTCTGGGGTTGTCACGGTGGCTAGACCCGGTCCGTGACCCTGCTGAGGGGTGCCCAATGAAAGGTGTGGGTGGTGATGCTGTAGTGGTGCAGTGCAGGTCGCAGTAAATAACGAGGACACCAGGTTGCAGTCTCTTTACCTCTTAACTGAAGGCTTCAGGATCCTCGGTCCGGAATACGGTTAACCGGGCTGTGGGAGTGCGGCCGGTCCGATGGCACCTCCAGAGTTCCCTTTGCAGGTGGAAATCTGTGCCTACCTTCTAGCGCTTGTGTGTTGTGGTCCTCCCCTGCTGTGCTTACGGGATAGTCCCCACAACTGTTGTGTCTGTTTCTGAAGTTCCCTCAACTCGTTTATGATGTTCTTCTTCATCCCCCAGATGATATGGCTAGGACGCACCCGTATGACGGGTAGGCTTGGAGCTCTTCCTGGACCCTAGTGTCGCCCCTCTCCTGTTGTTGCCCCCTATGTCTTCTTAGGTGATTTGGGTGAGACAGCCCGCCTATAACTGACTGTCCTGCCGTAGGTTTGAAGTTAGGCCTGGAGCTCTATACTTCCTCGGCGTTCCGGCCACTGGCTACGCGCCTCAGTAGGATGTTGCCTCGTCTTACAGCACGACTCCTACTGGTGTTTCTCCTTGTTGCGTTGATCTCGTTCTCACTCAGCACAATAAACCTCGCTTCTTGTCCTTTCTTAGGGTACTGCCGCAATCAGGTGCAGGCGCGGTCCCGTAACGTTCTCTCAGTTCGCTAGGCCTCTGTCAGGATCCCACCCCTGACACGGACCCCCCTGAATCTTCCCCTGCAACACCCTCTGCCACAGGATGTTGCCTGGTTCCAACCCATAGCCTAACCTAACATGCCCTAACATGTTGATCCAGAGGAAGGCAAAAAAAACCCATGTGGCAAAGAGTAACTCCACCATGGGGAAAAAAATTCCTTCCCGACTCCACATACGGCAATCAGACTAGTTCCCTGGATCAACACCCTATCAAGGAATCTAGTGTATATACCCTGTAACATTATACTTTTCCAGAAAGGTATCTAGTCCCCTCTTAAATTTAAGTAATGAATCACTCATTACAACATCATATGGCAGAGAGTTCCATAGTCTCACTGCTCTTACAGTAAAGAATCCGCGTCTGTTATTATGCTTAAACCTTCTTTCCTCCAGACGTAGAGGATGCCCCCTTGTCCCTGTCTCAGGTCTATGATTAAAAAGATCATCAGAAAGGTCTTTGTACTGTCCCCTCATATATTTATACATTAACATAAGATCACCCCTTAGTCTTTGTTTTTCCAAACTAAATAGCCCCAAGTGTAATAACCTATCTTGGTATTGCAGACCCCCCAGTCCTCTAATAACCTTGGTCGCTCTTCTCTGCACCCGCTCTAGTTCAGCTATGTCTTTCTTATACACCGGAGACCAGAACTGTGCACAGTATTCTAAGTGTGGTCGAACTAGTGACTTGTATAGAGGTAAAATTATGTTCTCCTCATGAGCATCTATGCCTCTTTTAATACATCCCATTATTTTATTTGCCTTTGTAGCAGCTGCCTGACACTGGCCACTGAATATGAGTCTGTCATCCACCCATACACCCAGGTCTTTTTCATTGACGGTTTTGCCCAGAGTTTTAGAATTAAGCACATAGTTATACATCTTATTACTTCTACCCAAGTGCATGACCTTACATTTATCCCCATTAAAGCTCATTTGCCATTTATCAGCCCAAGCTTCTAGTTTACATAAATCATCCTGTAATATAAAATTGTCCTCCCCTGTATTGATTACCCTACAGAGTTTAGTGTCATCTGCAAATATTGAAATTCTACTCTGAATGCCCCCTACAAGGTCATTAATAAATATGTTAAAAAGAAGAGGGCCCAATACTGACCCCTGTGGTACCCCACTGCTAACCGCGACCCAGTCCGAGTGTGCTCCATTAATAACCACCATTTGTCTCCTATCCCTGAGCCAGCTCTCAACCCACTTACACATATTTTCCCCTATCCCCATTACTCTCATTTTATGTAACAACCTTTTGTGTGGCACCGTATCAAAAGCTTTGGAAAAGTCCATATACACTACGTCCACTGGGTTCCCTTGGTCCAGTCGGGAACTTACCTCTTCATAGAAGCTGATCAAATTAGTCTGACATGAGCGGTCCCTAGTAAACCCGTGCTGATACTGGGTCATGAGGTTATTCCTCCTCAGATACTCCAGCATAGCATCCCTTAGAATGCCCTCCAGGATTTTACCCACAGTAGAGGTGAAGCTTACTGGCCTATAATTACCGAGTTCAGTTTTTGTCCCCTTTTTGAATATTGGCACCACATTTGCTATACGCCAGTCCTGTGGTACAGACCCTGTTATTATGGACTCTTTAAAGATTAATAATAATGGTCTATCAATGACTGTACTTAGTTCCTGCAGTACTCGGGGGTGGATCCCATCCGGGCCCGGAGATTTGTCAATTTTAGTTATTTTTAGACGCCGCCGTACTTCCTGCTGGGTTAAGCAGGTGACACTTAATGGGGAATTTTTGTTATCACTGATCATATTGTCGCCATGGGATTTTCTTTTGTAAATACTGATGAAAAAAAGTCATTTAGCATATTGGCTTTTTCCTCATCCTCATCCACCATTTCACCCAGACTATTTTTAAGGGGGCCAACACTATCATTTTTTAGTTTATGTAAATTTATGTAAATTTAGTTTATGTAAATTTTTTCTATTATGTAAATAGAAAAACACAATAAAAATACAGATATTTTGTATCACCGTGTCCATAATGACCTGCTCTATAAGGCTGCCGTCACACTAGCAGTATGTGGTCAGTATTTTACATCAGTATTTGTAGCCAAAACCAGGAGTGGAACAAATAGAGGAAAAGTATAATAGAAACATCTGCACCACTTCTGCATTTATCACCCACTCCTGGTTTTGGCTTACAAATACTGATGTAAAATGCTGACCAAATACTGATAGTGTGACGGCAGCCTAAATCTGTGCTAGTAGTTAACCCCTTCATTGAACACTGTAAAAAAAGGCAAAAAACAATGCTTTATCATCATACCACTGAACAAAAAGTGCAATAAAACACGAACAAAAAGATGTTTGTAAATAAAAATGGCACATCTGAAAACATCATCTTGTCCCGCAAAAAACAAGCCGCCATACAGCTCCATCTGCAGAAAAATAAAAAAGTTATATCTCTCAGAATAAAGGAATGCAAAAATAATTTCTTTCTATAAAATAGTTTTTATTTTGTAAAAGCGCCAAAATATTAAAAAATTATATTAATGTGCTATCGCTGTAATCATACTGACCCGAAGAATAAAGCTGCCTTATCAATATTACCACACACAGAACGGTATATATAAAAAAAAAAAGCAACTCCTGAATTGCTGGTTTTTGTTCATTTGCTGTAGATGCACCGACCCAAAGAATAAAGTCGCCTAATCACTTATACCGCACGAAGAACGGAATAAAAAATAAATAAAACCAATTCTTCACATGCTCTTGATTTTTTTTATTCTGCCTCTCAAAGATTGCAGTAAGACTCGGCTCACATTTATGCTGCACTCTGCGCTGAACGCAAACACCAGGGTTTCCGTGTAAATCTCTGAAATACGTGATTCAGACAGAACCTCCATTGGAAGATTCTCTATAATGATGCAGATAGAGGCACTGTGGATGCCATAGGACCTGTGATCCAGCATAAAAGTGCAGTTTTGTGCACTTCTGAAAAAAAGGAAACCTTGGAACAGAGGCCAGATGGACTTCAGAGTAACTCTGCTGCCTCATTATAGTGAATGGATCCATTGGGGGTTTCATCTGTCACATCACTCAGAGATTTAGATAGAAACCGCAAATTAAGTGCTCAGCGTAGAGCGCAGGATAAATGTGATCCCAAACGTTATGTAAAATGTTCCCAATAAAAGCTTCAACTCAATCCACAAAAAAGCAAGTCCCCACTCAGGTCCGTCATCTGTTAACGGAAATATAGGGGGCTTCCACGTTACTGGTAGCACAAAGGCTCTGGAAAAGTGAAATGGCTCCTCACCCCCTGAAAGAAATTCCCAAAATTCTGCACTCCCAAATACCCATCCCCCTTCTGAGCCCCAGTGTGCTTAAACCACATTTAGCTCCCACATGCTTGGCATTTCTGTAGTGATGAGAGCCTGCCTAACTTACGGGTGCGTGTCTCCAGAAGCATGAGCTGGGCATAATATACTGGTCACTACAGTGTACTGGCAGGCAAGGTACTAAATAAGGAACATGCCTCTGACTGGGGAGCCTATATGGCTAAAACTAGAGTAAAACACTGTTCAGTGCCCAATTCCCCCCCTTTCCACCACTCCCCAGGAAAAGCACTAATTAGGATGCCCAGCTGACTAATGGCATTAAAGGGTCGGGGCATCCAGCCACACGTACATGGATTATATTCAGGTGCCCAGGGTCAGTGACTTTCTCTCTCCCCCCCCCCCCCCCCACAGCTGACCCCTGGAAGCTTTTGTATTTCCCTGGAATCACCCTGGAACCCCCTGCAGCTACATCAGATAACCTGATGGAGGCCCTGCAGCTGAGAGCAGCACAGGAAGGTGAGCACTGGCTTCAAGCCCTTATTACTGTCCTAAGCGCTCACCTCACTGTGCCCTCTCCTGACCCTCTGTCTGTACCCTCGGTCGTGCCTCTGGTGTCGCTCACCTCCCATGGGGCACCATCCACTTGTTAAATATGCTTATTTCACACATTTATTTAATCAGGACCAGATGCGTTACTCTTAAAGAAAAATGTCTTGATATTTTCATTAAAAATGTAGTGGTTTATTGGATTGTCCACAGAAAAACCACATTGCAGCAAAACATAAAATAGGTGAAATAGTTACGAACAGATTGTCCATTTGCCAATATCAGTGTTTGTTCCTCATCTTTCCTGAGATGGTAAAAAGTGTCTGTTTGTCTTCAGTAGAAGTCATCTTGGCTACCAGTTGTTCATTCCTTCTGTGAGTTGTCTGAAGTCCATGGAGAATGATGGAGAAGGCAGGAGGTGACAGCCCCCACGTGACTGCCCTCCACCTCCTAAGAGACGTGATTTTATATATGTCCCACAGAGCACATGTTCTCTCTATATGGTGTTGACTTTACTCTGAGCTAAGTATACAGAAATAACTCATGTAATGTCAACGAGAGGCAATGTGCTCAGTACAGAATTGAGCATAAGTGTATGTGCACACGTTGCAGATTTCCTGCAGATCTGCAGCTTTTTTTTCCACGCAGAAACGCTGCAGGCCTGCAAGTGATTTACAGTACAATATAAATCAATGGCAAAAAAAAATGCTGTGCTGATGCAGCAGATTCAAAAAAGGACCATATTACTTCTTTTGTGCAGATCTGCTGCTTTTCTGCACCCATTCCATAATAGAAATCTGCAGGGGTAAAAAAAAGGAAGAAATCTGCACAAAAATCTGCATCGTGTGCACATACCAAAAAAAGGTGCAGATTCTGACCTGCCTTTTCTGCCAAGAAATTCAGAATCTGCACAGAAAATTTCACAGTCAAATCTGCAACGTGTGAACATACCCTAAGAATAATTAAATGAATAATTAATATTTAACACCACTCCTGCCCCTCCTGACCTCTCCCTCTAACATGCTGCCCAGTCCCCACTAGCCTCTCCCCCGATTAAGTCCTACGCCCCAGCACCACCTCCCCCCGTGATCCCCTTCAGTGCTCTGCCGTGCACCCAAACTGTAGATTTCCCCCACATATGGAGCATCAGCATGCTCAGGAGAAATTGCACAACAAAATGTATGGTCCATTTTCAGTTACCCTTGCGAAAGTAAAAAAAAAAATAGGTCTAAAGGAAAATTTTTATGAAAGAAAAGTAAATGTTTATTTTTTCCTTCCACATTCTAAAAATTCCTGTGAAGCACCTGAAGGGTTAATAAACTTCTTGAGTGTGGTTTTGAGCACCTTGAGGGGTGAAGTTTTTAGAATGGTGTCATTTTTGGTTATTTTGTGTCATATAGGCCCCTCAAAGTCACTTCAAGTGTGAGGTGGTCTCTAAAAAATGGTTTTGCAAATTTGTGGGCTATCAGCGTACTCAGGACAAATTGGACAACTTTCGTGGTCCAATTTCTCCTGTTACCCTTGGGAAAATAAAAAATTGGGGACTAAACGATCATGTTTGTGGAAAAAATATGATTTTTTATTTTCACGCCTGGGCGGTATAAACTTCTGTGAAGCCCTTGGGGGTTCAAAGTGCTCATCACACATCTAAATAAGTTCCTAAGGGGGTCTAGTTTCCAAAATGGGGTCACTGTTGGGGGCGGTTTCCACTGTTTAGGCACATCAGTGGCTCGTCCAACGCGACATGGCGTCCGATTGCAATTCTAGCCAATTTTAGGTTGAAAAAAATCAAACGGCGCTCCTTCCCTTCCGAGCCCTGCCGTGCGCCCAAACAGTGGTTCCCCCCACATGTGGGGTATCAGCATACTCAGGACAAATTGGACAACAACTTCTAGGGTCCAATTTCTCCTGTTACCCTTGGGAAAATAAAAAAATTGTTGCTAAAAGATAATTTTTGTGACTAAAAAGTTAAATGTTAATTTTTTCCTTCCAAGTTGCTTCTGCTCCTGTGAAACACCTGAAGGGTTAAAAAACTTCATGAATGCGGTTTTGATCAGCTTGAGGGGTGCAGTTTTTAGAATGGTGTCACTTTTGGGTATTTTCTGCCATACAGACCTCTAAATGTGAAGTGGCCCCTAAAAAAAATGGTTTTGTAAATTTTGTTGTAAAAATGAGAGATCGCTGGTCAACTTTTAACTCTTATAACTCCCTAACAAAAAAATAAATAAATTGTTTCCAAAATTGTGCTGATGTAAAGTAGACATGTGGTAAATGTTACTTATTAACTATGTTGTGCGATATGACTGTGCGAAATCTCTGATTTAAGGGCATGAAAATTAAAAGTTTGAAAATTGCAAAATGTTCAAAATTTTCGCCAAATTTCCATTTATTTAACAAATAAACGCAAGTCATATCAAATAAATGTTACCGCTATCATAAAGTACAATATGTCACGAGAAAACATTCTCAGAATCACGGGGATCTGTTGAATCGTTCCAGAGTTATTACCTCATAAAGTGAATCATGCCCTGGTTGTGTTGGGCCTTAAAGCCACTTAACCCCCTACTAGGGCGTGTCATTGGTGTCTGAATGAGTTCTTAATCAAAGAGCCCAATAGATTACAAAGACTCTTTTGGACCATCTCACTGAATTCTTTCATCTTAATGAGGGTTCAGTTTGCTCACTCTCGGTTCTGTGGGAGGCTCACAAGGCAGTGATTGTATAAAGGAGGGTTCTAGATTGAAAAAGAATGCTAAAATCAGAATATAATGGTCTAGTCTCTCGCCTTAAAATACTAGAACGTAAATTGGCAGATTCGTCTTCTTTGGGGACATTGAGGAAGGTTGTGGCGATTAGGAACAGGTTAAAGGACATTTCTATATGTAAAGTTGATAAACGACTCCTATATACGAAACAAAAATACTACGAAGGGGGCAATACGGCCGTTTCATTACTGGCTATGGAACTTAGGGAGAGAGTGTCTACCTCGAATCCCCAGGCTATAAGAGATGACGGCACAATCCACTATAACCCCGAAATTTCAAAATTGTTCCATGATTTCTATCGTAAATTGTATAACCTCAAGGATACCCTTCCTTTGGATGTGGATACTAGAAATACCTTGTTGCAGAACTTTGTTTAAATCTTCCAGTGCTCCCTCCAGAAACATTATTACTGGTACAATGATGGGTACGCCGGTCGCTTGTGTTTTTGCAAATTTGTTTCTTGCGAGCTTCGAAAATGATTATATCTATAGTGTCAATAACCCATACATCAAGTATATCAGTGTGAATCAACGATACGTGGACGATATAGTTGTTGTATGGGCCGGTTCTGAATCAGACTTCAATCAATTCATCGCCTATTTGAATAACTATAATTCTGTAAACATGAACTTTTAAGAAACCAACGGCTTGTAATTTGCTCCTACGTTATAGAAGTGCACATCCCAGCCATACAGAAAGAGGTGTACCTTTTAGCCAATACCTTAGACTAAGACGAATTAACAGTAGTGATGCAGGTTTTGAATCACAAGCAAAAGAACTCACTAAAAACTTTAGAGAGAGGGGTTACCCTTTAGCTTTACTAAAGGGAGCATACAATAAGGCAAAAGAAAAATCACAACTAGAATTAATCAATCCAGAAAAAAATGATAGTAGTAAAAAGTATGAGTCTGATAAAAAATGCAATTAGGAAAAACTGGGACTTGCTAGAAAGCCATAAAGATCTTAGAAAAATAGCTCAAAGTAAACCATTAGTCACAAATAGAAAAAAACAAAAATATTGGTGACATATTACTAAAAAAAAAAAAAAAAAAAAAAAAAGGTGAATATCAGATATATCCTCTAGGCTTAAATGATACATTAGATCTGTCTGATATTTTTGTGACATGGTTTGTTATGTACACGTGATGTTTAACCCCTTAACCCCAGGAGCTATTTTCAGTTTTGCGTTTCGTTTTTCGCTCCCCTCCTCCCCAGAGCCATAACTTTTTTATTTTTCCGTCAACATGGCCATGTAAGGGCTTATTTTTTGTGGGACGAGTTGTACTTTTGAACAACTCCATTGGTTTTACCATGTCGTGTACTCGAAAATGGGAAACAAATTCCAAGTGCGGTGAAATTGCAAAAAAAAGTGCAATCTCACACTTGCTTTTTTGTTTGGCTTTTTTGCTAGGTTCACTAAATGCTAAAACTTGAGCTGCCATTATGATTCTCCAGGTCATTACGAGTTAATAGACACCAAACATGTCTAGGTTATTTTTTATCTAAGTGGTGAAAACAAATTCCAAACTTTGCAAAAAAAATTGCGCAATTCTCAGAGACCCGTAGTGTCTCCATTTTTCGGGATCTTGAGTCGGGTGAGGGCTTATTTTTGAGAACTGAGCATCCCTGTGCTTTCTTTTCTAAAAAAATTTCAGAGACTGAGCTCAACTATGATGTTGGGAACCGAGAGCTGCTGGCTATTAAACTTGCGTTTGAGCATTGGTGACATTTTTTGGAGGGGGCTAGACTTCCAATACAGGTTTTTACAGATCATAAGAATCTGATAGATCTGGATGCTGCTAAACGTTTGAATGCCCGTGAAGCTAGGTGGGCACTGTTTTTTGCTCGCTTCAATTTCTCTGTAACTTATATCCCTGGGACAAAGAATGTCAAAGCGGATGCTTTGTCTCGTAGTTTCTCTCCAGCTGTTAATACTGAGGAGGAATGTATTTTGCAGAGAGGTGTGGTGGTGGAAGCATTGGGTTCTGAGTTGGAGAATAGCATCTTAGAAGCCCAGAATGCTGCACCAACAAACACTCCGTATGGTAAATTATTTGTGCCTAAAGCCTTGAGGAGAGCTTTGTTTGCTGAATGTCATGAGTCTCGTTTGGCAGGTCATCCAGGGATTTCGGAAACTAGAAAGTCGATCGATCGAATTTTCTGGTGGCCAGGGTGGCAAAGAAAAATAATAAAATGGGTGCGTCAGTGTACCGTGTGCGCTAGGTCTAAGGCCTCACATGCTCCGGCTGCAAGGTTGCTTTGCCCTTTGGAGGATCCTAGTTCACCATGGACACATCTTGCTATGGATTTTATCACCGATCTGCCGGTCTCTGGGGGGTTTTCTGTCATCTGGGTTGTTGTGGACTGGTTCAGTAAGATGTGTGATCTGGTCCCGTTCAATAAATTACCCTGCTCCAAGACTTTAGCTAAGTCATTTGTGAAAGAGATTGTCAGGCTCCATCATGTTCCCACTGACATTATTTCCCATAGGGGACCACAATTTGTGGCTCAATTTTGGAGTGCTTTTTTGCAACAGATTAAAGGTTCATTTGTCATTTTCGTCAGGTCATCATCCATAGTCCACTGGACAGATCGAAAGGAAGAACCAGGACGTCAAGCAGTTTTTGAGATGCTTTGTAGCTGACAATCAGGAGGAGATGTGGTCGGAATATCTACCACTAGCTGAGTTTGCTCTTAATAATCATACGTCTTCCTCGGCCGGGTGTTCTCCTTTTTTTTGCTGTACAGGGAGACATCCATCTTTCGGTCCATTTTCTAAAGATTGGGGTGGTGGTGCCTGAGGAGGGGAGTTTTTCTGGAAATTTGGAAAGGGTTTGGACCAGTGTACACCATAATCTGGAAGAGGTGAATAGGAGGTCAAAGAAATATTTTGACAAGAAAAGAAGCGAGGCGTTGTTTGCAGTTGGGGACATGGTCTGGTTGTCCCCTAGGAAACGTTTGCGTTTGAAGATCCCTTCTAAAAAACTGGGGCCTAAGTTTATAGAACCATTCAAAGTGGTTCAGGTTGTCAACTTGGCAGCAGTGAGATTGGACATCCCCTCGCCCTGGAGAATTAATTCAGTTTTTCATGTATCTTTACTGAAAAGAGTTGACATGCCAGATAAGGAGACGATGCCGATTGTTCCTCCAATTGATGAGGACGGCGAGTTTGAGATTTCACGCATTCTTGATTCCAGGTGGCACAGAGGAAGGTTGCAGTATCTCGTATCCTGGAAGGGTTTCAGTCCCGAGGATAATTCCTGGGTGAAAGCTGAGGACGTCTCAGCCTCAAGGCTGATTAAGGCTTTTCACAGATTTCCAAATAAGGCTCAGCCAAGAGGATCCGGAGGATCCTCATAATAAGGGAGGTACTGTTAGAATCTATTTCATTTTGACCTTCCGTGTTGTGTATCCGCTTTTTGGGCTCCCCTGGTGGTTGCTGGTGGTACTGGTGACTTGTTTGCACTTTGCTGCTTCTGTTCACCTGCCTCCATCAGTGTTTGGGAGTTTCCTATTTAGCCTTGCTCTCCAGTCTTTTCCTTGCCGGTCATCATTGTAACCAGAGCCTTCGGTTGCATGTTCCTGCTACTAGTCTGCTGATCAGCTAAGTGGACTTTGTCCTTTTGTTTTGTACCTTTTGTCCAGTTTGCAGTTTTGTTATTCTCTGTAGCTGGAAGCTCTTGCGGGCTGAAACTGCCACTCCTGTGTCATGAGTTGACACAGGAGTCTTAAAGTAATTTCAGGATGGTTTTTGAAAGGGTTTTCAGTTGACCGTGAAGTCCTCTTTTGTATCCTTCTGCTATCTAGTAAGTGGACCTCTCTTTGCTAAATCTACTTTCATACTGTGTATGTCTTTTCCTCTTAATTCACCGTTATTACATGTGGGGGGCTGCTATCATCTTTTGGGGTATTTCCCTAGAGGTAAGCCAGGTCTGTTTCTTCCTCTACCAGGCGTAGTTAGTCCTCCGGCTGGCGCGTGGCATATAGGAAGCCGTAGGTATGCTCCCTAGCTACTGTTAGTTGTGTGGTAGATTTAGCTCACGGTCAACTCGAGTTTCCATCACCCGAGAGCTCGTTCGTTACTTATATGTTTCTTACGTTCCCTTGCCATTGGGAACCATGACTGTATGACCGGCCAGTGTTAAACTTATTGGCAGAAGAAAGGAGAGAAAAAAGAAGTCTGTAGATTTTTTTTTTTTTTTTCCTATGTTTGCTCCATAGTTGGATCAGTTGTATTTCAGCTCTAATTACAGCCTTTGCCTTTCTCTCCTTCTAATCCTTGAATGGCTCTGAGCTCACCTGTTTAAAGATGGATCCTCAGAGTTTGGCTGCAGGTTTAAATAATCTTGCTACGAAGGTTCAAAATTTACAAGATTTTGTTATGCATACTCCTATTTCTGAACCTAAAATTCCTACACCAGAGGTGTTTTCCGGAGATAGATCTCGGTTTTTGAATTTCAAATATAATTGTAAATTATTCCTTTCTCTCAGACCTCACTCCTCAGGAGATCCTGTCCAGCAGGTTAAGATTGTAATCTCTTTGCTGCGAGGTGACCCTCAAAATTGGGCATTTTCATTGGCACCAGGGGATCCTGCGTTGCTCAATGTGGATGCGTTTTTCCTGGCTTTAGGGTTGCTTTATGAGGAACCTAATTTGGAGATTCAAGCTGAAAAAGCTTTGATAGCCCTATCTCAAGGGCAAGATGAAGCGGAGATATACTGCCAAAAATTTCGTAGGTGGTCTGTGCTTACTCAGTGGAATGAGTGCGCCTTAGCGGCAAATTTCAGAGAGGGCCTTTCTGATGCCGTTAAAGATGTTATGGTCGGGTTCCCTGCGCCTACAGGTCTGAATGAGTCCATGACAATGGCAATTCAGATTGATCGGCGTTTGCGGGAGCGCAAACCCGTGCACCATTTGGCGGTATCTTCTGAAGAGACGCCAGAGAAAATGCAATGTGACAGAGTTATGTCCAGAAGCGAGCGGCAGAATTATAGGCGTAAAAATGGGTTATGCTTCTATTGTGGTGATTCTGCTCATGTTATATCAGCATGCTCTAAGCGTACTAGGAAGGTTGACAAGTCCATTTCAATTGGCACTTTACAGTCCAAATTTATTTTGTCTGTAACCTTGATTTGTTCATTATCAGTTATTACCGTGGATGCCTATGTGGACTCTGGCGCCGCTCTGAGTCTTATGGACTGGTCCTTTGCCAGGCGCTGTGGGTTTGATTTAGAGCCTCTGGAAGTCCCTATACCTCTGAAGGGTATTGATTCTACACCTTTGGCTTGTAATAAACCACAGTTCTGGACGCAAGTGACTATGCGTATGACTCCAGACCATCAGGAGGTGATTCGCTTCCTTGTGTTGTACAATTTACATGATGTTTTGGTGCTTGGATTACCATGGTTACAGTCTCATAACCCAGTCCTTGACTGGAAGACTATGTCTGTGTTAAGCTGGGGATGTCGGGGGGCTCATGGGGACACTCCTATGGTGTCCATTTCGTCATCTATTCCATCTGAGATTCCGGCATTTTTGTCTGATTATCGTGATATTTTTGAAGAGCCTAAGATTGGTTCACTCCCTCCTCACAGGGATTGTGATTGCGCCATAGATCTGATTCCTGGCAGTAAATTTCCAAAGGGTCGTTTGTTTAACCTATCTGTACCTGAACATGCTGCTATGCGCGAGTATATTAAGGAGTCCCTGGAAAAGGGACACATTCGTCCTTCTTCATCTCCTTTAGGAGCTGGTTTTTTCTTTGTCTCTAAAAAGGATGGCTCTCTGAGGCCTTGTATTGATTATCGTCTCCTGAATAAAATTACAGTCAAATATCAGTATCCGTTGCCTTTGCTGACTGATTTGTTTGCTCGCATAAGGGGGGCTAAGTGGTTCTCTAAGATTGATCTTCGTGGGGCGTATAATTTGGTGCGAATTAAGAAGGGGGATGAGTGGAAGACCGCATTTAATACGCCTGAGGGCCATTTTGAGTATTTGGTAATGCCTTTCGGCCTTTCTAATGCACCTTCTGTTTTTCAGTCCTTAATGCATGATATTTTCCGTGAATATTTGGATAAATTTATGATTGTGTACTTGGATGATATTTTGATTTTTTCTGATGACTGGGAGTCTCATGTTCAGCAGGTCAGGAGGGTTTTTCAGGTTTTGCGGGAGAATTCTTTGTGTGTAAAGGGTTCAAAGTGTGTTTTTGGGGTTCAAAAAATTTCATTTTTGGGGTATATTTTTTCCCCTTCTTCTATTGAGATGGACCCTGTCAAGGTTCGGGCTATTTACGACTGGACGCAGCCTACTTCTCTGAAGAGTCTCCAGAAATTCTTGGGCTTTGCTAATTTTTATCGTCGATTTATAGCTGGTTTTTCTGGCGTTGCTAAACCTCTGACGGATTTGACTAAAAAGGGTGCTGATGTTGCCAATTGGTCCCCTGCTGCCGTGGAGGCCTTTCGGGAGCTTAAGCGCCGCTTTTTGTCTGCCCCTGTGTTGCGCCAGCCTGATGTTTCTCTTCCCTTTCAGGTTGAGGTCGATGCTTCCGAGATCGGAGCGGGGGCGGTTTTGTCGCAGAAAAGTTCCGACTGCTCAGTGATGAGACCTTCTGCGTTCTTTTCGCGAAAATTTCCGGCCGCCGAGCGAAACTATGATGTTGGTAATCGGGAGCTTTTGGCCATGAAGTGGGCATTTGAGGAGTGGCGTCATTGGCTTGAGGGTGCTAGACATCAGGTGGTAGTTTTGACTGATCACAAGAATTTAATTTATTTGGAGTCTGCCAGGCGCCTGAATCCTAGACAGGCACGTTGGTCGTTGTTCTTTTCCCGGTTTAATTTTGTGGTCTCGTACTTACCGGGTTCTAGGAATGTGAAAGCAGATGCTCTTTCTAGGAGTTTTGAGCCTGACTCTCCTGGGAATTCTGAACCTGCTGGTGTCCTTAAGGATGGAGTGGTTTTGTCTGCTGTCTCTCCAGATTTGCGACGTGCTTTGCAAGAATTTCAGGCGGATAGACCTGATCGTTGTCCGTCTGGTAGACTGTTTGTTCCTGACAAGTGGACCACTAGAGTCATCTCAGAAGTTCATTCTTCTACTCTGGCAGGTCATCCGGGAATTTTTGGCACCAGAGATTTGGTGGCTAGATCCTTCTGGTGGCCTTCCCTGTCTCGAGATGTGCGTGTTTTTGTGCAGTCTTGCGATGTGTGTGCTCGGGCCAAGCCTTGTTGTTCTAGGGCTAGTGGGTTGTTGTTGCCCTTGCCTATTCCGAAGAGGCCTTGGACGCACATCTCTATGGACTTTATCTCGGATCTCCCTGTTCCTCAGAAGATGTCTGTCATCTGGGTGGTGTGTGACCGTTTTTCTAAAATGGTTCATTTGGTGCCATTGCCTAAGTTGCCTTCCTCATCTGAGTTGGTCCCTCTGTTTTTTCAAAATGTGGTTCGCTTGCATGGTATTCCGGAAAACATCGTTTCTGACAGGGGTACCCAGTTCGTGTCTAGATTTTGGCGGGCAGTCTGTGCCAGGTTGGGCATTGATTTGTCCTTTTCGTCTGCATTCCATCCTCAGACCAATGGCCAGACGGAGCGAACTAATCAAACTTTGGAGACTTATTTGAGGTGTTTTGTGTCTGCGGATCAGGATGATTGGGTTGCCTTTCTGCCGTTGGCGGAGTTTGCTCTTAATAATCGGGCTAGTTCTGCCACTTTGGTTTCTCCTTTCTTTTGCAGTTCAGGGTTTCATCCGCGTTTTTCATCTGGTCAGGTTGAATCTTCGGATTGTCCTGGAGTGGATGCGGTGGTGGATCGGTTGCATCGGATTTGGGGACAAGTGGTGGATAATTTGGAATTGTCCCAGGAGAGGACTCAGCAGTTTGCTAACCGTCGTCGTCGTGTTGGTCCCCACCTTCGCGTTGGGGACTTGGTGTGGTTGTCTTCCCGTTTTGTCCCTATGAGGGTTTCTTCTCCCAAATTTAAGCCTCGGTTCATCGGTCCTTATAGGATTTTGGAGATTCTTAACCCTGTTTCCTTTCGTTTGGACCTCCCGGCATCTTTCGCTATCCATAATGTGTTCCATCGGTCGTTGTTGCGGAGATATGAGGTACCGGTGGTTCCTTCTACTGAACCTCCTGCTCCTGTGCTGGTGGAGGGTGAATTGGAGTACGTTGTAGAGAAGATCTTGGACTCCCGTATTTCCAGACGGAGACTTCAATATCTGGTTAAATGGAAAGGCTATGGTCAGGAAGATAATTCTTGGGTAACTGCCTCTGATGTTCATGCCTCGGATTTGGTTCGTGCCTTTCATAGGGCTCATCCAGATCGCCCTGGCGGTTCTTGTGAGGGTTCGGTGCCCCCTCCTTAAGGGGAGGGTACTGTTGTGTATCCGCTTTTTGGGCTCCCCTGGTGGTTGCTGGTGGTACTGGTGACTTGTTTGCACTTTGCTGCTTCTGTTCACCTGCTTCCATCAGTGTTTGGGAGTTTCCTATTTAGCCTTGCTCTCCAGTCTTTTCCTTGCCGGTCATCATTGTAACCAGAGCCTTCGGTTGCATGTTCCTGCTACTAGTCTGCTGATCAGCTAAGTGGACTTTGTCCTTTTGTTTTGTACCTTTTGTCCAGTTTGCAGTTTTGTTATTCTCTGTAGCTGGAAGCTCTTGCGGGCTGAAACTGCCACTCCTGTGTCATGAGTTGACACAGGAGTCTTAAAGTAATTTCAGGATGGTTTTTGAAAGGGTTTTCAGTTGACCGTGAAGTCCTCTTTTGTATCCTTCTGCTATCTAGTAAGTGGACCTCTCTTTGCTAAATCTACTTTCATACTGTGTATGTCTTTTCCTCTTAATTCACCGTTATTACATGTGGGGGGCTGCTATCATCTTTTGGGGTATTTCCCTAGAGGTAAGCCAGGTCTGTTTCTTCCTCTACCAGGCGTAGTTAGTCCTCCGGCTGGCGCGTGGCATATAGGAAGCCGTAGGTATGCTCCCTGGCTACTGTTAGTTGTGTGGTAGATTTAGCTCACGGTCAACTCGAGTTTCCATCACCCGAGAGCTCGTTCGTTACTTATATGTTTCTTACGTTCCCTTGCCATTGGGAACCATGACACTTCCGCCATCTTGTTGTGGTTTTCAGGCTGCTGGTCTTTTTCCCCTGGTGCTGGGTTTGTCCTAGGTCAGGTGATTGTATCACCCTTTATTACCCAGCACCTGCCTCCCAGTCCTTGCTGGACAAGTGTTAATCCGCTAGTGTTCCTGCTTGGTGCTTTGTTAGCTTTCTGTGTATTGTATTGTGCAGTTCTGGGATCTCTATTTCTGCCAGTTTAGTTTTTGGTTTTCCATTAGTTTTGGCAGCTTCCTCTATTTTCCTACTAGAAGGTTACCTGTTTTTGTTCTCAGTCCCTATATCGTTCAGGGATATCCTTTCCCCTTACCTGTAGGTCTTCATTTGAGTTTAGCCTAGGAAACGTCGGTGGGTCTATTCACAAGGAATAGCTCACCCACTCCAATAGTAGGGTTTCAGCCTAGTCCTAGTTCAGGGTCAGCTTTTTCCCCTTCTACCCTAGTCCTGAGTTGCAGATCCGTAACAACTGACCCTAGGAATAAAACTGCCTTATCAATCTTACCACATGTGGAAAAGCATAAAAAATCTTGAATTTCTGTTTTTTGTTCATTCTACCTTCCAAAAATCGCAATAGAAAGCGATAAAAAAACATTGTGTAAAAAATGGTGCCAATCAAAACGTCAAATTGCCCCACAAAAAACAAGCGGTCACATGACTGTCGGCCAAAATATGGAAAAATACAATGAAAACTCACACACATTTCAGTGTTCGTATCCATACAAACATTTTTCTGATAAATACAAGAAAGGAAAGACATGTTCCTATCAACAGTATATTTGTTATATGACGTGTACATAGTTTATATCCTCGGACATGGCATGTTCTATTTGTCTTTTATTCATATACAGTATGTATTCAGTTTTATTTGCTTTTGGCTATAGCTCGAACCGCATCATGCGCCTAAATCCTGTAATACGATGTAAACGTACAGTATATGATTTTTTACCTCCTGAAGGAGTGGGTTACAATTCGAAACATGTAGAAAAATAAACGAAACCGTTATTTTTATAATACCTTGGGTGTTTGACGTTTCTTCACAAGCTGGGAGCGCGAATATGGACCACAAACTTTCCATGTTTTCTTTGCTCTTTTCGGGAGATCACCGATAGATCCGCCGCAGCAGTCGTACAACCCTGGATCATGTCAGCACATATCGATATGATTTCTGTTACTTATCAATCAGATAAGATCTTATCCTTGCGCTATTTTTTTTCTCCTCAGCTTTTATTTGCTGTATTTTCTTCAGTCACTTAGAATAGTTTGCAGATTTCACATACAGAGCCCCAAAGATAATTTGTGCTCCAAGAATCAAATAGCGCTCGTCCCTCACGAGTCTCGCCATATGTCTAATCAGTACTATACAACCACATATGGGGTATCTGCACATTCAGCAAAAATTGTGGGACAATTTTTGGTGCCATTTATATCCATTTCCCAGTCTGAAAATATAAAATCTGGGGCTAAAATACATTTTTTTCTTCTTTGCCCTATGGTAAAAAAAAAGTCTGTGACACACCCATGGTGTCAATATGATCACTGCACCCCTAGATGAATTCATTGAGAGGTGTAGGTTATAAAATGGGGACTGTTGTGAATTCCGTTCTTGGGCTCCCTCCGGTGGTTGTAAAAGGCACTTTTGTGAATTCTGCCCTCGGGCTCCCTACGGTGGTTTTGAGTGGAACTGCTGCTCCTTGGATTTAGCATTAGCAGCTGCTTCCACTGATCGTCTCTCCTGGCTCTGCTATTTAGCCTGGCTCTAGTCTTCAGCCAGTGCCAGCTGTCAATGTTTCTTGGTTGGATTCAGATCTCTCCTTGGATTTCTCTGATAGCCTGTCCATTTCAGCAAAGATAAGTCATTGCTTTTCTTTTGGTTGTCCACTTGCTGTGGACTTAATCGTTCAGCTCATGTTATGTTTTTTCTTGTCCAGCTTGTCAGTATGATATATTCAGCTTAGCTGGAAGCTCTGGGGAAGCAGATTTGCCCCTCCACACCGTGAGTCGGTGTGGAGATTTTTTGTAAACTCTGTGTGGATTTTTAGCTTTTTAATACTGACCGCACAGTATCCTTTTCTATCCTGTCTATCTAATTAGAATTGGCCTCCTTTGCTAAATCTTGTTTTCATTCTGTGTATGTCATTTCCCTCTCCACTCACAGTCAATATTTGTGGGGGGCTATCTTTCCTTTGGGGTTTTCTCTGAGGCAAGATAGCTTTCTGTTTCCATCTTTAGGGGTTTTTAGTTCTCAGGCTGTGACGGGGTGTCTAGGGAGTGACAGGAACATCCCACGGCTAATTCTAGTGTTGGTGTTAGGATTAGGAACTGCGGTCAGTACAGATACCACCTCCTCAGAGCTCGTCCCATGTTGCTCCTTAACCACCAGGTCATAATAGTACAGCTTGTAGGATAGCTGCGGAGACACCATCACGTGTTTCTCGACGCAAGCAGTGAATAGCCAGACCTTTCCCCGGGAGGGAACAACCACGGGAAGGGCAGCATCCAATAAAGGAAAACATCCAATACTGGAAAACCACCTATGCCAAGCATGGTATCCATCCACAGACAGCTGTATCGGGGTGTTTGCCCCTCATCAGTGTGGAGTAGGAATCTGGATCACTGCGTTGAGAAACACGTGATGGTGTCTCCGCGGTGTTGGATGTTTTGGTCTCCCCGAGGCCAATCATCTGTTCCTTCACAAAATAGTACAGCTGGCCCACAATGTGTTGAATGCATCTCAAAAGAGGGAAAAAAAAAAGTTCTGAGCCATTTTTTTTTTTTCTTTGCAGTCTGTTTTGTCTTTTTTCCCCCCTTAATCTCTGAGTGGTTCAGGATTCTGGCGCTGACATGGATGTTCAGGGTTTGTTCTCTCGTGTGGATCAACTCGCTGCAAGGGTACAGAGTATCCAAGATTATGTTGTTCAGACTCCGGTTTTAGAGCCTAGAATTCCTACTCCTGATTTGTTTTTTGGGGATAGATCCAAATTTTTGAACTTTAAAAATAACTGCAGATTGTTTTTTGCTTTGAGACCCCGTTCCTCTGGTGACCCCATTCAGCAGGTGAAGATTGTCATTTCTCTGCTGCGTGGAGACCCTCAGGACTGGGCATTCTCCCTCGAGTCAGGGGATCCTGCATTGCTCAATGTAGACGCATTTTTTCAAGAGCTCGGATTGCTGTATGACGAACCTAATTCTGTGGATCAGGCAGAAAAAATCTTGCTGGCTCTGTGTCAGGGTCTCAGGAAGCGGCAGAAGTATACTGTCAGAAATTTAGAAAGTGGTCTGTGCTCACAAAATGGAATGAGTATGCCCTGGCAGCAATTTTCTGAAAGGGTCTTTCTGAAGCCCTTAAAGATGTTATGGTGGGGTTCCCCACACCTGCTGGTTTGAACGAATCAATGTCTCTGGCCATTCAGATTGATCGGCGCCTGCGCGAGCGCAAGGTGGTGCACCATATGGCAGTGTCCTCTGAGCAGAGTCCTGAGCCTATGCAATGTGATAGGATTTTGACTAGAGCAGAGCAGCAGGAATTCAGACGTCAGAATGGGCTGTGTTTTTACTGTGTTGATTCTGCTCATGCTATTTCTGATTGCCCTAAGCGTACTAAGAGGGTCACTAGGTCTGTTACCATTAGTACTGTACAGCCTAAATTTCTCTTGTCTGTTACCCTGATTTGCTCATTATCGTCCTTTTCTGTTATGGCATTTGTGGATTCAGGCGTTGCCCTGAACTTAATGGACTTAGAGTTCGCCAGACGCTGTGGTTTTTCCTTGCAGCCTTTGCAGAGCCCTATTCCCTTAAGGGGGATTGATGCTACACCATTGGCCAAGAATAAACCTCAGTACTGGACACAGTTGACCATGTACATGGCTCCAGCACATCAGGAAGATTGTCGTTTTCTGGTGTTGCATAATTTGCATGATGTTGTTGTGCTGGGTTTTCCATGGTTACAGGTACATAATCCAGTGCTGGATTTGAAATCTATGTCTGTGACTAGTTGGGGTTGTCAAGGGATACATAGTGATGTTCCTTTGATGTCAATTTCCTCTTCCCCCTCTTCTGAAGTTCCTGAGTTTTTGTCGGATTTCCAGGATGTATTTGATGAGCCCAAGTCCAGCTCCCTTCCTCCTCATAGGGACTGCGATTGTGCTATTAACTTGATTCCTGGCTGTAAGTTCCCTAAGGGCCGACTTTTCAATTTGTCTGTGCCAGAGCATGCCGCCATGTGGAGTTAAGGAGTCTTTGGAGAAGGGGCATATTCACCCGTCTTCATCACCGTTGGGAGCGGGATTCTTTTTTGTTGCCAAGAAGGATGGCTCCTTGAGACCCTGTATAGATTATCGCCTTCTCAATAAGATCACGGTCAAATTCCAATACCCTTTACCTTTGCTTTCTGATTTGTTTGCTCGGATTAAGGGGGCTAGTTGGTTTACTAAGATTGACCTTCGAGGGGCGTATAATCTTGTTCGTATTAAACAGGGTGACGAATGGAAAACAGCATTTAATACGCCCGAAGGCCATTTTGAATACCTTGTGATTCCATTCGGGCTCTCTAATGCTCCATCTGTGTTTCAGTCCTTTATGCATGATATCTTCTGGAATTATCTTGATAAATTCATGATTGTATATTTGGATGATATTTTGTTTTTTTTCCGATGATTGGGAGTCTCATGTGAAACAGGTCAGGATGGTATTTCAGATCCTTCGTGCTAACGCTTTGTTTGTGAAGGGGTCTAAGTGCCTTTTTGGAGTTCAGAAGGTTTCTTTTTTGGGTTTCATTTTTTCTCCCTCGGCTATTGAAATGGATCTTGTTAAGGTCCAGGCCATTCATGATTGGATTCAACCCACATCTGTGAAGAGCCTTCAGAAATTTTTGGGCTTTGCTAATTTTTATCGCCGTTTCATTGCTAACTTTTCCAGTGTGGTTAAGCCCCTGACCGATTTGACGAAGAAAGGCGCTGATGTGATGAATTGGTCCTCTGCGGCTGTTGAGGCCTTTCAGGAGCTTAAACGTCGTTTTACTTCTGCCCCTGTCTTGCGTCAGCCGGATGTTTCTCTTCATTTCAGGTTGAGGTTGACGCTTCTGAGATTGGGGCAGGGGACGTTTTGTCTCAGAGAAGTTCTGATGGTTCTTTAATGAAACCGTGTGCCTTCTTCTCCAGAAAGTTTTCGCCTGCTGAGCGTAATTATGATGTCGGCAATCGGGAGTTGTTGGCTATGAAGTGGGCATTCGAGGAGTGGCGACATTGGCTTGAGGGAGCCAAGCATCGCGTTGTGGTCTTGACCGATCATAAGAATCTGATTTACCTTGAGTCTGCCAAGCGGTTGAATCCTAGACAAGCTCGATGGTCCCTGTTTTTCTCCCGTTTTGATTTTGTGGTCTCGTATCTTCCGGGATCTAAGAATGTGAAGGCTGATGCCCTTTCTAGGAGTTTTTGCCTGATTCTCCGGGAGTCCTTAAGCCGGTTGGTATTCTCAAGGAGGGGGTGATTCTTTCTGCCATCTCCCCTGATTTGCGGCGGGTGCTTCGGGAGTTTCAGGCTGATAAACCTGACCGCTGTCCAGTGGGGAAACTGTTTGTTCCTGATAGATGGACTAGTAAGGTAATTTCTGAGGTTCATTGTTCAGTGTTGGCTGGTCATCCTGGGATTTTTGGTACCAGAGTTTTGGTTGCTAGGTCCTTTTGGTGGCCTTCCTTGTCGCGGGATGTGCGTTCTTTTGTGCAGTCCTGTGGGACATATGCCCGGGCCAAGCCTTGCTGTTCCTGTGCTAGTGGGTTGCTTTTGCCTTTGCCGGTCCCTGAGAGGCCCTGGACGCATATTTCCATGGATTTTATTTTGGATCTTCCTGTTTCCTAGAAGATGTCTGTTATCTGGGTGGTTTGTGACCGGTTTTCTAAGATGGTCCATTTGGTACCTTTGCCTAAGTTGCCTTCCTCCTCTGATTTGGTTCCATTATTTTTTCAGCATGTGGTTCGTTTGCATGGCATTCCGGAGAATATTGTGTCTGACAGAGGTTCCCAGTTTGTTTCTAGGTTTTGGCGGTCCTTTTGTGCTAGAATGGGCATTGATTTGTCTTTTTCTTCAGCATTTCATCCTCAGACAAATGGCCAAACTGAGCGAACCAATCAGACCTTGGAAACCTATTTGAGATGCTTTGTGCCTGCTGATCAGGATGATTGAGTGGCCTTCTTGCCGTTGGCCGAGTTTGCCCTTAATAATCGGGCTAGTTCGGCTACCTTGGTTTCGCCTTTTTTTTGTAATTTTGGTTTTCATCCTCGTTTTTCTTCAGGGCAGGTTGAGCCTTCTGACTGTCCTGGTGTGGATTCTGTGGTGGACAGGTTACAGCAGATTTGGACTCATGTGGTGGACAATTTGACGTTGTCTCAGAAAAAGGCTCAACGTTTTGCTAACCGTCGTCGGTGTGTTGGTCCCCGGCTTCGTGTTGGGGATTTAGTCTGGTTATCTTCTCGTCATGTTCCTATCAAGGTTTCTTCCCCTAAGTTCAAGCCTCGCTTTATTGGTCCTTATAAGATTTCTGAAATTATCAATCCGGTATCTTTTCGTTTGGCCCTTCCAGCTTCTTTTTCCATCCATAATGTTTTCCATAGATCTTTGTTGCGGAGATATGTGGTGCCCGTGGTTCCCTCTGTTGATCCTCCTGCTCCGGTGTTGGTTGAGGGGGAGTTGGAATATGTGGTGAAGATTTTGGATTCTCGTTTTTCGAGGCGGAAGCTTCAGTTTCTGGTCAAGTGGAAGGGTTATGGCCAGGAGGATAATTCTTGGGTTGTTGCCTCCGATGTCCATGCTGCCGATTTGGTTCGTGCTTTTCACTTGGCTCATCCTGATCGGCCTGGGGGTTCTGGTGAGGGATCGGTGACCCCTCCTCAAGGGGGGGGTACTGTTGTGAATTCCGTTCTTGGGCTCCCTCCGGTGGTTGTAAATGGCACTTTTGTGAATTCTGCCCTTGGGCTCCCTCCGGTGGTTTTGAGTGGAACTGCTGCTCCTTGGATTTAGCATTAGCAGCTGCTTCCACTGATCGTCTCTCCTGGCTCTGCTATTTAGCCTGGCTCTAGTCTTCAGCCAGTGCCAGCTGTCAATGTTTCTTGGTTGGATTCAGATCTCTCCTTGGATTTCTCTGATAGCCTGTCCATTTCAGCAAAGATAAGTCATTGCTTTTCTTTTGGTTGTCCACTTGCTGTGGACTTAATCGTTCAGCTCATGTTATGTTTTTTCTTGTCCAGCTTGTCAGTATGATATATTCAGCTTAGCTGGAAGCTCTGGGGAAGCAGATTTGCCCCTCCACACCGTGAGTCGGTGTGGAGATTTTTTGTAAACTCTGTGTGGATTTTTAGCTTTTTAATACTGACCGCACAGTATTCTTTTCTATCCTGTTTATCTAGTTAGAATTGGCCTCCTTTGCTAAATCTTGTTTTCATTCTGTGTATGTCATTTCCCTCTCCACTCACAGTCAATATTTGTGGGGGGCTATCTTTCCTTTGGGGTTTTCTCTGAGGCAAGATAGCTTTCTGTTTCCATCTTTAGGGGTAGTTAGTTCTCAGGCTGTGACGAGGTGTCTAGGGAGTGACAGGAACATCCCACGGCTACTTCTAGTGTTGGTGTTAGGATTAGGAACTGCGGTCAGTACAGATACCACCTACTCAGAGCTCGTCCCATGTTGCTCCTTAACCACCAGGTCATAACAGGGGACACCTATGGGGGCTTCTGCTGTTCTGGCACCTCAGGGGCTCTCAAACCATTCCATCAAAATCTGAACTCCAATATGGAGCTCCTTCTCTTCTGAGCTTTGCACTGTGCCTCAAAAGTATGGGGTATTGGCGTACTCAAGAGAAATTGCACAACAAATTGTACGGTCCATTTTCTCCTATTACTCCTTCTGAAAATTAAAAACTTAGGGCCAAAGCAACATTTTAATGGAAGAAATTATAATTTTCCATTGAGTCAGCAAAATGTTATACAATTCTTTGAATCACCTAAGGGCTAAAAATGCTCACTACATCCCTAGATGAATTCCTCAAGGATATATGAGGTGCTCTGCAAATATATCATGGCATCCACTATCTATTCCAGCCAATTTAGTGCTTCAAAAGTCATATGGTACTCCTTCCCTTACGAGCCGTGTCGTGCACCCAAACAGTAGTTTTCTACCACATATGGAATGTAAGCATACTCAGGAGAAATTGCAGAAATTGGACATCAAATTGTATGGTCCATTTTCTGGGGCGAAAGCAACATTTTTGTGGGAAAAAAGTAAAATTCCAATATTTAACATTTTAAAGTGTCTTCTCGCTTGTGTGAATTTTCTTATGTCGAACAAGATGTGACTTATCTCCAAAACATTTCCCACATTCGGAACATAAATACGGCTTCTCGCCTGTGTGAATTCTGAGATGTTTAGCAAAATCTGTTTGTCGTGTGAAACATTTCCCGCATTCTGAACATAAAAACAGATTCTCTCTTGTATGAAGTCTCTGATGCTTAGTAAGATAAGATTTATCTGTAAAACTTTTCCCACATTCTATACATACATATGGCTTTTTATTGCCTGTGTGAGTTCTCTGATGTCTAACACTATCTGATTGATATGTAAAACATTTCCCACATTCTGAACATGAATACGGCTTCTCCCCTGTGTGACTTCTCTGATGTCTAGCAAGACTTGATTGATCTGAAAAACATTTCCTACATTCTAAACATGAGTATGGCTTCTCCCCTGTGTGACTTCTCAGATGTTTAACAAGACCTGATTTATGAGCAAAACATTTTCCACATTCTGAACATGAATATGGTTTTTCTCCTGAGTGAATTCTCTGATGCTGAGCATAAACCGATTGATGTGTAAAACATTTCCCACATTCTAAACATGAAAATGGCTTCTCTCCTGTGTGAATTCTCTGATGTGTAACAAGATATGATTTACCTGTAAAGCATTTCCCACATTCTGAACATGAATAAGGCTTGTCTCCTGTGTGAGTTGTCTGAGGTGTAACATGAACTGACTGATGAGTAAAACATTTCCCACATTCTGAACATGAGTAATTTTTTTCCCCCATGTGACTTTGCATATGTCTAAGAAGACTTGATTTATATGTAAAGGACTTCCCACATAGTGAACATGAAAAGGCTTTAACCCCCATTTGATGTCTCTCATGACCAAGACTTGATTTATCTGTAAAGCATTCCCCACATAATGCACTTGAAAATGGCCTCTCTCTTGTGTGCGTTCTTTGATGTTTAACAAAATGTGACTGCTGTCTAAAACATTGCCCACATTCTGAACATGAATATGGCTTTTCCCCTGTGTGAATTCTCTGGTGTCTAACAAGACCTGATTTATCTATAAAGGACTTCTTACATAGTGAACATGAAAATGGCTTTTCTCCTTTGTGAAGTCTTTCATGTATAACAAGACTTGATTTATCTGAAAAGCATTTCCCACATTCAGAACAAGAGTATGGCTTCTCCCCTGTGTGAATTCTTCTGTGTGCATGAAGGCTTGAGCTTCTTGTAAAGTGTTTTCCACATTGACCACATTTAAATCTTTTGCCCCCTTTTTCACAAGTATTTGCGGTAAGAATCTGAGATTGCTTATTAGAAGAATCCTCCCGCTTAGGGGGAATATGTGTTCGATCCACACTGTGAAGTCTTGAATTTACATTAAGGTTGATGAGTTGTTCTTCTGAGAGCTGCTTGTTGTCTTCTACTTTATTATTTAGAAATACAGAGGAGATTCTTTCTGAATTCATTATGTGATTTCCTGGTTAAAATGAAAATGGATTTTGTAAGTTTGAAGAATAGAAAAAAAAAATAAAGCAGATATTACTTTCCTATTGGATTAGAGAGGTATTTGCCAAACCTCTCTAATCCAATTCCAGTTAGGGCTCAAGAAACTGCAGTACGAACCATGACAAAGAAACTGCATGTGTGATTCTAGCCTTACAAAAACATTGTTTAATTTATCATTTAACATTTGTTTTATAATTTATCAATGACAAAATCTGGGATTCTGATCTGCGCCAAGCTCTACTTTTATTGCACAAACCTTGACATAATAAACTCAAAAACTGAAAAGAACAAATTTCTCTAACTTCAAGAATGAAAAGTCATGGAATTCTGGAAATCACAAGATGAAGACAAGTTACTGATATGTAAAGGAAAAAAACAACATTTTCAAAAACATCTGGATTTTTCCAGTCTGAGTATGAGCCACGAACAGAAATCCACACATTTACACTTCTTGATTGCTATCAGGGAGGTTATCCATTTTCCTCTGCCAGGCTGAGTGCAGCTGTGCGTGCAAATCATTGTAATCTTCTCTAGACCGATTTCCGGATATTAATGCTTTAATGAAAAAACTGCTAATTGCTGAAGATGCCAGAGCTCCATTCCAGCCTCTATCTTATTCTGCACCATGATCGGCTTTGAGAGGCAATGTAAGGATAATAGGACAAGTAGCTGGACGCCTGGCTCATGGCCCACTGTCATGCAGACATTTTCTGATGGTTTGTGCAGACACTATTTGATGTCTCAGAATTGGTATGTGACATCTAATTTCACTTGCCATTCAGAATGAATCGCTAAGTGCCATTCTTGGAATTTGATGAGATCACGTGGGCAACACTACGAAGAGGCCTAAACGGGGGAACGCTGCGCCAGCCCTAGTCCCATGACTATGGCGGGGAGTGGCATAATGTGCAGTAGTCGGGCCCCTCTACACTTCCTTCCAGGACACTAGCAACTACTAGTTATACTGATTTGGTGATGGAAGTAGTGGTTTGGACATTTAACCAAAGTGTCCCAGGAATCGTTATTCCATACTAAAATGCCAGGCCACCTATTTCTTTTTCTACTGTGAGCATCCTGCAAGGCCTAAATGTGCTCCCATGGCAGCAGCGTCTCCAGCCTTGTCTCCATTGAGAATGTCATTGGTTGGGATCACAGTAACTTTCAGCAGCAGATCCATATATTTTGTAGAAGTCCGCTCAGCAGCAGAACTTTCCTCAGACAACATCAGAGACAGCAGCAGAGGCCGGAGGTGCTGTGATTTCTGCATGAGGCTCAGACTCTGGACTGAATAATCTATAATCCAGAGTTTAGGAAAATGTTCTTTGCATATTTTTATAATTTGCAAATCAGTGAGGTCTCTATCTTGTGATTTTCATCAGTCCACAACCTATACTATTTGGTGCTGAAATTTCAATATTGATGAATTTATATTCTGTATAACCTGTTCTCACCTCGTGATGTAAGAGGCCGGCGCTCCTCCATGATGACATCCTGGTACCGATCCTGGTGTCCTTCTAGATACTCCCACTCCTCCATGGAGAGATAGACAGCGACGTCCTGACACCTTATATGAACCTGACAACAATGACACCATCATCACCCAGAATCCTCCAGTGTCGTCCTGTATAATGTCCCAACAGTCACCTCTCCGGTCATTACCCAGAATCCTCCAGTGCTGTCCTGTATAATGTCTCAGCAGTCACTTCTCCAGATCATCACCCAGAATCCTCCAGTGCTGTATAATGTCCCAGCAGTCACCTCTCCGCTCATCACCCAGAATCCTCCAGTGCTGTATAATGTCCCAGCAGTCACCTCTCCGCTCATCACCCAGAACCCTCCAGTGCTGTATAATGTCCCAGCAGTCACTTCTCCGGTCATCACCCAGAATCCTCCAGTGTCGTCCTGTATAATGTCCCAGCAGTCACATCTCCGCTCATCACCCAAAATCCTCCAGTGCAGTGCTGTATAATGTCCCAGCAGTCACCTCTCCGCTCATCACCCAGAATCCTCCAGTGCCGTCCTGTATAATGTCCCAGCAGTCACCTCTCCGCTCATCACCCAGAATCCTCCAGTGCTGTATAATGTCCCAGCAGTCACCTCTCCGCTCATCACCCAGAATCCTCCAGTGCTATCCTGTGTAATGTCCCAGCAGTCACCTCTCCGCTCATCACCCAAAATGCTCCAGTGCTGTCCTGTTTAATGTCCCAGCAGTCACCTCTCTGGTCATCACCCAGAATCCTTCAGTGCCGTCCTGTATAATGTCCCAGAAGTCACCTCTCCGCTCATCACACAGAATCCTCCAGTGCCATCTTACATAATATCCCAGCAGTCACCTCTCCGCTCTGTTGTGAATTCCGTTCTCGAACTCCCACCTGTGGTCATGAATGGTACTTCGGCAAGTTCTGTCCGTGGACTCCCCCTGGTGGCTGTGTGTGGAACTGCTGGTTCTGAGGTTGCTTCCTCAGCTGCCCTCGTTTGCGGCTAGGCTGGCTTCTCTATTTAACTCCACTCAGATCGTTACTTGATGCCAGCTGTCAATGTATCAGTACTGGTTCAGATCTCTCTTGGATCTTTCTGATGACCTGTCTACTCCAGCAGAAGCTAAGTCCCTGCTAGTTCATTTGTTGTTCATTGTGTACTGAATATATTTATTAGTACTTGCTAAGTTCTAGTCCAGCTTGCTAACATGATATTGCCTTGCTAGCTGGAAGCTCTGGGGTGCAGAGTGGCACCTCCGCACCGTGAGTCGGTGCGGGGGTCTTTTTGCACACTCTGCGTGGCTTTTTGTAGTTTTTTGTGCTGACCGCATAGATCCCTTTCCTATCCTCAGTCTATTTAGTAAGTCTGGCCTCCTTTGCTGAAACCTGTTTCATTCCTGTGTTTGTGACTTTCCTCTTAACTCACAGTCAATATTTGTGGGGGGCTGCCTTTTCCTTTGGGGAAATTTCTCTGAGGCAAGGTAAGGCTTTATTTTCTATCTTTAGTGGTAGTTAGCTCTTAGGCTGTGAAGAGGCGTCTAGGGAGAGTTAGGTACGCTCCACGGCTGTTTCTAGTGTGTGTGATAGGATTAGTGTTTGCGGTCAGCAGAGATTCCACTCCCCAGAGCTTGTCCTGTCGTCTAGTTTAACCATCAGGTCATTCCAGGTGCTCCTAACCATCAGGTCATTCCAGGTGCACCTAACCACCAGGTCATAACAGTACAGCTGGCCCACAATGTGTTAATGCATCTCAATAGAGGGATAAGAGAAGTTCTGAGACCATTTTTTTTTCTCTGCAGTGTGTTTTGTCTTTCTTTTCCCCTTAACCTCTGGGTGGTTCAGGACTCAGGTGTAGATATGGACATTCAAGGTCTGTCCTCTTGTGTTGATCAACTCACTGCAAGGGTACAAAGCATTCAAGATTATGTAGTTCAGAATCCGATGTTAGAACCTAGAATTCCAATTCCTGATTTGTTTTCTGGGGATAGATCTAAATTTCTGAATTTCAAAAATAATTGTAGACTGTTTCTTGCTTTGAAACCCCGCTCCTCTGGTGACCCCATTCAGCAAGTGAAAATCATTATTTCTTTCTTGCGTGGCGACCCTCAAGACTGGGCATTCTCCCTTGCGCCAGGAGATCCTGCATTGCTTAATGTAGATGCGTTTTTTCTGGCGCTTGGATTGCTTTATGACGAACCTAACTCTGTGGATCAGGCAGAGAAAATCTTGCTGGCTTTGTGTCAGGGTCAGGATGAAGCGGAGGTATATTGCGAGAAGTTTAGAAAGTGGTCTGTGCTTACTCAATGGAATGAGTGTGCCCTTGCAGCAATTTTCAGAAAGGGTCTTTCTGAAGCCCTTAAGGATGTTATGGTGGGGTTCCCCACGCCTGCTGGTCTGAATGAATCAATGTCCTTGGCCATTCAGATCGATCGGCGCTTGCGTGAGCGCAAGGTTGTGCACCATTTGGCCGTATCCTCTGAGCAGAGGCCTGAGCCTATGCAATGTGATAGGACTTTGACCAGAGCTGAACGGCAAGAACACAGACGTCAGAATGGGCTGTATTTTTACTGTGGTGACTCCACTCATGCTATCTCTGATTGTCCTAAGCGCACTAAGCTGTTCGCTAGGTCTGTCACCATTGGTACTGTACAGCCTAAATTTCTTTTGTCCGTTACTCTGATTTGCTCTTTGTCGTCCTACCCTGTTATGGCATTTGTGGATTCAGGCGCTGCCCTGAATTTGATGGACTTGGAGTTTGCCAGGCGCTGTGGTTTTTTCTTGGAGCCCTTGCAGTATCCTATTCCATTAAGGGGAATTGATGCTACGCCTTTGGCCAAGAATAAACCTCAGTATTGGACTCAGTTGACCATGTGCATGGCTCCTGCACATCAGGAAGATATTCGCTTTTTGGTGTTGCATAATTTGCATGATGTGGTCGTGTTGGGTTTGCCATGGCTACAGGTCCATAATCCAGTATTGGATTGGAAATCAATGTCTGTGTCCAGTTGGGGTTGTCAAGGGGTACATGGTGATGTTCCGTTGTTGTCAATTTCTTCCTCTACTCCTTCTGAAGTCCCTGAGTTTTTGTCGGATTACCGAGATGTATTTGATGAGCCCAAATCCAGTGCCCTACCTCCTCATAGGGATTGTGATTGTGCTATTAATTTGATCCCTGGTAGTAAATTTCCTAAGGGACGACTATTCAATTTATCTGTGCTGGAACACGCCGCTATGCGGAGTTATATAAAGGAGTCCTTGGAGAAAGGGCATATTCGCCCATCGTCGTCACCGTTGGGAGCAGGGTTCTTTTTTGTGGCCAAGAAGGATGGTTCTCTGAGACCTTGTATAGATTACAGCCTTCTCAATAAAATCACGGTCAAATTTCAGTACCCTTAGCCTCTACTGTCTGATTTGTTTGCTCGGATTAAGGGGGCTAGTTGGTTCACCAAGATAGATCTTCGAGGGGCGTATAATCTTGCGCGTATTAAACAGGGCGATGAATGGAAAACAGCATTTAATACGCCCGAGGGCCATTTTGAGTACCTGGTGATGCCATTCGGGCTTTCTAATGCTCCATCTGTGTTTCAGTCCTTTATGCATGACATCTTCCGAAAGTATTTGGATAGATTCATGATTGTATATTTGGATGATATTTTGGTCTTTTCGGATGATTGGGAGTCTCATGTGAAGCAGGTCAGAATGGTGTTCCAGGTCCTTCGTGCTAATTCTTTGTTTGTGAAGGGGTCTAAATGTCTCTTCAGAGTTCAGAAGGTTTCCTTTTTGGGCTTCATTTTTTCCCCTTCTACTATCGAGATGGATCCTGTTAAAGTTCAGGCCATTTTTGATTGGACTCAGCCTACATCTGTGAAGAGCCTTCAGAAATTCCTGGGCTTTGCTAATTTTTACCGTCGCTTCATCGCTAATTTTTCTAGTGTGGTTAAACCGTTGACTGATTTGACCAAGAAAGGTGCTGATGTGGTGAATTGGTCCTCTGCGGCCGTTGAGGCTTTCCGGGAGTTGAAACGTCGTTTTTCTTCGGCCCCTGTGTTGTGTCAGCCAGATGTTTCGCTCCCTTTTCAGGTCGAGGTTGATGCTTCTGAGATTGGAGCAGGGGCTGTTTTGTCTCAAAGAAGTTCTGATGGCTCTGTGATGAAGCCATGTGCTTTCTTTTCTAGAAAGTTTTCGCCTGCTGAGCGTAATTATGATGTTGGCAATCGGGAGTTGTTGGCTATGAAGTGGGCATTCGAGGAGTGGTGACATTGGCTTGAGGGAGCCAAGCATCGCATGGTGGTCTTAACGGATCACAAGAATCTGACTTATCTCGAGTCTGCCAAGCGGTTGAATCCTAGACAGGCTCGATGGTCGCTGTTTTTCTCCCACTTCAATTTTGTGGTTTCATACCTTCCGGGTTCTAAGAATGTGAAGGCCGATGCCCTTTCAAGGAGTTTTGTGCCTGATTCTCCAGGAGTTCCTGAGCCGGCTGGTATTCTCAAAGAGGGGGTGATTCTGTCTGCCATCTCACCTGATTTGCGGCGGGCGCTGCAGGAGTTTCAGGCTGATAGACCTGACCGTTGTCCAGCAGAGAAACTGTTTGTCCCTGATAGATGGACTAGTAGAGTTATCTCTGAGTTTCATTGTTCGGTGTTGGCTGGTCATCCTGGGATTTTTGGTACCAGAGATTTGGTGGCTAGGTCCTTTTGGTGGCCTTCCTTGTCACGGGATGTGCGTTCTTTTGTGCAGTCCTGTGGGACTTGTGCTCGGGCCAAGCCCTGCTGTTCTCGTGCCAGTGGGTTACTTTTGCCCTTGCCAGTCCCGAAAAGGCCTTGGACGCATGTTTCCATGGATTTTATTTCAGATCTCCCTGTCTCTCAAAGACAATGTCGGTCATCTGGGTGGTCTGTGATCGCTTCTCTAAGATGGTCCATTTGGTACCCTTGTCTAAATTACCCTCCTCCTCTGATTTGGTTCCATTATTTTTCCAGCATGTGGTTCGTTTGCATGGCATTCCGGAGAACATCGTGTCGGACAGAGGTTCCCAGTTTGTTTCAAGGTTTTGGCGGTCCTTTTGTGCTAAGATGGGCATTGATTTGTCTTTTTCTTCGGATTTCCATCCTCAGACAAATGGCCAAACCGAACGAACTAATCAGACTTTGGAGACCTATCTGAGATGCTTTGTTTCTGCTGATCAGGATGATTGGGTGACCTTCTTGCCATTGGCTGAGTTCGCCCTTAATAATCGGGCCAGTTTCGCCTTTTTTTTGTAATTCTGGTTTTCATCCTCGTTTTTCTTCAGGGCAGGTTGAGCCTTCGGACTGTCCTGGTGTAGATTCTGTGGTGGACAGGTTGCAGCAAATTTGCACTCATGTAGTGGACAATTTGACATTGTCCCAGGAGAAGGCTCAACGTTTCGCCAACCGCCGTCGCTGTGTTGGTCCCCGACTTCGTGTTGGGGATTTGGTTTGGTTGTCTTCTCGTTATGTCCCTATGAAGGTTTCTTCTCCTAAGTTTAAACCTCGTTTCATTGGTCCTTATAAGATTTCTGAAATTCTCAATCCTGTGTCGTTTCGTTTGGCCCTTCCAGCTTCTTTAGCCATCCATAATGTGTTCCATAGGTCGTTGTTGCGGAGATATGTGGCGCCTATGGTTCCCTCCGTTGACCCTCCTGCTCCGGTGTTGGTCGAGGGGGAGTTGAAGTATGTGGTGGAGAAGATTTTAGATTCTCGTATTTCGAGACGGAAACTTCAGTACCTGGTCAAATGGAAGGGCTATGGTCAGGAGGATAATTCCTGGGTTGTTGCCTCCGATGTCCATGCTGCCGATTTGGTTCGTGCCTTTCATTTGGCTCGTCCTGATCGGCCTGGGGGCTCTGGTGAGGGTTCGGTGACCCCTCCTCAAGGGGGGGTTACTGTTGTGAATTCCGTTCTCGAACTCCCTCCTGTGGTCATGAATGGTACTTCGGCAAGTTCTGTCCGTGGACTCCCTCTGGTGGCTGTGAGTGAAACTGTTGGTTCTGAGGTTGCTTCCTCAGCTGCCCTCGTTTGCGGCTAGGCTGGCTTCTCTATTTACCTCCACTCAGATCGTTACTTGATGCCAGCTGTCAATGTATCAGTACTGGTTCAGATCTCTCTCGGATCTTTCTGATGACCTGTCTACTCCAGCAGAAGCCAAGTCCCTGCTAGTTCATTTGTTGTTCATTGTGTACTGAATATATTTATTAGTACTTGCTAAGTTCTAGTCCAGCTTGCTAACATGATATTGCCTTGCTAGCTGGAAGCTCTGGGGTGCAGAGTGGCACCTCCGCCCCGTGAGTCGGTGCGGGGGTCTTTTTGCACACTCTGTGTGGCTTTTTGTAGTTTTTTGTGCTGACCGCATAGATCCCTTCCCTATCCTCAGTCTATTTAGTAAGTCTGGCCTCCTTTGCTGAAACCTGTTTCATTCCTGTGTTTGTGACTTTCCTCTTAACTCACAGTCAATATTTGTGGGGGGCTGCCTTTTCCTTTGGGGAAATTTCTCTGAGGCAAGGTAAGGCTTTATTTTCTATCTTTAGGGGTAGTTAGCTCTTAGGCTGTGAAGAGGCGTCTAGGGAGAGTTAGGTGTTGTGAATTAGACTTTTTTGGCTCCCTCTTGTGGTCACTAGTGATATGACTCTGGGATTGCCTTTCCTCAGTTTGGCACCCACCTGGGTCGTTAGTCCAGGGGTGTTGCTATATGAACTTCCTGAATTCTCAGTCTGGTGCCTGGCATCGTTGTAATCAGTCCTTTCTGTTTGCTCCTGTCTGCTGGTCCTGGTTCTTGCAAAATTAAGCTAAGTCCTGCTTCCTTGTTTTTTGGTTATTTGTATTGCTCTTATTTTTTGTCCAGCTTGTACTAAATGTGATTCCTGATTTTGCTGGAAGCTCTAGGGGGCTGGTATTCTCCCCCCGGGCCGTTAGACGGTTCGGGGGTTCTTGAATATCCAGCGTGGAAATTTTGATAGGGTTTTTGCTGACCGTATAAGTCATCTTACTATATTCTGCTATTAGTCAGTGGGCCTTTCTTTGCTAAATACCTAGTTAATTCTTACGTTTGTCTTTTCTTCTTACCTCACCGTTATTATTTGTTGGGGGCTTGTATCCAACTTTTGGGGTCTTTTCTCTGGAGGCAAGAAAGGTCTATCTTTTCCCTTCTAGGGTTAGTTAGTTCTCCGGCTGGCGCGAGACGTCTAGAACCAACGTAGGCACGTTCCCCGGCTGCTGCTATTTGTGGTGCTAGGATTAGATATATGGTCAGCCCAGTTACCACTGCCCTATGAGCTGGTTTTTTGTGTTTGCAGACTTGGTATTTATTTCTGAGACCCTCTGCCATTGGGGTCATAACAGTATGCCAGGCCAAAGTTGATTGTTTAATGCATTGCAGAAGTGGGATAATAAGAAAGGAAATTCTGAGTTTTTTTTTTTTTTCCTCTCTTTCTTCCTCCCCTTTACCTCTGAGTGGCTTGAGCTTGCTGCAGACATGAATGTCCAGACCTTGATTACAAGTGTGGACCAGCTTGCTGCTCGTGTGCAGGGCATACAAGATTTTGTTATCAGTAGTCCTATGTCTGAACCTAAAATACCTATTCTGTTATCTGGAGACCGATTTAAGTTTAGGAATTTCAGGAATAATTGTAAATTGTTTCTATCTCTGAGACCCCGTTCATCTGGAGACTCAGCTCAGCAAGTTAAAATTGTTATCTCTTTCTTACGGGGCGACCCTCAGGATTGGGCCTTCTCGCTAGCGCCAGGAGATCCGGCATTGGCAAATATTGATGCGTTTTTCTGGCGCTCGGATTGCTTTATGAGGAACCCAATCTTGAAATTCAGACAGAAAAAGCCTTGCTGGCTATTTCTCAGGGCCAGGATGAAGCTGAAGTGTATTGCCAAAAATTTCGGAAATGGTCCGTGCTTACTCAGTGGAATGAGTGTGCTCTGGCCGCAAATTTCAGAAATGGCCTTTCTGAAGCCATTAAGAATGTGATGGTGGGTTTCTACATTCCTACAAGTCTGAATGATTCCATGGCGCTGGCTATTCAAATTGACCGGCGTTTGCGGGAGCGCAAATCCGCTAATCCTCTTGTGGTGTTGTCTGAACAAACACCTGATTTAATGCAATGTGGTAGAATTCAGACTAGAAATGAACGGAAAAATCATAGACGTCAGAATGGGTTGTGTTTTTACTGTGGTGATTCTACACATGTTATATCAGCATGCTCTAAACGCCTAACAAGGGTTGTTAGTCCTGTCGCCATTGGTAATTTGCAACCTAAATTTATTTTGTCTGTGACTTTAATTTGCTCATTGTCTTCCTACCCTGTTATGGCGTTTGTGGATTCAGGTGCTGCCCTGAGTCTTATGGATCTGTCATTTGCCAAGCGTTGTGGTTTTGTTCTTGAGCCGTTGGTAAATCCTATCCCTCTTAGAGGTATTGATGCTACGCCATTGGCGGAAAATAAACCGCAGTTTTGGACACAGGTAACCATGTGCATGACTCCTGAACATCGGGAGGTGATTCGTTTTCTTGTTCTGCATAAAATGCATGATTTGGTCGTTTTGGGTCTGCCATGGTTACAGACCCATAATCCAGTCTTGGATTGGAAGGCAATGTCTGTGTCAAGTTGGGGCTGTCAGGGAATTCATGCTGATTCCCCGCCGGTGTCTATTGCTCCCTCTACTCCTTCGGAAGTTCCTGAGTATTTGTCTGATTATCAGGATGTATTCAGCGAGTCCAGATCCAGTGCTCTGCCTCCTCATAGGGACTGTGACTGCGCCATAGATTTGATTCCAGGTAGTAAATTTCCTAAGGGAAGACTATTTAATCTGTCTGTACCTGAGCATACCGCAATGCGTTCGTATATCAAGGAATCTCTGGAGAAGGGGCATATCCGTCCTTCCTCTTCCCCTCTTGGTGCGGGATTCTTTTTTGTGGCCAAGAAGGACGGATCTTTGAGACCTTGTATTGACTATCGGCTTCTGAATAAAATCACTGTTAAATTTCAGTATCCTTTGCCTCTGTTGTCGGACTTGTTTGCCCGGATTAAAGGTGCCAAGTGGTTCACCAAGATAGATCTTCGTGGTGCATACAACCTTGTGCGCATTAAGCAAGGAGATGAATGGAAAACTGCATTTAATACGCCCGAAGGTCATTTTGAGTACTTGGTGATGCCTTTTGGGCTCTCTAATGCTCCTTCAGTGTTTCAGTCCTTTATGCATGATATTTTCCGGAAGTATCTGGATAAATTTATGATTGTTTATCTGGATGATATTCTGTTTTTTTCTGATGATTGGGACTCGCATGTAGAGCAGGCCAGGATGGTGTTTCAGGTTTTGCGTGAGAATGCTTTGTTTGTTAAGGGCTCAAAGTGTCTCTTTGGAGTACAGAAGGTTCCCTTTTTGGGTTTTATTTTTTCCCCTTCTGCGGTGGAGATGGACCCAGTCAAGGTCCGAGCTATTCATGATTGGACTCAACCCACGTCAGTTAAGAGTCTTCAGAAGTTCTTGGGTTTTGCTAACTTCTACCGTCGTTTTATCGCTAATTTTTCTAGCGTTGTTAAACCTTTGACGGATATGACCAAGAAAGGTTCTGATGTTGCTAACTGGGCTCCTGCAGCCGTGGAAGCTTTCCAAGAGTTGAAGCGCCGGTTTACTTCAGCGCCTGTTTTGTGCCAGCCTGATGTCTCACTTCCCTTTCAGGTTGAAGTGGATGCTTCTGAGATTGGGGCAGGGGCCGTTTTGTCGCAGAGAGGCCCTGGTTGCTCTGTAATGAGACCATGTGCATTTTTCTCTAGGAAGTTTTCGCCTGCTGAGCGGAATTATGATGTTGGCAATCGGGAGTTGCTGGCCATGAAGTGGGCATTTGAGGAGTGGCGTCATTGGCTCGAGGGTGCTAAGCATCGTGTGGTGGTCTTGACTGATCACAAAAATCTGATGTATCTCGAGTCTGCTAAACGCCTGAATCCTAGACAGGCCCGTTGGTCATTGTTTTTCTCCTGTTTTGACTTTGTGGTCTCGTATTTACCAGGTTCAAAGAATGTGAAGGCTGATGCTCTTTCAAGGAGCTTTGTGCCTGACTCTCCTGGAGTCGCAGAACCAGTTGGTATTCTTAAAGAGGGAGTAATCTTGTCAGCCATTTCTCCTGATTTGCGACGTGTGTTGCAGAGATTTCAGGCTGGTAGACCTCACTCTTGTCCACCTGACAGACTGTTTGTTCCTGATAAGTGGACCAGCAGAGTCATTTCCGAGGTTCATTCCTCGGTGTTGGCAGGGCATCCGGGAATTTTTGGCACCAGAGATTTGGTGGCTAGGTCCTTTTGGTGGCCTTCCTTGTCACGGGATGTGCGGTCATTTGTGCAGTCCTGTGGGACTTGTGCTCGAGCTAAGCCTTGCTGTTCTCGTGCCAGCGGGTTGCTCTTGCCCTTGCCTGTCCCGAAGAGGCCTTGGACACACATTTCCATGGATTTCATTTCAGATCTTCCGGTGTCTCAGGGCATGTCTGTCATCTGGGTCCTATGTGATCGCTTTTCCAAGATGGTCCATTTGGTATCTTTGCCTAAGCTGCCTTCCTCTTCCGATCTGGTTCCTTTGTTCTTTCAGAATGTGGTTCGTTTACACGGCATTCCTGAAAATCTCATGTCTGACAGAGGATCCCAGTTTGTTTCCAGGTTCTGGCGATCCTTTTGTGCTAAGATGGGCATTGATTTGTCGTTTTCGTCTGCCTTTCATCCTCAGACTAATGGACAAACGGAGCGAACTAATCAGACTCTGGAGGCTTATTTGAGGTGTTTTGTTTCTGCAGATCAGGATGATTGGGTGACCTTCTTGCCGTTGGCTGAGTTTGTCCTTAATAATCGGGCTAGTTCCGCTACTTTGGTTTCGCCATTTTTCTGCAACTCTGGTTTCCATCGTCGTTTTTCCTCGGGACATGTGGAGCCTTCTGACTGTCCTGGGGTAGATTCTGTGGTGGATAGGTTGCAGCAGATTTGGAATCATGTGGTGGACAACTTAAAGTTGTCACAGGAGAAGGCTCAGCGTTTTGCCAACCGCCGCCGCGGTGTGGGTCCCCGACTTCGTGTTGGGGATTTGGTATGGCTGTCTTCTCGATTTGTTCCTATGAAGGTCTCCTCTCCTAAATTTAAGCCTCGCTTCATCGGTCCTTACAAGATATTGGAAATCCTTAATCCTGTGTCCTTTCGCTTGGATCTTCCGGTGTCATTTGCCATTCACAACGTGTTCCATAGGTCTTTGTTGCGGCGGTACGTTGTACCTGTGGTTCCTTCTGTTGAGCCTCCTGCTCCGGTGTTGGTTGAGGGCGAGTTGGAGTACGTGGTGGAGAAGATCTTGGATTCTCGTCTCTCCAGGCGGAGGCTTCAGTATCTGGTCAAGTGGAAGGGCTATGGTCAGGAGGATAATTCCTGGGTGGTTGCCTCTGATGTGCATGCGGCCGATTTGGTTCGTGCCTTTCACGCTGCTCATCCTGATCGCCCTGGTGGTCTTGGTGAGGGTTCGGTGACCCCTCCTTAAAGGGGGGGTACTGTTGTGAATTAGACTTTTTTGGCTCCCTCTTGTGGTCACTAGTGATATGACTCTGGGATTGCCTTTCCTCAGTTTGGCACCCACCTGGGTCGTTAGTCCAGGGGTGTTGCTATATGAACTTCCTGAATTCTCAGTCTGGTGCCTGGCATCGTTGTAATCAGTCCTTTCTGTTTGCTCCTGTCTGCTGGTCCTGGTTCTTGCAAAATTAAGCTAAGTCCTGCTTCCTTGTTTTTTGGTTATTTGTATTGCTCTTATTTTTTGTCCAGCTTGTACTAAATGTGATTCCTGATTTTGCTGAAAGCTCTAGGGGGCTGGTATTCTCCCCCCGGGCCGTTAGACGGTTCGGGGGTTCTTGAATATCCAGCGTGGAAATTTTGATAGGGTTTTTGCTGACCGTATAAGTCATCTTACTATATTCTGCTATTAGTCAGTGGGCCTCTCTTTGCTAAATACCTAGTTAATTCTTACGTTTGTCTTTTCTTCTTACCTCACCGTTATTATTTGTTGGGGGCTTGTATCCAACTTTTGGGGTCTTTTCTCTGGAGGCAAGAAAGGTCTATCTTTTCCCTTCTAGGGTTAGTTAGTTCTCCGGCTGGCGCGAGACGTCTAGAACCAACGTAGGCACGTTCCCCGGCTGCTGCTATTTGTGGTGCTAGGATTAGATATACGGTCAGCCCAGTTACCACTGCCCTATGAGCTGGTTTTTTGTGTTTGCAGACTTGGTATTTATTTCTGAGACCCTCTGCCATTGGGGTCATAACAGTTAGGTACGCTCCACGGCTGTTTCTAGTGTGTGTGATAGGATTAGTGTTTGCGGTCAGCAGAGATTCCACTCCCCAGAGCTTGTCCTGTCGTCTAGTTTAACCATCAGGTCATTCCAGGTGCTCCTAACCATCAGGTCATTCCAGGTGCACCTAACCACCAGGTCATAACACCGCTCATCACCCAGAATATTCCAGTGCAGTCCTGTATAATGTCCCAGCAGTCACCTCTCAGCTCATCACCCAGAATCCTCCAGTGCTGTCCTGTATAATGTCCCAGCAGTCACCTATCCGCTCATCACCCAGAATCCTCCAGTGCTGTCCTGTATAATGTCCCAGCAGTCACCTATCCGCTCATCACCCAGAATCCTCCAGTGTGTATAATGTCCCAGCAGTCACCTCTCCGCTCATCACCCAGAATCCTCCAGTCCTGTATAATGTCCCAGCAGTCACCTCTCCGCTCATCCCCCAGAATCCTCCAGTCCTGTATAATGTCCCAGCAGTCACCTCTCCGCTCATCACCCAGAATCCTCCAGTGCCGTCCTGTATAATGTCCCAGCAGTCACCTCTCCGCTCATCACCCAGAATCCTCCAGTGTCGTCCTGTATAATGTCCCAGCAGTCACCTCTCCGCTCATCACCCAGAATCCTCCAGTCCTGTATAATGTCCCAGCAGTCACCTCTCCGCTCAGCAGCTCAATCATCTTGTTGCTGAGCTCCAGGATCTTCTTGTTCCTCTCATGTAGCAGGGAGTGCGGGGGAGGCGCTGTGATGGGGCCCGGGTTCCGCCCTCCTGACTCCTGGAGATGGATGATGGGAGTCACACCGTCCCCCGGTGTCTTCCTCACTATTGTGTAATCCTGTGTATGGAGAGAGACACTTAGGCCGGGGTCACACTTGCGTGTGCAACATGAGAAACTCGCGCATCAATACTAGGCACTGCCGCTGGCTCTTGTGACCGGAGTGTGCATGTATTTCTATGCGGCCGCACGCTCTGGTCCCAAGTGCCGGCGGCAGTGCCTGGTATTGATGCGCGAGTTTCTCGTGTTGCACACGCAATGTGACCCCGGCCTTAGGAAAATGACGTAAAACACTAAATCCCACTTCTACAAAGACATGTAAAAGTTTGTGCACCCCTGGTCGAAATTCCTGTTATTGTGAAATGATCTCAAAGTCTTAAAGTTACAGATCCAATAACACCAAAAGAAGAATAAAGACCGACCACTTTACATTTACATTTTTGATTGGATTTTTGTATTTGGAGCATCAATCTGCAACACGATATTTTTGAACACGTGTATGAAGTTTGGGCACCACATGTAATTAGGTTTATGGATTTTTATTCACATATAATTTTGGATCTGAGGGTTTCCCACATATATATATATATATATATATATATATATATATATATATATATATATATATAACTACTGGATTCTGGCGTTCCTGTAACAACATACAGATAATCGTTTATAATTTGTTATATTTATTATTGATATATTTTTGATCTCATTGTTTTTAACCTGATATTTAATAAAAATGATATGACATAATATTGAAATAACTTTCTGGACGTTCTGGCCGGTCTTTTTTCTTCTTTTGGTGTTATTGGATGAGGTATTTCCGACTGTCCTTCTATCTGTTAGATCCAGTTTCCAGTAATACATATGGTTCACGATAAGAGATATCATTTGTGTTATATACTGTTAGGCCGAGGTCACACTAGAGCGTAATACGGACGAGTGCTATACGATAAAAAATCACACAGCACTGGACCAATGTTAATCTACGGGGCAGATCACATCTTCCGTTTTTTTCTCGTCCGTATTACACTTGCATGCTGCGAATGTCCGCGTATCTCAGCTGAGAAACGCCAATGCAAGTCTATGGGAGCGAGAAAAATAAATAAATCGCCCAGCACACGCACCATCAGTGTGACTTGCGAGAAATTCTCAGGCATTGGGCAGGTGACAGGAAAGGCTCAGCCATTATTTGCTCATTTTGCAAGTGTGTGAGAAAATCTCACCATACTGATGACACAATAAGTAAATTTGTCATCTTTTACATATTAAAAATTACTTAAAGAAAATTGGAACAATGCAAAAGTTTGGGCACCCTGCATGGCTATTATCTAGTAGCGCCCCCTTTTGCAAGTGTCACAGCTTGTAAACGCTTTTTGTAGGCAGAAAAGAGTCTTCCAATTCTTGATTGAGGGATTTTCACCCATGCTTCCAGGTTAGAGGAGGCTGGGTTTCTATAAAGCTGGAATTTGCATCACCTGGCCTTTCCTAACAATGATAGTGAACGAGTCATAACCCTAACAGGATAATTAAGGACTGAAACCTTAGTTAAAGTTATCTGAGCACATATACCTTCAGGGGGGCCCAAACTTTTGCATTCACCCATTTTCCTTTTGATAATTTTTAAAATGACAAAAATGAAAATATTTCTTTTTTGCCTAAGATACTGTCATGCTGCTGCAATGCAGGTAGGTGCGGGCTTCACTACATGGCAGTAGAGAGGAAGCAGGTCTGCACCTAAACAGAGCTGACCTACAAGGCAGCAGTGAGGCTACCACAGGTGGCAGCAGAATAGTCAAACAAGCCGGGTCAAATCCTAGACTATAGCACAGTACCAAAGGAATAAGCAAACTCGCGGTCAGAGACAAGCCAGGGGGTCAGTAACGGTCAGGAGCAGATAAGCCAAAAGACAAATGACAGAAACAGGTCAGGATACAAGCCAAGTCAAAAACAGGGAGTCTGCACACTAAAGGGAAACACTGAGTCAAGATGAGAACAGGGGAAAACAGAGACACAGGATCAGACAGCAAAGGCAGCAGGATCAATCAGAGCATCAGAGTCAGCTACAGCAGACCTAGGCAGAAACTATAACTGACATCACCTGCAAGACACAGCTGGGATAAATAGCCAAGCTGAACCCAGACAGAGGCTGAGAAAGGTTAACTCTTGACATGACCAGACCCGGAAAAGGGAAGACAGGACTCAAAACCCGGTCTGGATCATGACAGATACAAAGGAAATGTGTCATCTCTAAAGGTTTCCCACCCACACACTGTACATCAACGTCGGCACTTGCTGGGCTCTGTGCAGCACTGACATTTATCAGAGGTCGGTGGACTCGCAGCGCTCAGGACCCCCAAGGTCCTGCAAGTGTTAAGATTCCTGTGCAGAGCGGTCACTGACATGTGAAATTATCGGAACCTGATTGGATCGGGTCCCCATGATGTTAACCCTTTGCTACCTGCTAGATGCTGTGTTTGCGGCATGTAGAAGATAGCAGAGGGAGCCCACTAATGCCCTAATCTCCGACACCCCCCGTTATGAGATCTGATCACATCACAGGGGATCCCTTGTGGTCATGGCAGCCAGTGGACACGTGATGCCTCTGGGTCTGCCAGCTACGGTGGCCTGTTAGACTCAGCCTGCAGCTGATAGGGAAAAACTGTCAGGTCTCACACAATGCAATACATGTTGTGACAGCGTCACTGGCGCTGTATGTGAGGGGAGAAATGTATCACGCAGGTTGGTTTCTTGCATAATCTAGAAACCCTCACTATGTGTATTGCATTGCATGTGACGAGTGATCAGAGAAATAAACATACATACATGGACGAAGTTAAAAAAAAGTAAAAAAGTAAAAAAAAATGATTTAAAACTGTAATAAATAAATAAATCACAAAATAAGTAAAGAAAAAAAAAAAAGAAACAATATTAAACCAATAAATACGTATATTTATGTAAAAACAAAAAAAGTACACGTATTTGCCATCGCCGCGTCCGGAAAGTCCCGACCTATAAAATGGTCACAAGAGTTAACTCCTTCAGTGCACACCATAAAAAAATAATAAGAAACAGAGCAAAAACCTTTGCTTTTTCATTATGCCACCATACAAAAAGTAGAGTAAAACGCAATAAAAAAGTCAAATGGAAATAGAAATTGTACTGATGAAAACGTCATCTTGTCCCGCAAAAAAACTAGCTGCCATACAGCATCATCAGCAAAAAAATTAAAAACTTATAGCTCTCAGAATAAAGTGATGTAAAAATAATTATTTTTTCTATAAAGTAGTTTTTATTGTATAAAAGCGCCAAAACCTAAAAACCTGTATAAATGAGGTATCGCTGTAATCGTACTGACCTGAAAACTAAATCTGTTTTACCAATTTTACTACATGCGGAATGGAAATTAAAAAAATCCCCAAATAACAATTCCCGAATTGTTATTTTTTGATAATTTTGCCTCCCACAAATTGGAATAGAAAGCAATTAAATAATGTCACGTGTCCGAAAATTGTACCAATAAAATGTGAACTTGTCCTGCAAAAAACAAGCCATCACATGACTCTGTTGGCAGAAATATAGAAAAATTATAGCCGTCTAAATATGGGGATGCAAAAACTAGTTTTCGCAATAAGAAGCGTCTTTTAGTGTGTGACAGCAGCCAAATAAAAACCCAATATAAATCTGGTATCGCTGTAATCGCACCGACCCGAAGAATAAAGTCGCCTAATCATTTATCCCACACGAGGAACGGCGTAAAAAATAAATCAAACCAATTCTTCACATGCTGTTGATTTGCTCATGTTGCTTCCCAAAGAACACAGTAAGACTCGGCGCACATTTATCCTGCACTCTATGCTGAGCTCTTACATTGGAATTTCCGTGTAAATCTCTGAAATACGTGAAAAACTTCTGGCTGAAGATTCCCTATAATGAGGCAGATGGAAGCACTGTGGACGCCATAGAACCTGTGATCCGGCGGTGTCCGTCTTTTTAGGCGTGCATAAAAGCACAGTCCAACAGTTTACTGCACCTCTGAAAAGGACACCGCTGAACTGAGGCCAGACGGAGTCCAGAGTAACTCTGCTGCCTCATTATAGTGAACGGGGGTTTCATCTGTCACGTCACTCAGAGATTTAGATGGAAACCCCAACGTAAGGGCTCAGTGTAGAGTGCAGGATAACTGTGATCCCAAACGTTATGTAACATGTTCCCAATGAAAGCATCAACTCAATCCTTAAAAAAAGCAAGTCCCCACTCAGGTCTGTCATCTGCTTCCACATTGCTGGTAGCACAAAGGCTCTGGAAAAGCAAAATGGCTCCTCACCCCACAAAAGAAATTCAGCAAATTCTGCACTCCCAAATCCAATTGCTCCCACCCTTCTGAGCCCCATAGTGTGCCTAAACCACATGTTTGGCATTTCTGTAGTGATGAGAGCCCGCCTAATTTTTGGGTGCATATCTCCACAAGCATGAGCTGGGCATAATGTGCTGGTGACTGCTGGTCACTACTGTGGCAGTTTTCAATTTTCACTCAGCAACATTCATTGCTGTTTGTTTCTGGAAAACACTTATGGAGTAAAAATCGTCACTACATCTGTAGATAAATTCCTAAAGGGGTATAATTTCCTAATTGGGATCACTTGAGGGGGATTCTGCTTTTCTAGCACTTAGGGGCTCTGTATATGGAATCCGCAAACTGTTCTAGGAAAATCTGCGTTCCAAGAGTCAAATAGCGCTGCGTCCCGACTAAGTCTCTCCACATGGCAAAGTAGTACTGTACAGCCACATATGGGGTATTTCTACATTCAGCAGAAATTGTGGGACAGTTGTGAAAATATAAAATCTGGGGCTAAAACAATTTTTTTTGTGGCAAAAATGTAATTATTTGTTCTACACTGCCCAATGGTATACAATTCTATGACACACCTGTGGTGTCAATTAGATCAGTGCACCCCTTAAAATGGTGTCACTTATGGCTGTTTCTTCTGTTCTGCAACCCGAGGAGCTCCGCCAATTTGACATGGCATCCTCAAACCAGTGCAACAAAATCTGCCCTGTAATATGGCGCTCCGTCCCTTCTGAGCTTTGCACTGTGCCTTAAAAGTAGTTTTTGACCACATACAGTATGGGGTATCTGTGAACTCAGGTGAAATTGCACAACAAATTGTACTTTTTCCTCTTTTGAAAATTGCAAACTTCGGGTCAAAGCAACATTTTAGTGGAAAAAATAGTAATATTTCATTTATTCAGGCCAATGTTATACAAGTTTGTGAATCGAATGAGGGTTAAAACTACTCACTAATCCCCTAGATAATTCCCTTTGAGAGGTGTAGTTTACAAAATGGGATCACTTGTGAGGGTTTCTGCAGTTTTGCCATGTCAGGGGCTCTTGAAATGTGACATGGTATCCGCAACCTATTCCAGTCAAATAGTGCTCATTCGCTTTCCAGCCCTACCATGCGTCCAAGCAGTCGTTTTCCAATAAATACGGGGTACCTGCGTTCTATGGAAAAATTGCACAACAAATTTTGACATCCATTTTCTCCTGTTACCCTTGTGAAAATAAAAAATTGGGGTAAAAAAAGTTTTGTGGGAAAAATGTGTTTTTTAACTTTCATGGCTCAACATTATAAAATTCTGTAAAGCCCCTGAAAGTTCAAAGTGTTCACCACACATCTAGATAAAGTCCTGGAAGGGTCTAGTTTCAAAAATGGGGTAACTTGTGGCAGGTTTCCACTGTTTGGGCACATCAGGGGGCTCCAAACGCGACATGGCATCTGCTAATGATTCCAACAAATTTTGTATTCCAAAAGTTAAATGGTGCTCCTTCCCTTCCGAGCCCTGCCATGCGCCAAAAGAGTAGTTTTCCTACATATACGGAGTATCAACGTACTCAGGAGAAATTTCACATTTCAAATTTTGGGGTCCTTTTTTTCTTGCTACCCTTGTGAAAATTAAATATTTGCAGCTAAATAACAGTTTTGTGTGAAAAATTTGTTTTGTTTCTTTTTTTATCTTTCAGGGCGCAATTTTATAAAATTCCATGAAGCCCCTGATGGTTTAAGGAGCTCAACACATATCTAGATAAATTCCTTGAGGGGTCTAGTTTCCAAAATGGGGTAATTTGTGGGGTTTTTTTTTCACTGTTTAGGCACATCAGGGGCTTTCCAAACGCAACATGGTGTCCGCTATTGATTCCAGTCAATTCTGCATTCCAAAACTCAAACAGTGCTCCTTACATTTTGAGCCCTGCCGTGCACCCAAACAGTACTATTCCACCACATATGGGGTATTGCTGTACTCAAGAGAAATTGCACAATAAATTTTATGGAGCACTTTCTCTTGTTACCCTTGTGAAAATGAAAAATATGGCGCTAAAGTAACATTTTTGTGGGAAAAAGTTAAATGTTCATTTTTTTTCCCACATTGCTTCAGTTACTGTGAAGCACCTGAAGGGTTAATAAACTTTCTTGAATGTGGTTTTGAGCGCTGAGGGGTGCAGTTTTTAGAATGGTGTCACTTTTGGGTATTTTCTTTCATATAGGCCCCTCAAAGTCACTTCAAATGTGATGTGGTCCCTAAAAAATGGTTTTGTAAATTTTATGGAAAAAGGAGAAATCGCTGGTCAACTTTTAGCCCTTAATTATGTTTAAAAAAATTGTGCTGATGTAAAGTAGACATGTGGGAAATGTTATTTATTAACTATTTTATGTGAGATAACTCTCTGGTTTAAGGGCATAAAAGTTTGAAAATTGCGAAATTTTCAACATTTTCACCAAATTTCCGATATTTTCAGAAATAAACAGGAGTTAAATCAAACAAATTTTACCACTGTCATGAAGTACAATATGTCAGGAACATTTTTTTTTTTTTTTGTAATCACTTGGATCCATTGAAGTGACACTGGTAAGAATTGTAATAATTGTCACAGTCACAAAGGCGAAAACAGGCTCTGTGCGAAAGGGTTAATTTTAGGCCTTTTAGAGATCATTTCATCTTCAACTTGCTTAAATGTTCACAATAACAGTAATTTTGACCAGGGGTGCACAAACTTTTGCATGCCACTTGCAATAAAGCGGTAGCACAATGTGCATTGATGATGCAGTGACATAGCAAACTTCAAAGCAAAACGTCTCTTTAATGTTCAACTAAAAAAAAACACTGCACACTATATTGTCCGGATCGCAGCCGGGAACCATATCCTCCAGTTTACAGTCACTATACACACCAGCCCACCTCTGACCGGTTGCCGTGGGTGACTCCACCGCCGTGTTAATATCTCTTTACTCACAGCAGTACACGGTACACAATATCCTCCGGATCGCAGCTGGGAACCATAAGCTCCAATTTACAGTCACTAAACACGCCAGTCCACCTCCTGAGACCAGTTGCCATGGGCAACTGCACCGCCGTGTATGCTGTGGGTTCAGGCTTTTCAGCAGCCTTGGCTGTTTGGCTCCGCTGGCCTGTGTTGCCTCACACAGGTGGAGCTCTGCAAAGCCGACTGCTCTGTACTCCTGCCAACACCCAGACTGACACTGATTCTGAACCTGACACACCAAAACCCTATACTGCAGTTTGTTTTTTTACTTGAACCTGTGGCTTTCAGCCACATGGAAAACCTGGCCCAGAATGAAACAGATTGCTACATTACCGTACTGTAGTCTGTTTCAAAACACAAAAAGCCCATGGCACGTTTTCCCTAAAACTCCTTTGGACAACCAGCATGTCCAAGACTAACACTTACTTTAGTCTGCACTGCAACCACAGCTACACCTGTGACTGCAATGCACTCTTATGGCCTCAATATGCCTCAGTGCGCATCCTGGGGGGAACATACAGCGACCCTCACATGTAACAACAGTCACTGCCTAACACACTGTATAATGAAATACTTGTTTTGTGATCAAAAACCTATTGACAGGATCCTATAGTCAGTAAAGCTGATAGAAATGTAGAGGAGTTACCTCTCCGCTCAGCAGGGAGACGATCTCCAGGGCCAAGTGGAATAATCTTCTGGTGGTCTCATCCCTGTCCTCGTCCATCCTCGGGGTCATTCAGGAGGAGGAGGGATGAGCACTGGATCAGCTGGAGGGATCTCGTCCTGCCGGCGTCTTCATGATAAAGGAGAAGATAGAAATAACAGGAGACGATATAACGTGAGATCCAGAATGGAAGTCACTGAGCAGTGAGAGGATCAGGTCCTCCGAGCCGTCACCACATAGATTATAGGAGGATTCGACACAGATTTATATCGAGGCCTCAGGATTTCCTTCAAACATGTGATAGATGAGCCTTTCCCTCCCCGTGCATAACAACGAAAATCTAGAAGGAAATACGGCCCCCCAGCGGCTTCTCCCCGCCTGATGCCACTGAGTGACAGGTCTCTCCTCATACAGACAAGCAGGGAGAGACCTGTCACTCACGGTATGCGGGTGGCATGTTAAGTATGTTTACCTCTGAAAACCCTCCAGCATTAGAGTCATAAATACATGGATAAAGTCATGTAGCCAGTGTCTGATACCTGCGGCCCGTGGTTGAGGCAGCAGGTATCAGCCGTTTGGCTCCCTTCAGCCTCTCGGTTGACAAAGTGATAGCAACTGAGGCAGCTTTGGAGGGAACTTCTGTGTGACCAACGGTGTACTAAGCCCTGCCTGGGATGGGCTTATAGAAGTATAATATATATATATATATATATATATATATACGGTATATATATACACGCACACACACACACACATACATACACAGTCATGGCTGAAAGTGTTGGCACCCTTGAAATGGTTACATATAATGCAGTATCTCTCTCAGTACCTTATTGCGATTACTCACCTTTATTTCCTTTGTGTGTATTGGAAAAAAGAAAAGGCATGTTGAACATAATTTCAAACAATGGGGGCATGTATGAGGAGACAGTGTGGGGAATGGGGGGGCATGTATGAGGAAACAGTATGGGGGATGGGGGCATGTATGAGGAAACAGTACGGGGGAATGGGGGCATGTATGAGGAAAAAGTACAGGGGAATGGGGGCATGTATGAGGAACAGTACAGGGGAATGGGGGCATGTATGAGGAAACAGTACAGGGGAATGGGGGCATGTATGAGGAAACAGTATGGGGGAATGGAGGCATGTATGAGGAGACAGTGTGGGGAATGGGGGGGCATGTATGAGGAAACAGTGTGGGGAATGGGGGGCATGTATGAGGAAACAGTATGGGGGAATGGGGGCATGTATGAGGAACAGTACAGGGGAATGGGGGCATGTATGAGGAAACAGTACAGGGGAATGGGGGCATGTATGAGGAAACAGTACAGGGGAATGGGGGCATGTATGAGGAAACAGTACGGGGGAATGGGGGGCATGTGTGAGGAAACAGTACAGGGGAATGGGGGCATATATGAGGAAACAGTACAGGGGAATGGGGGCATATATGAGGAAACAGTACGGGGGAATGGGGGCATATATGAGGAAACAGTACAGGGGAATGGGGGCATATATGAGGAAACAGTACGGGGGAATGAGGGCATGTATGAGGAAACAGTACAGGGGAATGGGGGCATGTATGAGGAAACAGTACGGGGGAATGGGGGGCATGTGTGAGGAAACAGTACAGGGGAATGGGGGCATGTATGAGGGAACAGTACGGGGGAATGGGGGGTATGTATGAGGAAACAGTACAGGGGAATGGGGGCACGTATGAGGAAACAGTACAGGGGAATGGGGGCATGTATGAGGAAACAGTACAGGGGAATGGGGGCATGTATGAGGAAACAGTACAGGGGAATGGGGGCATGTATGAGGAAACAGTACGGGGGAATGGGGGGCATGTGTGAGGAAACAGTACAGGGGAATGGGGGCATGTATGAGGGAACAGTACGGGGGAATGGGGGGTATGTATGAGGAAACAGTACGGGGGAATGGGGGGCATGTGTGAGGAAACAGTACAGGGGAATGAGGGCATGTATGAGGAAACAGTACGGGGGAATGGGGGGTATGTATGAGGAAACAGTACTGGGGAATGGGGGCATGTATGAGGAAACAGTACAGGGGAATGGGGGCATGTATGAGAAAACAGTACAGGGGAATGGGGGCCATGTATGAGGAAACAGTACGGGGGAATGGGGGCATGTATGAGGAAACAGTACAGGGGAATGGGGGCATGTATGAGGAAACAGTACGGGGGAATGGGGGGTATGTATGAGGAAACAGTACGGGGGAATGGGGGGCATGTGTGAGGAAACAGTACAGGGGAATGAGGGCATGTATGAGGAAACAGTACTGGGGAATGGGGGCATGTATGAGGAAACAGTACAGGGGAATGGGGGCATGTATGAGAAAACAGTACAGGGGAATGGGGGCCATGTATGAGGAAACAGTACGGGGGAATGGGGGCATGTATGAGGAAACAGTACAGGGGAATGGAGGCATGTATGAGGAAACAGTACAGGGGAATGGGGGCATGTATGAGAAAACAGTACAGGGGAATGGGGGCATGTATGAGGAAACAGTACGGGGGAATGGGGGGCATGTGTGAGGAAACAGTACAGGGGAATGGGGGCATGTATGAGGAAACAGTACAGGGGAATGGGGGCATGTATGAGGAAACAGTACGGGGGAATGGGGGGCATGTGTGAGGAAACAGTACAGGGGAATGGGGGCATGTATGAGGAAACAGTACGGGGGAATGGGGGGCATGTATGAGGAAACAGTGTGGGGAATGGGGGGCATGTATGAGGAAACAGTACGGGGGAATGGGGGCATGTATGAGGAAACAGTACAGGGGAATGGGGGCATGTATGAGGAACAGTACAGGGGAATGGGGGCATGTATGAGGAAACAGTACAGGGGAATGGGGGCATGTATGAGGAAACAGTGTGGGGAATGGGGGGCATGTATGAGGAAACAGTATGGGGGAATGGGGGCATGTATGAGGAAACAGTACAGGGGAATGGGGGCATGTATGAGGAACAGTACAGGGGAATGGGGGCATGTATGAGGAAACAGTACGTGGGAATGGGGGGCATGTATGAGGAGACAGTACTGGGGAATGAGGGCATGTATGAGGAAACAGTACGGGGGAATGGGGGCATGTATGAGGAAACAGTACAGGGGAATGGGGGCATGTATGAGGAAACAGTACGGGGGAATGGGGGCATGTATGAGGAGACAGTGTGGGGAATGGGGGGCATGTATGAGGAAACAGTATGGGAGAATGGGGGCATGTATGAGGAAACAGTACAGGGGAATGGGGGGCATGTATGAGGAAACAGTACAGGAGAATGTGGGCATGTATGTGGAAACAGTACAGGGGAATGGGGGGCATGTATGAGGAAACAGTACGGGGGAATGGGGGCATGTATGTGGAAACAGTACAGGGGAATGGGGGGCATGTATGAGGAAACAGTACGGGGGAATGGGGGCATGTATGAGGAGACAGTGTGGGGAATGGGGGGCATGTATGAGGAAACAGTATGGGAGAATGGGGGCATGTATGAGGAAACAGTACGGGGGAATGGGGGGCATTTATGAGGAAACAGTACGGGGGAATGGGGGCATGTATGAGGAAACAGTACGGGGGAATGGGGGGCATTTATGAGGAAACAGTACGGGGGAATGGGGGCATGTATGAGGAAACAGTACAGGGGAATGGGGGCATGTATGAGGAAACAGTACGGGGGAATGGGGGGCATTTATGAGGAAACAGTACGGGGGAATGGGGGCATGTATGAGGAAACAGTACAGGGGAATGGGGGTATGTATGAGGAAACAGTATGGGGGAATGGGGGGGCATGTATGAGGAAACAGTACGGGGGAATGGGGGCATGTATGAGGAGACAGTATGGGGGAATGGGGGGGCATGTATGAGGAAACAGTACAGGGGAATGGGGGCATGTATGAGGAAACAGTACGGGGGAATGGGGGCATGTATGAGGAAACAGTATGGGGGGCATGTATGAGGAAACAGTATGGGGGAATGGGGGGGGCATGTATGAGGAAACAGTACAGGGGAATGGGGGCATGTATGAGGAAACAGTACGGGGGAATGGGGGCATGTATGAGGAAACAGTACAGGGGAATGGGGGCATGTATGAGGAAACAGTACGGGGGAATGGGGGGCATGTATGAGGAAACAGTAAGGGGGAATGGGGGCATGTATGAGGAAACAGTACAGGGGAACGGGGGGCATTTATGAGGAAACAGTACGGGGAAATGGGGGCATGTATGAGGAAACAGTACAGGGGAATGGGGGCATGTATGAAGAAACAGTACTGGGGAATGGGAGGCATGTATGAGGAAACAGTACAGGGGAATGGGGGCATGTATGAGGAAACAGTACGGGGGAATGGGGGGCATGTATGAGGAAACAGTACAGGGGAATGGGGGCCATGTATGAGGAAACAGTACTGGGGAATGGGAGGCATGTATGAGGAAACAGTACAGGGGAATGGGGGCATGTATGAGGAAACAATAAGGGGGAATGGGGGCATGTGTGAGAAAACAGTACGGGGGAATGGGGGCATGTATGAGGAAACAATACGGGGGAATGGGGGGTATGTATGAGGAAACAGTACGGGGGAATGGGGGGCATGTATGAGGAAACAGTACGGGGGAATGGGGGGTATGTATGAGGAAACAGTACGGGGGAATGGGGGGCATGTATGAGGAAACAGTATGGGGGATGGCGGCATGTATGAGGAAACAGTACGGGGGAATGGGGGGCATGTATGAGGAAACAGTATGGGGGATGGGGGCATGTATGAGGAAACAGTACGGGGGAATGGGGGGTATGTATGAGGAAACAGTTCAGGGGAATGGGGCATGTATGAGGAAACAGTACAGGGGAATGGGGGGCATGTATGAGGAAACAGTACGGGGGAATGGGGGGCATGTATGAGGAAACAGTACGGGGGAATGGGGGTATGTATGAGGAAACAGTACGGGGGAATGGGGGGCATGTATGAGGAAACAATACGGGGGATAGGGGGCATGTATGAGGAAACAGTACAGGGGAATGGAGGCCATGTATGAGGAAACAGTACAGGAGAATGAGGGGCATGTATGAGGAAACAGTACAGGGGAATGGGGGCATGTATGAGGAAACAGTACGGGGGAATGGGGGGCATGTATGAGGAAACAGTACGGGGGAATGGGGGTATGTATGAGGAAACAGTACGGGGGAATGGGGGGCATGTATGAGGAAACAATACGGGGGATGGGGGGCATGTATGAGGAAACAGTACAGGGGAATGGAGGCCATGTATGAGGAAACAGTACAGGAGAATGAGGGGCATGTATGAGGAAACAGTACAGGGGAATGGGGGGCATGTATGAGGAAACAGTATGGGGAATGGGGGCATGTATGAGGAAACAGTACGGGGGAATGGGGGCATGTATGAGGAAACAGTACGGGGGAATGGGGGTATGTATGAGGAAACAGTACAGGGGAATGGAGGCCATGTATGAGGAAACAGTACAGGGGAATGAGGGGCATGTATGAGGAAACAGTACAGGGGAATGGGGGCCATGTATGAGGAAACAGTACGGGGGAATGGGGGGCATGTATGAGGAAACAGTATGGGGAATGGGGGCATGTATGAGGAAACAGTACGGGGGAATGGGGGCATGTATGAGGAAACAGTACGGGGGAATGGGGGTATGTATGAGGAAACAGTACAGGGGAATGGAGGCCATGTATGAGGAAACAGTACAGGGGAATGAGGGGCATGTATGAGGAAACAGTACAGGGGAATGGGGGCCATGTATGAGGAAACAGTACGGGGGAATGGGGGGCATGTATGAGGAAACAGTATGGGGAATGGGGGCATGTATGAGGAAACAGTACGGGGGAATGGGGGCATGTATGAGGAAACAGTACAGGGGAATGGGGGCATGTATGAGGAAACAGTACGGGGGAGTGGGGGCATGTATGAGGAAACAGTACGGGGGAATGGGGGCATGTATGAGGAAACAGTATGGGGAATGGGGGCATGTATGAGGAAACAGTACTGGGGAATGGGGGCATGTATGAGGAAACAGTACAGGGGAATGGGGGCATGTATGAGGAAACAGTACGGGGGAGTGGGGGCATGTATGAGGAAACAGTACGGGGGAATGGGGGGCATGTATGAGGAAACAGTACGGGGGAATGGGGGCATGTATGAGGAAACAGTACGGGGGAATGGGGGCATGTATGAGGAAACAATACGGGGGAATGGGGGCAAGTGTGAGGAAACAGTACGGGGGAATGGGGGCATGTATGAGGAAACAATACGGGGGAATGGGGGCATGTATGAGGAAACAGTACGGGGGAATGGGGGCATGTATGAGGAAACAGTATGGGGGATGGGGGCATGTATGAGGAAACAGTACGGGGGAATGGGGGGCATGTATGAGGAAACAGTATGGGGGATGGGGGCATGTATGAGGAAACAGTACGGGGGAACTTGGGCGCACGTATGAGGAAACAGTACAGGGGAATGGGGGCCATGTATGAGGAAACAGTACGGGGGAATGGGGGCTGTTGTGAATTTGGTTTCTGGGCTCCCCCGGTGGTCACTTGTGGTACTGAACTTGTGTGCTTCATCGCCTCTGTTCACCTGTTTCCATCAGGATGTGGGAGTTTTCTATTTAGCCTTGCTCCTCAGTCATTTCTATGCTGGCCAACAATGTTACCAGAAGCCTTTCTGTTGCATGTTCCTGCTCCTAGACTACTATCAGCTAAGTTGGACTTGTAGTCCTAAGTTTGTTTTGCATTTTTGTTCCAGTTCTCTGTGTTTGAATATTTCTGAGGCTGGAAGCTCTTGTGAGCTGAAATTGCCACTCTGGTGTCATGAGTTGATATTAGAGTCTTAAAGTAATTTCAGGATGGTGTTTTGAAAGGGTTTTCAGCTGACTGTGTAGTTCCCTTTTCTGTCTTCCTACTATCTAGTAAGCGGACCTCAATTTGCTAAACCTATCTTCATACTTCGTATGTCAATTTCCTCTAAAATCACCGACATTATATGTGGGGGCTACTGTCTGCCTTTTGGGGAAAATTTCTCTAGAGGTAAGCCAGGTCTGTATTTTCCTCTGCTAGGGTCAGTCAGTTCTCCGGCTGGCGCTGGGCGTCTAGGGATAAAACGTAGGCACGCTACCCGGCCACTGTTAGTTGTGCGGTAGGTTTAGCTCACAGTCAGCTTGAGTTCCCATCTTCCAAGAGCTAGTCCTTTTGTATGCTTTACTACGGTCTCTTGCCATTGAGAACCATGACAGGGGGCATGTATGAGGAAACAATAAGGGGGAATGGGGGCATGTGTGAGGAAACAGTACGGGGGAATTGGGGGCATGTATGAGGAAACAGTATGGGGGATGGGGGCATGTATGAGGAAACAGTACGGGGGAACTTGGGCGCACGTATGAGGAAACAGTACAGGGGAATGGGGGCCATGTAGGAGGAAACAGTACAGGGGAATGGGGGCATGTATGAGGAAACAGTACGGGGGAATGGGGGCATGTATGAGGAAACAGTACGGGGGAATGGGGGCATGTATGAGGAAACAGTACGGGGGAATGGGGGCATGTATGAGGAAACAGTACGGGGGAATGGGGGCATGTATGAGGAAACAGTACGGGGGAATGGGGGCATGTATGAGGAAACAGTACGTGGGAATGGGGGGCATGTATGAGGAGACAGTACGGGGGAATGGGGGCATGTATGAGGAAACAGTACGGGGGAATGGGGGCATGTATGAGGAAACAGTACGGGGGAATGGGGGCATGTATGAGGAAACAGTACGGGGGAATGGGGGCATGTGTGAAAAAACAGTACGGGGGAATGGGGGCATGTATGAGGAAACAGTACGGGGGAATGGGGGGCATGTATGAGGAAACAGTACGGGGGAATTGGGGGCATGTATGAGGAAACAGTATGGGGGATGGGGGCATGTATGAGGAAACAGTACGGGGGAACTTGGGCGCACGTATGAGGAAACAGTACAGGGGAATGGGGGCCATGTAGGAGGAAACAGTACAGGGGAATGGGGGCATGTATGAGGAAACAGTACGGGGGAATGGGGGCATGTATGAGGAAACAGTACGGGGGAATGGGGGCATGTATGAGGAAACAGTACGGGGGAATGGGGGCATGTATGAGGAAACAGTACGGGGGAATGGGGGCATGTATGAGGAAACAGTACGGGGGAATGGGGGCATGTATGAGGAAACAGTACGTGGGAATGGGGGGCATGTATGAGGAGACAGTACGGGGGAATGGGGGCATGTATGAGGAAACAGTACGGGGGAATGGGGGCATGTATGAGAAAACAGTACGGGGGAATGGGGGGCATGTATGAGGAAACAGTACAGGGGAATGGGAGGCATGTATGAGGAAACAGTACAGGGGAATGGGGGCATGTATGAGGATACAGTACAGGGGAATGGGGGGCATGTATGAGGATACAGTACAGGGGAATGGGGGGCATGTATGAGGAAACAGTACAGGGGAATGGGGGCATGTATGAGGAAACAGTACGGGGGAATGGGGGGCATGTATGAGGAAACAGTACGGGGGAATGGGGGCATGTATGAGGAAACAGTACGGGGGAATGGGGGCATGTATGAGGAAACAGTACAGGGGAATGGGAGGCATGTATGAGGAAACAGTACAGGGGAATGGGGGCATGTATGAGGATACAGTACAGGGGAATGGGGGGCATGTATGAGGATACAGTACAGGGGAATGGGGGGCATGTATGAGGATACAGTACAGGGGAATGGGGGGCATGTATGAGGAAACAGTACAGGGGAATGGGGGCATGTATGAGGAAACAGTACGGGGGAATGGGGGGCATGTATGAGGAAACAGTACTGGGGAATGAGGGCATGTATGAGGAAACAGTACAGGGGAATGGGGGGCATGTATGAGGAAACAGTACGGGGGAATGGGGGCATGTATGAGGAAACAGTACTGGGGAATGAGGGCATGTATGAGGAAACAGTACGTGGGAATGGGGGGCATGTATGAGGAGACAGTACGGGGGAATGGGGGCATGTATGAGGAAACAGTACGGGGGAATGGGGGCATGTATGAGGAGACAGTGTGGGGAATGGGGGGCATGTATGAGGAAACAGTATGGGGAATGGGGGCATGTATGAGGAAACAGTACTGGGGAATGGGGGCATGTATGAGGAAACAGTACAGGGGAATGGGGGCATGTATGAGGAAACAGTATGGGAGAATGGGGGCATGTATGAGGAAACAGTACGGGGGAATGGGGGGCATTTATGAGGAAACAGTACGGGGGAATGGGGGCATGTATGAGGAAACAGTACAGGGGAATGGGGGCATGTATGAGGAAACAGTACAGGGGAATGGGGGCATGTATGAGGAAACAGTATGGGGGGCATGTATGAGGAAACAGTATGGGGGAATGGGGGGGGCATGTATGAGGAAACAGTACAAGGGAATGGGGGCATGTATGAGGAAACAGTACGGGGGAATGGGGGCATATATGAGGAAACAGTACAGGGGAATGGGGGCATGTATGAGGAAACAGTACGGGGGAATGGGGGCATGTATGAGGAAACAGTACGGGGGAATGGGGGCATGTATGAGGAAACAATACGGGGGAATGGGGGCAAGTGTGAGGAAACAGTACGGGGGAATGGGGGCATGTATGAGGAAACAATACGGGGGAATGGGGGCATGTATGAGGAAACAGTACGGGGGAATGGGGGGCATGTATGAGGAAACAGTATGGGGGATGGGGGCATGTATGAGGAAACAGTACGGGGGAATGGGGGGCATGTATGAGGAAACAGTATGGGGGATGGGGGCATGTATGAGGAAACAGTACGGGGGAACTTGGGCGCACGTATGAGGAAACAGTACAGGGGAATGGGGGCCATGTATGAGGAAACAGTACGGGGGAATGGGGGCATGTATGAGGAAACAATACGGGGGAATGGGGGCATGTGTGAGGAAACAGTACGGGGGAATGGGGGCATGTATGAGGAAACAATACGGGGGAATGGGGGCATGTGTGAAAAAACAGTACGGGGGAATGGGGGCATGTATGAGGAAACAGTACGGGGGAATTGGGGGCATGTATGAGGAAACAGTATGGTGGATGGGGGCATGTATGAGGAAACAGTACGGGGGAACTTGGGCGCACGTATGAGGAAACAGTACGTGGGAATGGGGGGCATGTATGAGGAAACAGTACAGGGGAATGGGGGCATGTATGAGGAAACAGTACAGGGGAATGGGGGCATGTATGAGGAAACAGTACAGGGGAATGGGGGTCATGTATGAGGAAACAGTACGGGGGAATGGGGGCATGTATGAGGAAACAGTACGGGGGAATGGGGGGCATGTATAAGGAAACAGTATGGGGGATGGGGGCATGTATGAGGAAACAGTACGGGGGAATGGGGGCATGTATGAGGAAACAGTACAGGGGAATGGAGGCATGTATGAGGAAACAGTATGGGGAATGGGGGCATGTATGAGGAAACAGTACAGGGGAATGGGGGCATGTATGAGGAAACAGTACGGGGGAATGGGGGCATGTATGAGGAAACAGTACAGGGGAATGGGGGCATGTATGAGGAAACAGTACGGGGGAATGGGGGCATGTATGAGGAAACAGTACAGGGGAATGGAGGCATGTATGAGGAAACTGTACGAGGGAATGGGAGGCATGTATGAGGAAACAGTACGGGGGAATGGGGGGCATGTATGAGGAAACAGTACAGGGGAATTGGGGCATGTATGAGGAAACAGTACGGGGGAATGGGGGGCATGTATGAGGAAACAGTACAGGGGAATGGGAGGCATGTATGAGGAAACAGTACGGGGGAATGGGGGAATGTATGAGGAAACAGTACAGGGGAATGGGGGCATGTATGAGGAAACAGTACGGGGGAACTGGGGCACACGTATGTGGAAACAGTACAGGGGAATGGGGGCCATGTATGAGGAAACAGTACAGGGGAATGGGGGCATGTATGAGGAAACAGTACTGGGGAATGGGGGCATGTATGAGGAAACAGTACGGGGGAATGGGGAGCATGTATGAGGAAACAGTACAGGGGAATGGGGGCATGTATGAGGAAACAGTACGGGGGAATGGGGGCATGTATGAGGAAACAGTATGGGGAATGGGGGGCATGTATGAGAAAACAGTACGGGGGAATGGGGGGCATGTATGAGGAAACAGTACGGGAGAATGGGGGGCATGTATGAGGAAACAGTACGGGGGAATGGGGGGCATGTATGAGGAAACAGTACTGGGGAATGGGGGCATGTATGAGGAAACAGTATGGGGGATGGGGGCATGTATGAGGAAACAGTACGGGGGAATGGGGGGCATGTATGAGGAGCCAGTGTTGAGAATGGGAGGCATGTATGAGGAAACAGTACGGGGGAATGGGGGCATGTATGAGGAAACAGTACAGGGGAATGGGGGGCATGTATGAGGAAACAGTATGGGGAATGGGGGCATGTATGAGGAAACAGTACAGGGGAATGGGGGCATGTATGAGGAAACAGTACAGGGGAATGGGGGCATGTATGAGGAAACAGTACAGGGGAATGGGGGTCATGTATGAGGAAACAGTACGGGGGAATGGGGGCATGTATGAGGAAACAGTACAGGAGAATGTGGGCATGTATGAGGAAACAGTACGGGGGAATGGGGGGCATGTATGAGGAAACAGTATGGGGGATGGGGGCATGTATGAGGAAACAGTACGGGGGAATGGGGGCATGTATGAGGAAACAGTACGGGGGAATGGGGGGCATGTATGAGGAAACAGTATGGGGGAACGGGAGGCATGTATGAGGAAACAGTATGGGGGAATGGGGGCATGTATGAGGAAACAGTACAGGAGAATGTGGGCATGTATGAGGAAACAGTACAGGGGAATGGAGGCATGTATGAGGAAACAGTATGGGGAATGGGGGCATGTATGAGGAAACAGTACGGGGGAATGGGGGCATGTATGAGGAAACAGTACGGGGGAATGGGGGGCATGTGTGAGGAAACAGTACAGGAGAATGGGGGACATGTAACTAAGGCTCTGATCACATCTCCAAAACGTCACCGACCACGACCGATGGATCCTGTAACTAAGGCTCCGATCACACCTACAAGACGTCACTGACCATGACCGATGGATCCTGTAACTAAGGCTCCGATCACATCTACAAGACTTCACCGACCACGACCGATGGATCCTGTAACTAAGGCTCCGATCATATCTACAAGACGTCACCGACCACGACCGAAGGATCCTGTAACTAAGGCTCCGATCACATCTACAAGACGTCACCGACCACGACCGATGGATCCTGTAACTAAGGCTCCGATCACATCTACAAGACGACACCAACCACGACCGATAGATCCTGTAATTAAGGCTCCGATCACATCTACAAGACGTCACCGTCCACGACCGATGGATCCTGTAACTAAGGCTCCGATCACATCTACAAGACCTCACTGACCACGACCGATGGATCCTGTAACTAAGGCTCCGATCACATCTACAAGACGTCACCAACCACGACCAATGGATCCTGTAACTAAGGCTCCGATCACATCTACAAGACATCACCGACCATGACCGATGGATCCTGTAACTAAGGCTCCGATCACATCTACAAGACGTCACCGACCACGACCGATGGATCCTGTAACTAAGGCTCCGATCACATCTACAAGACGTCAGTGACTGATGGATCCTGTAACTAAGGCTCCGATCACATCTGCAAGATGTCACCGACCACGACCGATGGATCCTGTAACTAAGGCTCCGATCACATCTGCAAGATGTCACCGACCACGACCGATGGATCCTGTAACTGAGGCTCCGATCACATCTACAAGACGTCACCGACCACGACCGATGGATCCTGTAACTAAGGCTCCGATCACATCTACGAGACGTCACCGACCACGACCGATGGATCCTGTAACTAAGGCTCCGATCACATCTACAAGACATCACCGACCACGACCGATGGATCCTGTAACTAAGGCTCCGATCACATCTACAAGACATCACCGACCACGACCGATGGATACTGTAACTAAGGCTCCGATCACATCTACAAGACGTCACCGACCACGACCGATGGATACTGTAACTAAGGCTCCGATCACATCTACAAGACATCACCGACCACGACCGATGGATCCTGTAACTAAGGCTCCGATCACATCTACAAGACGTCACCGACCACGACCGATGGATCCTGTAACTAAGGCTCCGATCACATCTACAGGACGTCACCGACCACGACCGATGGATCCTGTAACTAAGGCTCCGATCACATCTACAAGACGTCACCGACCACGACCGATGGATCCTGTAACTAAGGCTCCGATCACATCTACAAGACGTCACCGACCACGACCGATGGATCCTGTAACTAAGGCTCCGATCACATCTACAAGACGTCACCAACCACGACCGATGGATCCTGTAACTAAGGCTCCGATCACATCTACAAGACGTCACCGACCACGACTGATGGATCCTGTAACTAAGGCTCCGATCACATCTACAGACGTCACCGACCACGACCGATGGATCCTGTAACTAAGGCTCCGATCACATCTACAAGACGTCACCGACCACGACCGATGGATCCTGTAACTAAGGCTCCGATCACATCTACAAGACGTCACCGACCACGACCGAAGGATCCTGTAACTAAGGCTCCGATCACATCTACAAGACGTCACTAACCACGACCGAAGGATCCTGTAACTAAGGCTCCGATCACATCTACGTCACTGACCACGACAGATGGATCCTGTAACTAAGGCTCCGATCACATCTACAAGACGTCACCGACCACGACCGATGGATCCTGTAACTAAGGCTCCGATCACATCTACAGGACGTCACTGACCACGACCGATGGATCCTGTAACTAAGGCTCCGATCACATCTACAAGACATCACCGACCACGACCGATGGATCCTGTAACTAAGGCTCCGATCACATCTACAAGACATCACCGACCACGACCGATGGATCCTGTAACTAAGGCTCCAATCACATCTGCAAGATGTCACCAACCCTCCTGTAATCTCACCGGAATGGCGGGAAATCTGCTGCTGGCTGACACCAGAGAACACGAACTGCACACAACCAGGACGGAGCTGCTGCACTGAGATCTGTAGGACCTGTGATGATGTCACTGCCATGTGATCAGCTCTTCCCTCCTGGTTGGGTGTGCAGATGTCTTGTTCTCTGTTATCAGCCATTATTCATAGCTCTCTCTATTTAGGAGATGTATAATTGGGCATTTGTCTTAGATATATGAATATTACCTCCATTTTCTGTATAAAGTTGTGACACAATAGTTTTCTGTGTGAGTTTCGGAGCAGACGATTTCTGGACATGATGTTTTCATGTGAACGTTTGTGTTTGTGGTGATGAGACTTCCTGCATTGTCCAGCTCAGATAGACAAGGTGTGAGACCTCCATGGCAGGATGCCCACCATGGTCTATAACAGGTTAGAAATGAATATTCAACTACGTAGAGGATTGAATTATCACCGCTCAGTAGTGAGATGTTACCACAAACCAATGAGATTCTTACATTTTTGCATCTTATTTCTATGTTTCGCCCCAAAAGATACTGTATAAATATGTATTAACCTCTCTAATAAACGGTGAATCTCATCATACAGAAAACTGCTCTGTCTACGGCATTGATCTGTGTCACGAGGCCGGTCTCTAAAGTTTCATTTATGGTAAATATTTATACTTTATTATTTAGACAATTAAATCTCCCTATATACAGTGGGTGCGGAAAGTATTCAGACCCTTTTACATTTTTTCACTGTTTCATTGCAGCCATTTGGTAAATTCAATAAAGTTCATTTTTTTCACTTACTTTTTACTGTACATTCTGCACCCCATCTTGACTGGAAAAAAAACAGAAATGTAGCAATTTTTGCACATTTATTAAAAAACAAAAAATTAAATATCACATGGTCATAAGTAGTGATGAGCGAGCACTAAAATGCTCGGGTGCTCGCTGCTCGGGTCGAGCAGATTGGAATACTCGGGTACTCGGCCAGAACAACGAGCCCAATGTAAGTCCCGAGTATTTTTACTGCGATCCCCCCGGGGGTCCTTTTAAGGTCTAAAAACGTCTGAAAATGATGGAAAAACTGCTCAAATGACACAGGGACCTCATGGGGATCGCCCCTGGAAGCTTTCCTGACTCCTAGTTCACAGCTTTAATCATTTTTTCCGAGATTCATGACATTTTTCCCGGTGCCACAAAAAACACATGAAAACGAAACCAAAACGGGTTATGCTGGGAAATATGTTAAGGTCCATCCTCTGCAGGTTAATCACTTGCCTGTAAGGCCAAATAATTAACCCCAGACCGAAAAATTTCCTCCCCCACTTAGGCTTAGTTCAGACGCTGCGTTTTTGAAGCGTTTTTCAACTTTATCATTGCTTTCAACCACTACAAATGCATTCACTGGGAAATGTCATTGTAACATGTAACCCCCCTAGCTGGCCATGTGGTGTGTGACACATACGCAGACCCATCTTGTTTCATTTATGAAGAAGGGACTCAAAGTCACAGAGCCTATTGTTACTGGTGCATCAGGCGGAATTAATCTTCTTAAAGGGCCATTATTAAACATTGGGTCTCCTATGCTGTTATTGCCTATGCTGTGAGTGGCTGGGCTGCCAAGAATTATGACGCACCACAATACCCCTTTCACGAAAGGTACAGGGGGACTCCTGAAAAAAATGTTGCATTGAATGCAAGGCCTGCCCTGCTATCAAGTAATATGCACCCCAATAAGCCTTTGAACCCAGGTACTGGAGGCCACAGGAAAACTCACTTCACAGTCTTCAGTTGGTCCTGCCATACTGTTTCCTTATGCATTGAATGCAAGGGCCGCCTTGACCCAAATTTGCACCCAACACAATCCCCTCTTGGAAAAAACATGGAGGAGGGCCTCATAAAAAAAACTGTCCCATTACAAAGGAGCGTGTCTCCTAGACTCATAATGCCCATACACTAAATGTATGAGCTGACAAACATTTCCCCATGGGGGGTACATTTAAAAACATTTAATGAGGATCATAGACACCCTTGCCAAAAAATTTACTGTAGCATATAGGAACATGTGAACCCTGGTGATCTAGTGGTGGAAAATGATGAGACGTGGAGGAAGGCCTCATTAACCCCTTCATGACCTTGCGATTTTCCGTTTTTTCCATGTTCGTTTTTCACTCCCTTCCTCCCCAGAGCCATAACTTTTTTATTTTTCCGTCAATTTGGCCATGTGAAGGCTTATTTTTTGCGGGACGAGTTGTACTTTTGGACGACATCATTGGTTTTACCATGTCGGGTACTAGAAAACGGGAAAAAAATTCCAAGTGCGGTGAAATTGCAAAAAAAAGTGCAATCCCACACTTGTTTTTTGTTTGGCTTTTTTGCTAGGTTCACTAAATGCTAAAACCTGACATTATGATTCTCCAGGTCAGTACGAGTTCATAGACACCTAACATGACTAGGTTATTTTTTACCTAAGTGGTGAAATTTTTTTCCAAACTTTGCAAAAAAAAAAAATTGCGCCATTTTTTGATACTTGTAGCGTCTCCATTTTTCATGACCTGGGGTCGGTTGAGGGCTTATTTTTTGCGTGCCGAGCTGGCGTTTTTAATGATACCATTTCAGTGCAGATATGTTCTTTTGATCGCCCGTTATTGCATTTTAATGCAATGTCGCGGCGACCAAAAAAAACGTAATTCTGGCGTTTCGATTTTTTTTCTCATTACGCCATTTAGCGATCAGGTTAATGCTTTTTTTTATTGATAGATCGGGCAATTCTGAACGTGGCGATACCAAATATGTGTAGGTTTGATTTTTTTTTTTATTGATTTATTTTGATTGGGGCGAAAGGGGTGATTTAAACTTTTATATTTTTTTTTTTTTCACATTTTTTTTTACTTTTTTTTTTTTACTTTTGCCATGCTTCAATAGCCTCCATGGGAGGCTAGAAGCAGGCACAGCACGATCGCCTCTGCTACATAGCAGCGATCTGCTGTTCGCTGCTATGTAGTAAAAATGGAGGTGTGCCATGAGCACCGACCACAGGGTGGCGCCCACAGCAGGCCGGCATCAGTAACCATAGAGGTCTCAAGGACCTCTATGGTTACAATGGAGAAGCATCGCCGACCTCCGATCATGTGACGGGGGTCGGCGATGCCGGCCGGATGCGGTAGTTAAATGCCGCTGTCTGCGTTTGACAGCAGCATTTAACTAGTTAATAGCGGCGGGTGAATCGCGATTTCACCCGCCGCTATTGCGGGCACATGTCAGCTGTTCAAAACAGCTGACATGTCCCGGCTTTGATGCGGGCTCACCGCAGAGCCCTGCATCAAAGCAGGGGAGCTGACCTCGGATGTACTATCCCGTCCGAGGTCAGTATGGGGTTAAAGGGAACCTGTCACCCCCAAAATCGACGATGAGCTAAGCCCACCAGCATCAGGGGCTTATCTACAGCATTCTGTAATGCATTCTGTAATGTTGTAGATAAGCCCCAGATGTATCCTGAGAGATAAGAAAAAGAGGTTAGATTATACTCACCTGCGCGGGCGGTCCGATCTGATGGGCGTCATGGTCCGGTCCGGGGCCTTCCATCTTCTTACGATGACGTCCTCTTCTTGTCCTCAGGCTGCGGCTGCCGCACAGGCAAACTGATTTGCCCTGTTGAGGGCAGAGCAAAGTACTGCACTGCGCAGGTGTTGGGCCTCTCTGACCTTTCCCGGCGTCTGCGCAGTGCAGTACTTTGCTCTGCCCTCAACAGGGCAGACAAAGTACACAAGCGCCAGAGCCACAGCATGAAGACAAGAAGAGGACATCATCGTAAGAAGATGGGAGGCCCCGGACCGCGACAACCATCGGATCGGATCGCCCGCACAGGTGAGTATAATCTAATCTCTATTTCTTATCTTTCAGAATGCTGTAGATAAGCCCCTGATGTTGGTGGGCTTAGCTCATCCGTCGTTGGGGGTGACAGGTTCCCTTTAAAAACTAGGCCCAATTTAAAGGAACTGGTCTCCTAGGCTTGTAATGCCCATACACTAAGTGTATGGGCTGACAAACATTTCCCCAAGGGGGGATACATTTTTTAAAAATATACCATGGGCATCATAGACACCCTTGCCAAAAATTGGACTGCCTATAGCAGCACAGAATACGTTAAGCGTGGTAATCTAGTGGTGGAGAATGAGGAGACATAAAGATAAATCATCAAAAGGATGTGAATCCACCGATGAAAGTAAATAACAAAAGGGAGGGGCGAACACAGGTTCATATATATGTTGCCAGATTGTGTCCAACGAGATATGTTTGTCCCTAGCAACAGCTCAGAGACAGGGGTATAAATATATATATATATATATATATATATATATATATATATATATACATATATATATATTTCAATATTTTCACATTGTAGAGGTATACACTGGGTCATAAAAGGACGGTGCCAAGATATTAACACTGGAATATATAAGAATAAATGTGAAAAATATACGTACATCTCATTTTGATGACAGTTCCCCCTGGGGGAGTTTATTTTGGTCTCTAATTAGTAACAGAAATCAGAAAAACACCCTCGCACAAAAATTGAGTGAATTTTGCATCACGGAATACATTGAGCCTGGTGTTGTACTGGTTGTGGATGATGAGGATAAGGAGGAGGATAACAACAAACAGACCAAATCAGGAAGCGGACACCCATGTTTGGTTGAGGAGAGGTGCATGAGAATACACCTCCACAAAAAAAGAAAATGTATTACATGTTATGTTTCGCTGTTTTCACTTGGTGGTGTACGGAAGTCTTTCCCAATCCAGCTCTTGTTCATTTTGATAAGAGTCAGCCTGTCAGCATTTTCAATTGACAGGCGGATGCGCTTATCTGTTATAATTCCACCAGCAGCAGGGCAGGCCAGGACCTCCAAGGCGTAGAGAGCCAGTTCATGCCATATGTCCAGCTTGGATACCCAATAATTAAAAGGCACAGAGGAATCATGGAGGACGTTTGTACGATCTGCAAGGTACTCCCTCACCAGCTCCACAAACACTGCACTTTCTGTGAGAGCACCCATTGCCTCTGTGCCGTCACGATGGGAAGGTCTGAGAAAATAGTTCCAGAACTTTGCCATTGTTCCTCTGCCTGAGCTGTATTGTACTTCTGTCTCTCTCGCTTGGAGTCCTTGGTTGTACAACAAACCCTGACATCTGCTGCCAGCGTTCTCACATGGGAATTTTCTAAGTAATTCCGCCACAAGGGCCCCCTGGTACTGCAACATTTTAGCACACCTCTCTGCCTCTGGAAGAAGAGATTGAAAGTTCTCCTTGTAGTGTGGGTCTAGAAGTGTCACCAACCAGTAATGAGCGTCACCAAAAATTTTTATAATACGAGGGTCACATGAAACGCAGGGCAACATAAAGTCAGCCATGCGTGCCAGACTGCTAACAGGCAAGACTTCCATGTCCTCACCAACAGGACGACTGACCATGCTGTCCTCCTCCTCCCTGTCCTCCCTGCTGAACAGACGGTAGGACAACTGTGCTTGTAGTACCATCTATAGCGCATGAAAGTAGCTCCTGTTCTTCCTTCTTCTCATTGTCTACCAATCCACGTTGAGAAGACATGAGGCTGGGCTGAGTGTAATCCCCCTGTATGTTTTCTTGCCCCATGTCCTCGTGCTCCGCCTGCGATGCATCCTCGTTAATTGTGAGCAGAGAGGTTTTCAGAATGCAGAGAAGCGGGATGGTGATGATAATTATGGCGTCATCGCCGCTCACCATCTTGGTGCAGTCCTCAAAGTTTTGGAGGATGGTACATATGTCTGACATCCATGTCCACTTCTGAGGTCTTATGTGTGGAGTCTGAACTAAATATCGACAGCCTTGTTGATGTTGGTAGTCAAAAACTGCCCTCTTCTGCTCACAAATCCTTTCCAACATATGCAGTGCAGAGTTCCAGGTCTTGGGGACATCACACACCAGCCGGTGAGCTGATAGCTGCAAATGTTGCTGAAGAACGGCAAGGGCGGCAGAAGCTGTAGCTGACTTTCTAAAATGAGCAGACAGACGGCGTACTTTCACTAGAAGATCCGGAGCTCTGGGTAGCTTTTCAGAAAACATTGAACCACGGGGTTAAGCACATGGGCCAGGCAAGGTACGTGTGTGAGCTCACCTTGCCTCAGAGCCGCCACCAGGTTCCGGCCATTGTCAAACACGACCATGTCTGGCGTAGGTTCAGCAGTGTCATCTAAATATCTGACTGCTCTTTCACCGCTGTCCACAACTCTTCTGGATTGTGCGGTTTGTCACCTATGCAGATTAGCTTCAGCACAGCCTGTTGCCGCTTGGCTGAGGTAGTGCTGAAATGCTTCCAGCTTCTGACTGATGTGTTGATTTCAGAGATAGAGGTTGAAGAGGAGGAGGTGCAGGAGCTGTAGACTGTGGGGGCAACCGTGATTGACGTAGGGCCCACAATCCTCGGCGTGGGGAGGATGTGCTCCATCCCAAGGTCCGACTGGGTCCCGGCTTTCATTATGTTAACCCAGTTTGCCATCAGTGAGGTGTACCATCCCTGGCCACAAGCACTTGTCCACGTGTCCGTGGTTAGGTGGACTTTCCCTATAACAGCATTGTTGAGGGCATGGGTAATGTTGTGGTGCACATGCTGGTGTAATGCGGGGATGGCACACCGGGAGAAATAGTGGCGACTGGGGACTGAGTAACTTGGGACGGTCACCGCCATCAGGTTGCGGAAAGCTTCTGTCTATACGAGCCTAAAAGGCAACTTTTTGAGAGCAAGCAGAAGAGAAATGTTAGAATTTAGTACTGTGGCCTGTGGGGCGTTGGCTGGGTATTTCCGCTTGCGTTCCAATGACTGGGGTATAGACAACTGAAGGGTGTGCTGGGACAAGGACATGGACGGACTTGATGATGGTGCTGCTTGACTGTGAGCAACAACAGGTTGCTATAGGCATCTTCACATGCACGGTGGACTGGGGATTGGCTTCTACGCAAAACAGTGGAAGAAGCAGTGGTGTCACCTGCAGACAGTGTTCCTGGAGCCTGGGGTTCGGCCCACAAAATCGGGTGCTTTGCTGCCATGTGCCTGATCATGCTGGTGGTGGTCAGGCTGGTAGTTTTGCTACCCCTGCTGATGAGGGCATGGCAGGTTCTGCAAATGTCCTGTTTGGGGTTATCAGCAGAGTTTTTAAAATATAACCAGACCCGGGAAGATTTAACAGTTGGAATGGCAACTTCCCTCATGTTGGTGTTACGGGGAACGGATGCACGCCTTCTGTCTATGGCCACCGCACTGCTTCTTTCTGCCTGTTGTGGTGATATGACTCCTTCCCCATGTGTGCTGCTGTCCTCGCCATGCATGTCCTCCTGCCAGGTTGGGTCAGTCACTATGTCAGCCACCACTTCATCTTCCACATCCGCACCCTGCTCCTCTTCCTGACTTTCTGGCAATTGTGTCTCATCATCGTCCACCTCTTGTGACACTTTCCCACCATCGCCTTCGTGTGACCGTGGCTTTTCAAAGCTTTCGGCATTGCTACAGGCGATCTCATCTGGCCCCACTTCAAGTTGACCGGCCGAGAGTCTGGAATCTTGAAAGGGAAAACTGAACAGCTCTTCGGAGTGTCCAAGTGTGGGATCAGTTGTCTCAGGGCACTCGGCATGGTCATGGTCAGGAAGATCAGGGTGAGGAATATCCGGGCCACACTCACGGCTACTCAGACTTGACCGTGTGGAAGACAAAGTGTTGGTGGTGGCGGCTAAGTGACTGTAAGCATTATCCGCTATCCAACCAACAACCGTTTCACACTGCTCTGGCTTCAATAGTGGTGTCCTGCGATCTCTGGGACAGGAAGGTCAAGTGAGAAGATGTGGGTCTTTGTTGTGGCCCACTTTCAGCTTGGCCATGGCCTTGTCCTCTGCATGCACCATCACGTCCACTTCCCCGTCCCTTGCCTTGCCCATTTTAAATGGACTACTGCACTATTTCAAAAGCTCAACACAAATGTATTTATTTGTAGCAAAATTATATCTGATCATACTGATCAGCCTGCAAATCTACGATTTTTCCACCACAGATACTACAAGCCGCAAACACAGATAACAGACTGTATACCGTAATTATTTGTTCTGTTGTATGTGAAATAAACAAACAAAAAAAAAAAGAGTAGAACAAGGCTAGCACACAGAACTATGCTATGTTTGCCTGCAAAACTATGATTTTTCCATCACAGATACAACAGGCCTCAGCCTGACATAACAGACTGTATGAAGTATTTTTTTTTGTTTTTTTGTGAATTTTGGAAAAAAAAATAAAAAATTGTAGAACAAAGCTAGCAAACAGAACTATGCTATGTATGCCTGCTAAGCTACGATTTTTCAACTACAGATACACCAGGACTCAGCCTGAGATAACAGACGGTATAATTTTTTTTTTGGGGGGGGTGATTTTTTGATAAAAAAAAAAAAAAAAGAGTAGAACAAGTCTAGCAGACAGAACTATGCAACTTATGCCTGCGAAGCTACGATTTTTCCACTACAGGCCTCAGCCTGACATAACAGGCTGTATGAAATTTTTTTGGGTTTTTGGTGAATTTAAAAAAAAAAAAAAAGGAGAACAAGGCTAGCACACAAACCTATGGTACGTATGCCTGTGAAGCTATGATTTCTCCACCACAGATACACAAGGCCTCAGCCTGACATTACAGACTGAGCTAAATGTGGCCTTGATTTTTTGGGCACAACTAAATTGTCTCAACAAGTTGGCTATGACACACAAAAAAAAAATTTGGCATGCTCACATGATACCTGGGCCACAAAAAAATATTAGATTTCCACGCTCTTCGATTACAATGACCTGGCTGTAGTCTGCAGTGTGACCAAGCAAATAAATGTAGAAATAAAGAGGCTATGGATTGCTTTAGAATAAAAGGAGCAGGTATAAGAAGAAAAAAAAATTGCCTTAGAAAATTGCAGCTAGATATATATTAAATAAGCAGCAGCAGCAGACAGTTATGGAGCTTTTGGAGGGATGCAGTGGGAGCAATGTACGCACTTGCTTTGCACTGATGTGGACATGCTGTGCCCTGCCTACCTAGAGCTGGAATTTGGCAGAATCCATAGTTTACGACCTTGTTTTTCCCAAGGTAAATCTCTTCTCCCTCAGATAATGTGATGTAAGAAGCCATTCCTCCCACTCTCTTATCTCTGTGGTGTAATTATTGTTATTTATTATTATAGTGCCATTTATTCCATGGCACTTTACATGTGAGGAGGGGTATACATAATAAAAACAAGTACAATAATCTTAAAACAATACAGGTCACGACTGGTACAGGAGGAGAGAGGACCCTGCCCGCGAGGGCTCACAATCCACAAGGGATGGGTGAGGATACAGTAGGTGAGGATAGAGCTGGTCATGCAGCGGTTGGTTGATCGGTGGTTACTGCAGGTTGTAGGCTTGTCGGAAGAGATAGGTCTTCAGGTTCTTTTTGAAGGTTTTGATGGTAGGTGAGAGTCTGATGTGTTGTGGCAGAGAGTTCCAGAGTATGGGGGAAGCACGGGAGAAATCTTGTATGCGATTGTGGGAAGAGGAGATAAGAGGGGAGTAGAGAAGGAGATCTTGTGAGGATCGGAGGTTGCGTGTAGGTAAGTACCAGACGAGGTCACAGATGTATGGAGGAGACAGGTTGTGGATGGCTTTGTATGTCATGGTTAGGGTTTTGTACTGTAGTCTCTGGGCAATGGGGGGCCAGTGAAGGGATTGACAGAGGGGAGAGGCTGGGGAATAGCACGGGGACAGGTGGATTAGTCGGCAGAAGAGTTTAGAATAGATTGGATGGGGTGCGAGAGTGTTAGAGGGGAGGCCACAGAGCAGGAGGTTGCAGTAGTCAAGGCGAGAGATGATGAGGGCATGAACTAGGGTTTTTGCAGATTCTTGGTTTAGGAATGTACGGATCCGTGAAATATTTTTGAGTTGAAGTCGGCAGGAAGTGGAAAGGGCTTGGATATGTGGTTTCAAGGAGAAATCAGTGTCAAGGATTACCCCGAGGCAGCGAGCTTGTGGGACTGGGGAGAGTGGGCAGCCGTTTACTGTAATGGATAGGTTCGTTGGGGGGGTCACGTGAGATGGGGGAAAGACAATGGATTATGTTTTGTCCATGTTAGGTTTTAGAAATCTAGCGGAGAAGAAGGATGAAATAGCGGACAGACATTGAGGGGTTCTGGTTAGTAGGGTGGTGATATCTGGTCCAGAGATGTAGATCTGTGTGTCGTCAGCATAGAGGTGATACTGAAAACCATGAGATTCTATGAGCTGTCCCAGGCCAAAGGTGTAAATGGAGAAGAGCAGGGGCCCTAGGATTGAACCTTGCGGGACTCCGACAGATAGGGGGCGAGGTGCGGAGGTGGTGTGTGAGTGGGAGACGCTGAATGTCCGGTCTGTTAGGTATGAGGAGATCCAGGATAGGGCCAAGTCTGTAAGTCTGTGATGCCAAGGGATGAGAGGGTCTGTAGAAATAGGGAATGGTCCACTGTGTCAAAGGCAGAGGACAGGTCCAGGAGGAGGAGGAGGACAGAGTAGTGTCGCTTGTTCTTGGCGGTTAATAGGTCATTGGTGACCTTAGGGCAGTTTCAGTGGAGTGCTGTGACCGGAAGCCAGATTGTAAGCGATCGAAGAAAGAGCAAGAAGAGAGATGGGAAAACAGTTCAAGATGGACGTGTTGTTCCAGTAGTTTTGAGGCATGGGGAGAAATGATATAGGCCGATAGCTAGATACAGAGGATGGGTCAAGAGAAGGCTTTTTGAGGATAGGTGTGATGGAAGCATGTTTAAAGCTCGAGGGGAAAACACCAGTTGTTAGCGATAGGTTGAAGAGATGGGTTAGGGTTGGGATGAAGACTGTGGTGAGGTTTGGGATGAGGTGGGATGGGAGCGGGTCAAGTGCACAGGTGGCAAAATGGTATCTTGAGAGTAGAGTGGAGAGTCGATCTTCTGTAATGGTGGAGAAGTTGGTTTTGGAGGTGGAGGGCTGGGTAGTTGGGAGGAAGGGCTCTGGGGGTTGTCGATTAAAACTGTCTCTGATGTTCTCAATCTTATGTTTGAAAAATGAGGCAAAGTCTTCAGCTGAGATAAGTGGGGAGGGAGGAGGTGCTGGGGGACGGAGGAGAGAATTGAAGCTGTTGAATAACTGTTTAGGGTTGTGAGACAGGGAGGATATGAGACGAGAAGTAGGTTTGTTTTGCTGTGGCGATTGTAGTCTTGAAAGTAGTGAGGGACTGTTTGAATGCGATGAAGTGCTCTCTGGAGTGGGATCTTTTCCATCTCCGCTCAGCAGCCCCGGAAGCTTGCCTTAGTTCTTTGGTCAGGCTGGTGTGCCAGGGCTGTCTGTTGATTTTGCGAGCTTTGGTATGTGTAAGAGGGGTAACCGATTCCAAAGCTACAGGTATTGTGGTTTTATATAGAGCGGCAGAGTCATCCGCATTGTGTAGGGAACTTATGCCTGTAAGAGGGAGGAGGAATTCAGAGAGTGAGTGTAGATCGAGGTGTTTAAGATTTCTGCGAGGGTGTGCAAGTTTGTGGGGTCTGGATTGTGGACAAGGAGTGGAGAGGGAAGAGAATGTCAGTAGATTGTGGTCAGAAAGAGGAAGAGGTGAGTTAGAGAGGTTAGATAGGGAGCAGAGGTGGGTGAAGATGAGGTCCAGTGTGTGACCATCTTTGTGAGTGGCTGCAGAAGACCATTGAGTGAGGCCGAAGGAGGAAGTGAGAGATAGAAGCTTAGTGGCAGCTGAGAGGGAAGTGTCAATGAGGATGTTGAAGTCGCCCATGATGACAGTGGGGATGTCAGTGGAGAGGAAATGAAGTAGCCAGGTGGTGAAGTGGTCAAAGAAGGTGGTGGTGGCCCTGGGGGGCGGTAAATGACAGCCAGTTGGAGGTTCGAGGGGGAGTAGATGCGCACAGAGTGCTCCTCAAAGGAAGGGAGGGTGGCAGTGTGATTGGGGTGAAGGAGCAGTTATCTGACAGGAGAGGATTGTATGTTGAGGAACAGTTCTGAGGAGCAGGTGAGATGGATGGGGAAGATTGAGGAAGAGATGAACAGCTCCTTACTAGGTGTAGGGATTAAGCAGAAAGTGAAGGATTATAGGGGTGAGTGCCAGGGGTGGATTAAGGGTAGCCAGGGCCCCGGGCTGTTCAGACACTGTGGGCCCCCCCCCAGTCATGTGACGGGGGTCATGTGACGGGGGTCATGTGACGGGGGTCATGTGACACCTGAACCAGATTATTCCAGAAAAATGGTCGGGCCCTACTCTACTGTAACCTATTAAATATTTGTTAAAATATGCAATACAATTTAGGTATATTTTGACGAATATCACATACAAGGAACAAATACCACCGCACCATGACCAGACCACAAATTACAACCACAGTGATCGAATAATATCACATACAAGGAACAAATACCACCGCACCATGTCAAGACCACATATTACCACCACTTGGTGACCAAATAGCACATACAAGGGACAAATACCACAACACCATTTCCAGACCACATATTACCACCACATAGTGACTGAATACTACAATACTGATCAGTAATAAAAAAAAACAAAAAACACAATACTATCACCATAAGTGCCAGTATTCACAGGAAATCTGTACTTAGTATGCAGTGTCTGTGTAGAGGTAATACAGCGATCACTGGTGACATTGTACACAGTACCTCTGTATATAGTGTATAGGTAATACAGTGATCACTGGTGACATTATATACAGGAGCTCTGTATATAGTATACAGTGTATAGTGTCAGTGTATAGGTAACACTGACTCCCCAGTGACGTCTCTAGGTGAAGTCCTTCATCTTTCATCCAGCACAGACCGCCATCACTTCTTCCAGCCAGGACTTGTCTCTGCAGGAAATAACACAGTTATCTCGAGCTCCGCTTGCAGAACACATTACTTAATTTTTCCCAACTTCTACATTACACCACATGAAGAAAAAGAGGTGACATAGTGTCACTCTACACAGTAACAGGACCGCCCCCCCCCCCCCATTTAAAACAATGTCCTCAAAAAATAAAATAAATACATCACTGCAGTAATAATATCCCTTAATTAGCCCCTATGTCCAGCATTGCCCCCAGACAGTGTGTTCAACAATCTGCCCCAGTATGTCCAGCATAATATTGCCCCAGAGTGTCCAGCATTGCCCCCAGTGTGTCCGGCAATCTGCCCCAGTGTGTCCAGCATATTACCCCCAGTGTGTCCAGCAATCTGCCCGAGTGTCTCCAGCATTGCCCCAGTGTGTCCAGCAATGCATTGCCCCAGTGTGTCCAGCAATCATGTGCCCCAATGTGTCCTCCAGCATTGCCCCCAGTGTCTCCAGCAATCATCTGCCCCAGTGTGTCCTCCAGCATTGCCCCAGTGTGTCCAGCAATCTGCCCCAGTGTGTCCAGCATATTGCCCCGGGCCCCCCGGATTGCCGTTTGCAAAAAATAACAAAAAAAAAAAAAAGAGTTCTCCTCACCTGACCTGTGCGCTCCAGCGGCGAGCTCCCTCCAGCAGCACACACTCGCCGGCGACTGACATTGACGTCAGACGCCGGCGACGTGTGAGCTGCGCCTGCGGCTGACTTCAGCTGCCAGCCTCCAATTGGCTGGCGGCTGTTGTTAACTATTGACGTGCGGGCGCGCGCCCGCACGTCAATAGGAAACCACCGTAGCGCCGGTATGGGCCCGGTGAGCAGATGAGACGGGGCCCGATGCGGGCCCCCTCTCTCTCTGCCCACCGGGCCCATAAATGATACGCCAGTCAGGGCACGGGCAGTAATGCCCTGATGGCGGCGGGCAATCTGTGCGGTAGCCCAGGGCTCCCCCACACCACTGGGCCCTGGGCTACCGCCCAGATTGACCCTCTTATAATCCGCCCCTGGTGAGTGCAAATAAACAATGTAAATATAAGAAAACTGACTGAACAGCAATATAGTCTGAACTGGTGCATAACCAGAAAAGTCATATAGCAAATAGATCAATGGCTGCACTCAAAATTTACTGTGCTAAGGCAAGGAAATGTGCAATACATGAAATGTGAATAGCATAATGGCTAGGGAAATTTATGAAAAAACACATGAGATTCTTAGCACAAGATTTGGCCAAAAGTTGTGAGCCCATCCACCAAACGTCAAGGTAATCTCAGATCGAATGGGTAACTGACCTATCTGCCTGGTGTGAACACTTACCTATGGCTAATAACATGGTAAAGCCTGCATTTATAGAGGAGGTTAGAACCAACTGTGTTTGGATGTAGTTAAAATCACAGCATGGTGAAGGGCGGGGCGTTCAAGTCAGAAAAAGCAATACATAGTAAATATAGGATATAGGCCAATTGGAGGCTGGCAGCTGAAGTCAGGCGCAGCTCACACGTCGCCGGCGTCTGACGCGGGTTTTCTCGGGCGCATTCAGTGCGCTGCGATTGTACCGTATATCATCCGAGTCTCAACAATACAAGTCTATGGGGGCGAGAAAACATCACAAGGAGCATCAGTGCGACTGGTGAGAAATACGCACACAGCCTCCTAATGTCCGCTCACTGAGCCATTACATTCACTGGGGAAAATCAGTGAGAAATGTAAAGATGTACAGAGACAGAGCTGTGAGGAAAGCGCATCATCACAAACGCATCACACACGGAGACTCGGAGCCATTATATATATACACTGTATATAGATAGGGTAAGTGTGACCCAGGGCTAACTAATGGGGGGTCATAGAGGGAACGCTGCCCCAGCCCATCACAAACCAACCCCCACACTGCTAAGCCCCGCCCCATGTGACGTCACCGCAGGTCCTTCCGCTCTCAGTGCAGCAGCTCCGTCCTGGTTGTGTGCAGCTCGTGTTCTCTGGTGTCAGCCAGCAGCAGATTTCCCGCCATTCCGGTGAGATTACAGGAGGGTTTGGTGGAGTTTTGGTGCTTGTGGTAAATCTGTGAGAGGAGAGTGTGGGGTGAGATCAGAGCTGTTCCTGTGGAGGCTCCTGCTCCATGTGAGTGCGGCTCCTCAGTGTTGGGGACGGGCAGCATTGTATGGGGGATGTGCAGCGTCTGCTCCTCATCTCACGGCCCCCGCTGGGGGTGTAGTTACCACGGTGACCGACCTCTGCTGGTGGTGTAGTTACCACGGTGACCGTCCTCTCCTGGCAGTGTAGTTACCACGGTGACCGTCCCCTGCTGGCGGTGTAGTTACCACGGTGACCGACCTCTGCTGGCGGTGTAGTTACCACGGTGACCGTCCCCTGCTGGCGGTGTAGTTACCACGGTGACCGTCATCTGCTGGCGGTGTAGTTACCACGGTGACCGACCTCTGCTGGCGGTGTAGTTACCACGGTGACCGTCCTCCTCCTACGAGGCTGATAATGAGCCGTCAGATCGGCGGAGGAGGCCGCGGTGGAGTTTTGTGGCTTTTCCTCCTGATAAATGTTGATATTTGGCAGAATTTAGTGATTGTCGTTCTCTCGTCCCCTGTGATTTCCATCTTCTCCTTCCTCATGAAGACGCCGGCAGGACGAGATCCCTCCAGCTGATCCAGTGCTCATCCCTCCTCCTCCTGAATGACCCCGAGGATGGACGAGGACAGGGATGAGACCACCAGAAGATTATTCCACTTGGCCCTGGAGATCATCTCCCTGCTGAGCGGAGAGGTAACTCCTCTACATTTCTATCAGCTTTATTGTGTTCTGTGACAAGTCCGACATCGGGAGGAGGAAATCCAGAATAGAGAGAAGGATTCTTTCCTGTAAGAGCAGTGATTGTGTGGAGCTCTCTGCCCGGAGGAGTTGTCATGGGGATTCCCTATAAGAGCTGTAGAGGGGCCGGGATGTCTGTCCGGAGGGGAATAATATTCCCGGTTATGGCCCCAGATTACTGGAGACGGTTATTGATCCCGGGATTTCTACTGATTGTCAGATCTGGAGTCGGGAAGGAATCTTCTCCCTAAGTGTCTCTCTCCATACACAGGATTACACAATAGTGAGGAAGACACCGGGGGATGGTGTGACTCCCATCATCCATCTCCAGGAGTCAGGAGGGCGGAGCCCGGGCCCCATCACAGAGCCTCCCCCGCACTCCCTGCTACATGAGAGGAACAAGAAGATCCTGGAGCTCAGCAGCAAGATGATTGAGCTGCTGAGCGGAGAGGTGACTGCTGGGACATTATACAAGACTCGGGGATTCTGGGTGATGAGAGGAGAGGTGACTGCTGGGACATTATACAGCACTGGAGGATTCTGGGTGATGAGCGGGGAGGTGACTGCTGGGACATTATACAGCACTGGAGGATTCTGGGTGATGAGCGGAGAGGTGACTGCTGGGACATTATACAGCATTGGAGGATTCTGGGTGATGAGCGGAGAGGTGACTGCTGGGACATTATACAGGACTGGAGGATTCTGGGTGATGAGCGGAGAGGTGACTGCTGGGACATTATACAGCACTGGAGGATTCTGGGTGATGAGCGGAGAGGTGACTGCTGGTACATTATACAGGACTGGAGGATTCTGGGTGATGAGCGGGGAGGTGACTGCTGGGACATTATACAGCACTGGAGGATTCTGGGTGATGAGCGGGGAGGTGACTGCTGGGACATTATACAGCACTGGAGGATTCTGGGTGATGAGCGGGGAGGTGACTGCTGGGACATTATACAGCACTGGAGGATTCTGGGTGATGAGCGGAGAGGTGACTGCTGGGACATTATACAGCACTGGAGGATTCTGGGTTATGACGGGAGAGGTGACTGCTGGGACATTATACAGGACTGGAGGATTCTGAGTGATGAGCGGAGAGGTGACTGCTGGGACATTATACAGGACGGCACTGGAGGATTCTGGGTGATGAGCGGAGAGGTGACTGCTGGGACATTATACAGGACTGGAGAATTCTGGGTGATGACCGGAGAGGTGACTGCTGGGACATTATACAGCACTGGAGGATTCTGGGTGATGACGGTGTCGCTGTTGTCAGGTTCCTATAAGGTGTCAGGACGTCGCTGTCTATCTCTCCATGGAGGAGTGGGAGTATCTAGAAGGACACCAGGATCGGTACCAGGACGTGATGATGGAGGAGCTCCGGCCTCTTACACCACGAGGTGAGAAGCGAGGCTCCTTGTTGGCTCCGGTGGATGTGATGACGTCTCTCCGGCGGCGTCCTATAATAACCAATAGAGACTCTTGACGTAGCAACATGATCAAAATAATATAAAAATATATATCTATAACTTTTATAACAAATATTAAAATATACTTAATAAAGTAGTACAATAAATCAATGATTCAATAAATAACAAAAGGCCGGGATACTGGATTCCCTGACATACATGGAATAATCAACAGTGACAGAGAACATAGAGAGCATGAGACCTAAACATCCTGATACGAATAAATACCCGAAAAGTAATATGGGCACCCATACCAATTATCAAAATCAATTGTTTAAATTATACACTAAATATCAGCATAGGTGTCCATAAATGCGTTACTAACAGATGCACACTACATGTGTCAGCTCTTTCGGAACTCCTAAAGTGAACCCGCAGAACCACGACGACAAACCTCCCAAGGGTGAGCTGGCCAGGTGGACCACCCCCAATACAGGGAGTGTTAGGGGCAGGCCCGAGGGAGACTATTGCCGCAGAAGCTGATACCCGAGGACAGGAAGTAGGAGCGGAAAAGACGCAGAACTGGCTTTGATGGAAACGGCAGAGACTAAGAATAGGCTGTATATGGCGGACGCCCAAGACAGGCAGGATATGGCGGAAACACAGGACAGGCAGGATATGGCGGAAACACAGGACAGGCAGGGTATGGCGGAAACACAGGACAGAGCAAGGTATGAAGGACGGTGAGGTGGCAGCTCTGGTGGTTGTGAGGCGGCAGCTCGGGTGGTTGGTGAGGAGGCAGAATGGTTATTGTAGGCTTTCCTGAAGAGTTGGGTTTTTAGGTTCCGTCTGAAGGATCCGAGGGTGGTGGATAATCGGACGTGTTGAGGCATGGAATTCCAGAGGATGGGGGATATTCGGGAGATAATATCTTGGAGGCGGTTGTGTGAAGAACGAATAAGTGTGGAGGAGAGTAGGAGGTCTTGGGAGAATCGAAGATTACGTGAGGGAAGATATTGGGAGATTAGTTCAGAGATATAGGGAGGGGACAGGTTGTGGATGGCTTTGTAGATCAGTGTTAGTAGTTTGAACTGGATTCGTTGAGGAATTGGGAGCCAGTGGAGGGATTTGCAGAGGGAGAAGCAGGGGAGTAACAAGGAGAGAGGTGGATTAGCCGGGCAGCAGAGTTGAGGACAGACTGGAGTGGTGCAAGAGAGTTAGCGGGGAGGCCAACGAGGAGGGTGTTGCAGTAATCGAAGCGGAAGATGATGAGGGCATGCACAAGAGTTTTGGTAGATTGTGGCCCGAGGAAGGGACGGATTCTGGAAATATTTTTGAGTTGGAAGTGGCAAGAGTTTGGACTTGAGGTTTGAAGGACAGGGCAAAATCGAGAGTTACCCCGAGGCAGCGGATTTCAGGTGCGGGAGAGAGCGTGATGCCGTTTACCGTAATAGATCAGGTAGGGAGGATACGCGAGATGGGGGAAAGATGATGAGTTCAAATTTGTCCACACTGAGTTTTAGGAATCGAGAGTTGAAGAAGGAGGATATGGCTGACAGATTCTCTAGGATTCTGGACAGAATAAAGGTGACTTCTGGGCCAGGCGACTTTATGAGTTGTCCTAGGCCAAGGGTATAGATGGAAAAAAAGTAGGAGCCCTAGGACAGAGCCTTGAGGGACACCAAAGAGAGAGGGTGGGGTGAGGAGGTAGTTTGGGAGTGAGAAACGCTAAATGTGCGGTCAGAAAGGTATGAGGCAATCCAGGACAGGGCAAGGTCTTTGATGCCAAGGGAAGAAAGAATCTGTAGCAGTAGGCAGTGGTCGACTGTGTCGAAGGCAGAGGGCAGGTCGAGAAGGAGGACGATGGAGAACTGTCTGTTAGCTTTGGCTGTGAGTACCGGTAAGTCATTAGTCATTTTGGTCAGAGCAGTTTCAGTGGAGTGGTGGGGGTGGAAGCCAGATTGGAGGTTGTCAAGGAAAGAGTTAGATGAGAGGTGGGAGGAAGGTTGAGGACACCTATGCTGATATTTAGTGTATAATTTAAACAATTGATTTTGATAATTGGTATGGGTGCCCATATTACTTTTCGGGTATTTATTCGTATCAGGATGTTTAGGTCTCATGCTTTCTATTGTCTCTGTCACTGTTGATTATTCCATGTATGTCAGGGAATCCAGTATCCCGGCCTTTTGTTATTTATTGAATCATTGATTTATTGCACTACTTTGTTAAATGTGTTTTAATATTTGTAATAAAAGTTATATATATTTTTATATTATTTTGATCATGTTTGCTACTTCAAGAGTCTCTATTGGTTATATGCTATTAAAATTGAAGAGGATCATTGTATTGTGCTATGAGGACCTGTTTTGGTTTTGTCGTCCTATAACAGATGATTTTTCTCCAGACTTGCTCTGGTTTTCTCTACATTTTCTCCGTCTGACAACAGCTTTCATTTCCCTGATTATTTCCTTCTGATCTGTGAGTCGCGGTTTCTCCGTTGTCGTCTCGTCTTCACCAGTCTTGAGTCTTCGTCCTCGGCGGCTTCTTTCAGAATCTTTCTCCTTCCTTAGAGCATCGGTCACATTTTGTCTGCAGATGTCCCATCCTTCTGTCTGTTCTCTCCTGTGAGTTCTTTCTATCATTAAGTCTGTCGTGGATTGTTACTCAGCAGAGTCGGGGTTAATTTACAGGTGATTTTTCACCTAATCCGCTGTCGCTCGTCCGTCCCTCAGAATCGGCTCAATGTCGTCATCAGTCGTGGTCGGCGTCCGGCTCCTCCCTCTTGGCTGACACTTGTGTCTCCTTCCTTGGTCTTCTCCTTCATTCTCTCTCTTCTTCTTTGTGACAAATCACTTTCTCCGTTCTGTGCACAAAGTCCTGGATAAATATCGGCACTGGACCGTCCCTCAGACCTTTAAACACGAGTGCTGTCCTGACATAAAGATGGGACGTGGTGGAGCCGATCACCCGTCAGTCTGACATGGAGGCTTTCCAGCCGTTCTCCGGCCTCCGCGTCTGTTCACCACTCGCTCTGCAGGTGTAGAAGCCAGAACTTTCCCGTACTGGAGAGAAGGTCGGATCACCGCACACTCCTCCCTATAGGTCAGGGGTCCCCAACCTGTAGCTCCAGAGCCTCCTGTGGCTCGCCGGCCTGTGATGTGAGTTCGCTGCTGTTCTGCCGGCTTACTGCTTTAGCACCAGATGTAGCTACACACTATTAAGAGTAGATGTCTAGATGATGACTGTTGGGGGTAGTGCTGAAGAGAAGATCTGAATGAGGGTAAGACAGGAAACCCTGGAGCTTGGCATACGGCCGTGGCTGTGATATCAGTGGAATAGCTTTGGCTGTCATTATACCGGTAATAGAGGGATCTCGGTGTCACTACTGTAAAGCCGCAGTGTACCTGTGTCTACCTCCGTGTGCAGCAGAGTGTGCCTACCACAGTAGACATGTGGTAAATGTTATTTAGGAACTATTTTGAGTGGAATAACAATCTGGGTTAACCCCTTCCCGACCTATGAAGTACCACCACGTTATATGCCAACTTCCTCACTTTGATGCGGGCTCGCCCACTGAGCCTGCAACTTTCCCGGCAGATTATGGCTGATCATCTTGTGCCTCTAAAAGCTGCAAGTGGAACTGAGCTCCACCAGCAACTATTAAACTGTCAAATTCCGCTGTAAATCTGACGGCTGTATGTAACCTGCGCTGGGAGGGAGTGCACGTCGCCCATGACGTGATCGGTGCCAATGGGTTGTCACGACTAATGGTTGTCTGCTGAAGACCCCTGTGCCTGTCATTACCATCCTCCTGTGAGATCCAGCCCATGGCCGGCGTTCATAGGTAATCGTGATTTTTACTATACGTAGCACAAGTGATCAGATGATCTCCCCTAAAGGGAGCTAATATATAAAGTAATTAGTGAAGAAAAAAGATTTTAAAAATCTGAAAAAAATAAAACACATGTTCAAATCACCCCCTGTCACATCACGTCCTCCTGGGAGATCTGGGGTTAGAAGATTACTACGTAGTATTAATCGCAGATCTTCCATTTAGCCTATGTTTATGTCCCATGGTAAATGGATTTTGTTTCTTTTGGTGCTGAAGAGGTTAACAACCCTTTTTATGCTGGTCAGAAACATACAGCTCCATTTCATCTGCTTCTGATCTGGTCATTACCTCTCCCTATAAAACCTTCTATACCTTCTCTTCCTTGCAAGTGAAAGATCTGCTTCTTAGCTCCTTGGAGACACTGTGCTGAATTGTAGATCGTTGTTGCTACTGGAGATTGTTGCTGTTTTTGAGTCTATACTTTCCTCATTATCCAATTCCCATTTGGTTGGTACATTCCTATCCTTCCCTTTATACCTCTCTACCTTTGGTGAGTGTTTGTATGTTTGTTGCTTTCTGTTACCACTGTCTCTTATGTGTTGATACACTAGCATTCTGTCCTGGGCCTCAGGGGGGAGGGAGAGGGGACAGCTTAGGGTATAACAGGAGAACAGTGCGGTCGGAGACCCAGGCCTCTCTACCTTCAAGAGTGCCCCGGGACAGGGACAGTTTCCTTACCGAATGACTGTCATAGTGTGACCCATTAAAAATAAAACAATTAGCAAATGTGTATTATTTATATATTTTTACCGCTGCACTTTTATAAGTCCAATCTATCAAAATAGAAAGTAAATGAAGCTGATTGGTAAACATCATAATGAGAAAAAAAATGAAATGCCAGAATTATAGTTTTCTGGCTGTCATAACATTGTAAGAAAATACAATAAGAGGCAATCAAAACATCTGTGAGATAGCAGGAACGCGGGATGCAGTGACGAGCAGGAGGCAGAACAAGAGTTAATGGGTTTATTACAAGGATTACTCCTCGCAGGGAGAGAAGGGGCTAAGGGGAAAGTAAAACTGTTTTTTGTGTCCGGGTTTGAACAAACAGTTATGAAACTGGTAAACTTATCAGTCTGATGGTTTCCGGGCTGTGGAAGCTTGAAATCCCACTGTGGGCCCCATAGGTGATGCGTAAAGTCTCTGGCCTGTCCTTGAAGGAAGGTGGAGCACTGTCTCCCAACGGAAATGGCATATCCTGGTTCTCTGAGGTGAGGTAACGGGTTACCGGGGCGATGGTCACTATGTGTAGCCTTCTCTGCCTCCACTGGAGGATGCCTCTGAACAACGCTGGTGCCGGGGATGTAATTACTCGGTTCTCGACGATTCGCCTGGTCAGATTTAGGCCGTACACTCACGGCCGGCAGCGGAACGGTGCGGGTCTGTTACTTGTACTGACCTGGAAAATCGTAGTGCCAGGTCTGTTTTACTGTATAGTGAACATGATCAATAAAAATTACCCCCAAAATTTTAATTGCATTTTATTTATTTTTTTGCAATTTCAACACACTTAGAATTGTCTTCCTACTTTCCAGTAAATCACATGATAAAATGAATGACGCCAACCAAAAATACAACTTGTCCCGTAAAAAACAAGCCCTCATACTGCTATGGGGACGGAAAAATAAAAAGTTATGGCTCTTGGGATACAGTGAAGAAAAAATGGAAAATTGCCATGGCGTGAAGGGGTTAAAGGGCATAAAATTTAAGTTTTGAAATTGTCAGTTTTTTTTGGTCAAAAGTTTCATAAATAAACACAAATGATATTAACCTAAATTTACCAGTAACGTAAAGTACAAAGTGTCACGAATAAAACAATCTCAGAATCACCGGGATTTATAGAAGCCCCAGAGTTATTACCTCATAAAGTGACGCTGGTCAGAATTGTAAAATTTACCTGGCCGGGAAGGTGAAAACAGACCGGGGCTGAAGGGGTTAATGGGATGTTTGTTCAGATGAATATGTATTATGGGGCTTTTCTGTGGAATCTGACCAGACAATCTCTCCTCGGCTCCCCGTGTGCATCAGTAAGCGCCCATGACCCCGGTGCCGGCTCTCTAGTTGTCCTTTCTGCACATTGATAGGCATTAATCGCTGTGTGCCCGGGGCTCCCCACAATACACCGAACATAAAATTACCGGTTCATGTATTCAGTCTGTGTGTCTACAGATGGATCCAGGAGGAGAAATCTCCGTCCTCTGTATCCCCAGGACTGTCCGGAGGAGAATCACAACATCCCGGAGGATCATCAGGTAGATGACACTGAAGCCCCCACAACATCTGACCGTGATGGGACCTGAGCTCATCTTACATTTTACTTTTTAAGGGTGAAGATCTGATTGATATTAAGGTTGAGGTTATACATGGAGGACAAAAGGCGATCGCAATATGGGCCGATCAGCAGGGTGAGGAGGGGATACCGTCATGTCTGTTCTGTGGTCATCTACTACTACTACTACTACTATCATCTCATCATCACATGACACAATCTATTCCATCACTATGTGTCTCCTACAGATGGATCCAGGAGGAGAAATCCACCAGAGAGATGTCCCCGTCCTCTGTATTCCCAGGACTGTCCGGAGGAGAATCACAACATCCCGGAGGATCATCAGGTAGACGGCGCTGAGCCCTGTACCGGATCTGTATATGGGGGGACATTTCTCATCGAGGTCATAGAGGTCACAGATTTTGGTGGTTTCTTGTATTGTGCTGATTGTTACATCTGATATATCAGGAGGAAGATCCGACTAAGAAAAAAGAGAAGGAAGAGCCAGAAGAAGAAGCGATGACGAGGGGGGATCAGCCGTGTGTGAGTGACGGGAAGGAGGAGATTCCGGAAGATGTTTCCACAGGTAATAATGACCGGCGGGTGTGTGATGATGATAATGATGATGACCGGTAACGTAATGTTCAGTCACCACACTCTCTTGATAGATGCTTGTGAAGACTATATTATACAGATGTAGATGCAGCGATAACACCATGAATAAGGAATTGGTGCAGGGATAGAGAAAATGGTGCGGCGACAAGAACATAACGTTTCGACCCTCATAGGGTCTTATTTATATAGTCGCTGTTGGCAAAGATCACTGAACAGTGTAAAGGATATCCTGCTTGCAAAAGGACACCTGAGTAGGTCCAGCGCAACTGCGCCTAGGCTGCAATGTGTGTAATAACGACCGACGTGTGAGGAGTCTCCACTTCAATGAAGCTGATGGGAAGAGTGCACAGACAGAAATCTCCTCCCATCAGCCCAAGGGTGTTGGTTCCTAGCTGCCCATGTAGAATGTAGGCATGTAGCCTGGGAGAGGCATGTTTGCTAAGTATTAAGTTAGGTACCCATCAGAGGGAGGTCACCCTGCCGTGGTTGATGGGCGCACATGAATTGGCCAATTTATGCTCTAAGAACCCTCATTTTTGTAAGTACATATAATTTAGCAATAAGGCAGTTCAAATCTCATGTATTCAGTGTTTGCATGTATTTTGGCCCTGACAGAGTGCTGCTGTGCTCCTTTTTTTTTTTTTAATGGAGTATAAAATTGGTGGGTGTGATCCCGCTGCACCACATACTGGGCTTACTCTGGAGGGGTGTGACTGGGTGTGACTAAGTGTCTACAGGTATTCACTAGAGCAGTGGTGGCAAACCTATGACGCATGCTAGAGGGGGCATGCAGAGCCCTCCAGATGAGCATGCGAGCCATCTCCTCAGCCCTAGCGCCACCTCCACTCTCCTCTGTATGAGTGCCCTCCCATCATGCCGCGCATGTGTGACAGGGATGGCACACAGGCTGAGGAAACGGGTCTTGTGCAGAGGAGAGTGGTGGTGGCACTAGTGCTTAGGAGTTGGCGCACATACACACAGGTAGGACTGTTATATATGAATAGACCGGAGCAGTGGAAGAACGGGCAGAGGTGAGTTTTGGTTTTTTTTTAATGTGGGGCCAATATACTGTATGGCACATCATGTTTGGCCATTATACTGTATAGAATACTATGTGCGGCCATTATACTATATGGAGAACTATGTGGGTCCATTAAACTGTATGGAGCACTATGTGGAACCATTATACTGCATGGAGCACTATGTGGGTCCACAAAACTATAGAGCACTATGTGGAAGCATTATACTGTATGGAGCACTATATGGGTCCACTAAACTGTATGCAGCACTATGTGGAGGCATTATACTGTATGGAGCACTATGTGGAGCCCATTGTACTATTTGTTGGAATATTTGGGGGCCATTTCACTCTATGGAGATCTATGTGGTACCCATTACACTGTATGGAGAATTATGTGGCAGCCATAGAGGACTGTGTCTGGCTCATTGCGCTGTATAGATGACTATGTCTGGCTCGTTACACTGTATAGAGGACTATGTGGCGCCCATTACACTGTATAGAGGACTATGTCTGGCTCATTACACTGTATAGAGGACTATGTGGCACCCATTACACTGTATAGAGGACTATGTGGCACCCATTACACTGTATAGAGGACTATGTGGCACCCATTACACTGTATAGAGGGCTATGTGGCACCCATTACACTGTATAGAGGACTATGTGGCACCCATTACACTGTATAGAGGACTATGTGGCACCCATTACACTGTATAGAGGACTATGTGGCACCCATTACACTGTATAGAGGACTATGTGGCACCCATTACACTGTATAGAGGACTATGTGGCACCCATTACACTGTATAGAGGACTATGTGGCACCCATTACACTGTATAGAGGACTATGTGGCACCCATTACACTGTATAGAGGACTATGTCTGGCTCAGTACACTGTATAGAGGACTATGTCTGGCTCATTACACTGTATGGAGGACTTTATTATCTGTTTTTTATTCAAGGTTTTTTATCCTTTGCCATTACATATTTATATCAGGCCATCTTTTTTTTTTTTTTTTACTGCTCTTACATAACATTATATTATTCCACTATATTTCCAAAACTTAATTGTTTTATTTGAAAAACATCCTCAATTGTAGACATTTTTTAACAAATATCAAGGTTGGCCTGTGACTTTGTCCAAGCTTTTGACAATGGGTTTTCTGATTTTGTAAAGCCAATGTCTTTCAGCTTCAGTCTGTTAAAAAACACAAAAACTTTCTTTATTCATTCACCCCTGGTCCCGTGCTGAGTCTTTTTTTTCTACAATAAACTTTTGTTTGGTTTTCCAAACATTTTTGTGTTGCCAAATTCTGACAGCCATAAGTGATATATTGTTACATGGTAACGGTATTTTTCATTGATACCTTATGTTATAAACTCCGGTAATTTGTTATTAAACCACAGCGGGGAGAACCTGGTAAGACAGGTAATCCCACAAATTTGTCTAACTCTTCCCCATAATTTATATATCGGGAATAGCGTTGAATAGATTTTCCCAAGTGCCCCCAGAGACCCATCTTCCAAGCACTGTACCGCAGGACATCTTGTCGTCGCCCTCTCTATTAGCTGTTGTACCATGCTGGAAGACTCCTCACGCTCCCAGCCCTTTAAGTGCTGGCAGTGAGCCGCCAGGAAGCATATTTCTGGGTTAGGCAAAGCCAAACCTCCTTCATCCGTAGGCCTCTGAAGCGTCTCCAACCTAATACGGGGATGCTGCTTCCCCCACACCAAACTCCTAAATAAGGAGTTAATCAGCTTAAATTTCCCACGTGGTATCCAAATAGGTGAGTAATGGAGAACATGCATTATCTTAGGCATGTGAATCATTTTAATAAGATTGACTCGGCCCGCCACTGACAAGTGCAGTTTAGACCAGGCCCCCGCTTTTACCTTAAGAACCCCCAACACAGGAGTCAAATTTTTATGCAAATAATCTGTAATCGGCATAGAGATCCATATCCCCAAATATTTGAATTGATCAGCCACTTTAAGTCTGCCTCCCTCCGCGACATCTCCCACCTCATCCCCTACGTCATCTACCTTAAACAGAGTTGATAAATTCCACTTTATCCTCTACCCCGACAAAGCACCAAATCTTTCGATAAGCTGAATAGCATTTCCCAATGGGACATGTGGATCGCTCAAGAACAGCAGTATATCATCCGCGTATAACACTATCTTTTCTTCAATTGACCCATACTTAAACCCAGATACTTCAGCAGATTGCCTAATCTTGGCGGCCAACGGCTCAACAGCCAAAGCGAACAGGAGAGGGGAGAGTGGACACCCCTGTCTCGTCCCTCTATGTAACCTAATCGTATGAGAAAACTCTCCATTCACCCTAACTCTAGCCAATGGTTGCGCATACAGCAGTTTGCCCCAGGACACAAGTTGTGGACCAAAACCCAAACAGTGTAACACCTGCCACAAATACCCCCATTCTACACTGTCGAAAGCTTTATGGGCGTCTAAGGATGCAATAACTCTCTGGCCACAGTTATCAGCACTCAGCTGTACATTCATAAAAAGCCTTCTTAAGTTAATTGCCATAGACCTGTCGGGCATAAAGCCGGACTGATCCGGATGTATTAATTTAGAGAGAACACCTGGCAGTCTGGTTGCCAACACCCCGACCAGCAGCTTGACATCCGTTGTAAGTAAAGAAATTGGGCGGTATGACTCAGGGTATCGTAAGTTTTTTTTATCCTCCTTCGGGATTACCACTATTATGGCTTCTCTCATGGAGGCTGGCAAAATTCCCCTACTCTTAGCCTCCTCCAAGACCACTCTTAATCTGGGCATCAACACTTCCTCCATATCTTTGTAAAGTTCGGTTGGTAGTCCATCTGCTCCTGACGCCTTACCCCTGCCATTGACCTTAATGCCCTACTCAATTCTTCATCCGTAATAGGTGCCTCCAAACTTTCCCTGTCATCGTCACTCAGCTTAGGCAACTCAAGTCCCCCTAAAAATGCCCCAGTGTCTCCCATCGATGCATCCACCTGTGAGGAGTACAAATCCGCATAGAAGTCCGTAAAGACCTCCAAGATCTCAGAAGTCTCCAGCACCTTTGCACCTTTTGCTGAAACCAATGAATGCACAAAGGATGTACTCCTCTGAGCAGAGGCCACCAGCGACAGCATATGACCCACCGCCTCCCCTCCTGATAAAAAGCTAGTCTCTGAAACTCTTTCTTTCTCTTCGCCCTCTCCAAAAGAATTTGATCCATGAGCTTCTTTTAACAGTTTCCCAGCCTCAGGGGTACCCAGAGCAATCATTTCATCCAGAGTAATAAACTTCATGAATTCTAGAAATCTGATCATTTCTTATTCCGTCTCAGAATTCTCAGTTTCTGGGTAAAATCTCTATTCAGTTAGGAAACATTGTTACTAGTGATGAGCGAATATACTCTACTCGAGATTTCCCGAGCATGCTCGAGTGTCCTCCGAGTATTGTTTAGTGCTCGGAGTTTTAGTTTTTATTGCCGCAGCTGAATGATTTACATCTGTTAGCCAGCATAAGTACATGTGGGGATTCCCTAGCAACCAGGCAACCCCCGCATGTACTTATGCTGGCTAACAGATGTAAATCATTCAGCTGTGGCAATGAAAACTAAATCTCCGAGCACTAAAAAATACTCGAAGGACCCCCGAGCATGCTCAAGGAAATCTCGAGTAACGAGTATATTCGCTCATCACTAATTGTTACTAGTGATGAGTGAGCACTAAAGTGCTCGTTACTCGAGTCGAGGAAATCGCAATGCTTGGGCGCTCGACCTGAGTAACGCGTATAATGGAAGTGAATGAGAAACTCAAGCATTTTTCTGGCGGACCCCCTGGAGTTCTGGAGGGGTCTAAAAATTGCTGCAAACCATGGAAACAGTGCTGGAAAGGCATGGGAACATCATGGGGTAGACTCCTGGAAGCATCTCTGACTCTCAGGTCGCTGCTGGGAACAATGTTGTCAGAGTATTACGCCACTTTTATGGCATGACAATAAGTCATACAAAACTGAAGATCATAGAATGGTAGAGTTGGAAGGGACCTCCTGGATCATCTGCTCAACCTCCTTCTCAATTCAGGATTTACTAAACCATCTCAGACAGATGTCTGTTCAGCCTCTGTTTGAAGACTTCCATTGAAGGGGACTCGCCACCTCTCGTGGCTGCCTGTTCTCATTGTTCACCCTCACTGTCAAAAAGTTTTTTTTCTAATATCTAATCTGTATCTTCTCCCATTCAGTTTCATCACATTCCTTCTCATGTTTCTATGTGAAAATGAGAATGGTGATCCCTTTACACTGTGACAGCCCTTCAGATATTTTAAGACCGCTATGAAGTCTCTTCTTAGCCTTCTTTTTTGCAAACTAAACATTCCCAGATCCTTTACCGTTCATTGTAGGACATACTCTGCAGTCCGCTCACCATCCTGGTCACTTTTCTATGAACTTGCTTCAGTTTTTCATTGTCTTTTTTTAAAATGTGGTGCCCAGAAATGGACACAGTATTCCGGATGAGTCCTAACCAAGGAGGAGTGGAGGGGGATAAATACTTCTCGCGATCTAGACTCTATGCTTCTCTTAATACATCCTAGAACTGTTTGCCTTTTTGGCTGCTGCATCACTGTTAGCTCTTGTGCAGGCTGTGATCTATTAGTATACCTCATTCTTTTTCACATGTGCTGTTGCTTAGTTCTGTTCCTCCTATTCTGTAGATGCAATTTTCGTTTTTCTTGGCCAGATGTAGACTCTTGCATTTCTCCCTGCTAAATACTATTCTATTAGGCTAGGTTCTCATTGCGTTTTAGTGTGCGCGCTAACGGACAGCGTTGCATGGCGAAATTAGCGCAGAGCAACGCATCCGTTAGCGCTCCCATTGCCAGCAATGATAACGCGCATTGCTAGCGCGTGCCATTTTCGGCACGTGCTAGCGATGTGCCGTTCTTTTGTGGCCCGAGGTCCGTTCCCCGCTCTGGCAGATCGGGGATCTGCGCTAGCGGGGACGTTTAATGCGACCCCGAAAAAGACATTGCGTTAGCGCAATCCGCTAGCGCTTAGCTGTAAACAGATTGCCCTAACGCAATCTGAACCTAGCCTAAGTCTATCTAGATCCTCCTGAATCCTTTCTCTGTCTACTCAAGTATTAGCTATCCCTCCTAGTTTTGCTTCATCTGCAAATTTTATTAGTTTACCTTCAGTTTCCTTAGCTAGATTATTTATTAAAATGTTGAAGAGCACTGGGCCCAGGACAGAGCCTTGTGGTACCCCACTTGAAACACGCTTCCAATTGGATGCACAGCCATTTATTACCACTCTTTTAGTACTGAGCCAGTTATGAATCCACCTAACCGTAGCCTTTCAATCCCATACTTGGACATTTTTTCAATAAGGATAGCATGAGATGCTTCATCAAATGCTTTGCTGAAGTCGAGATATACTATATCTACCACATTTCCCTGATCCACCCAGTCAGTGATTCCATCAAAGAAGGAAAATAGATTAGTCTGGCATGACTTGTTTCTCCAGGATTTTTCAAAGATTCTGGCTAGTAGTTCTGCAGTTTCCTCTGTAATCTCTTCAGTACCCTAGGATGTAATTAATATGGACCAGGAGATGTAAATTATGTGTTCCCTTCCCATCTCTTTGGTGGGCAGGACGGTGGCTCAGTGGATAACACTGCAGCGTTGCAGTGCTGGGGTCCTCGGTTCAAATCCCACTGAGGACCTCTGCAAGGAGTTTGTATGTTCCCCCGTGTTTGCGTGGGTTTCCTCTGGTACTCCGATTTCCTCCCACATTCAAAATAGATAGAGATTCTAGATTGTGAGCCCCATCGGGGACAGCGATGATAATGTGTTCAAACTGTAAAGCGCTGCGGAATATGTTAGCTTTATATAAAAATAAAAAGATTTGTTTATGGATAGTGTATATTTTTTTTAATTCCTTCAATGGCACCGTGAAGATCAGTTGATGTTGAAATTGCTTTCTTAGAGAACACAGATGCACAATATTAAGGCCAGGTTCACATTACGTTTTTGGCGTCCATTAGACGGACTAAGTTACACCGCGTCATAACGCCGTGTAACGTAGTCCGTTAACGCCGCCATTGAGTCCAATGTCGGACGCATCACTAGCGCACGCCCACAATGGGCGTGATCTAGCGGTGTGCCGTCATTGAGTGACAGACCCTGGGACGCGGGCTGCAGCTTTTCCGGGTCCGTCACTGCTAGCGCAGACAGAGCTAGCAGATGCTCTATCTGTGCTAGCGATGTGACACATCGTCACTTGCCGTAACAGTAGCCCGTTAACGCATGTGTTGAACGGGCTGCTGTTAACGCAATGTGAACCTGGCCTAATTTAAAAGTTTGGCTTCTCAACTTCATTTTTGACCCTTCACCCTTTTCAGCCTGTAAAAATCCTATAGCATTTTTTTATTTTTCTCTTGGTTTTGACATACCCCTCAAATCCTTTTTTGCTGCTTTTGATATCCCTTGCAAGCTTAACTTCATTACTGGCTTTAGCTCATCTAACTCTTGCCCTGCATTCCCTGCAGACAGCAGTATATTCTTCTTTAGATGTGCCCCCCTCTTTCCATTTGATATACATTTCTGTTTTACAAGTGATTAAGTTCTGTGTTCATCCATCCTGGTCTCTTTTAAATGCTTCCAATTCTTTCTTCTTTTTGGGGTTGTTACTAATTGTGCAGTGAGAATTTCATTTAGCAAAATCTCTCATCTGTCTTGGACATTTATGTCCTTTAGAACATCTGGCCATTGGACCTCTCCTTCCCTCTTTCCGAGTCCATTAAAATCTGCCTTTCTGAATTCTAACCTTAAATTCTGAGTCCTCGCTGGTCTTCCTCCTCTTGTAATCCAAAATTAGCATGATAGCATGATCGCTGCCTCCAAAATTCCCAGCCACCTTTACCTCTCAACCATTTCTTCCATGTTTCTAAGAGTTAGGTTGAAGTTTGCAGATCTTCTTGTTCTGTCTTTTTTCTTTTGAAAGATAGTTGCCAGGGAGGGAAGATAAGAATTTCTGGACCCATTCCCAACAAATATTTGGATAGTTAAAATCTCCCATGATCACTATGTCATACTTTTTTGAGAACTGAGACATCTGATGTGAAAAGAGTTCATCCATTGTCATGTCGGACGCTGTTCATACCAGGGCGTTTGACAGACAGCGGTAATTCCGCTTTTGTCCACTATGCGCTCAGTGGCGTCAGCTAGATTTTGTCTAGCTGGTCCGGGGTTAATTTAGCTGGTGCTCGGATTGGAAGCTGGGCCAAGCCCATTGCCTTTAAATAGTTCTTCTGAACATTGGGCGTCGCCGATTATAGCTTCTGTCTAGTGCTTGGTTATCTCAGTCTGGAGTGGTGAGCTAGGAGTTGGAGTATCGTATCTGGTGGTGTATTTCCCTTTGTCTTATTTACTCCTTCCTATATTTGTATTTGTTTTGCCCTGCACATTTATAGTGTATTCCGGAGTGACTGCGGCTTGGTTCATATTTTCAGTTATCCTTGTCTGTGCCAACTGTGGGTATTGGTGTATTATCTCTTCACTGGGTGGTGGGTGGTGGTTTCAGCCTAGGGTTGAAACAGGAGATAGGGTGAGGGCGGCGGCCTAGACATGCATACCATCAGTGTAAACTCTAGGAGAGGGTCAGTCAGGATTTCCCTAGTCTGAGGGAAATTGCAGGGGCCCGGGTTATTAGCTCTTGCCCACCTAGGCTTCCTGTGACATCCATATCTTCAGTCTGTCCAGGTGGCCTATAGTAAACACCTACAATAGTGTCCTTTCTGTTCTTCTCTCCTTGAATTCCTTCCCAAACAGTTTCTACAGAGCTACCAGTCTCTAAAGCTTTGATTTCTGTGGTGATATATATGTTTTTCTAACGTACAATGTAACACCTCCTCTTTTCTTGTTAATCCTGTTTCTAATAAATAAATTGTATCATTCAAGGCTTGTATTCCAAGCATGTGTATCATGGACAGGAGATTGGCGTGTATGCAGAACAGGGCAAGAAGCAGTGGTGTCACCCGCAGACACTGTTTCTGGACCCTGGCTGTTGTGAATTAGACTTTTTTGGCTCCCTCTTGTGGTCACTAGTGATATGACTCTGGGATTGTCTTTCCTCAGTTTGGCACCCACCTGGGTCGTTAGTCCAGGGTTGTTGCTATATAAACTTCCTGGTTTCTCAGTCCAGTGCCTGGCATCGTTGTAATCAGTTCCTTTCTGTTTGCTCCTGTCTGCTGGTCTTGGATCTTGCAAAATTAAGCTAAGTCCTGCTTCCTTGTTTTTTGGTTATTTGCTTTGCTCTTATTTTTTGTCCAGCTTGTACTAAATGTGATTCCTGATTTTGCTGGAAGCTCTAGGGGGCTGGTGTCCTCCCCCGGGCCGTTAGACGGTTCGGGGGTTCTTGAATATCCAGCGTGGAAATTTTGATAGGGTTTTTGCTGACCATATAAGTCATCTTACTATATTCTGCTATTAGTCAGTGGGCCTCTCTTTGCTAAATATCTAGTTCATTCTTACGTTTGTCTTTTCTCCTTACCTCACCGTTATTATTTGTTGGGGGCTTGTATCCAACTTTTGGGGTCTTTTCTCTGGAGGCAAGAAAGGTCTATCTTTTCCCTTCTAGGGTTAGTTAGTTCTCCGGCTGGCGCGAGACGTCTAGAACCAACGTAGGCACGTTCCCCGGCTGCTGCTATTTGTGGTGCTAGGATTAGATATATGGTCAGCCCAGTTACCACTGCCCTATGAGCTGGTTTTTTGTGTTTGCAGACTTGGTATGATTTTTGAGACCCTCTGCCATTGGGGTCATAACACCTGGCGTTCTGCCCAAGTAGTTGGGTGCTTTGCATGCATGTGCCTAAGTATACTGGTGGTGGTCAGACTGGTAGTTGTGCTGTCCCTGCTGATGTTGGCATGGCAGATGGTGCAAATGGCCTTTTTTGGGTTAACTGAACTGTTAACAAAAGCGGCAGACTCGCAAACACCTAACTTTGGCTTGGCAACTTCACCTTTGTTGGTGCTCTGGGGATCACTTGCCCACCTTCAGTCATTGGCCACCCTCCTGCCTCTTCCTGCCTGTTGTGGTGCTGTGGATCCCTTCCCCTATGCGTTACTGTCCACTGATTTTCCCATTTTGGTCAGTGACTTCATCATCCACCACTTCATCTTCTACTTCAGCACCCTGGTTCTCCTCCTGACTTAGGTAACAACACCACTTGTTTGCAGTTATGTCTCATCATCATCCACCTCTTGTGACAGTAGCTGCATTTTCCCACCATCGCTTTCTTTTATCCGTGGCTGCTGAAATGTTTGAGCATCACTACATGTCCTGCTTGAAACGGGCAGGGTGAGAGGCCAGAATCTATAAATTTAAATGTGAACAGCTCTTTAAGGCTACGTTCACATTTGCGGCCAGCGCCGCAGCGTCGGGCGCTGCAGCGGCGCCGCATGCGTCATGCGCCCCTATATTTAACATGGGGGCGCATGGACATGCGGCGCACTTGCGTTTTGCGCCGCATGCGTCGCTGCGGCGCCCGCGTCGGGGCGCAGAGGACGCAGCAAGTTGCATTTTTGCTGCGTCCAAATTCAATGAAAAAAACGACGCATGCGGCGCAAAACGCAGCGTTGTGCATGCGTTTTGCTGCGTTTTTGTTTGCGTTGTGCGCTGCGGCGCCGACGCTGCGGCGCACAACGCAAATGTGAACGTAGCCTTAAGTATCCATGTTGTGGGATCACTTGTCTCCGGGGACTCAGCATGGTGGGAGGAAGGAGGATCAGGGTGAGGATTATGTGGTCCAGAATCATGGCTACTGGGACTGGAAGCTTTTTCTGCTATCCATCTAACAACCTTTTCACACTGGTCTGGTTTCAAGAGTATTGTCCCACAGCCTTCTACAAAGTGGGACAGGAAACTAAATCGACATGATGTGTGTTTGTTGTGCTCCTGCAGCAGGTACAGTTTCACCTTGCCCATGCCACGGCCTCCGCACTCACCACTTTGTTCACTTCCCTGTCGCTTACCACGAACCTTGCACATTTTAAGTTACGTCTGATATATCCCTGTTTAGAAAACATTTCAGACAGTATTACAATGCTAGGAAAATGTGCCTGCTTCAGATGGACTTATAAGACTGCAGTATTAATATAGCAATGCAAGGTCTTTCTTTTTTGTACTATTGCAGTATCAATATAGTAATACAATTGTTTGTTAAAAAAAAAATCATTACTATATTGATACTGCAGTCTTACGTCTATCTGAAGCGGGAACATTTTGCCAGCATTATAATGCTGTAATATTTTTCTGCAGTGACATTTTATACAGCAGTTATCATGCTGTACTTGGACCTCAACACCCCACCACCACCTGAAAAAAGGAAATTGTTAAAAAAAAAATGTTTTTAACAATTTCCTTTTTGGGGTTTTGAGGCCGAACCGTAGCATGATAAATGCCATATAAGATGTCACTGCTCAAACCAAGTTGCAGTATTACAATGCCAACAAAATTTGCCCAATTGACATGGACGCATGAGACAGCAGTATAAATACAGCAATGCGATTTTTTTTTTTTTTTTTTTTTAAACAATGTCTTTTGTGGTGGGTTTTGAGACCCTACTGTAACACACTAAATGCTGTATGAAATTTCACTGTTCAAAAAAAATTCTGTTAGAAAGCAAGGCAAATTTGCACACCTGAGATGGACGTATAAGACTGCAGCATAAATATGGCGATGCTATTGAAATCCAACCAAGTCTGGCTGTAGCTTTTGATGCACAAGTGCAGTATAAATGGTGTATTATATTTCCCTGCTTAGAACAATTTGCAGAATTAAGAACAAAAATAATATTATTAGCGCTGATAAGGGCTTCTGGTATCAGTTGCAGCATAAAGGACATACAATTCCCCCTAACCTGTCCTACACAATCCCTTCAGCACAATCTCTCCCTAAGTGCTGCTAACAGCAGTATTACTTTTATTATTAGCCCTAAGAAGGGAGGTTGTTGGACTTCACAGAAATATAAATGTGGTTGAATCTCTGGCTAAGGCCGGGGACACACTGGTGCGAGATACGGCAGAGTCTCGCTGGTTAAAAGCAAGCTGTGGCACCTGCACTCCGGAGCGGAGCGTGCAGCTGCATAGCAATACATGGAGCTGCATGCTCCGCTCCGGAGTGCCAGTGCCACTGCTTGCTTTTTACCAGCGAGACTCGGCCGTATCTCGCACCAGTGTGTCCCCGGCCTTATGCACAGCTACAATTCTTTCACTAAAAGATAGAAAAACCCAAACTTAAAAATGTGCCTGAAATTGTAACACTGGTTGATTAAAAATGTTAACTTTATTCAATACAAAATATAAAAAACATATAGTAAAATCCCAAAGTACAGACACAAGGACAAATAGGTGACTGAGCCACTGTAGAAATCCCAATAGCAAAAACAGTACCACTCATAGGACAACATTTATATACACAATGAAAACACATGCCAGAGCCGGTATGTGAGTCTCCGCAAGGAGAACCTTTACCCCTTAGACCTCAGTCCAGAGCCTCTCACCTAACCAAATCAGTTCTCATACTTTGCACTGATGATGGCAAATAACCTGAAACACCTTTTCTGCAAATTGAGATTTGAATTTGGTTTTTATCCTAAGGCTACTTTCACACTAGCGTTAACTGCAATACGTCGCAAATGCGTCGTTTTACCGAAAAAACGCATCCTGCAAAAGTGCTTAATAAAACCCAAGATGAAAAGTAACCGTCTAGTGTTCTCCCACATGCTCACAACCCCAGTGGGGGAGCCTACATAGGAGACACAATTATAGAGAAGAGGACACTCCCGCTACAGGAAAGACCAGAAAAAATTGGAGTGCATGTCCAAAAATAATTATATCAAATTTTATTAAATTACACGAATGACAAAAAACATGTATCACAATACTTTTATAAACATGTACATAAGAATTCAGACAAAGGTAGGTAGCACAGACCAAAAGAACCGTGCTGTCCACTAACTGATGCCATATATACAAAAAGTCACATGCATAATGCATGTGCTGTTAACACTGTGTTAGTGGTTTTATTTATTTTTAGTCACCAATTGTATTTTTTATATCTGATTTTTAGAGTATTTAATGTACACACTTAAATGGTGTCTCTGTATTATCTAAATATGCTGTCACCTCCCCCTTTTAATTCTTAAACAACATATATTTTTTTGTGTTGTTTTAATAATAGTGGGGTTTTTTTTTCCGGGGATATTGCAATTAATAGATGCCCCCTGATATTCACCTTGCTTTTTTGCTTTTTTCGTCTTTTTCCCTCACATCATGCGGTTTCTTTTGGGAGTATGTGCGATCGATAGTAGTGTCCTGTCAGATGAGTATATTTCAGTTGTATCCACTATGCGCATGCTCGCTGTTGCCTAGTCCCGGGGCATTGTGGGCGGTGCCGTATGATGACGCGGTGCAGTGACGTCATCGCGACGAAGCTGTGGACCGCAGCGCCATCTTGGATGCCGCTTGCCATCCAGTTCCTGGCGTGGCGATATCCGAACATGCGCCGCCACAGGTGGATAGAGTACTCTATATCGGGGTCCCTATAAATAGTAGCGCCAGACACCTAGCAGCACCGCCCCCTGACAAAGCTGACGCGAAACGCGCGTTGGGGCAACGGTGCCGTCCAGTTCTGACGCCAGCATCTGGGTAAGAGGATAGGGATGGGTGTGACTGTATGAATAATGAATATACGAGCCTGTGTACAGGGCTAACTGCACTTTCTTATACGGCCCCATATGATCCTAGACTCAGTGCCCGCTCTATCTTTTGCATTATGCATGTGACTTTTTGTATATATGGCATCAATTAGTGGACAGCACTGTTCTTTTGGTCTGTGCTACCTACCTTTGTCTGAATTCTTATGTACATGTTTATAAAAGTATTGTGATACATGTTTTCCAGTCCACCACCTGACAGCACCATTGGAGGACGTCCTTCTTATCCGCAGTGGGACAGGAACCACAAGTTAAAAGGACCCTCCCCACTCCACCGACCAGTGTTTTTCCTGTCCCACTGCGGATAGGAACTGCAAGACGTAGCCTCCGACGGTGCTGTGCAGATGGTGGGGATCGGGGGGCCCAGCCTTTCCCTTCCCCGCCGCAAGATATCTGCGGCTGATACCTGCGATGGGGGGTCCCTCAGCCTCCCCAGTGTAGCGCTGCTCCTGGGGCCAAGGTCCGTTTCTGTCTGCTGGAGCGGCGGCCATTCCTGCATGCGGCCGCTGCCATTCTCGGCGAGGGCTCTCTGTGCGGCGGCCGCTGCCGGCTCCAGGACACGCGGCCGCGTCACTTCCGGTCGCGGCGAGCATGGGACCGGAGGATGCCAGCGGCGGCGCCGGCCTTCAGGAAGGCCCCTTTCAGCACGGTCGACCGCGCGGGGCGCGGTAAGGAGGCAGGATCAACCAGGTAAAAACCTATATAAACATGTTATGGGGGTCGATATTCCGCCGGCTATCCTGACAAAGGTGTACACGGCTATATGGTGTTATTATCCTCATGGAGGACACTACCAGACCTGAGGGGACTGACCAGCTTCAGGGGCACGTGAGTAGGCTATGTAAAAGCCATACCACAAAGCCCACCCCTCCCCCCTGCTCCTCCACTTACAGCACGTATGTCTATTTACCCTAGGCTGAGCCTTCCATCCCCACAACTGAAAGGAAAAAATCAGGGAAGAATAAATGCCCGATTTGTGCCACTAAGTTTCCAGAAAATTGGCGGAAACCATTGTGCAGATCGTGCACATCTAAGATTGTGGGTGATGAGCAGACGGCACTGCTATCCAGCATGAGAACCATGATTCGACAGGAGGTTCAGGCTTCTATCTCAAACTTGAATCTTTCCCAGGCTCAGTCAGAACCGCAGACTTCACGGAAGAGGCCAAGGGAGTCTAGCCCCTCCTCCGAGGGTGAGGTTTCGGAGGATTCTGACAAGAAGAAAGAGACGGATCTGTGGGCAAGGGGAAGAGATATCTCTTCTCCGCAGCTGAAACAGATGAACTTCTTTATGCTGCACGTAACACCATGCAGCTGCAAGAAACACCAGAGGAAACCTCGATCCAGGACGAGATGTTTGGCGGATTACATGCCCAGGTGACAAAAGTCTTCCCCGTCAACAACCACATCCGTTCCATGATCCTGGAAGAGTGGCAGGAAGCGGAGAAGAAGCTAGTGATTCCCAGGGACTTTAGACTTCGTCTGCCCTACAACCCTGAGGACATTAAAGTGTGGGATGAAGTACCCAAGATCGATGTCCCACTAGCAAAGGTGGCGAAGAAGACCTCAATCCCATTTGAGGACTCTTCCGCATTAAAAGATCCTATGGATCGTAAAGCAGACGGTTTGCTAAGGAGAACTTGGGAGTCCTCCGCGGCAATAATACGGGCCAATATAGCGGCAACCTCCGTAGCCCGGTCAATGCACTTATGGATTGACGATTTAGAGGATCACCTCAAAGCCAAGACTTCCAGAGAGGTTATCCTTAAATCATTGCCATTGCTCAAACTCGCAACAGGCTTTATGGCAGACGCTTCTGCCGAATCTGTACGATTTGCGGCTAGAAGCGAATCCCTGTCTAATGCGGCCAGAAGAGCCATATGGCTAAAGACCTGGTCGGGGGATCTCCAGTCAAAAAATAAATTGTGTGGAATCCCATTCTCAGGAAATAAAGTATTTGGGCCAATTCTAGACGATATTCTAGAAAAGGCCTCAGATAAAAAGAAGGGTTTCCCTGAGGAGAATACCAAAAAATATCAGCCCTTTCGTAGGTCCCGACCTGGTCAGAGGACAGACTACAAGGGGAAAGGGAAGACTGGGAGGTGGTCTTATCCCAAGGGTGGAAAAGGTAGAGACTCCATCTTCCCTAGTGCAGGTACACCAAAGTCAAATAAATGACATAAAGGTGGGAGGTCGATTACAGAAATTTCTAGGGGGTTGGCAGAAGGTGTCCCAGAATCCTTGGATTCTACAAGTAATTGCACAGGGATACAAATTAGAATTCTCCGGCAGTCCCCCAGAAAGATTTGTAGTAACCCGACCTTGCCCGCTCTCCGACTCCTCCATGTGGACAAACATCCAGGAGCTGTTGGAATTAGAAGCGATTGTGCCAGTTCCCATCTCAGAAAGAGGCGAAGGCCATTATTCCCATTTATTTTCAATAAAGAAACCGTCCGGGGACTCCCGGACGATTATAAATTTAAAACCATTAAACAAATGGGTCCGGTACAAAAGATTCCGGATGGAATCTATAAGATCCACGACGCCTCTAATAGACAAAGACATGGTAATGTGTACCCTAGACCTGAGCAGCGCATACTATCATGTCCCGATACACCTCTCCTACCAAAAATTCCTGAGGTTTGCCATAATGAACAGAGGGATTGTACATCACTTTCAGTTCAGATGTCTCCCCTTCGGGCTTGCTTCAGCGCCCAGGATCTTTACCAAGCTGATGTCGGAAGTGGTGGCCTATCTGAGGAATCAGAATGTGACCATAGTCCCATACCTGGACGACTTCCTGATAATGGCGAAATCACAGAAACTCCTCAAGATAGACTGCACGTTCACTCTTTCCATCCTACAAGAGCTGGGGTGGATTGTGAACTGGAAAAAGTCCTGCCTGGTCCCAAATTCCAGAATAAAATTTTTGGGGATGATCTTGGATTCCAATCTAAGAACATCTTTCTTACCAGAAGACAGACAAGAGGCCTTGATCAGGCACATCCATCATCAATTCAGAAGAAGTACCCCCTCCATACGAGAGGCAATGAGGATACTTGGCTTCATGACAGCATGCATACCCTGTGTGAAATGGAGCCAATTCCACTCGCGGGAGTTGCAAAAAGAAGTCCTAAGATCCTGGAACAGGAAACAGAGTTCCCTAGACAGGAAGATGCTTGTGTCTCCGTCGGTGAAGAGATCCCTAACCTGGTGGACCACACCGAGGAACCTGAGAGAGGGAGTACCGTGGGTACTCGATCCCTGTGTTACGGTTACCACAGACGCCAGTCAATACGGATGGGGCGGTCATATAGGAAGAACATACTACCAGGGAGAATGGACTCCTCAGATTGCGGCAAGATCATCGAATTTCAGAGAGCTGTATGCGATCTGGAAAGTGTTGGGCCAGGCCCAGTCATTGGTCCAAGACAGACACGTGAGAATACTGTCCGACAATGTCACAGCAGTGGCATTTCTGAGACACCAGGGAGGTCCGAGACATCCACCACTGCAACACTTAGCAGACCAGATTTTCAGATGGGCAGAAAGATCTGTCAAATCCATCTCGGCAGTTCACCTGGAAGGTGCCAAGAATCAGCTAGCAGATTTCTTGAGCCGAAAGTCGGTACATCCCGGAGAGTGGGAACTGAACCCGGAAGTATTCAGCGGTCTATGCCAGAAATGGGGCACACCTCAGGTGGACCTCTTTGCCGCCAGGTCAAACTCAAAGGTCAGAGCATTTTTTTCTCTGAATCCTCTAGATGGAGCCACAGGAGTAGACGCCTTGTCTCAATATTGGGGAGAAGGCCTCCTGTACGCATTTCCACCTCTTCCTCTGATATCGAAGACACTCAGGAAGATACGAGACGAGAGAGCAACTGTAATCCTGGTGGTTCCTTTTTGGCCGAAAAGAAGCTGGTTTTCTCTACTGTCCAGGATGTCAACAGAAGAACCAGTCTTTCTACCGAACAGGCAGGACCTTCTACTTCAGGGTCCGGTGTTCCACAAGAATCCAGACTCTCTGCACCTATCTGCTTGGATCCTGAACGGCAAACCCTAAGATCCAGAGGCCTGTCAGAAGAGGTCATTACCACACTCCAGGCAAGCAGAAAGCCGGTGACTTCGGCGATCTACAACAAGATCTGGAAGCGGTATTGTTCCTTTTTGGGAAAAGGTCATGTGGATACTTCAAAACCAGATATCCCTAAAATCCTCGATTTCCTACAACTCGGATTTGACAAGGGCCTTCGGCCTAGTACTCTAAAAGTACAGATTGCAGCACTTAGTGTATTTTTTGATACATCACTAGCCTCCCATCCCTGGATAGCAAGATTTTCCAGGGCCACACAGAGAATGAGGCCACTTGTGAGGAAATCAACTCCTCCTTGGGACCTAAACCTGGTCCTTAACACTTTGTGTAAAACCCCTTACTTGCTGTCAGAAGATATGGACATAGCCAATCTCTCCTTTAAGACTGCCTTCCTAATTGCCATCACATCGGCTAAAAGGCTAGGGGAGATGCAGGCTCTTTCTATCCAGAACCCATATCTTCAGATCTTTGACGACAGAATAGTCTTCAAACATAACCCAGCTTTCCTCCCCAAAGTAGTATCATCTACCAATATAAATCAGGAAATAATCCTTCCTTCTTTCTGCCAACACCCTAAAAACGCAAAAGAAGGGGTCTACCATAACCTTGACGTTAGGGAGACTGTTCTAAAATACCTGGGGGCGACAGAAAGCTGGAGACGGGACACTAACTTATTTATACAATACGGTGGTCCAAATAGGGGTTGCAAGGCAGCAAAATCAACCATTGCTAGGTGGATTAAAAATATGATTAGCCTAGCATATACAAACCAAGGGAAAGATCCCCCGGACACTCTTAGGGCCCACTCAACACGAGCTATCTCTACATCATGGGCAGAGAAGGGGGGAGCCTCAGCTGAGCAAATCTGTAGGGCGGCGACTTGGACTAGTCTTTCTACCTTTGCTAGACACTATAAATTAGATGTCGTATCAGACCAATTAGCCTTTGGTAGAAAAGTCTTACATGCAGTAGTCCCACCCTAGCTAAACATCCTTTGGTATTCTCCAATGGTGCTGTCAGGTGGTGGACTGGAAAACGGTAATTAGTTCTTACCGGTAATTGTATTTCCAGGAATCCACCTGACAGCACTACTAGTTCCCTCCCACTGCAAACTTTTACTACTGACTAATGTGATGTAACATTGGTGTGTAATTGCAAATAAACTCTCTTTTTTGCATCCATCCAGATGTGGTACTTAGAAAATCACTGGTGGGTGGAGTGGGGAGGGTCCTTTTAACTTGTGGTTCCTGTCCCACTGCGGATAAGAAGGACGTCCTCCAATGGTGCTGTCAGGTGGATTCCTGGAAATACAATTACCGGTAAGAACTAATTACCGTTTTTTGTCATTTGTGTAATTTAATAAAATTTGATATAATAATTTTTGGACATGCAATCCAATTTTTTCTGGTCTTTCCTGCAAAAGTGCTTGCAGGATGCTTTTTTTCTGCATTGACTAGCATTTGCGACGCATTGCCACACGTCGCAACCGTCGTGCGACGGTTGCGCCGTGCTGTGGCGGACCGTCGGGAGCAAAAAACGTTACATGTAACGTTTTTTGCTCCCGACGGTCCGCTTCTTCCGACCGCGCATGCGCGGCCGGAACTCCGCCCCCACCTCCCCGCACTTCCCCGCACCTCACAATGGGGCAGCAGATGCGCTGGAAAAATGCATCCGCTGCCCCTGTTGTGCGGCGGAGACAACGCTAGCGTCGGGGACCTCGGCCCGATGCACCGCGACGGGCCGAGCCCGACGCTAGTGTGAAAGTAGCCTTAGTCACATTTCAAGGCCCATTAAAGGGTCGATGGTGACTTGTAGGATTGCTGCTTCCAATAGGTGGTGCTATAGAGTCCAAGTCCTCTTCATCTCTGAAGAGGCAATTTGCATATACATAATGAAGGAATAGACAAAATATATACTTAATGCACATGATTTAGCATGTGATCACCCAATGACTGACCATATAGTAATGGAGATTATAGAGCTTTGCATACTGTAACCTACAGATGAGTCACAAACCATTACAGAACATATTATGGGTACCGTTTATACTCAACTATAAGCCAAGACACTTAATTTTGCCACGGAAAACTGGGTAGGCTTATTGACTCGAGTATAAGCTGAGTATGCATTGTACCCTCTCCTGTCCTGGTATGTGGCTCCCCCGTCATGTCCTGGTATGTGGCTATCCCCGTCCTGTCCTGGCATGTGTGGCTCCCCCTGGTGTATGCATGGCTCCCCCAATCCCTCTTGGCTCAGCTCCCCTCTGTCTCATCGTTGTATGCATGGCTCACATCCCCCCATCATACTCACTCTCCTCACGCCGTCACTGCATCTCCTTTGTCCCTGCGCCGGCAACCAGGGTGGATTTGATTTAAATCTAACTGATTTAAATCACGATTTAAATCACTAGTCAGTAAGGCTTGATGTAAATCAGTGATTTAAATCAAAGTTTCTACCTAAACTAGTTCTTGCTACTTTAACATGCAAGTAGATGAAGATTTTTAGAATCACTTTTTATATTACTTTTTTCTCCCCAGTTTAATGGGTTAATCATTCATATTTGGACACCACTGTTCTGTTGTACTTAGGAAGGAGAAAAATAATCCTGACCTTAATAACAATTTAAATAGATTTATTCAACTGAAACAATAACAACATTACAGTTATTTGCTTAAACAAACATCCATGTTTGTTAACTAATTTGGCTAAACAAAATATATATATATATTTTAAGAAACTTAGACTGTCAGCCCAGCCGACACATGAAAAACTTAAATACTACTGTCCCTGCTGTCCTCTGTAGCTCACTTGTCGTCATCTTCATCATCATCTTCTTCTTTGTTCCTATTCATAATCTGGAAAAGAAAAACAAGCTTTCCTGCTTTATTGGGTCCCAACCGATTTCTCAATTTAGAATGAATGAGTCCAAAGGAAGAGAATATTCTTTCAACGCCTGCAGAAGAAGCTACTGCTGTTAAAAGTGAAATCATTACTTGAACAGTCTCTAAATCCAAGCGCTTAAGTGACTTCCACCAGTTTACTGGTGTGACCTTCCTTAAAATATCTTCAGCAAACATATATTTCTTGAATGGTTCCCCCTTAGCTCTGAAGTTTATTATAGTTGGCATTAAAGATGGATGATTGCTGGATACCCATGTCATAGCTAACTCCTCTTCCTCAGCACTTAGGTTTTGACCCTGATATTGGATATTGACAATATTTGCCAAAAAATGAGCTGGAGTCGGTGCTTGTCCCATTCGTTTGTTTACTGCTTGTAATTTAATTCTGTCCATGTGTAGTTCTGTTTTTAAGTGTTCACTCAGTTCCTTCCAAATTTCAACAGCATCCACAATAAAACAGCTATTTTTCTGTATTTTGTTTAAAGCTTGAGAGATGGGTTTCAGGAAGCTCAGCATATGTTCAACATTTCTCTTAAGCCCAATGTTGAGGATTTTGGCCGTGACAGTGCCATCTATTTTATCTCGATTTTCTTCACAAAGTGTCATCAGAATAGGCCAGTTTTTGATATACTGCTCAAAACAGTCCACCACAGAGTTCCATCTAACATCTTGTGGGAGAGTTAGCTTGGTTCCACCCATCCTTTTCAGAGCTGCTGCAGCAAAATGATTATTACGGAAGTATTTAGCAATTTCAACAACATTAGCCTTTATTTCTGGAACACTTAAGTCTTTGGCTAAGAGGTGCAGCAAATGAGCACTGCAATCATATGTTATTAGCAGATTTGTATTCCCTCCCTGCTCTTCTAAATCTCTTCTCATCTTGGATACGTTTGCAGCATTGTCAGTGACCAAACTGCGTACTAGACATTTGAATTTTTGTTCACATGTCGTTATAGCTTTTACTGCCACTTCTTGTAAGTATTCTGCTGTGTGTGCATTTCCTGACGTATCAGTTGTTTGTGCAAGGAAGACTTTACCTTCTTCTGTTGTTATACAAGCACATACAATAGGATCATTGTGGACATTACTCCACCCATCAATACTTAGGTTAACAATTTTACCCTCCAGAGCTGTTGCACATTGCTCCATTTCTCTGTCATACACTTGATCCAGCAGTTTCCCTACAACATCAGCTCTGCTGGGTGGACTGTATCCTGGTCTCAGTGACTGAACCATATTAATTAAATGTGGGTTCTCAGTCAGACGGAAAGAAGAGTTTGTTGCATAAATAAACTGGGCAATTTTTTCATCAATCAACTCTTTTTCTAATCTGCTAGTTCTTATCACAAACCTATCTATGGTGATTCCAGGAGGTAAAGGTTTTTTCTTCCTTTTGGGTGATGGTGATATGTGGCTGTGGGTGTTTGATGATGATGCTGCTGCTAATGAAGCACTATCCTGGATGGATAACTCTGAAACTGTAGAACGGGATGATGGTGATCTTGGAGGTGGATAGTTTCCAGAATCCATGAATTCCCCTAAACAAAAAAAAGTCAATGCTGTTATTTTATTATTTATACAATTTCTGCTTATTGTACACAACACATCACTGCCCCTGCCCCAAAAGGAATATTTGTTTTTCTTCATAACTGTACCAAATGACAGTAACATGCAGTAATAATAAGAAATATAATTTTTCTCACACGACAGTTCAGTCTTTAGAAATAGGATTCAATAAAAATGTTTACCAACCTGAAGATCCTGCCTGTTCAGAAGTGTTTCTTTGGTCATCTTCATCACTGCACTTCTCATGATGTTGCCTCATTCATGCCACCAGGCCTTGCATCTCTTTGTTGCATCGTTTGCATTTTGCACGCATGTCTGCATTACCGATAGGCGAAGGAGCTTCATTAAAATATTCCCAAACTGGGTCTCTTTTACGGCCTGCTGCCATTATAAGGAAAGAATGTAATAAACCTCAGATCGTACACACAAACAGATCCAGACTTGTCTGTCTGTGGCTAAGCTGCAGTATTGTGCTCAAAGTTTCACTTTCATTTTCTTGTCTGCTTGCCCTTCCTCCTCCTCACACTTAGATTCACATTCTTCTTGTGTTGTGCAGATCTATTCCACTCCAAACAATCAGAAACATATTGTCTAACTTCTTGGACTTGGCACTGAAGGGGTTGATTCTGTATTCATAGGTTTGTAGAACAATAGGATTAAGGTCTTTTTCTCAACTCTGTTCATGTTGTAACATTTTTGCCGTGAAGAAGAGGCTGGGACCTCTGCGGAGTCAAATTCAGTTTTGAGAACTGCCTAAGTAAAGCGAGCGTCTGTGATAATATAGGAGAGAAACTGGCCACTAATCCTAAAGAAACCTCTGGAAGAGCATGGCATTGTGAATGTTACACATATACAGCCTTTATTCTACTGAGTTAAACAACTCAGCTTTATCTCATGATGGAAGAACCTTTGGATGGTAAAATATTTTCCTCAAAAAGCAGTTTATTGAAAAAAATCTGATTTAAATAAAAAAAATCTGATTTAAATAAAAAAAATCTGATTTTTTTTTAAAAAAACATTGATTTTTATCCACCCTGCCGGCAACTCTTCCTGTGATAAGTGGTCACGTGGCACTGCTCATTAAGGTAATAAATATGAGCTCCACGCCTATGGGATTGAAGACGCGTCCATATTCATTACTTTAATGAGCGGTACCACTTGACCGCTCAGCACTGGAAGAGCTGTCAGCGCCGGGACAACGGAGATGCAGGGATGGAGATACAGCAACGGCATGAGGAGGGTGAGTATGATGTCTTCTGTTAGCCGGCGTCTGCAGCTGTCACGGTGCCTCAGCCGCTGGCTCCGGCCGCTACTCCGCCTCTCCCCTTCCCCCGCTGGCTTTCTGGACAATGATTCGTGTTATGCCGAGGGAGGTGTTTTCAGCACAAAAAAAATGTGCTGAAAATCTCGGCTTATACACAAGTATATACGGTAATAGTAAACATACTCGCCCACCAAATACCCGACGTGCGTTTCCAAGTGGTGTTTGGTGGGTGAGTTTGTGCGTCATAGTAACTAGTAATAATCGCCTGCAGTCCTCGTGATGGAAAGGACAATGTGATTCATTAGAAGAGGCCATCTTATACTGCTCCATGATCCGGTTCTCATACTCACTTGCCCATTACAAGCACTTTTAGTGGTGGACAGGGGGAGCATGGGCAGTCTAACCATCTAGCATTAACTATTTCAATGCTTTGTGCTACTGTAGCTTTTTTTGTTTTTTCTCCCATCGACCACAGTGCATACTGGGTAAACCAGTTTACTTTACAGGTGTTTGACCCTTTTTCCTGCTTCCAACACACAAACTTTATTGATGACTTGTCACTTCCTCCACAAATTGATTGAGTTAAATACCTTGTGAAAAATCCTGTGCTCTCCTGATACTTCCGCTGTTTTCCATTTTTCTCTGTGTCACTCTATTGACGAGATATTCAGATTTGTTCCTTCTGGAGCGCACCATGTGAAATCTCTACTCTGCAGTCCAGCTGAGCCTTCTTCAGAGTCTTCTCTGGGGACATTCCCTTTCACCCCTCCCAGATTCTGCTAATCACAGATCAACGTCTGATCTAGCAGTCTGAGGCTGCCAAGCTGTGATTAGCAGCATCTGTGAAGGCTGGAGAAATCGCATGTCCCCAGAGACGACTGAAAAATGCAGAGATTTCACATAGCGCGCTCCAGAAAGAGCAAATGTGAATATCTCTGCAAGGGAGTGATGCAGAAAAGAGCATAGGAATCATCAGAGCTCAGGGATTTTTACAGCGTATTTAACTCAATTTTTTTTTCTAACAGGCAACAGGTCCTCGTTAAAGGGAGCCTGTAATTAGGATTTAACCCCTTAATGTACCTTCAATGCTATTGCAGTCTTCTAAGGTTTCACATCATGCCCTGAGGCATACTAAGGACGTGATTACGGTGCATGGAGCTCGACTGCTCCTGGATGTTGAGCCAACTTTGATTAGTCAATCTCATTTGTATATGGTTATGAAATTTTAAAGCTCCATTTTTAATTGCGTGGACTCTTTTCTACACTAAGGGCATGATGGGAATCTTGAGAATGGCACTGGTGGTACATTAAGGGGGTAACTCCTGATGAAAGGTTCCCTTTAAGAACTGTCTATTTGCTGTCTAATCTCTGCCACCCCTGACTTGTGCCAATGTCACCAGTTTGTAAGTGTTATTCACTTTACCCGTCATTGTGTTAATGTTATAGCATGTAGTTGTCTTCCTTATTACTGGTACTTTCACTGACAATGGTCTTCATCGTGAGCTCCATAACGTAAAGGTAGAAATCCCTTTATGTTGTTGAAAAAAATCACATCCATTTCATCTTTCATCGTTATAGGAAATTCTTGTGAGAACAGCGGTTTATCACTAAACTGTAAAAAAGAAGATATCAGGAAGCACTCTAATGGTGAAAACCTCTTTACCCTTCATGGACCTCCTGAACTTTCCAGCACTTCACTTTCTTATAATCCTCCTAATCATGAGGAACCCTCTCCTGAGCCATCTCGTAGTGTTACCACAATTCCAGGAGCCAAAGTGGATACAAGATTTCAGTGTGACAAGCAAATTACTAAAAGCTCAGATTTTTTAACACAAAGAAAGCACAAAGGAGAGAAACCATACTCCTGTTCAGAATGTGGGAAATGCTTTACAAAGAAATCACAATTTGTTATGCATAAGCGAAGTCACAAAGGAGAAAAGCGATTTTCATGTTCGGAATGTGAGAAATCCTACGCAGATAAAAGGAATCTTATTAAACATCAATTATTTCACACTGGAATAAAACCATTTTCATGTTCAGAATGTGAGAAGTCCTTCACAGATAAATACACTCTCAGTATACATCAGAGAATTCATACTGGTGAAAACCTGTATTCATGTTCAGAATGTGGGAAATGCTTTACATATAAAGGGAGGCTCATTAGACACCAGAGAATTCATACTGGAAAGACGCCATATTCATGTTCAGATTGTAGGAAATGCTTTACAGATAAAGCGAGTCTTATTGTACATCAGAGAATTCACACAGGAGCGAAGCCATTTTCATGTTCGGAATGTGAGAAATCCTACACAAATAAAAGGAATCTTATTAAACATCAGATAACTCACACAGGAAAAAAACCATTTTCATGTTCAGAATGTGAGAAGTCCTTCACAGATAAATACGCTCTTAATATACATCAGAGAATTCATACTGGTGAAAACCTGTATTCATGTTCAGAATGTGGGAAATGCTTTACATATAAAGTTGGGCTATTTAGACATCAGAGAATTCATACTGGAAAAAAGCCATATTCATGTTCAGAATGTGGGAAATGCTTTATAGATAAAGGGAATCTTATTGCACATCAGAGAACTCACACAGGAGAAAAGCCATTTTTATGTTCAGAATGTGGGAAGTCTTTTACAGGCAAAGCGTATCTTAATAAACATCAGAAAATTCACATAGGGAAGAAGCCGTATTCATGTTCAGAATGTGGAAAATGCTTTAATAACAAAGGAACTCTTATTAAACATCAGAGAATTCACACAGGAGAAAAGCCATATTCATGTTCAGAATGTGGGAAATCATTTATATATAAATCAAGTCTTGCTTCACATGAGAAAATTCACACAGGAGAAAAGCCATATTCCTGTTCAGAATGTGGGAAATCATTTATATATAAATCAATTCTTGATGCACATGAGAGAATTCACACTGGAGAGAAGGCGTATTCATGTTCAGAATGTGGGAAATGTTTTAGCGATAAAAGCTCGTTTGTTTTTCATCAGAAAAGTCACAGAGGAGAGAAACCGTATTCATGTTCAGAATGTGGGAAATGTTTTAAAAATAAATCAAATTTAGTTGTACACCAAACAACTCACCCCGGGGAGAAACTGTTTTCATGTTTACAATGTGAAATGTGCTTTTCACATAAAACACAACTTCTTGACCATCAGAGAATTCACACAACAGGAAAACCGTATTCATGTTCCAAATGTGGGAAATCTTTTACAAATAAATCAAATCTCACTATACATGAGAGAATTCACACTGGAGAGAAGCCGTATTCATGTTCACTATGTGAGAGACGTTTTATACAAAAAAATAATCTTGTTCTACATCAGAGAATTCACACTGGAGAGAAGCCGTATTCATGTTCACACTGTGAGAAATGCTTTTCAGATAAAACAAGTCTTGTGCAACATGAGAGAAATCACACAGGAGAGAAACCGTATTCATGTTCAGAATGTGGGAAATCATTTACATGTAAATCAAGTCGTAATACACATGAGAGAATTCACACAGGAGTAAAGCCATATTCATGTTCTGAATGTGGGAAATCTTTTATAATTAAAGCAAGGCTTGCTGAACATGAGAGAATTCACACTGGAGAGAAGCCGTATTCATGTTCTGAATGTGGGAAATCTTTTATAGGTAAATCAAGTCTTAATACACATGTGAAAATTCACACTGGAGAGAAGCCGCATTCATGTCCACTATGTGAGAGACGATTCATACAAAAATGTAATCTTGATACACATAAGAGAACTCATGAAGGAAAGAAATTGTAATTATGCTGACTGTGTTTTGTAAAATGTAATAAATGGCATAAGGCCCAGGAGGTGTCGTACATGTGATTTAAGGGCAGTTGAAGACAATGGACCACTTAACATTTTTGATGAATCGATTTGGTTCCGAATCACAATTCTTGGACAAATTGAACCAAAAACAAAAAAATTTTGGGAAAAAAATAAAATGATCTGGATATTTAAATGGGTTGTTTCACCAGCTTGAGCATGTTAAACTGCTCACATCATGGCATAGTGGCTGCGGAGCTCAATAAAATATATGTATATTTTTAGATTTTAGTTCTCTTCTACCTTGTGGAGATATTGGCTTGGAAAGTTTAGGTTAAACTTTACGATAAGCCCAACTGAGTGTTATCAGAGATTTGTCTCTAGGGGTGTGTACTTCTTCCTCTCCATGATCTAGCAGTCATCAGGCAGAGAAAAACTCTGGAAAAAAGAACATGCACCACAAAATTATGACCTGACAGTATATTCTCACTGATCTCTGCAGAACTCTGTGTGATTACAAAGTACCGTGAGTAGAAAAAAGATGAATGTGATTGCTCTTCAGTTTTCATTTTATTGCAGTCAGTGTGTGGGGGAGGAGGCAAAAAGTAAACCTGAGATGTCTCATTTAGTCCATGAGCCAAGAACCAAATTTGACGATATCGGTACCAAGCGGAGTGACTAATTCTCTTTGGTATTTTTAGGTAGATGCATGTCTGTAGTTTATTTTTTGATATGATAGCCCTTACATATACGTAGCTTATTAACCCCTTCAGCCCTAGGCCTATTTGTACCCAAGTGCCTAAGCCAATCTGACCTGTGCCACTTCATGGGCTAATAACTTTGGAACGCTTTCACCTATCCAAGCCATTCTGAGATTGTTTTCTCGTGACATATTGTACTTCACGTCAGTGCTAAATGGGAGTCAATATATTTTACCTTTCTATATAAAAAAATGCTAAATATTCGGAAATTTTGGAAAAATCGGCAATTTTTTAACTTTGAAATTCTCTGCTTTTTACAAAAATACTGATACCCCCCATAATAGTTATTAATTTACACTCCCCACATGTTTACTTCATATTGGCATCATTTTGAAAATGAAACCTTATTGTTTTACGACGTAATAGGGCTTATAGTTTTATGCGCAATTTTTCACATTTACAGCAAAACCCACTTTTCAAAGGACCAAGTCACTTCTGAAGTCACTTTAAGGGGCTTACATAACAGAAACCACCCATAAATTACCCCATTTTGCAAACTACACCCCTCAAGCTGTTCAAAACTCATTTTTAAAAACTGTTAACCCTTTAGGTGTTCCACAGGAATTTTAGCATGAGCCAAGAACCAAATATGACGATATCGGTACCACCCGGAGTGACTAGATGTAGTATTTGTAACAAAATTTAATCCAAGTTATGTAAATACACACTGAACATGTCATGTGCATATATATATATATATATATGTTACTCCATAATATCTTCAACATCGGACTCTGAATCTGACTGTTGTTCTACTGGCTCGTCTTCAGTACCCTTGTTCTGGCATGTCTGTAATCTGCACATGTCTGTGCACTTCAGGCCATTGCTGAGGCAAGTACACTGAGGAAGTTCACATGACCGCACACACTTGCAGGACAGTAGCTGTATAATAGCTTCTGGTGCTGGTGCCCCTTGCATCCACTTGACAACAAGCTTTCCGTCGTTATCTATCATCCAACCGCAGTCTGTTGGGTTTGCAACCCATGGCTGGCTCTGCAGACTTCTCCTCCAGATCGCAGCCTGGTAGTTTGCACGCAGTGCATGCATGAAAAGGCAGTCCTGGCAAGGAGGGAGTTGACTTGACTCTACCACTCCACGTCTGGCACAGAACAGCTGATAACGGAGCCTGTTTACCTCAGTTGTTTGGGTAGTTGGCAGGTACATGTGGCAGGTGATTTCCTGTAACTTCTCAAAAAGTTCGGTAGACACTTCCCATGAACGACCAACTTCCTGAAAGGCATCCTGGTATGTCTTGTTCATCTTCAACTGCTTGAGTGTCGTCATCTTCCCACGGCCAGCGAATGCACTGACGGTGTCACAGCCTGTAAATGCATGCATACCAATCAATGAATCACATACGCTGCCTCCCAATGTTCGGCTCAGAGTGGTGATATCCAGGAATCTTGTCCGGTTCTGTGTACCGCATTTCTGGAACAGGTGGGATGGGATTTTGTGGCACATGCCCAGACACAGGACCATGACATCAGTATCCTCCGAAGTGATGATGACCGACTTGTAACCAGATTCTGCTGCATGAAGAGCATGGAGAAGGAGGCGTGTGTCTGCTTCTTCTTGATTTGACTTAAGGTCAGCAGCCTCTTCCCACTGTTCTTTGGTGATCTTAAAGCAGAGCTGCTCACATGTGACATACAGCTCCTTCTCCTCAAGCTTCTCCCTGTGGTGTTTCGCCTTCCATTCTTCTACCAGAAACTTTATGAGACTTGCCTTGTTGGAGGAACTACTTAGAAGCTTTTTCCACTGCTGGATGTTGTGCCCATGTTGAATGTTCTTGAAATGGATCCCTGTGCCTTCATATCTGTTGACTCTTTCTGTATCTTTGATGGATGTCTCCTTGTAGACGTCAAAGACAATATCAATGCGCTTGCTCTTAGCACCCTCATGGATAGCGCGACTCATTGCTGTGCCTGCTAGCTGGCCAAATGTTGCATTGTTTCCCTTCAGTTTCTGAACCAGGCTCATCCCATCAATGATGGTTGCAGAGGGCTCGGGGATCACTTCTGCAGGACGAGCATTCCTCTCCAACTCCCTTGCGAGGGCAGCCTTGTTGGTCTTGCGGATAGACCCATCACCATTGGCAAGTGCCCATGGCAATGGACCCAGGGGATGAGTCAAGACATCACTCATTTGTAGCTTTCTGTTCTCAGCTACAAGTATCATCTGGCCAAATAGGTTTCTGTCAGCCTTCAAAATTACCTCCTTGCCAAGACCTTGTCTGCGTGTCTTCATTTGGATGTTAGAGAACGTTTTAAGTTTGTTCTTCGTCATCTTGTCATGAAACAATGTAGTTGGCTTATCGGTACCCAAACGCTCATCCTTGAATGTTTGATATGCATCCTCTCCTATACTGTATGCCCCTTGAAGGTCTTTGGCTACATCTGGTGGTGCTACAGTCGCTGTTGACAAACTGATAAGTTCACCATTATGCTCTTTGTTGAAGGGGTTCACCCAACCTGTCTCCAGCAGTTGAACGAAAGATTGGACATCGGCTTCATCTCTTCTAATCCTAGACACCTGTAGGTCTGAATGGCTGAAGTCAGTATATTGTTGGCCTACCAGGGCCCTCAGCTGCCTCAAGTACATACTGCGGTACTCTGATGTCAGGTAGAACCTGGAAACAGCTCCAACTTTGAGGCTGAAGCCTTTTGTGCCCCCTGGTGTCTGGGTGTCTTTGTTGATTGTCTCTTCAATGGTCTGGTCCACAGGAATTCGTCCAAAAGGATTCTTGCTACCGATCTGGACCGAAAAGCCACCTTGCATGAAGTATTCATGGACCTCTGGGTGTTCTATGGGCAGCCGAGACATTGTGGCATAGTAATAGGTTAGGTATCGGGCATAGTTGACCTTGTCATAGGCAAAACACCATGGTATCATCTGTCGGATTGCTCCTAGGTGAAGCATCCAGTTGCCTTCTCTTGAAGCTCGAACCAGGGCCAGCATGGTCTCGACCATGTCCAAGTATGACATCCAGAATGCTGAGAGTTGTTCATTTCTGAGGGTCTCAAGATAAACTTGAAAGAGCTTCAGGGTAAGTGTGCAAGATTCATTATCCAAGAGCTTTTCGAAGGATCCCTGCGACACACTGATGCGAAAGTTTGTGATGTTCTTCAGTGTTTCATCCAGATGGTGAAGGTCCCTTGCATGGTTTTCTTCTAGCCATGGAAGGAAGTTTTTCCATGCAAGCAGAGGGAGATAGGAGCTCTGCAGAGAAGACCGGAGAGTCCTGTTCAGCACAGAACGTGTATGTGTCAGTGTGTGTGCGTGTGTTGGGGCACCTCAGGGTGTCTTCAAATGTGACATAGCCCCCTAGATTTCTTCCAGTAAAATTTGCACTCCAAAAGTCATTTGGCGCTCCTTCCCTTCCGAGGCCTGCCGTTCCCCAATACTGCAGTGTACGACAACATATCGGGTGTTGTTGTGTTCGGGAGAGATTGGTGAACAAATAGTGGGGTGCATTTTTTGCTGGTACACCTCTTAAAAATAAAAAAATGAGCCTAAAATGACACCTTCATGTAAAAAATGCACTTTTTCCATTTTCTCAACCAAGTGTTTCCAACTACTGTGAAACACTGGTTGGGTCAAAGTGGTCACTATACCCCCTAAAAGATTCCTTGGGGGTGTAGTTTCCAAAATAGGGTCACTTTTTGGGGTTTCCACTGTGGGTGTACCTCAGGCAGCCTTCAAATGTGACATGGCCCCCTAGATTTCTTCCAGTGAATCCGCCACCCAAAAACCACATAGCGCTCCTTCCGTGTTGAGCTGTGCTGTGTGCCCATACTTTAGTTTACGAGTACATGTGGGGTGTTTCTATAAACTGCAGAATTAGGGTAACCAAGTTTGGGTTTGCCGTTAACCCTTGCTAGGTTGCAGGTAAAATTGGATTACAATGTAATATCTGGAAAAAAAATGAAATTTTGAAATTTCGCCTTCATTCTGCTAAAATTCCTGTGGAACACCTAAAGGGTTAACAGTTTTTAAAAATGAGTTTTGAACAGCTTGAGGGGTGTAGTTTGCAAAATGGGGTAATTTATGGGTGGTTTCTGTTATGTAAGCCCCTTAAAGTGACTTCAGAAGTGACTTGGTCCTTTGAAAAGTGGGTTTTGCTGTAAATGTGAAAAATTGCGCATAAAACTATAAGCCCTATTACGTCGTAAAACAATAAGGTTTCATTTTCAAAATGATGCCAATATGAAGTAAACATGTGGGGAGTGTAAATTAATAACTATTATGGGGGGTATCAGTATTTTTGTAAAAAGCAGAGAATTTCAAAGTTAAAAAATTGCCGATTTTTCCAAAATTTCCGAATATTTAGCATTTTTTTATATAGAAAGGTAAAATATATTGACTCCCATTTAGCACTGACGTGAAGTACAATATGTCACGAGAAAACAATCTCAGAATGGCTTGGATAGGTGAAAGCGTTCCAAAGTTATTAGCCCATGAAGTGGCACAGGTCAGATTGGCTTAGGCACTTGGGTACAAATAGGCCTAGGGCTGAAGGGGTTAATAAGCTACGTATATGTAAGGGCTATCATATCAAAAAATAAACTACAGACATGCATCTACCTAAAAATACCAAAGAAAATTAGTCACTCCGGGTGGTACCGATATCTGGCCCGGCTCATGGACTAATTACAAATACTTATGCAGCTCTCTTCCCACAGTGCTGTGAGCCTGCCTTGCTGTATACACATACACACACACCTCTTCCCACAGTGCTGTGAGCCTGCCTTGCTGTATATACACACACACACACACACACACACACACACACACACACACACACACACACACACACACACACACACACACACACTACCTGGAGATTAAAGTAGTTTTAGTAATCAATTTGTTCAGCTCTACTCCAAGCATTTATAATCTCTGTGCAGTGAGATCTGTGAGGAAAGCAGACTGTTATATGTCTCATATAGGAGAAAACCTGCTCTAAGCTGTTGTGGCAGCGTGTCCTTTTTTCCCCTGTATGTTACATAGTAACATAGTTATTAAGGTTGAAGGAAGACTTTAAGTCCATCTAGTCCAACCCATAGCCTAACCTAACTTGCCCTAACATGTTGATCCAGAGGAAGGCAAAAAAAAAAACATGTGGCAAAGGGTAAGCTCCACATTGGGGGAAAAAAATTGCTTCCCGACTCCACATATGGCAATCAGACTAGTTCCCTGGATCAACGCCCTATCAAGGAATCTAATATATATACCCTGTAACATTATACTTTTCAAGAAAGGCATCCAGTCCCCTCTTATATTTAAGTAATGAATCACTCATTACAACATCATACGGCAGAGAGTTCCATAGTCTCACTGCTCTTACAGTAAAGAACCCGCTTCTGTTGTTATGCTTAAACCTTCTTTCCTCCAGACGTAGAGGATGCCCCCTTGTCCCTGTCTCGGTCTATGATTAAAAAGATCATCAGAAAGGTCTTTGTACTGTCCCCTCATATATTTATACATTAACATAAGATCACCCCTTAGCCTTCATTTTTCCAAACTAAACAGCCCCAAGTGTAATAACCTATCTTGGTATTGCAGACCCCCCAGTCCTCTAATATCCTTGGTCGCTCTTCTCTGCACCCGCTCCAGTTCAGCTATGTCTTTCTTATACACCAGAGAACAGAACTGTACATAGTATTCTAAGTGTGGTCTCACTAGTGACTTGTATAGAGGTAAAATTCTGTTCTCATGAGCATCTATGCCTCTTTTAAATGCATCCCATTATTTTATTTGCCTTTGTAGCAGCTGCCTGACACTGGCCACTGAATATGAGTTTGTCATACACCCAGGTCTTTTTCATTGACGGTTTTGCCCAGAGTTTAAGAATTAAGCACATAGTTATACATCTTTTTACTTATACCCAAGTGCATGACCTTGCATTTATCCCCATTAAAGCTCATTTGCCATTTATCAGCCCAAGCTTCAAGTTTACATAAATCATCCTGTAATATAAAATTGTCCTCCTCTGTATTGATTACCCTGCAGAGTTTAGTGTCCTCTGCAAATATTGAAATTCTGCTCTGTATGCCCCCTACAAGGTCATTAATAAATATGTTAAAAAGGAGAGTGCCCAATACTGACCCCTGTGGTACCCCACTGCTAACCGCGACCCAGTCTGAGTGTGCTCCATTAATAACCACCCTTTGTTTCCTATCCCTGAGCCAGCTCTTAACCCACTTACACATATTTTCCCCTATCCCCATTATTCTCATTTTATGTATCAACCTTTTGTGTGGCACCGTATCAAAAGCTTTTGAAAAGTCCATATACACCACGTCCACTGGGCTCCCTTGGTCCAGTCCGGAACTTACCTCTTCTTAGAAGCTGATCAGATTAGTCTGACATGAACGGTCCCTTGTAAACCCGTGCTGATACTGGGTCATGAGGTTATTCCTCTTCAGATACTCCAGTATAGCATCCCTTAGAATGCCCTCCAGGATTTTACCCACAGTAGAGGTTAAGCTTACTGGCCTATAATTACCGAGTTCAGTTTTTGTCCCCTTTTTGAATATTGGCACCACATTTGCTATACACCAGTCCTGTGGTACAGACCCTGTTATTATGGACTCTTTAAAGATTAATAATAATGGTCTATCAATGACTGTACTTAATTCCTGCAGTACTCGGGGTGGATCCCATCCGGGCCCGGAGATTTGTCAATTTTAGTGATTTTTAGACGCCGCCGTACTTCCTGTTGGGTTAAGCAGGTGACACTTAATGGGGAATTTTTGTTATCACTGATCATATTGTCTGCCATGGAATTGTCTTGTGTAAATACTGATGAAAAAAAGTCATTTAGCAGATTGGCTTTTTCCTCTTCCTCATCCTCATCCACCATTTCCCCCAGACTATTTTTAAGGGGGCCAACACTTTCATTTTTTAGTTTCTTACTATTTACGTAGTTAAAGAATATTTTGGGATTATTTTTACTCTCTCTCGCAATGAGTCTCTGTCTCAATATTTGCTGCCTTAATTTGCTTTTTACAGAATTTATGTAATTTTCTGTATTTAACCCCTTAACGACCTTTGACGCATACGCTGCGTCATGAAAGTCGGTGCCTTCACGACCTGTGACGCAGCGTATGCGTCATGGAGGGATCGCGCTCCTGCAGATCGGGTGAAAGGGTTAACTCCAATTTCACCCGATCTCCAGGAACAGGGGGAGTGGTGCTTCAGCCCAGGGGGGGTGGCTTCACCCCCCCGTGGCTACGATCGCTCTGATTGGCTGTTGAAAGTGAAACTGCCAATCAGAGCGATTTGTAATATTTCACCCCAAAAAACGGTGAAATATTACAATCCAGCCATGGCCGATGCTGCAATATCATCGGCCATGGCTGGAAAACCTAATCTGCCCCCACCCCACCGATCGCCCCCCCAGTGCTCCGGTGCGCGGTCCGCCCCCCTAATTCGTTCTGTCCGCTCCTCCGTTCTCCTGTCCGCTCCCCCCGTGCTCCGGTGCCCCCTCCCTGTGCTCCGGTCCCCCCCCCTGTGCTCCGGTCCCCCCCCCCGTGATCCGATCACCCCCCCTTCATACTTACCGGGCCTCCCGATGTCCGTCCGGCTTCTCCATGGGCGCCGCCATCTTCCAATATGGCGGGCGCATGCGCACTGCGCCCGCAGAGTCTGCCGGCTGGCAGATTCATTTCAGAAGTATTTTGATCACTGCGATATAGCCTATCACAGTGATCAAAATAAAAAAAAGTAAATGACCCCCCTTTATCACCCCCATAGGGACAATAATAAAAATAAATAAAATATTTTTTTTTTTTTTCTGCTAGGGTTAGGGTTAGAACTAGGGTTAGAATTAGGGGTAGGGTTAGGGTTAGGGCATGTGCACACAGTGCGGATTTGGCTGCGAATCCGCAGCGGATTGCCGCGGATCCGCAGCGGATCCGCAGCGGATTGGCCGCTGCGAATTCGTAGCAGTTTTCCATCAGGTTTACAGTACCATGTACACCTATGGAAAACCAAATCCACTGTGCCCATGGTGCGGAAAATACCGTGCGGAAACGCTGTGTATTTTCCGCAGCATGTCAATTTTGTGCGGATTCCGCAGCGTTTTACACCTGTTCCTCAATAGGAATCCGCAGGTGAAATCCGCACAAAAAAACACTGGAAATCCGCTGTAAATCCGTAGGTAAAACGCAGTGCCTTTAACCTGCGGATTTTTCAAAAATGGTGCGGAAAAATCTCACACGAATCCGCAAAGTGGGCACATAGCCTTAGGGTTAGGGTTGGAATTAGAGTTAGGGTACCGTCTCACAGTGGCACTTTGATCGCTACGACGGTACGATCTGTGACGTTCCAGGGATATCCATACGATATCGCTGTGTCTGACACGCAGCAGCGATCAGGGACCCTGCTGAGAATCGTACGTCGTAGCAGATCGTTTGGAACTTTCTTTCGTCGCTGGATCTCCCGCTGTCATCGCTGGATCGTTGTGTGTGACAGCTATCCAGCGATGCGTTCACTTGTAACCAGGGTAAACATCGGGTTACTAAGCGCAGGGCCGCGCTTAGTAACTCGATGTTTACCGTGGTTACCAGCGTAAAAGTAAAAAAAAAAAAAAAAAACGTACATACTCACATTTCGGTGTCCTTCAGGTCCCTTGCCATCTGCTTCCCGCTCTGACTGTCTGCCGGCCGGAAAGTGAGAGCAGAGCGCAGCGGTGACGTCACCGCTGTGCTGTGCTCTCACTGTACGGCGGCGCTCAGTCAGAGCGGGAAGCAGACGGCAAGGGACCTGAAGGACACCAAAATGTGAGTATGTACGTTTTTTTTTTTACTTTTACGCTGGTAACCACGGTAAACATCGGGTTACTAAGCGCGGCCCTGCGCTTAGTAACCCGATGTTTACCCTGGTTACCCGGGACCTTGGCATCGTTGGTCGCTGGAGAGCGGTCTGTGTGACAGCTCCCCAGCGACCACACAATGACTTTCCAACGATCACGGCCAGGTCGTATCGCTGGTCGTGATCGTTGGTAAATCGTTATGTGAGACGGTACCCTTAGGGTTGGAATTAGGGCTAGGGTTGGAAATAGGGTTAAGATTAGGCTTGTGGTTAGGGTTAAGGATAGGGTTAGGGTTGTGTTGGGGTTACAGTTGTGGGTAGGGTTGGGATTAGGGTTAGGATTAGGGTTGGATTTAGGGTTACGGGTGTGTTGGGGTTAGGGTTGTGGTTAGGGGTGTGTTGGGGTTAGGGTTGTGATTAGGGTTATGGCTACAGTTGGGATTAGGGTTAGGGGTGTGTTGGGGTTAGTGTTGAAGTTAGAATTGAGGGGTTTCCACTGTTTAGGCACATCAGGGGTCTCCAAACGCAACATGGCGCCACCAATGATTCCAGCCAATCTTGCGTTCAAAAAGTCAAATGGTGCGCCCTCCCTTCCAAGCCCCGACGTGCGCCCAAACAGTGGTTTACCCCCACATATGGGATACCAGCGTACTCAGGACAAACTGGGCAACAACTATTGGGGTCCATTTTCTCCTGTTACCCTTGCAAAAATAAAAAATTACTTGCTAAAACATAATTTTGAGGAAAGAACAATTATTTTTTATTTTCACGGCTCTACGTTATAAACTTATGTGAAACACTTGGGGGTTGAAAGTGCTCACCACACATCTAGATAAGATCCTTTTGGGGTCTAGTTTCCAAAATGGGGTCACTTGTGGGGTGTTTCTACTGTTTAGGCACATCAGGGGCTCTGCAAATGCAACGTGACGCCCGCAGACCATTCCATCAAAGTCTGCATTTCAAATGTCACTACTTCCCTTCCGAGCCCTGACGTGCGCCCAAACAGTGGTTTACCCCCACATATGGGGTACCAGCGTACTCACAACAAACTGGGCAACAAATATTGGGGTCCAATTTCTCCTGTTACCCTTGTGAAAATAAACAATTGCTTGCTAAAACATCTTTTTTGAGGAAAGAAAAAATGATTTTTTATTTTCACGGCTCTGCGTTGTAAACTTCTGTGAAGCACTTGGGGGTTGAACGTGCTCACCACACATCTAGATAAGTTCCTTGGGGGGTCTAGTTTCCAAAATGGGGTCACTTGTGGGGGGTTTCTACTGTTTAGGCACATCAGGGGCTCTGCAAACATAACATGATTCCCGCAGACCATTCCATCAAAGTCTGCATTCCAAATCGTCACTACTTCCCTTCCGAGCCCCGCCATGTGCCCAAACAGTGGTTTACCCCCACATATGGGGTATCAGCGTACTCAGGAGAAACTGGACAACAACTTTTGGGGTCAAATTTTTCCTGTTACCCTTGGGAAAATTAAAAAATTCTGGGCTAAAAAAATATTTTTCAGGAAAGAAAACACATTTTTTATTTTCACGTCTCTGCGTTATAAACTTCTGTGAAGCACTTGGGGGTTCAAAGTGCTCACCACACATCTAGATAAGTTCCCTTGGGGGTCTAGTTTCCAAAGTGGGGTCAATTGTGGGGAGTTCCTACTGTTTAGGCACATCAGGGGCTCTGCAAACGCAACGTGACGCCCGCAGAGCATTCCATTAAAGTCTGCATTTCAAAACGTCACTACTTCCCTTCCGCTCCCCGACGTGTGCCAAAACAGTGGTTTACCCCCACATATGGGGTATCAGCGTACTCAGGAGAAACTGCACAACAACTTTTGGGGTCCAATTTCTCCTGTTACCCTTGGGAAAATAAAAAATTGTGGGTTAAAAAATCATTTTTGAGGAAAGAAAAATAATTTTATATTTTCATGGCTCTGCGTTATAAACTTCTGTGAAGCACTTGAGGGTTCAAAGTGCTCACCACACATCTAGATTAGTTCCTTGGGAGGTCTAGTTTCCAAAATGGGGTCACTTGTGTGGGAGCTCCAATGTTTAGGCACACAGGGGCTCCAAACGCGACATGGTGTCCGCTAATGATTGGAGCTAATTTTCCATTCAAAAAGCCAAATGGTGTGCCTTCCCTTCCGAGCCCTGCCGTGCGCCCAAACAGTGGTTTACCCCCACATATGGGGTATCATCGTACTCAGGACAAACTGGACAACAACATTTGGGGTCCAATTTCTCCTATTATCCTTGGGAAAATAAAAAACTCCGGGCTAAAAATCATTTTTGAGGAAAGAAAAATATTTTTTTATTTTCATGGCTCTGCGTTATAAACTTCTGTGAAGCACCTGGGGGTTTTAAGTGCTCACTATACATCTAGATTAGTTCCTTGGGGGGTCTAGTTTCCAAAATGGGGTCACTTGTAGGGGAGCTCTAATGTTTAGGCACACAGGGGCTCTCCGAACGCAACATGGTGTCCACTAACGATTGGAGCTAATTTTCCATTGAAAAAGTCAAATGGCGCGCCTTCCCTTCCGAGCCTTGCCGTGCACCCAAACAGTGGTTTACCCCCACATATGAGGTATCGGCGTACTCAGGAGAAATTGCCCAACAGATTTTAGGATCCATTTTATCCTGTTGCCCATGTGAAAATGAAAAAATTGAGGCTAAAAAAAATTTTTGTGAAAAAAAAAGTACTTTTTCATTTTTACGGATCAATTTGTGAAGCACCTGGGGGATTAAAGTGCTCACTATGCATCTAGATAAGTTCCTTGGGGCGTCTAGTTTCCAAAATGGGGTCACTTGTGGGGGAGCTCCAATGTTTAGGCACACGGGGGCTCTCCAAACGCGACATGGTGTCCGCTAAAGATTGGAGCCAATTTTTCATTGAAAAAGTCAAATGGCGCTCCTTCGCTTCCGAGCCCTGCCGTGCCCACAAACAGTGGTTTACCCCCACATATGAGGTATCAACGTACTCAGGACAAATTGGACAACAACTTTTGTGGTCCAGTTTCTCCTTTTACCCTTGGGAAAATAAAAAAATTGTTGCTAAAAGATCATTTTTGTGACTAAAAAGTTAAATGTTCACTTTTTCCTTCCATGTTGCTTCTGCTGTTGTGAAACACCTGAAGGGTTAATAAACTTCTTGAATGTGGTTTTGAGCACCTTGAGGGGTGCAGTTTTTAGAATGGTGTCACTTTTGGGTATTTTCGGCCATATAGAACCCTGAAACTGACTTCAAATGTGAGGTGGTCCCTAAAAAAAATGGTTTTGTAAATTTTGTTGTAAAAATGAGAAATCACTGGTCATATTGTAACCCTTAACTTCCTAGCAAAAAAAAAATTTATTTCCAAAATTGTGCTGATGTAAAGTAGACATGTGGGAAATGTTATTTATTAACTATTTTGTGTCACATAACTCTCTGGTTTAACAGAATAAAAATTCAAAATGTGAAAATTGCGAAATTTTCAAAATTTTCGCCAAATTTCCGTTTTTTTCACAAATAAACTCAGAAATTATCGACCTAAATTTACCACTAACATGAAGCCCAATATGTCACGAAAAAACAATCTCAGAACCGCAAGGATCCGTTGAAGCGTTCCTGAGTTATTACCTCATAAAGGGACACTGGTCAGAATTGCAAAAAATGGCAAGGTCATTAAGGCCAAAATAGGCTGGGTCATGAAGGGGTTAATGCCTCATCACTACCTACTTCCTTTAATTCTCTATATTCTTTCTTTTTGTCCCTTATTGCGCCCCTTACAGCTCTAGTTAGCCATATTGGTTTCCTCCTATTTCTAGTATGTTTATTCCCATACGGTATATACTGGGCACAGGTCCTATCCAGGATGCTAATAAACGTCTCCCATTTTCTTTGTGTATTTTTATGTCTCAGGATATCATCCCAGTTAATTGCACCAAGATCCTCTCTCATCCATTGGAAATTTGCCCTCCTGAAGTTTAGTGTCCATGTCATCCCTCTACTACCCATCTTATTAAAGGATACACGAAAACTTATTATTTTGTGATCACTATTCCCCAAGTGACCCCCAACCCTTATATTTGATATGTGGTCTGGCCTGTTGGGTAATATTAGGTCTAGCAGTGCCCCCCTTCTTGTTGGGTCCTGAACCAGTTGTCAGAGGTAATTGTCTCTCATAGTTGTCAGACCCCGATCACCTTTACTGGAACTGCAGGTTTCTGCTCCCCAATCTATTTCAGGGTAGTTGAAGTCCCCCATAATAATGACTTCTCCTTGATTCGCAGCTTCATCTATTTGCTTTACGAGGATATTCTCCATTGCTTCCATTATTTTTTGAGATTTATAACAAACCCCTATCAGTAATCTATTATTTTTCCCCCTCCCCTTATCTCCACCCACAGGGACTCTACATTTTCATTAGATTCACCTATATTATCACGCAGGATGGGTTTTAAGGATGATTTTTCATATAGACACACCCCACCCCCTCGCTTATCTGTACGGTCATTTCTGAACAGACTATAGCCCTGCAAGTTAACAGCCCAGTCATGGCTCTCATCCAGCCATGTTTCAGATATCCCCACCATGTCATAATTATGCTCCAACAACAATAATTCTAATTCCTCCATGTTGTTGGCAAGGCTTCTGGCATTAGTATACATGCACTTGATGTTCCTCTCTGTACCTCTATTCTTTCTTAAATTATTAATTTATCTAACCCCACCCCCCATGCCACCGCCACCCCCAACTTCCTTATTTGTGCCCAGGTCTCTATCTTCCCTATCTTCCCCTCCTATAAATTGAATACCCTCCCCCCCAATCCCTAGTTTAAACACTCCTCCACCCTTCTAGCCACTTTCTACCCCAGCACAGCTGCACCTTCCCCATTGAAGTGCAGCCCGTCCCTAGCGTAGAGTCTGTAGCCCACTGAGAAGTCGCCCCAGTTCTGCAGAAACCCAAACCCCTCCTTCCTACACCAATTCTTGAGCAACTTATTAACCTCCCTAATCTCCCGTTGCCTCTCTGACGTGGTACAGGCAGGATTTCAGAAAACACCACGTTGGAGGTCCTTGCTTTCAGCTTGCAGCCAAATTCCCTGAAATCGTTTTTAAGAACCTTCCACCTACCTCTAACTTTGTCATTTATGCCAATGTGCACCATGACTGCTGGGTCCTCACCAGCCCCTCCCAGTAATCTGTCCACCCGATCAGTGATGTGTCGGACAAGAGCACCAGGTAGGCAGCACACCGTCCGACGATCCCTGTCTTTGTGACAGATTGCCCTATCCGTTCCCCTAATAATTGAATCCCCCACTACCAGCACCTGTCTGGCCTGCCCTGCTCTCCTATTTCCCTCCTTAGGCCAGTGTCACACTGGCGTATTGCATCCGATGCGAGAGCATCGGATGCAATATGCTAATGACACTCGGCTCTTGCTCGCAGCAGAGCAGGAGCCGAGTGTCATGCGTCTGTGCTCCGATTCTCTCGCACAGGGAGGATCGGAGCACAGCTGCGGAGGAGGCGGAGAAATGAATTTCTCCATCTCCATTGCTGGGGTCCGCATATAACGCACAGCACTCGGATGATATCCGAGTGGTGTGCGCTGTCTCACTCGCACCCATAGGCTTATATGGGTGCGAGTGAGCCGAGAGTTTTCCTCGGTCCGAGACAATCGCAGCATGCTGCGATTGTCTCAGACCAAGGAAAACGGCCGACAAAAAGTCGGCTGGTGGGAGCTGCCCCATAGCTGAAAATTGGTCCGAGTGCAATGCGATTTTATCACACTGCACTCGGCCGTTTAAAACGCCAGTCTTACTGTAGCAGTCACTCCTCCGGCTTTCAGAGGACATGCCTGGCTGCAGCAGTGCTGCCCCTGTACTGGCACCCCCCTCATCTGCCAACTTAGCAAACTTATTGGGGTGTGCCAGATCAGGACTAGCCTCCCTGGCACTCTTCCCTCTACCCCGCTTTCTGAATGTCACCCAGCTAGCTACTTCACTGTCCTGCAGCTCCATCCTACCATCCCCCCCCTCATCTATCCCATTGAGTGTCTGCTCAGTGAGCAGCAGACTCCTCTCCATATTGTCTATGGATCTCAGTGTTGCCAGCTGCACATTTAGATTCAGAATCTGGGCTTCCAAATGCACAACGTGCTCACATCTCGCACAGCAGTATGCACCCTCGACCGGCTGATCAAGGACTGCATACATGTGTACATGTGGCAAGATGTGCACTGGATGGCATTAACAATAGTGGAGCACATTTCCTAATGGGGATTGCACCAGGCAGAAAAGTTAAATAAAAATAAAAACAAAGTATTAATAAAACACAGACAGCAATTCAGTAATTCCTCCCTTGGAAACTCCCTGAATCCAAAGTCACTGAATCACAAGTCACACTTACCGCCGTTCATACTTATGCTCAGGTCACACTCGGCTTGTTCACACTCGCTAAGCTGAAGATTTAAAGAGGTTTTTTTTTCTCTCTTTCCCCTCAGCAGCAATCCACCTTGCTGCTTAATGCACTTCCCAAAAAAATGTTGGTGCCTGCTTGTGATTGGTCAACGTCATACAAGGGAAGAAGTACATGTCCTCCAATAAGAAATTATCTGATATCGCCACATTATCATAAATTATAACCTAAACTTTACAAGCTGATATCTCCACATTGTTTTTTTTTTTCATTAATTGTTCCTCTCCAAACTATATTTCCTTCAGCTGTGCAGCCATTATTCCAGGGTGTGGCAGTTTAGCATGCTCATACTGGGGAAAGATCCTCTTTAGGCCTGTTTCACACGTCAGTGGCTCCGGTACGTGTGGTGACAGTTTTCTCATGTACCGGAGACATTGATTCCCATAGGGGTGGAGCCGCATATTCATCACTGTAATGAGCGGTACCACGTGACTGCTCACACAGGACAAGCTGCCGGCGCTGAGAGGAAGCATCACGGGATCTGGGTGAGTATTTTAATGCCAGCGGGCGGTGACCAGGAACTTTATTTTAAATACACACAAAAAAAACTTGATTTTTCATTCCTTCTCTCCAGCGAACACTGCTGGGGAGAAGGAATGAATGCCGGCTTCAGCACCACACGCAGGGGGGACAGCGCTTAACTCTAGCGCTGTCTCCTGCATGGTCCGTGTGGTTCTCAGTCGGCACACGGCTGCCGCACGTGTGCCACACTGATGTGCCACGTGAGCACATGGATAACTCCAGTACCGATTTTTCCAGTACCGGAATTATCTGGACGTGTGAGACTGGCCTTAAAGGCATACTGGGGGGATTTCTGCAGAAAGTTTCCAACAGAATTAAGATGATTAAAGCAGAAACACATGAGCCATGCACACAGCGACCAAGCCTGTAGGGACATTGTTCACACCACCAGGAGACTGAAAACACACAAAACAAGGCACAGTAAAAGAAAAAATACTCTGTTGCAAAAAAAACTGTAAACAGCAAGTTCTAATAACAAGATGGAAAAACACAGGGTATTTGGTTAATACGTTTTTTTTTTCAAAAAATGTATATTAAGTCGCTCTACGTATTTCACAGTTTATTAAGGTTATTAGAGGTATTTTTTGTAGTTCAGGAGACGCATTGGTGATCACCAGGGCGATATCCGACACGCGAGAGATACCCCAATATAAAGTCATATTAGGGAAATACATCAGGGGAATCTTGACTCATTCACCTTTAGTGTGATTGAGGTAATTTCTCCATCTGCTAGAAGGGGTGATTGGAATAAGGCAATATTACAGAAAGAGCAAAAATGGATGTACTGGTTGAAATCTACCTCTCCAGATGGCCTGAATGAGCAAAAACAGTTTAGTAGTTTCCTTTGACATCCTCCACCGTGCAAAAATGAAAACCTGGTCACATACATCGGCCAGGATTGGTCCATGTGACATTGATATCTTATCCCTATATATAGGGTAATACATCAATAAGACATATGTCCTTGCATCTGGGAGATGTAATAATATCTAATTTCAAGCAACCTATCCCTCTACAATACCCTATATTAATTTTTATCTACAACATCCCATATCAATTTGTGTATGTCATAATGGCTGTATAATAACTTTTTCATTTTTTAGTGTAGGGTTATTTAATTTGTATATAATAATGTGGAACATCGTATTTATAGATATTGTGGCGCTGGCTATTTAATATCTCACTACGCATGCACGGTATGTTAAGCAGCGCTCGAGGGTTTCTTTATACATAACTGAGCATATACCTGGCTATGTTCTGTTAGGGCATAATCAACGGCATAACGCTTTTGGGCATGCTCGGTTATCTGGACCGCAGTGAAACGCATGACATATTAGGTCATGTGCATTACCGTTGAGGTCCGCTCGATATATCCGGTCATGCGCAGTTGCATAGACTCGCGCGTTGACGCCATGTCCCGGAACGCAGTGAATCACATGATGTATTCGGTCATGCGCAAATGAATCCTCGTGTTTCTTGGCAGCATGGCGCACAGTGTTTGTTCCTGTCCGGTGTTAGGGCTTGTTTCCACATGCGAGAAACACGTCCGTGTCTCGCATGTGGGAACCAAGTTCTGGCGTCGGCACATTGGAGCGGAGCTGTGCAGCTCCATGTGTTCCTATGCGGCCGCACGCTCCGCTCTGGAGTGCCGACGCCAGAACTTGGTTCCCACATGCGAGATACGGACGTGTGCCTCGCATGTGGAAACAAGCCCTAATACAAACGGTATCTCCGTGCACCTGAAACCACATGAAGGTAATTCTTTTAATTAAGTTGTGTATATAAGAATGAGGGGTGTGGATGAAAAACACCATGCATCACATGTGAATGAGGACTGTCTCTGGAGTTCTGGCCATCATGCCTGTTCCATCTCGTTCAAGGGAAACATGAGCTAAGTACTCCTTGTTATGATTTATTAACTTACTCCTGATGAACCTCCGTGGAGGGGAAACGCGTTGAGTTTGTGGACATTGGAGTATATGATATAATATATCAATTGCCATTACCATTAGACTTATCCTTTTGGGGAATATACATTGTGAACTGCAACCACTCTCGCTGTAAGGGTTGTGATTTTGGAGCATATTGTGTTGATAGTACTAGATCACGTTGATATTCCTGGATTGTACAGGGTGTCTTTTGAATTTTTGATACACATCGGTGGTTGTATCTATTATAGAACTTACTGAAATTACATTCTGAACATTCATTTATCTGAGGGCTCATTTCCACATGCGAGAAACACGTCCGAGTCTCGCATGTGGAAACCAAGCTCTGGCGCCGGCACTCCAGAACGGAGCGTGCGGCCGCATAGGAACACATGGAGCCGCACGCTCTGCTCCCAAGTGCCGGCGCCAGAGCTTGGTTTTCACATGCGAGACACGGACGTGTTTCTCGCATGTGGAAATGAGCCAAATATGTAAAAACTGATGTGATCTTCAGCATTAGGATAAGATAATTTTCTCCCTATTGCTCTTTGCTCCTTTCCTCAATCTGACCCCAATACATATATAAATAAGTATTTTCTTATCAAGATCCATACGTCTATGTTCCCTGAAGAGAGTAGTGTATTATTATTATCTATCTTCGCATAATAACCTTTTCGCATCTTAGGGTGAATATTTTTGTAGGTTCATCTGCGACAGATCTAGGCATCTACATAGTAACCCTCAGTCACTATAATCTTAATTAGAGTAAATATAGATTGTAAAATGGTCTTAATCCTTTTTTTTCTATTCACCCTTTTTTGCATCTTTTTCACTCCCCTGCCACCGATACATCGAGACATTTAGGGCAGAGAGGGAGAGCCGCCGACGAGTGTGGGCGCCAGAGCGCAGGCTATACGGTGCCAACCTCCGCTGTCAGGCAGGGTGAGACAGGCTGTACACAGGGTCAGGCACTTCCCCCGGGTGCCTCTATATATTTTACATTTTATGCATTGGTGTTGGTGTATACTCACTTGTTGTATTTACATTTTTTAGTCATTGAAATAATAAAAGTTGAAGTTTTATACATTTATATATTAGAATTCGGCGGTGATTATAAGCCGCTCTACCAAATGTCAAGGTATACCCGTATTAGAGCAGTCCCTGACTAATGTATGTAATCCCTATGTGATGTATTTAAAAACCTGGTCATATGTATAATACCTGTATGAGCAGGATTCAGAGAGAAAATGTACAATGTGGACACGCAGCATAGAACGGCTTTTATGTGCACGGCTCACAAGGAGGGGTGGAAAACTCCCTTGTCTTGTACAAATAGGAAAACAATTGATTAAAACAGAAACGTGTGAGCCGTGCACACAGCGAAGAGTGAGGAGAGCAGACTGTTATTATGTGTCTCATATAGGAAAACACCTGCTCTAAGCTGTTGTGGCAGCCTGTTCTTTTTTCCCCTGTAGGTGCCTACTTGTCAGCGTCATACAGGGAAGAAGTACGTGTCCTCCAACAAGAAATGATCTGATATCGCCACATTATCATAAATTATAACCTAAACTTTACAAGCTGATATCTCCACATTGGAGAGAGGCTTATCCATGGTTTTTTTCCCCTTTTTTTTTTTTTTTTTTTTTTTCCTATACTATGTTGTGCATAAATATGTGATTCTTCAGAATTTGTTTTAGTCTTTGCCTGATGAAGAGACGTATGTAGTCTCGAAAGCTTGCAATTTGTTACCATCTTTTCAGTTAGCCATTAAAAGGTATCAACCACTGAGGACTCTCAATTCTAAATATTTTTCTAAAAAAAAATAGAAACTATATTTTCTTTAGCTCTCAGCCATTATTCCAGGATGTGGAAGTTTAGCATGCTCATACTGGGGAAAGATCCTCTTTAAAGCTGTACTGGGGGGATTTCTGCAGTAGGTTTCCAACAGAATTAAGATGAATATAGGAAAATAATATTTGGCCTCTAAGTGACTCACAATGGGCTAATAAAAAAAAGATATATCAAAGAACTAGTTCTAGGGAATAACCTGGTAAACAAGAAGTGGAGATTACATGCTGTGTAAAACTTTATTTTATTGAGTCACATTTTCCAGTACAACAATCCGAACAGCACACCAGGAGGTCGTCCTTCCTTTACCTATGACTGGACCGGATCACAGGGAGGTTAACCCCTTAGTGACCACCAATAAATCTTTTTACTGACTTCACATACCTTGCTGTATCAGCCTTGATCGGTTTTGGCACCAACTATGGCTTCTTAGCTCCTTATATACCGTTGTCAATAGTGATTACAGCATTAAAATGGTTAATATAGTGTGGGGGTTCCCTCTTTAACGCAGTCAGCGCCCTGAGATATTGATCGTGTGGTCCTGATGTTTGCCATAGCAATTCACAGCCAAATAACGGCCTTAGCTCTGCCAGCTCTAGTAGCCTGTTCAGAAGTTAGCGACACTTCTCTATAAAAATAACATTTTTCGTGCCAATTTGTATTTAATTCCTGAAGATCACCCAAATGGTTAATAAACTACCTGACCGCAGTTTTGAATATGTTGAAGGGTTCTGTATTTAAAATGGTCTCACTTTTGGGGATTTTCCAATATATAGGTCTGCCATAGTCACTTCAAAACTGAATAGTTCCCTAAAAAAAAAGTAAGTTATGCAAATTTCCTTGAAAAAATGAAAACCTACAGCTACAATTTTAAACCTTCTAACATCCTAACAAAATAAAAGGATATTTTAATAACGGTGCTGATGTAAAGCGGACATGAGGGAAATGCTATTTAATGACTATTTTATGTGGTCTGACTGGATTAAAGGGATAATCATTCAAAGTTTGAAGATTGCTAATTTTTAGAATTTTTTTGACATGTTTCTGATGTTTTTATAAATAAATGCAAAAAATATTGACAAATTTACCGTTAACATAAAGTACAATGTGTCACAAAACAAAATCAATGAGATCTGTTGAAGAGTTTCAGAGTTATTACCACCAGGGGCGTAACTACTGCGGTCGCAGCGGACTGGACTGGCGGATCAGGATCCAGGTGGGTCAGATGCACGCCGACACCAGCAAAAGTTAAAATCTGTTGCCAAGCAGGAGATTCCTTCCGCACGGCAACAGACAGACCCAGGGCCGGTTTTAGGCAAAGTGGGGCCCCAAATGCTAACAAATTGCACCAACAAACAGAAACATTTTGGTTGTAGCTACATGCGCTGATTTCAGACCACTAAACGAGTGTGATCAACAATATTGAAGTCATTCGCCACTTGTTTCCGGCCTCTTTACACTGGCTGAGGAACAATGATGGGGACAGAATGATCACTAGTAAATCAATCTGTCCCCATACAGTATCATCTTAGCAGAATATCTACAGTTTTAACTGGGCGATGTGCTGATGAGAACAATGATTTTTGTTCCGGCATATACTGTACATACATACACCGTACATACACACAGATACACATACCGTACATACATACAGATACACATACACGTACTGTACATACACACATAGTTATATACACATATAGTATACACATACCGTACATACATATACCATACATACACACAAATACACATACATACACCGTACGTACAGATACACATACATATACCGTCATACATACACATACCGTACATACACACATGCATATACCGTACATTCACACACATATACATATACCATACATACACACAGATACACATACATACACCATACGTACACACAGATACACATACCGTACATACATACACAGACATATACCTTACATGTATACACACATACAGTTATATACACTGATAGTATACAGATACCGTACATACATATACCATACATACACACAAATACACATACATACACCGTACGTACACAGATACACATACATATACCATCATACATACACATACCGTACATACACAAATGCATATACCGTACATTCACACAAATGCCGTACACACATATACCGTACATACACACACACATATTCCGTACATACACAGATACAGTTATATACATATAGTACACACATACCGTACATACATATAAAATACACACACCCAAATACACATACCGTACATACATACATATACCGTACATACATACATATACCGTACATGCATACACATATACCGAACATACAGATACACATACACGTACCGTACATACACACATACAGTATATACACATACCGTACACACATATACATACACATATACTGTATGTACATGCACATAAACATACATATATACCATATATCCATACAAATTTATTGCACATACACAGATACACACATACTGTACATGCATACACACACACAGCCATACAACTATACCATACATACACACATATACCGTACATATATACAGATACACACACAGAAACATACACATAGAGACACACAGATACACACACACACACACATACATATACAAGCATATACATACACACATACTAATCTTGTATAGGTGGTCAGAGGAGCCCTGGATGAGGTCACATAGTTCAGCTGGAGAGGGCTGCAGACCCCACTGTGGGGGATGGGGCACAGAGCAGACAGCACTGATATCAGCCCCCTGGTGCTGTCCCGTGCAGTGAGCCTCCGTGCAGTGAGCCTCCTCCCCCATCTCTTCTCTGTGAGGAGACGCTGCAGCCTGCTCTGAACAGAACAGTGGAGGGAGCAGAAGACCCCCTGTAAGTCCTGCTCTTCCTCCATGATGGCTCTATGTGCTGTGCTGTGGGGCCCCTGACTGTAGGTGAGCACTCACCATTAGGACACGCCATGCAGGAGGACAGACGGCAGCCAGTGAGCGCTCTCCTCAGTCTGGTCACTGTGAGGTAAGGAAAGCGTTCATTGGCCAGCGTCTCTCCCTGCATGACACGCCCCCTTTTTGATCTCCTGCACTTCGCGCCCGCTCTCTCCCTGGCACCCGGTGTTCCATGATTACAGGAGGGAGTGAGAGGGGCCCGATCCTGCATGATACCGGGCCTGCCTGCAGGGGCCCCCCTCCACCTCTGGGCCCCGGAGCAGTGCCATCAGCAGTATGTCTGCCCCTGGCTGGGGGCCCCTAGGGCAGCGGGGGCCCCAGGCAGCTGCCTAGTCTGCCTGCCCCTAACACCGGCCCTGGACAGACCTGCCCTCCAAGCAGTAGCGTAGCTACCGGGGGACAGAGGGCGGTGACCCAGGGCCCCGCCCTCTGAGCGGGCCCACCCGGAGCTATGCTACTGTAACTGTATCGGTGTGCACAGTTATATTCTGCGGCAGAGCAGGGAGACATGATCTCCCTGCTCTGTCGCCGTCCACTGTGCGGCCCCTGAGGAGGCGGTGGGGGCCCTGTGCCAGCAGTGCGCCCCCGCCTGTCATTGTAGGGTCAGCTTGATGAAAGAGGGAGCATTACACTCCTTGTCCCATCATCCCCCTGTCAGCGTTTGACATCACCAACGCTGACACAGGGAGTAGCGATGACGTCAGTACTCAGAGCACCGTGGGAACAAGGAGGAAGAAAGGTGAGTATTGTTTTTTTATTTTTTTTATTGGGTGCTTTATATTATACAGGCTGACTAATGGGGGTGCAATATACTATACAAACTGCCTAATGTGGTGCATTATACTATACAGGCTGCCTAATGGGGGTGCATTATACTTTACAGACTGCCTAATGGGGGTGCATTATATTGTACTGACTGCCTAATGGGGGTGCAATATACTATACAGGCTGCCTAATGGGGGTGCATTATATTGAACCGGCTACCTAATCGGGGTGCAATATACTATACAGACTGCCTAATGGGGTGCATTATACTATACAGGCTGCCTAATGGGGGTGCATTATACTTTACAGACTGCCTAATGGGGGTGCATTATACTATACAGACTGCCTAATGGGGGTGCATTATACAGTACCGGCTGCCTAATGGGGGTGCATTATACTATACAGGCTGCCTAATGGGGGTGCATTATACTATACAGACTGCCTAATGGGGGTGCATTATACAGTACTGGCTGCCTAATGGGGGAGCATTATACTGTACTGGCTGCCTATGGGGAGTGCTTTATACTGTACAGGCCTATGGGGAGTGCATTATACTATACAGGCCTTTGGGAAATGTATTATACTTGCCTATAGGGAGTGCATTATACTATAAAGGCCTATAGGGAGTGCATTATACTATACAGGCCTATGGGGAGAACATTATACTATACAGGCCTATAGGGAGTGCATTATATTATACAGGCCTATGGGGAGAACATTATACTATATAGGCCTATGGGGAATGTATTATACTATACAGGCCTATGGGGAGTGCATTATACTATGCAGGCCTATGGGGAATGCGTTATACTATGCAAGCCTATGGGGAATGTATCATACTATACAGGCCTATGGGAGTGCATTATACTATACAGGCCTATGGGGAGTGCATTATACTATACAGGCCTATGGGGAATGCATTATACTATATGGAGGCCTATGGGGAATGTATTATACTATATTGAAGGCTATTTGGCACATCTATATATATAATTGTCTAAGGGTTTTTCCGTCTGTCTGTCTGTCTGTCTGTCTGTCTGTCTGTCTGTCTGTCTGTCTGTCTGTCTGTCTGTCTGTCTTTCTGTCTGTCTGTCCTGGAAATCACTCCATATAAGGTATGGTCTACAAACAGGATACCTTATATGGAGTGGTCGGCGGTTTGTAGACCATACCTTATATGGAGTGGTCGGCGGTTTGTAGACCATACCTTATATGGAGTGGTCGGCGGTTTGTAGACCATACCTTATATGGAGTGGTCGGCGGTTTGTAGACCATACCTTATATGGAGTGGTCGACGGTTTGTCGGGCGGCCTCGACCAATCAGAGATGGGCACAGCATGGCGACGATGATGTCATAATGGTTGCCATGGCGACGATGATGTCATAAAGGTTGCCTCGACCAATCAGCGACGGGCACAGTCTGCCGCGAATCACATACTACGGGGACATGCATATTCTAGAATACCCGATGCATTAGAATCGGGCCACAGTCTAGTTATACTATATGGAGGCTATCTAGGGGCCATCATACAGTGTGGGGATTACAGTGAAGGGGCCATCACATGGTGTTGGGGCCATCAAGCTGTTTGGGGGCTACTAAGGGGTCAGTATACTGTGTGGGTGGTACTATACAGTGAGGCGGCATTATACTATGCTACGTATGCCCGCTGAAATACGATTTTTCGCAACCAGAAACAACAGAACTCAGCCTGACATAACAGACTTTATTAACTTTTTTTAGGGTTTTGTATAGTTTAAAAAAAAAAAAAAGAACAAGGCTAGCAGACAGAACTATGAAACTTATGCCTGTCAAGCTTCGATCTTTCCACCACAGATACAACAGGCCTCAGTCTGACATAACAGACTGTCTTAAATTTAATGGGGGTTTTGTAGAATTTTTTTACATGCAAAATAGTGCTGTATATAATGCCCAAACTTGGAGCACGCAGATATGAGGCCTGTCACAGAAGTACCACACTGCCAAATATGTGTCCTATATTTTTATTTTAATGAAAAATAGTGCTGGATATAATTAGAGTATCAGACAGCAAAAACAGTAGCAAAACGGCTATAGGAACACATACGTAGCATAGTTCTGTGTACTAGCCTTGTGCCACTCTTTTTTTTGTGTGTTTTAAATTCACCAAAAAGCCCCCAAAAATGTAATACAGTGTGTCATGTCAGGCTGAGGCCTGGTGTTTGTGTTTGAAAAATCGTAGATTTGCAGGCATACTGATCAGATATCATTTAGCTCCAAATAAATACATTTGTGTTGAGCTTTTGAAATAGTGCAGTAGTCCATTTAAAATGGGCAGGGCAAGGCAAAGGATGGGGAAGTGGATGTGATGCTGATGGTGCATGCAGAAGACGAGGCCATGGCCTAGGTGAAAGTGGGCCACAACAAAGACCCACATCTTCTCGCTTGACCTTCCTGTCCCAGTTTCTAGGGGACAACAGCACATCAATATTGAAGCCAGAGTAGTGTGAAACAGTTGTTGGTTGGATAGCGGATAACGCCTCCAGACACTTAGCCACCACCACCATGTCTTCCACACGGTCAAGTCTGAGTAGCCATGAGTGTGGCCCGGATATTCATCACCCTGATCCTCCTTCCTTCCACCATGCTGAGTGCCATGAGACAACTGATCCCACACTTGGACACTCTGAAGAGCTGTTCAGTTTTCTGTTTCAGTTTGACCGGACTCTCGACCGGTCAACTTGAAGTGGGGACAGATGAGGTCGCATGTAGAGCTGCCCAAAGCTTTGACCAGCCTCGGTCACATGAAGGCGATGTTGGGAAAGTGTCACAAGAGGTGGACGATGATGAGACACAATTGCCAGAAAGTCAAGAGGAGGAGCAGGGTGCGGATGTGGAAAACGAAGTGGTGGATGACATAGTGACTGACCCAACCTGGCAGGAGGACATGCATAGTGAGGAGAGCAGCACACATGGGGAAGGAGGCATATCCCCCAACAGGCAGGAAGAAGCAGTGGTGGCCACAAACAGAAGGCGTGCATCCATTCCCCGTACCACCAACATGAGATCTTCCCGAGTCTGGCTATTTTTTAAAGACTCTGCCGATAACCCCAAACAGGCCATTTGCAGCACCTGCCATGCCCGCATCAGCAGGGGTAGTAAAACAACGAGCCTGACCACCACCAGCATGATCAGGCACATGGCAGCAAAGCACCCGACTTTGTGGACCGAACCCCAGGCTCCAGGAACACTGTCTGCAGGTGACACCACTGCTTCTTCAACTGTTTTGCGAAGAATCCAATCCCCAGTCCATGTGAAGATGCCCCTAGCCCTGCACCTGTTGTTGCCCACAGTCAAACAGCACCATCATCAAGCCCATCCACGTCCTTGTCCCAGCACAGCCTTCAGTTGTCTATACCACAGTCTTTGGAAAGCAAGCGGAAAAACCCAGCCAATGCCCCACAGGCCAGTCCTGAATTGTAACATTTCTCTTCTGCTTGCTCTCGAAATGTTGCCTTTTAGGCTCGCTGAGACAGAAGCTTTCCGCAACCAACCTGATGGCGGCGGCTGTCCCAAGGTTCTCTGTCCCCAGTCGGCACTATTTCTCCCGGTGTGCCATACTAGCATTACACCAGCATGTGTCCCACAACATTACTCGTGCCCTCACCAATGCTGTTACAGGGAAAGTCTAACCATTAACACGTGGACAAGTGCTTGTGGGCAGGGACGATACATCCCACTGAAGGCACACTGGGTTAACATAGTGGAATCCGGGACCCAGTCGGACCTTGGGATGGAACACTTCCTCCCCACGCCGAGGATTGCGGGCCCTACGTCAATCACGGTTGCCCCCACAGTCTTCAGCTCCTGCACCTCCTCCTCCTCCTCTTCATCCTCCATCTCTGAAATCAACACATCAGTCAGAAGCTGGAAGCACTGCAGCACTGCCTTAGTCAAGCGTCAACAGGCTGTGCTGAAGCTAATCTGCATAGGTGACAAACCGCACAATGCAGAACAGTTGTGGACAGCACTGAAAGAGCAGTCAGATATTTGGATAATACCGCTGAACCTACAGTCAGGCATGGTCGTGTGTGACAATGGCCGTAACCTGGTGGCGGCTCGGAGGCAAGGTGAGCTCCCACACGTACCTTGCTTGGCCCATGTGCTTAACCTCATGGCTCAACGTTTTCTGAAAAGCTACCCAGAGCTGCCAGATCTGCTAGTGAAAGTACGCCATCTGTTTGCCCATTTTAGAAAGTCAGCTACAGCTTCAGCCACCCTTGCCGTGCTTCAGCAGCGTTTGCAACTTCCAGCTCACCGACTGGTGTGTGATGTCCCCACATGGTAGATCATGAGTAAGACTTCATAGTTGAAACGCGTTGATCCTCCTCACTGGTGTGCCAGGTGTTTGCTATGTAAATATTTTTCTTTTTGAAGAACTATTTATTGCTTTAGTTGTCTAATAAAGTCTCACAAAGTCTGAACTGCCTCCACCTCCAGCTGGATCATTTCTCTTTTTGTCTTCATTTGCTGTGGGCGCTCACCCCGAACCGTGCTGGGCGTTGGCAGGTCTGGGGATTTCGTGTAAGACCGGTAAGCTGACTACATTCCTTTTTTCTTTTGTTAGACATATGTACCATCCTACAAAACTTTGAGGACTGCAGCAAGATGGTTAGCGGCGATGGCGCCATAATTAGCGTCACCATCCCCCTTCTCAGCATTCTGAAAACCTCTCTGCTCACAATTAAAGAGGATGCATTGCAGGCAGAGCATGAGGACATGGAGCAAGGAACCATACAGGGGGATTACACTCAGCCCAGCCTCATGTCTTCTTAACGTGGATTGGTAGGCAATAAGGAGGAGGAGGAGGAAGAACAGGAGCTACTTTCATGCGCTATAGACGGTACTACAAGTACAGCTGTCATACTGTCTATTCAGCGGGGATGGCCTGAGGACAGGGAGCAGGAGATTTGGTCTGTTGGTTCTTATCCTCATCCTCATCACCCAGAACCAGGGTGAACGTGCTCTGTACTGTTATAGGCCGGTGAATTTTGGGCAAGGGGGTTGTGATGGCACTAGTTTATTAAAAAACATACCCCCCATTGGGGAATTGTTTGTCAGCTCATGCCCTCCATTACAAGTCTCAGAGACCCACACCCCTACATTGGGCCTACTTCTTAACTTTGTTTCCTGCAATGTCTCTTCCTTATCTCCGATGACATGACCTTGGTGAACGTGCTCTGTACTGTTATAGGCCACAGAATTTTGAGCAAATGGGGCTGTGATGGCAATAGTATATTTTTAGAAAAAGGTACCCCCCATTGGTGAAACCACATCATTGTTAGCAAAGACTTCATAACATTTGTGTACCGTAAAGAGCTCACTTTAAAAGCTCCTTTTTGTGTTGCCTGGTTGCTCACATTGGACACAATACACTTCATATAAATTTGATAAAGCAATGCTGTTAGTGTGGCTCAGTAATTCATTACAAATATTTCTTTGTCCACTATATTAGTTTCTCTCCTCGAGAGCCATAACTTTGGCTGCATCAAATGTACAAATGGCGTATATACAAATGGCGATTTGGAATCCAGATTAAAATACTGTATACTGAATGCATTCAGACAATTACATAGCTGCATTTCTTGTAAAACATTTACAGATGTGACAGACAATGCTCATAGTGACACGATCTTTTTAAATGTTTGTTTATTCACTTCACAAACAGTTCTAAGCCTCTATATGTTTTCTGTTTGTCATTGTAAAACATTAAGGTTTACTGAAACTCTACCTGTGGTGGTTTGATCTAAATCCTTGTGGCTTTTATTTTCTAGGGGTTTATGGCCCCTCGTCTGATGACTCCATGATATCTCAGTTTCATCCAACCTTGAAAAGTGGCCACTTGAAGGTCTGGTTGAAAATAGAGTGACTACATAGTGTAAATCACTATATAAGACCAGAGAAACATGACTAAGACAGATGCCAAAACTGGGGTACCTGTACATGTACAGTGTGCTGATACCTGCATAATTGGGGACGCCCATGCAGTATAGGTAATCTCCCAGGGGTTCTCTGTCTTGTTGTTGCTTCTCTGATATTCCAGACGGATGATGTTTAAAAGCCTCTTGGTGATGATCTAAGTATACAGTATGTAGTTAATCTTCATATATACGTAATCAGTATATTTATGTAATCCTTATATGTACTTATTAACCTTTGTATGTTAACATATCCAAAAGTGTACGCACTCACACTATTCAATCATACTATTCCTTGAATTTTGTAGTTTGCAATAAAATTGTGTTGTATTGCAAATATTTGCCTTATTTAAAGCCGTATCTGAACCTTAGTGTTAAAAACGTGTCAAATAAAATAGCAAAATTCTCCTGTAAATAATTCTGCAAAGAGGGAACCATCATACCATTAAAAAATATGAGTGCATTTTCATGGGCCCATCCAGTATGTGGGTTCCAAGGTGTAATGGGGTGCATATGACTGACTATGCAGCAGGGCTGGCCTTGCCGCCAATGTGTAAAACAAAGGAGTATGGAGTACAAAATGCATATAGTGAAGTGGATTTTCACGGGCCTATCCAGTATGTGGGTTCAAAGGCTTATTGGGGGGCATATGAATTGGTAGCAGGACAGGCCTTGAATTCAATGCAACACTTTTTCAGGAGTCCCCCCTGGATATCTTATGACAGGGGCATTGTGGTGCGTCATAATTCTTGGCAGCCCATCCTCTCACAGCATAGGCTACAACAGCTTAGGAGACCCACTTTTTAATAATGGCCCTTTAAGAAGATTAATGCCGCCTGATGCACCAGTAAAAATAGGCTCTGTTAAGAGTCCCTCCTTCATAAATGAAACAAGATGGGTCTGCGTATGTGTCACACACCACATGGCCCGCTAGGGGTGTTAAATGTTACAATGACATTTCCCAGTGAATGCATTTGTAGAGGTTGAAAGCAATGTTAAAGTTGAAAAACGCTTCAAAAACGCTGCGTCTGAACTAAGCCTAAGTGGGGGAGGAAATTTTCGGTCTGGGGTTAAATATTGGCCTTACAGGCAAGTCATTAACCTGCAAAGGACGTACCCTGACATATATCCCAGAAAAAAAACGCTTTGGTTTTGTTTTAATGTGTTTTTTGTGGCATCGGGACAAATGTCATGAATCTCGGAAAAAATTGATTAAAGCTGTGAACTAGGAGTTAGGAATGCTTCCAGGGGCGATCCCCATGAGGTCCCTGTGTCATTTGAGCAGCGTTTCCATCATTTTCAGACGTTTTTAGACCTTTAAAAAACCCTGGGGGGATCATGGTAAAAATTCTCGGGTCTCCCATAGACTTACATTGGGCTCGTTGTTCTGGCCGAGTACCCAAGTATTCCAATCTGCTTGACCCGAGCAACGAGCACCCGAGCATTTTAGTGCTCGCCCATCACTATTGATATTTTTTTTGCCAAATATTATCCAGGACATTGAGCTGGTCATTTTGAGTACTAGTGGTCCAGGGTACCTCTTTTCAAATTGAAAGTGTGTCTGTAACTGGGAAGGAATGGGATAAGTGTCTGTAACTGGGAAGGAATGGGAGAAGAATCTGTAACTGGGAAGGAATGGGAGAAGTGTGTGTGTGACTGGGAAGGAATGGGAGAAGTGTGTCTGTAACTGGGCAGGAATGGGAGAAGTGTGTGTGTAACGGAAGGAATGGGAGAAGTATCTGTACCTGGGAAGGAATGGGAGAAGAATCTGTAACTGGGAAGGAATGGGAGAAGTGTGTCTGTACCTGGGAAGGAATGGGAGAAGTGTGTCTGTACCTGGGAAGGAATGGGAGAAGTGTGTGTGTAACTGGGAAGGAATGGGAGAAGTGTGTGTAACTGGGAAGGAATGGGAGAAGTGTGTGTGTAACTGGGAAGGAATGGGAGAAGTATCTGTAACTGGGAAGGAATAGAAGTGTGTGTAACTGGGAAAGAATGGGAGAAGTGTGTGTGTAACTGGGAAGGAATGGGAGAAGTGTGTGTAACTGGGAAAGAATGGGAGAAGTGTGTGTGTAACTGGGAAGGAATGGGAGAAGTATCTAACTGGGAAGGAATAGAAGTGTGTGTAACTGGGAAAGAATGGGAGAAGTGTGTGTAACTGGGAAGGAATGGGAGAAGTGTGTCTGTAACTGGGAAGGAATGGGAGAAGTGTGTGTAACTGGGCAGGCATGGGAGAATGTGTGTAACTGGGAAGGAATGGGAGAAGTGTCTGTACCTGGGAAGGAATGGGAGAAGTATCTGTAACTGGGATGGAATGGGAGAAGTGTGTCTGTAACTGGGAAGGAATGGGAGAAGTAACTAACTGGGAAGGAATGGGAGAAGTGTGTGTAACTGGGAAAGAATAGAAATGTGTGTAACTGGGAAGGAATGGGAAAAGTGTGTGTAGCTGTGGAGGATGACTGGAGGAGAGATGAGAGCAGACTGGAGCTGGCTGGGAGGTGGTGAGAAGTCGTCACAGCATCTGTCAATGAGTGAAGATAAATCAGAAGAAATAGACGCAGAGCTGTGGATGTGATCTATGGTGGTATGAAGCCGCGGAGACCCCTGTAGTCTCTGCACTTGATGTAATGCCTTCCAGCCTTTCTGACACCGCTGCCTTATGCAGAAATGATAGGAGGAGACTGCAGATATTGAGGCCATCAAAATCCTTTGTGGGGTAATTACTGTGTCCTGTGGGTCCCCACGCCATAGACGCCCGAGGTGCCTCTGCCCCCATGAGGACCACAAATCATGTACACATTCTACCTCCTGGGATAGAGAATAACCTGCTGGTACATAATCCACCCCAGGTATAGCTGATAGCAGAACATTGGCCCCGGCCCCCCAGGGAGCTCATCACTGGTTACCCAGGTCCCGAATGTGCACCAGGGTGCTGAGGAGACATCTCAGCCACATGGGGGGATCTAGTGTCAGTCATTATTAGTGACCCCTGACAGGATGTGAACCAGGGTGCTGAGGAGACATATCGGCCACAGGGGGGATCTAGTCTCAGTCATTATTAGTGTCCCCTGACAGGATGTGCACCAGGGTGCTGAGGAGACATATTGGCCACAGGGGGATCTAGTCTCAGTCATTATTAGTGTCCCCTGACAGGATGTGCACCAGGGTGCTGAGGAGACATATCGGCCACAGGGGGGATCTAGTCTCAGTCATTATTAGTGACCCCTGACAGGATGTGCACCAGGGTGCTGAGGAGACTTATCGGCCACAGGGGGGGATCTAGTCTCAGTCATTATTAGTGTCCCCTGACAGGATGTGCACCAGGGTGCTGAGGAGACTTATCGGCCACAGGGGGGGATCTAGTCTCAGTCATTATTAGTGACCCCTGACAGGATGTGAACCAGGGTGCTGAGGAGACATATCGGCCACAGGGGGGATCTAGTCTCAGTCATTATTAGTGACCCCTGACAGGATGTGCACCAGGGTGCTGAGGAGACTTATCGGCCACAGGGGGGGATCTAGTCTCAGTCATTATTAGTGTCCCCTGACAGGATGTGCACCAGGGTGCTGAGGAGACTTATCGGCCACAGGGGGGGATCTAGTCTCAGTCATTATTAGTGACCCCTGACAGGATGTGAACCAGGGTGCTGAGGAGACATATCGGCCACAGGAGGATCTAGTCTCAGTCATTATTAGTGACCCCTGACAGGATGTGCACCAGGGTGCTGAGGAAACATATCGGCCACAGGGGGGATCTAGTCTCAGTCATTATTAGTGTCCCCTGACAGGATGTGCACCAGGGTGCTGAGGAGACCTATCGGCCACAGGGGGGGATCTAGTCTCAGTCATTATTAGTGACCCCTGACAGGATGTGCACCATGGTGCTGAGGAAACATATCGGCCACAGGGGGATCTAGTCTCAGTCATTATTAGTGACCCCTGACATGATGTGCACCAGGGTGCTGAGGAGACATATCGGCCACAGGGGGGATCTAGTCTCAGTGATTATATAGTGACCCCTGACAGGATGTGTACCAGGCTGCTGAGGAGACATATCGGCCACAGGGGGGATCTAGTCTCAGTGATTATATAGTGACCCCTGACAAGGATGTGTACCAGGGTGCTGAGGAGACATATCGGCCACAGGGGGGATCTAGTCTCAGTGATTATATAGTGACCCCTGACAGGATGTGTACCAGGGTGCTGAGGAGACATATCGGCCACAGGGGGGATCTAGTCTCAGTGATTATATAGTGACCCCTGACAGGATGTGTACCAGGCTGCTGAGGAGACATATCGGCCACAGGGGGGATCTAGTCTCAGTGATTATATAGTGACCCCTGACAAGGATGTGTACCAGGGTGCTGAGGAGACATATCGGCCACAGGGGGGATCTAGTCTCAGTGATTATATAGTGACCCCTGACAGGATGTGCACCAGGGTGCTGAGGAGACATATCGGCCACAGGGGGGATCTAGTCTCAGTGATTATATAGTGACCCCTGACAGGATGTGTACCAGGGTGCTGAGGAGACATATCGGCCACAGGGGGGATCTAGTCTCAGTCATTATTAGTGTCCCCTGACAGGATATGCACCAGGGTGCTGAGGAGACATATCGGCCACAGGGGGATCTAGTCTCAGTCATTTTAGTGACCTCTTACTATTGCTGCAGTGTTCCATTTACGGCCTTAGACCTATAGTCCAGACTGCAGTATGTACCAGTCGCCCGCAGTGCTGTAATATGCAATGGGTTGTTCTGAAGGAAATAGCCCGGGTGCTGAGCTAGGAAGTATGACATAGAAAGAGTTAATTATGGCCCGTGCAGCCAGAAAGGGAAGAAGAAGAGGGAAGTAACCATGAAGGAAGAAATAGAGACTGCAGCCATGTAAAATGTTGGTCTTGTGGGTAAAAAAGGACGTTTTTCTTTCAAATGTTCTACATAAATCAGCAGCTACTATCCTGAACCCCCCATAGGAAACTGGCCATCCAGATGTCTCCCTGCGCCCCGTTGTCACCCACCCCCCAGGGAACCACACTCACTATACACATTTCCCAAGGGAGGGACAAACTGTTTCATTCATGAAAGACCCTGGAACAACCCATACAGTATTAACCCTTCACCCCTGGGCCATTTTCCATTTTTGCTCCCATTCTTCCCAGAGTCATAACTTTTTTTATTTTTCTGCCAATATTGCCATGTGAGGGCTTGTTTTTTGCGGGACAAGTTGTAGTTTTGAACGACACCATTGGTTTTAACATATCGTGTACTGAAAAATTGGAAACAAATCCAAATGCGGTGAAACTGAAAAAAAGTGCCATTCCACAATTGATTGATTTATTTATTGCCATGCCACAACTATGCAGGTAGATGCACGCTCCACTAGATGGCAGTTCCTCTCTTGAGGAAGGTTCATCCGAAACGTACGTCGGGAGGTCTGGGGACGCCAGGGCCCTTTTGTCCAGCACCTACCTTTTATATGGTATGTTAACTGCATTAATACTTTGATTTTGCTGTTGTTTTCCCTCTGTTTTGACCCCCATGGCTGGGTTTCACTTCATTTGGGAGGGCTAATTACCTAGGCTTGAGCATTGCATTATGATCTACTCCACCTGCTGGATTATAGGTGCTGTGTCGTTCCCTCACCATGCAATCACGGCTGTGTAGCCGATTTTAACCCTTTAATGTCACTTTTGACCTGTTGTGTATTTATATTCTAATAAAGCTTGTATTTATATTACCTTTTGGACCAGTACACCATTTTTTCGTGGTATCTTAGATGGCAGTAGAGTGGAGGGAAGACTGCAACACTTGCCAGAGCAGATCGGCAGTGCTGCCGCGAGGCCACCACCAGGTGGCAATAGGATAGTCATACAAGCCGCGTCAAAAACCAGGAGAGTAACGTATTACAAACGGGAAAATCAGCTCAGAGTCAGAGACGCGCCAGAGGGTCAATACCAGACGGAAGCAGAAGTACCAGCAGCAAAAGACAGGTCAGAGACAAAGCCGAGTCAAGTACCAGAGAGTCCAAACACAAAGGGAAAACACTGAGTCGGAATGGGGGAAGGGGAATAAACAGACATGGGAACAGTCAGGGATCGCAGCAGGACAAATCAGGATATAACCAGTGAGCTACTCACACCGTAGGCAGAAGCTATAACTGACACCACCTTTAGGATGCAATGGAACTAAATAGCAAACTTGAACCCAGACTGAAGCAGAGCAAAGGTAACCCTTGACATGATCAGCCCGGGAAAAGGACAGACAGGACTAAAACCCGGACCGGATCATGACAGTACCCTCCTCTCAAGGGGGGCCACCGGACCCCAGGTTTACCAGGATAACGTGCATGAAATGCCCGAACTAGACAATCAGCATGGACAGAACGCACTGGAACCCAAGATCGCTCCTCAGGACATAACCTCTCCAATGAACCAAGTGCAGAAGTGTATTGTGAACCCTACGAGAATCGACAATCCATTCAACTTCAAACCCCTTGATGAATTTTTGATAATAATTGGCGAAACCCAGAAAACGTTGCAGACCCTTGAGGTCTCTGGGTTGCACCCAATCAACAATGGCCAGTACCTTTCCGGGATCCATCCAAAGCCCATTGGCAGAAAGGATGAACCCCAGAAAGGAAAGCTCTTGGACACAAAACAAATTTCTAGGATTTACCGAACAGAGAATTTCCCTGTAACTTACAAAGAACAGCACATAAATGGCCAATGTGGGATTCCTTGTCAGGAGAGAAAACAAGGATATCGTCCAGGTATACAATCATAAAGCACCAGATAAAATCAGAAAAAACATCATTCATGAAGTTCTGAAACACTGCAGGTGCGTTTGTGAGACCGAAGGGCATGACCAAATTTTCAGACAGACCTTCGGAGGTGAGAAAAGCTGTTTTCCACTCATACCTTTCCCAAATGCGGATAAGGTTATATGCTCCCCTGAGATCAAGTTTAGCCCCAGACAATTGGTTATAAAAATCTGGAATGAGTGGGAGAGGGTAGGTATTTCTCACTGGAATTTTATTTAGTTCTTGAAAATCGAGGCACGAGCGTAAACCACCGTCTTTTTTTCTTAACAAAAAAGAATCCAGCGGTCACAGGAGAGACAGTGGGATGGATGTGACCTTTGCGTAGACTATCAGAGATATAGTTTTTCATAGCAGTACTTTCCAAGCCAGAAAGATTGTACAAACGGGCCTTGGGCAATTTAGAACCCAGAATAAAATTAATAGTACAATCATAAGGACAATGTGGTGGCAAGACCTGAGCCTCTTTTTTGGAAAGCACGTAATCAAAATCTTTCAGTTACTCTGGAATGCCCTCCAGAATAATGGCAGACACAAAAACAGCAGAAAGACAACCATTGGAACCATTAGGACCCCATTTAACAATATCACGAGATCCCCAGTCTATAACAGGATTATGCCTCTGTAACCAGGGGAACCCCAACACCAGTCCTGCAGGAAGATTATTCATAACATGAAATTTGTTCCTGGTGCAAGGAATCCACCTTGAGGAGGAACTCCTCAGAGACAAACTTAAGGACATTTTGAGCCAACGGTGTCTTATCAATGGCAATGATATGGATGGGAGTCTCTAGCCTAACTTTCCCTAACTTTAACTTGGACACCAGACTAGAGTCAATGAAGTTCATGGAAGATCCACAGTCCACGAAAGCTGAAGTAGATGCTTAACTACCTCCATAACACAGTTCCACCTCTAACAAAAGTTTTTGAAATTATGAAAATGGTACCTGAGAGTCTGGGTGACCTCCTCGACAATAAACCAGACTCAGAAGCGTGTTAATCGACCGACAAGAGGGGCAGTCCTTCCAATATCCCGGATCTCCACAATAAAAACATAATTTCCCATCACATTGTCGCTTCCTCTCTTCCTTGAAGTTGGCGGCACCAACCTCCATGGTCTCCGTAAATGGCATCACCTCAGACTTAGCAGGCAATACAGGAATCTCTCGCTTGATAATTCCTCTTTCCCGTAATCTCCAGTCCATGCGAATGGCCTCCTCCAGGGAACAGGGTGGCTGATGGAGGACCCAGAGCATCCTTGAGATGTTCCGAAAGTCCTCTCCTGAACTGGCATTTTAAAGCAGAGTCATCCCAGGTTAGAGGACCCTCCTGGGGCAGCAAAATAATTATTCCCACTGTGATGCAGTGACCCCCGTTACAGCTAGGGGGCTCTGTGTGTGCTGCTGAGGATATGCATGGAAGCGTATCTGTGGTTATAATGATGGTGTAACAGTGACTGGCAGAATTGTAAATGGCCGATATGTGTTGCAGAGGAAGTCTGCGCTGTAAGCCTGAAGTAATGTTGTTCTAGGACCTGTAGTCCCACAAGTGTTTGTATAATTGTGAAGGGAGACTTGCAGGGCTACTTATGAGAGTTGGGAGGGTCAAACTAGCCACACACCTCCCATCTATGGGAGTGGTTACAACTACATAATGTGACCATAGTGTGGTCACATGGTTCCTGTGTATGGACCTGAATGTTCTCTGTAATGGAGAGTGTGAGATCCTGGCCGGCTTGTGTGTTGGGAGGTCCTGTGTGTGGACTGGATCCCTGAATAGCGCACTGTAAGACTGTGGATCTGAAGACTGGTGTGTTGGTAGATCCTGGGAGTAGGATTGGATCCCTGAACAGCGCACTTAGAGACTTGTGTGTTGGACGGTCCCAGGTGGGAACGGACGTCCTGAACAGCACATGCAGTGGTGTTGTGAATTCGGTTTGTGGGCTCCCCCGGTGGTCTGTTATGGTAGTGTCTCTTATGTGCCTTCCTCCATCTCTGATTACCTGTCGCCACCCTCTTGGGGAGTTTCCTATTTAAGGCTGCTTGGCTGTTAGTCACATGCCGGCCAACAATGTGCTAGTAGCATTCTGTTGCATTCACCTGCCTCAAGTTCCAGTTCAGCTAAGTTGAATTTTGTTTCTTGTCTTGCTATTTTTGTCCAGCTATCTGCAATGTGACTCTTCAGTGCTGGAAGCTCTTGTGGACAGAAAATTACTACTCCAGTGGCATGAGTTGTCACTGGAGTTTAAAGTAATTTCTGGATGGTGTTTTTGAATAGTGATTTTTAGGTCGACCGTGAAGTAACTCTTTCCTGTCCTTCTGCTATCTAGTAAGCGGACCTCACTGTGCTAAATCTGCTGTTCATCCTACGTATGTCATTTCCTCTGAACTCACCGTCAATATCTGTGGGGGCCTACTATCATCTTTTGGGGTTCCTCACTGGAGGTAAGGCAGGCCTGTATGTTCCTCTTATAGGGGTAGTTAGATCTCCGGCTGGCGCGTGGTGTCTAGGGCATCGTAGGTACATCCCCCGGCTACTGTAAGTGTTGGGTCAGGTTCAGGTCACGGTCGACCTTAGTTTCCATCACCCGAGAGCTAGTCCGTTTTGTATTTTTTTCCCATGGTCATTGGGGTAACCATAACAGTTTGGCCGGCCAGTAAAAAATCTATGTGTTAAAATATGCACTAAAGTAGGAAGGAGAAGAAAAGGTTTTTTTTTTTTTTCTGTGTTTGAAAGTGCACCTTAGTTTGATCATTTGTATTCCTTGCTTAAACTGCAGTCTTCAGCCTTTTTTTTTTTTCTCCTCTCCTCTTAACCTCTGAATGCTTGGGTTACACCCATTTGAAACATGGATCCACAGAGTTTAGTTGCGGGTTTGAATAACCTTGCGACAAAAGTACAGAACCTACAAGATTTTGTTATACGTGCTCCAATGTCTGAACCTAAGATTCCTCTGCCTGAATACTTTACCGGAGACAGATCCCGGTTTTTGAGTTTCAGAGAAAATTGCAAATTGTTTTTGTCTCTGAGATCTCACTCTGCTGGTGATCAGACTCAACAAGTTAAAATTGTTATCTCTCTACTGCGCGGCGACCCACAAAGTTGGGCATTTGCATTATCGCCAGGGGATCCTGCGTTGTTAAATGTAGATGCGTTTTTTCAGGCTTTGGGGTTGCTTTATGAAGAACCTAATTTGGAGATTTTGGCTGAGAAAGCCTTGATAGCTCTTTCCCAAGGGCAAGATGAAGCTGAGATATACTGCCAGAAATTCCGTAAATGGTCGGTGCTTACTAAATGGAATGAGTGCGCTTTAGCAGCTAATTTCAGAGAAGGTCTCTCTGATGCCGTGAAGGATGTCATGGTGGGGTTCCCTGTGCCTACAGGTCTGAATGATGCCATGAAATTGGCTATCCAGATTGATCGGCGTTTGCGGGAGCGCAAATCTGTGCACCATATGGCGGGGTCTTCTGAGGAAGAATCTGTGCACCATATGGTGGTATCTTCTGAGCAAAAACCTGTGCACCATATGGCGGTGTCTTCTGAGCAAAGACCTGTGCACCATTTGGCGGTGACCTCTGAAAAGGCATTGGAGCATATGCAATGCGATCGTGTTTTGTCTAGAGGCGAACGTCAAAATTACAGGCGCAAAAATGGATTGTGCTTCTACTGTGGAGATCCAGCTCATGTTATATCAGCATGCTCTAAACGTATAAATAAGGTTGATAAAAAGGTTGATAAATCTTTTTCTACAGGTACCTTGCAGTCAAAATTTCTTTTGTCCGTGACATTGATTTGTACCTTATCATCTGTGACTGTGAATGCTTATGTGGATTCTGGCGCCGCTCTGAGTCTCATGGATTGGTCCTTTGCCAAGCGTTGTGGGTTTGATTTGGAGCCGTTGGAAGTTTCTATTCCCCTGAAGGGTATTGATTCTACACCTTTGGCTAGCAATAAACCACAATATTGGACACAAGTGACTATGCGTCTTACCCCAGACCATCAGGAGATTATTCGTTTCCTTGTATTATATAACCTACATGATGTCTTAGTGCTTGGATTACCATGGTTACAGATTCATAATCCCGTCTTGGACTGGAAATCTATGTCTGTGTTGAGCTGGGGATGTCGGGGTATTCATGGGGATGCACCTTTGGTTCCTATTTCTTCATCTACTCCCTCTGAGATCCCAGCATTTCTGTCAGATTTTTATGATGTCTTTCAAGAGCCTAAAGTTGATTCTCTCCCTCCCCACAGAGAGTGTGACTGCGCTATTGAATTGATCCCCGGTAGTAAGTTTCCTAAGGGTCGCTTGTTTAATTTGTCTGTACCTGAACATACTGCTATGCGGGAGTATATCAGAGAATCCTTGGAAAAGGGTCATATTCGCCCCTCGTTGTCTCCACTAGGGGCAGGATTTTTCTTTGTAGGTAAAAAGGATGGTTCATTGAGACCTTGTATCGACTATCGACTTTTGAATAAGATTACAGTTAAATACCAGTACCCGTTACCTTTACTGACTGATCTGTTTGCTCGTATAAAGGGGGCTAAGTGGTTCACTAAGATCGATCTACGTGGTGCGTATAATTTGGTGCGGATTAAGCAGGGGGATGAGTGGAAGACCGCATTTAATACGCCTGAAGGCCATTTTGAGTATTTGGTAATGCCTTTCGGTCTCGCAAATGCCCCTTCCGTTTTTCAGTCCTTTATGCACGATATTTTCCGTGAATATCTGGATAAGTTTATGATTGTGTATTTGGATGATATTCTTGTTTTTTCGGAGGACTGGGAATCTCACGTTCAACAGGTCAGGAGAGTTTTTCAGGTTTTGCGAGCTAATTCTCTTTTTGTAAAGGGCTCAAAGTGTAGTTTTGGAGTTCAGAGAATTTCCTTTTTGGGATATATTTTTTCCCCTTCATCTATGGAGATGGACCCTGTCAAGGTCCAGGCTATTTGTGATTGGATGCAACCTACTTCTTTGAAGAGTCTGCAAAAGTTCTTGGGTTTTGCTAATTTCTATCGCCGATTTATAGCGGGTTTTTCTGCCATTGCTAAACCTTTGACTGATTTGACCAAAAAGGGTGCTGATGTTGCTAATTGGTCCTCTGCGGCTGTGGAGGCCTTTCAAGAGCTTAAGCGCCGCTTTTCTTCCGCTCCTGTGTTGCGCCAACCTGATGTGTTACTTCCGTTCCAGGTTGAGGTGGATGCTTCGGAGATCGGAGCAGGTGCAGTTTTGTCGCAGAAAGATCCTGACTGCTCAGTAATGAGACCATGTGCGTTTTTCTCCCGAAAGTTTTCGCCCGCTGAGCGAAATTATGATGTGGGAAATCGGGAACTTCTGGCCATGAAGTGGGCGTTTGAGGAGTGGCGTCATTGGCTTGAGGGTGCTAGACACCAGGTGGTGGTCCTCACTGACCACAAGAATCTAATTTATCTTGAGTCGGCCAGGCGTCTGAATCCTAGACAGGCGCGCTGGTCGTTGTTTTTCTCCCGATTTAACTTTGTGGTGTCATATCTGCCTGGGTCCAAGAATGTGAAGGCGGATGCCCTCTCTAGGAGTTTTGAGCCTGACTCGCCTGGTGATTCCGAACCTACCGGCATCCTGAAGGATGGGGTGATATTGTCAGCTGTCTCCCCAGACCTGCGGCGTTCTTTGCAGGAGTTTCAGGTGGATAGGCCTGATCGCTGTCCGCCTGGTAGACTGTTTGTCCCTGATGATTGGACCAGTAGAGTTATCTCGGAGGTTCATTCTTCCGCGTTGACAGGTCATCCTGGAATTTTTGGCACCAGGGATTTGGTGTCTAGGTCCTTCTGGTGGCCTTCTTTGTCTCGAGATGTGCGCATGTTTGTGCAGTCTTGTGATGTTTGTGCTCGGGCCAAGCCCTGCTGTTCTAGGGCCAGTGGGTTGTTGTTGCCCTTGCCTATTCCTAAGAGGCCTTGGACGCACATCTCTATGGACTTTATTTCTGACCTTCCGGTTTCTCGTAGGATGTCTGTCATCTGGGTGATTTGTGACCGTTTTTCCAAGATGGTTCATTTGGTACCTTTACCCAAATTGCCCTCCTCCTCTGAGTTGGTTCCTCTATTTTTTCAGAATGTGGTGCGTTTGCATGGTATTCCTGAGAATATAGTGTCTGACAGGGGTACTCAGTTTGTGTCTAGATTTTGGCGGACGTTCTGTGCCAGGATGGGTATCGATTTGTCTTTTTCGTCTGCATTCCATCCTCAGACTAATGGCCAGACTGAGCGTACTAATCAGACCTTGGAGACTTACTTGAGATGTTTTGTGTCCGCTGATCAGGATGATTGGCTTGACTTTTTGCCATTGGCAGAGTTTGCCCTTAACAATCGGGCTAGTTCTGCCACTTTGGTTTCTCCATTTTTTTGTAATTCAGGGTTTCACCCTCGGTTTTCGTCCGGTCAATTGGAGTCTTCGGATTGTCCTGGAGTGGATGCTGTGGTTGATAGGATGCATCAGATTTGGGGACAGGTTGTGGACAATCTGAAGTTGTCCCAGGAGAAGACTCAACAGTTCACTAATCGTCATCGGCGTATTGGTCCTCGTCTTTGTGTTGGGGACCTGGTGTGGCTGTCTTCTCGATTTGTTCCTATGAAGGTCTCGTCTCCTAAGTTTAAGCCTCGGTTTATCGGCCCTTATAGGATTCTGGAGGTTCTTAATCCTGTGTCCTTTCGTTTGGACCTCCCAGCATCTTTTAATATCCATAATGTTTTCCATCGGTCATTATTGCGGAGGTATGAGGTACCGGTTGTTCCTTCTGCTGATCCACCTGCTCCTGTGTTGGTTGAGGGTGAATTGGAGTATGTGGTGGAAAAGATCTTGGACTCCCGTGTTTCCAGACGGAAACTTCAGTATCTGGTTAAGTGGAAAGGTTATGGCCAGGAGGATAATTCTTGGGTGACAGCATCCGATGTTCATGCTCCCGATTTGGTTCGTGCATTTCATAGTGCTCATCCAGGTCGCCCTGGTGGTTCTGGTGAGGGTTCGGTGCCCCCTCCTTAAGGGGGGGGTACTGTTGTGAATTCGGTTTGTGGGCTCCCCCGGTGGTCTGTTATGGTAGTGTCTCTTATGTGCCTTCCTCCATCTCTGATTACCTGTCGCCACCCTCTTGGGGAGTTTCCTATTTAAGGCTGCTTGGCTGTTAGTCACATGCCGGCCAACAATGTGCTAGTAGCATTCTGTTGCATTCACCTGCCTCAAGTTCCAGTTCAGCTAAGTTGAATTTTGTTTCTTGTCTTGCTATTTTTGTCCAGCTATCTGCAATGTGACTCTTCAGTGCTGGAAGCTCTTGTGGACAGAAAATTACTACTCCAGTGGCATGAGTTGTCACTGGAGTTTAAAGTAATTTCTGGATGGTGTTTTTGAATAGTGATTTTTAGGTCGACCGTGAAGTAACTCTTTCCTGTCCTTCTGCTATCTAGTAAGCGGACCTCACTGTGCTAAATCTGCTGTTCATCCTACGTATGTCATTTCCTCTGAACTCACCGTCAATATCTGTGGGGGCCTACTATCATCTTTTGGGGTTCCTCACTGGAGGTAAGGCAGGCCTGTATGTTCCTCTTATAGGGGTAGTTAGATCTCCGGCTGGCGCGTGGTGTCTAGGGCATCGTAGGTACATCCCCCGGCTACTGTAAGTGTTGGGTCAGGTTCAGGTCACGGTCGACCTTAGTTTCCATCACCCGAGAGCTAGTCCGTTTTGTATTTTTTTTCCCATGTTCATTGGGGTAACCATAACACAGTGGCCTGTGTTGGAGGTCCTGGGAGTAGGATCGGATCCCTGAACAGAGCACTTAGAGACTTGGGTGTTGGACGGTCCCCCTCACCCTGATGCACGTTTCCCTGCCAACTTCTTCCGGGGGCACATCTGGACTTTACCATTCAACACAGAAAAGGCTGCAAGCATGGCAATGCAGACGGGTTGTCCCAGCACTGAAAACCTACAGAAATGTGCCTGGAGGAGTACTGAGAGGTCCTGCCTCAGTAGCGCAATCAAAAAGGGGGAGGTGTCAGGAAAATATTAATTATTTTCCATTGTTCTGGGGACACAACCAGATCTGGCCTACTGCTTCTCCCACAATTGGTTTCTGTAGGACTTGGAATACTGAGTTTTATTGCCTGCCAGGACTAGCAGAGCTGAATGTGTTTTTCCCTTCAAAAAACTCTAAGCAAAACACTCAAAGTCAAATTCAATAATACACATTAATCCCAGAAACATGAATATTAGATTTCCAGTATCAGGGCACTTAGGGTTATGCATGGCAGCGTTTTGCAGCATTTAGGGCCTTCAGAAATGGGGGCGTGGCCTGCAAGCTGGGCGTGGAGGCTGTATAGCTGTATAACTACAGAGACATCGGACCTATACCAGCTTAAGGGTACGTTCACACAGGACTTTTTTGCTGCTTTTTTTATGCTAATTTAGGTGCGTTTTTTTGGTGCGTTTTTTGGGTACGTTCACACAGGACTTTTTTGCTGCAGATTTTTGCTGCAGATTTTTGCTGCTTTTTTTATGCCAATTTTCAGCTGCTAGGACACCTCACAATGGCTCTTCACACCTTACTACCAGGAACTCCCTCACAATAGATCACAATCAGGACACCTCACAATGGCTCTTCACACCTCACAATGGCTCACAATGGCTCTTCACACCTCACTACCAGGAACTCCCTCACAATAGATCACAATCAGGACACCTCACAATGGCTCACAATGGCTCTTCACACCTCACTACCAGGAACTCCCTCACAATAGATCACAATCAGGACACCTCACAATGGCTCTCCACACCTCACAATGGCTCACAATGGCTCTTCACACCTCACTACCAGGAACTCCCTCACAATAGATCACAATCAGGACACCTCACAATGGCTCTTCACACCTCACAATGGCTCACAATGGCTCTTCACACCTCACTAACCACACCCCTAAGCTCTTGGCTGTGAGATCCCTTCCTGCTGGCCATGATTTTCTGCACAAAAAACGCAGCAAATAATGCTACATGCGTTTTTTCAGCGTTTTTGCAGCGTTTTTTTCATCACCCATTCAAGTCAATGGGTGAAAAAACGCTGCAAAAACGCAGCAAAAACGCTGAAAGAAGTGACATGCCCTATGTCCAAAAAAAGCAGCAAAGCAGAAAAAACTGATCAAACAAAAAACCAACGTGTGTGCATGAGATTTCTGAAATCTCATAGGCTTTACTGGTACTGTAAAAAGCAGCTGAAAATTAGCATAAAAAAAAGCAGCAAAAAAAAGCAGCAAAAAAGTCCTGTGTGAACGTACCCTAAATCGGCCTTTACAGACCTCCCTGCTTCTCCACATAAGCGACATCAGCTTCCCCACTGCCTGGGGCACATGATAACACGTGGCCGAGCCCAGAAGCACAGGTCCCCGCCAAGACTGCCTGACTTCTTTGCCAGGGGTAAGCCTGTGGGGACCGCAGGTAAAATGGCGCTGGCGTCTCTATCGGGGTCCTTACACTCCTCGCTGGGCTCTGGGGGAGGTGCGAGTGCTGTGGGAGATCAGCGGCAGCAATATGCTGTCCCGCTAACAAGAGAAGACATGCAGGGACTTCTCACCTCCCTAAGGGCCTCCCTGAAGGAAGATATGCATGTTATTATATAGGAAATGAAGGGGGAGAGATCAGCCCTGGGAGAGCGCCCCAGCCATATGGAAAATAAAATGGCTGAATACACTACATCGTTTAATGCACTGGTGGATGAAAATGAAGCACTCAGAGAGGAATTGTCTCAGGTCAGTGATAAAGTGTATGATCTTGAAGATAGATCCCGTAGGAATAATATTCACATAAGGGGTATACCAGAGGGGGTCACTGACAAAGAGGTACCTGCCTTTCTGCAAAAATATCTTCAGGCTGTTCTTCCTGAATTATCCACCAGAGATCTGATGGTTGACAGAGTTCACAGAACACCAAAGCCGAGACATGTGGATCAGGATCTCCCTAGAGATACATTGGCAAGACGGCACTTTTTTACCACCAAGGATCTAGTCATGCAAAAGATGAGAACGAGTCCAGTGTTGCCTGAGGAACTGCAGAGTGTCCAAGTTTTCCCAGCCTTATCTGCTGTGACTTTGGCTAAAAGGAGAGAGTGTGCATACGTGTGTAAAGCCCTTCGGGATGTTGGTACAAGATATAGATGGAGGTTTTAACCCAGTAAAGCTGCTGATTTCATATGATGGGCGGAGGGTGGTCTGTCATTCCCCTAAACAAGTGGAGGATAAACTTACCAGGGAAACACAGCAGTCACAAGGGACAAAGATTGCCCAGGAGTGGTTTCTGGCCTGACATGGAGGGAGGGACATGGTCCGTTTCTCTGGAGCCTTGTGGAGGATTACTATTCTTGTGATCCAGGACTGATGGTGGAGTTGGAAGAGCTCACTTGCCCCATGCAGTTACTGTGTCTGCGGATTACAACTGATGTTTATAGGATGCATCTGAAACTTTGCGTCCTGCTTTTTGGTTCATGCTTTTGTTTTTTGTTCTTGTTTTTCATGTTTGTTCATCTTTGCTGTTTTTTGTATGATCTATATTTTGGTACTTGAATACTTGATAGCTTCACACAGCATTGTATATGTCGGGCAGGCTTGTGGACACATAACCGGGTCTTGATGGTGGAGGCGCAGGGAATGTTAATTGTGCTTCAGAGGACTAGGCATAGGAAATTTTGTGTTGTATCATGAGTATCCAACTTTTATCCCTGAATGTACGGGGACTGAATTCCCCGGGGAAAAGATCTATGTTATGGAGGGAAGCGCAGAAGTCACGGGCTGAAATTATCTGTTTACAGGATACGCATTTGTTGGATTCTGATAATTGCAGGATACATCATCCACAATTCCCTCATACAATCTTTGCTAACAATATGAGTATAAAAGCAGGGGTTTGTATAATGATCAAAAATGCGGTTGCTTTTAAAAATCTCCATATGCATGCAGACCCAGCGGGCAGATTTTTTATATTAATATGCTCCTTTAATGGAGAGGTATACACTCTGGTAGTATCATATGCCCCAAAGGAAGCCCAACACCCCTTCATCCATAATGTTTTCCAGAAAACATCTGAATTAGCCAAGGGGGAGAGAACCATATGTGAGGACTTTAATATTCCAGGGGACAGAGTTGCAGATTGTTCCAATAGGACAGTCCGAGTCTGGAGGGAGTTGAAATCATTAATAAATTAATACCATCTACATGATTTTTGGAGATATTCCCCTGCTGATGAAAGGATTATACCTTCTATTCCTTCCGTCATCGGACTTATAGTAAGATAGATTTCTTTCTAGTGGACAATAAAGCATTGGGTAGATGCATCTCAGCGAATATTGGTCGATTTCATGGTCGGATCGTGCCCCTGTATCCCTGAAATTAGCTCTGCGTCACCAGGCTAACTCTTCCTCCAGATGGCGGCTGAACACGTCTCTCCTTCTGGATGAACAGTTGGTAAAGAGAGGGTCAGCGGAACTGACACATTATTTCCATGAGGCTGTTATAAGGGGGATTTTTTTTACAGCAAGCGTCCTATTTGAAGCGCAACAGAGAAAAATATAGAGACGGCCTCATTTCCCATCTCAAGCAGTTAGACTCTCTAAATTAATCATCCCCGTCTCAGGCATTGTCCGAAGAGATTTACAATATTAGATTTAAATTGAGAATCTCCTGTCGGTGTATGAACATAACCTTAAATCTAAAATTCGATGCAACTGGGGACAGGGCCGCGCTGTTTTAGCCCGTAGGGTCAAGAAAAGAGATGTAAGATCCAGGATGGATCATTTGGCGGACCCCCAGGGGAAACATATCAGAAACACAATGGAGATTGTGAATGAGTTTGCTCGATATTATACTCAACTTTATAATTTAGGGGAAGATCCTGATACACCCCAGCCCTCTCCAGTGGTGATTGATCAGTACTTGCAGAGCTAAATATAAACAGAAAAGACCACAGACCATATGCACGAGGATCACCCAAATAGCTGCTAAATATAAACAATAATTTATTGGACAAAATGGAAAAAATACACAAACACCGATATATAAAAACATGTAAAAGTCATATAATAACAAATGTAAACATGCTCATAATAGAGGCAGCCCTCAAGATGACAGACTCAACATATGTGTTGTAAGGCAGTAAATCACCAGTATATAAACGATCAGCACACCAAAAAAGGCTCAGAGGCAAAAATAATACCAAGTGATTACCTGCAACATGCACACATAGCACTGAATGTGTGTAACCATATGACAAGGCCGTGTGAATAACCAGCCTAAAAAGATGGAATAATCATGCATCCATGGAGTACGTTGCATAAATGCAAAGTTCAAAGAGATCCAAAATGAAAAGTAAGATGACAAAAGTCAATGGAATGCATGAATCACATGTGCTGACACAAAGCCTAAGGTGCTTCTCTGGCAATGGGAAGATCCCAGAAAAGTACAAAACCCCTCCAATCCAAGTACAAGTGTAAACATACACCTGAATACAGGGGAGGAAATACCCAGAATCCTAAATACTTCTCTATAATAGAGGCGAGCTTGGATGGTGGTACCAAAGAAAGAGTCACATCAAGAGGGCGGGAGACTTGCCCGACGCGTGTCGCCACAGAAGGTGACATCATCGGGGCCGGTGATTGCATGCTCTAATGCCAGGAATATATATCGGTAGAGTCGATTAGCAATGATAAACAGCAGTGTAGCTTACCAGGGAAGTGGCGGTGAGGCAAGTCAGAAGTGCGTACCGGTCATGTGATCGTATCCTGGAGACCAGATAACAAATAGGACGGCGCATGGGTATGCTGTAGATAAGGAAAGGTCCGCCGATGGTATAAACAAATCAATGCGCAGGAGCCGAGCAAAGACATAAATAACATTGCGTACCCATGACGATATAGGAGCCGGCGCATGCGTAAAGCGACTAAGATGAAACCATGGATCCAAAAGGGTAATATTGCTATAGAAACTAAGAATCAAGCAAATGAGTACATAAACAAACAATACGCAGGCGCAGTGCATACCAGTCATGTGATCGTATCATGGAGACCAGACAACAAATAGGACGGCGCATGCAAGTAAAGTCCGCCAATGATGTAAACAAGGCGATGCGCAAGCACCAAGCGAAGATACAAGTAACGCTGCACAATCATGGCAATGTTGAAGCCGGCGCATGCGCGAAAGCGACTGAAAAAAAGAAAAAATCACAGCATATAATGTTGTGGTAAAAGCTGAGAATTTAAGGATATCAATAAATAGGCAATACACAGCGCAATAGCCATAGAGCAGATGGCATTAACTTACCAAAGGTTTCCCAGGGACACTTGAATTTCCTTAACGCGCCCTTTACTAAAGAGGAAATTTGGACCACCATTAGGTCCACCAAAGGTCATAAGGCCCCGGGTCCGGATGGGTTACCAAATGAGTACTATAGTCAGTTCCTGAAGATTCTATCCCCCTTTCGCCTACGTTTGTATACATTATGGCAGGATAAGGAGTCTATATCTAAAACTAACTTAGAAGCTACGATCTGTACTCTGCCAAAACCAGGGAAATCTCCAACATGTCCTGGCAACTTTAGGCCTATTGCCCTTTTAAATTGCGATGTAAAAATTTTCTCTAAAATATTAGCTTTAAGATTACACCACATTATTCCCACATTAATTTCCCTGGATGAGGTTGTTTTTGTGGCCGGTCGAGAAACAAAAGATGGGACACGCAGAATGATTAACTTAATCAAAGTGGCGGAGTTCTGTGGACTCTCCAGTGCATTCCTGTCTTTGGATGCTGAAAAAGCCTTTGACAGAGTACACTGGGGATATCTTAGGACCCCAATGCTAGGGTATTGTCGTCGGGATTTTTGTCAAACTCATTTGCAATAATTAACGGAACACGTCAGGGTTGCCCCTTATCTCTCATCATTTTCGCTTTGTGCATGGAGCAATTAGCTGAAAAAGTACGAGCTTCTCCGAAGATAGTGGGCATTAAAGTTGGGCTGGTAATTTACAAAATTGGACCGTATGCGGATGATGTAATTATCTCATGCACGGATATAGTATCAGCCTTTCCTGCCATTGTCGCCACGCTAGAGGAATTCGCTAAGGTATTGTGCTATAAACTTAATGCCAATAAATCATTAGTTTTTCCTGTTTTGGTTCCGCCTGTGACTCGAGGATTATTGGAATGTAAATACCCTTTTAAATGGGTAGATGAAGGGATCCCATACTTAGGTATAGCTCTTACACACTCTAAACAGCTTTTAGAGAAACTTCTCCAACCTCCTGAAAAAGATCAAGTTAGAATTAGACAAATTTCAATCTATTCCAGCATTTTGGATAGCCAGGATCAATATTTTTTAAATGATGGTGCTTCCTAAGATTTTGTATTATTTTAGGTGTATTCCAGTCAAGGTTCCTATTAGATTTCTTTTGTTGCTTCAAAAAAAATGGCTAATCATTTAATTTGGGCTAATAAAAGACCGAGGGTGGCTAGAAAATGTATGTATTACTCGTATGATGCAGGAGGGATGGGAGTCCCTGACTTGCTTGCGTACCATAGGGCGGCAGTCCTTGTTGGGGTAAGAGACTGGTGGTTAATGGATAATGCTCATAAGTGGCTACAGATTAAAGCATTTGATGCTTGTAGGGGTTCAACCCGTCTTACATTAGAAAGTGAGACAATTAAGAGAACTTCGTTTACCCCACCCCTTCTGACGATGGCGGTTACTATAGACTATTGGGGACAAATAGCCTCGAAGTTATTAAAATCCCCCTCACCGATGTATCTTTGAATGCTCTTGAGCAGCATATCACTTACATTGGTCTGCATAATTGGATCAATGCGGGGGTTAAAAGTCTTCAGAATTTGAGGGATGGTGCTCTGAACCTCCTCCCCTTTGACCAACTGTCCTCAAAACATCCATATACACGATGCCTATTTTATCAGTATTTGCAAATTAGGCATCTGATCCACACATCACTAGCGTTGTCGTTTTTTAAGACTCCCTTGGCCCACAGGGCTAATGGGTATATTCTGAGACCGAAGTCGGGATCTAGGGGGATTTCCATCCTATATAGTGCTTTGAATGCACCAGATGTTGATACTAAATTACCATATATATGATTCGGTGGGAGGGGGAGCTAGGCATATCCCTTGACCTGGAGACATGGAGGGAGGGTTTAAGACAAGTGCAAAGAGTATCATCTTGCCTAAATCACCTGGAACAGTTAAAAAAAAGTTCCCTTAAGGTGGTACCAATGTCCGGCGCATTTAGTAACTTTTCATAATTTTTATCCCGTTTTATTTCATAACTGTTTGTACATACTTGTATTTTGTCTCTTTTGTAATATCGTTTCTATCTTTTATAAACAATGCCGATTTTTCTGGAGTAAAATTATAAATTTGCTATCTTCGTTCTTCTTGCTCTATAAGCGATCCGCCATGTACTGCGCGCAAATTCACGTTACCAAACGGATGTCATATCCACCTATAAGAGGTCGGTGGTGGCAGCATAGTTTTCGTATTTATGTGGTGTTGGGGACTTGATGGTGACTGGATTAAGGTATATATATATATGTTCCTATCAGGAACTGGTGGTGTATATACATCCTGTCACATCACATGCCACAATACTCACCATAAATTAGAGCAGCTGATCCCCTTATCCTCTGTCATATTGGTCAGTAGGGTAACAAGATGCCAGAGAGCTGCAAGTTTCTACTAAGTTTCTTTGACATGCAGTAGTCCACAATGGTAAGGGAGTAATACATGAACCACTCATCACCGGTATGCAGTAGTCCACAATGATAAGGCAGTAATACATGAACCATCCATCACCGGTATGCAGTAGTCCACAATGGTAAGGCAGTAATACATGAACCACTCATCACCGGTATGCAGTAGTCCACAATGGTAAGGCAGTAATACATGAACCATCCATCACCGGTATGCAGTAGTCCACAATGGTAAGGCAGTAATACATGAACCACTCATCACCGGTATGCAGTAGTCCACAATGGATGTCAGTAATACATGAACCATCCATCACTGGTATACAGTAGTCCACAATGGTAAGGCAGTAATACATGAACCACTCATCACCGGTATGCAGTAGTCCACAATAGTAAGGCAGTAATACATGAACCACTCATCACCGGTATACAGTAGTCCACAATGGTAAGGCAGTAATACGTGAACCACTCATCACCAGTATGCAGTAGTCCACAATGGAAGGCAGTAATACATGAACCACTCATCACCGGTATGCAGTAGTCCACAATGGTAAGGCAGTAATACATGAACCATCCATCACCGGTATACAGTAGTCCACAATGGTAAGGCAGTAATACATGAACCACTCATCACCGGTATGCAGTAGTCCACAATGGTAAGGCAGTAATACATGAACCACTCATCACCGGTATACAGTAGTCCACATTGGTAAGGCACTAATACATGAACCATTCATCACCGGTATGCAGTAGTCCACAATGGTAAGGCAGTAATGCATTGACACTCATCACCGGTATGCCGTAGTCCACAATGGAAGGCGGTAATACATGAACCACTCATCACCGGTATGTAGTAGTCCACAATGGAAGGCAGTAATACATGAACCACTCATCACCGGTATGCAGTAGTTAAAAATGGTAAGGCAGTAATACATGAACCATCCGTCACCGGTATACAGTAGTCCACAATGGTAAGGCAGTAATACATGAACCATTCATCACCGGTTTGCAGTAGTCCACAATGATAAGGCAGTAATACATGAACCATCCGTCACCGGTATACAGTAGTCCACAATGGTAAGGCAGTAATACATGAACCATTCATCACCGGTTTGCAGTAGTCCACAATGATAAGGCACTAATACATGAACCATTCATCACCGGTATACAGTAGTCCACAACGGTAAGGCAGTAATACATGAACCATTCATCACCGGTTTGCAGTAGTCCACAATGATAAGGCAGTAATACACGAACCACTCATCACCGGTATACAGTAGTCCACAATGGTAAGGCAGTAATACATGAGCCACTCATCACCGGTATGCAGTAGTCCACAATGGTAAGGCAGTAATACATGAACAACTCATCACCGGTATGCAGTAGTCCACATTGGTAAGGCAGTAATACATGAACCATTCATCACAGGTATGCAGTAGTCCACAATGGTAAGGCAGTAATACATGTACCATTCATCACCGGTACGTAGCAGTCCACAGTGGTAAGGCAGTAATACATGAACCACTCATCACCGGTATACAGTATACAGTAGTCCACAATGGTAAGGCAGTAATGCATGATCCATCCATCACCGGTATACAGTAGTCCACAATGGTGAGGCAGTAATACATGAATCATTCATCACCGGTATACAGTAGTCCACAATGGTAAGGCAGTAATACATAAACCATTCATCACTGGTATACAGTAGTCCACAATGGTAAGGCAGTAATACTTGAACCACTCATCACCGGTATACAGTAGTCCACAATAGTAAGGCAGTAATACATGAACCACTCATCACTGGTATACAGTAGTCCACAATGGTAAGGCAGTAATACTTGAACCATTCATCACCGGTATGCAGTAGTCCACAATGGTAAGGCAGTAATACATGAACCACTCTCCTCCAACTGCTCTACACCAGAGGCTGAGGTGAAGGCTCTTGCTGCAGCGTGCAATATGGGAAAAGGTGAGGAGATTGATGTATTTTTGGACTCGATATGTTTTAAAGAGTCGCACATGACTTTGACGCCATTTGGCAGAGCTGTAATTTTCTGGACTCTGCTGGCAAACCTATGAGGTGGTAGAGCATCTACTCACAGCACTCACCCTTCCCTGTAGGGCAGCTATCAGCGCACACACAGGAATAAACTTCTCAAGCAGTAGGGATTGCCTTGGATGACCAGGTGGCTTGAGAAGCAGCACAACTACCTCTATCAGCTACAGTGTATTGGCCATAGCCAACGTGGCTACCCCTGGGGAATCTGACTGAGAGTGCTGGAAGCCCCCTTTTGACAGAAGAGACTGTCACTGCATCGGCCCCAGTGTCGTTAATCGCAAACTACTGTAGTTCTCCCAGACTGAGGCCCCCCACACGGACAGCGCATTGGTCTACAGTCATCAGGTGTATGTCAGGTAACTCAAAGGGTGAGATGTGTGCAGTGGTTCAACAAACTTGGTGCCCTCACGGTTCCCGAATATAGCTAAAAAGTGTGCCTCGTTTATGCAAAACATTACCCCGGTAGACCTATTTGAGTCCCACAGAAATGCCACTGCAGACCCGTTGCTCAAGGGCTGGAGCATTTCTCTCTCTGTGCTGCGCACTGCCTGTTCCCGCCAAAACTGACTGCTTCCGCGTGCGCTGTGGCTCTTGCCACTTAGCCACACCCCCTATTTCTGAGTGCAATGGTCTGTCCGGTCTCTTACTCTATCCCCTGGACAACAGAGGAGACAGCCCCAACAGTTCTGGACCCGGCCTAGGACAGGTACCCGCGGCCCGGTTCTCCTCCTTACTAGTGTCTGAACAAAGGGTCTGAATACTTATGACCATGTGATAGTTCAGATTTCCTTTTTTATTAAGTTTGCAAATATTTTTACATTTCAGTTTTTTTTTTTTTAATCAAGATGGGGTTCAGAGCGAACATTAATGAGAAAAAAATGAACTTTTTTGAATTTACCAAATGGCTGCAATGAAACAAAGAGTGAAAAATTTAAAGGGGTCTGAATACTTTCCGCACCCACTGTAGAGCTGTCTGTGTGTTAAGATTTCATTGCTACAGAAGTAAGGTTTCTCTTTATGGAGAGTGACATACCAGCTCTGGCTTGTCAAGGTAAGGAGGCTTATTCGCCGTGCAATGGTCCTCTGGGAAATTTAATATGCAAATTGCCTCTTCAGAGAAAAAGAGGACTTGAACTCTATAGCGCCACCTATTGGAAGTAGCGATCCTACAAGTCACAATTAACCTTTTAACGAGTTTTGCAATATGACTTAGGATAAAAGCCAAATCAGTATCTCAATTTGCAGACACGGTGTTTTGGGCTGTTGGCCCTCGTCAGTGCGAAGCATGAGAACTGATTTGGCTAGATGAGAGGCTCTGGACTGAGGTATAAGAGGTAAAGTTTCTCCTTGTGGAGAGTGACATACCAGTTCTGGCTTGTCAAGGTAAGGAGGCTTATTCGCCATACAATGCTCCTCTGGGAAATTTAATATGCAAATTGCCTCTTCAGAGCCACGAGTCACCGAAGCTCCGTTACCTTCATTTCATTCATTCCCCAGTCTCTTACAGCCTTGAGCGGCTGCATTAGCAGCGCTCCTGGCTGTAACTGTATTTAACCCCTTCTGATGGATTTACAGCATGGGACATGACTGTATGGCGGACAGGTATGGGATATTCTTGCTTTTTTTTCCCGGAATGAGGGTCTTCAGTTGGATTGAGTGTACAATAAAGATTTTAAAACCTGTTTCTTTCGTTCAATAAAATACTTTATTCTGAACGTGTGTGTATTTTTAACCCTTTCCTACTATTGGATTAATAATGGAGAGGTGTCTTATTGACACCTCTCCATTATTAACCAGGCTTAATGTCACCTTAAAATAACAAGGTGACATTAACCCCTTATTACCCCATATCCCACCGCTACTCAGAAGTGGGAAAAGAGTGGCTAAGTATCAGAATAGGCGCATCTTACAGATGTGTCTTCTGGGGTGGCTGGGGACAGATGTTTTTAGGCAGGGGAGGCAATAGCCATGGTCTGTTGTGAATTTCGTTCTTGGGCTCCCTCCAGTGGTTGTGAATGGCACTTTTGTGAATTCTGCCCTTGGGCTCCCTCTGGTGGTTTTGAGTGGAACTGCTGCTCCTTGGGTTTAGCATTAGCAGCTGCTTCCACTGATCGTCTCTCCTGGCTCTGCTATTTAACCTGGCTCTGGGCTTCAGCCAGTGCCAGCTGTCAATTTTTCTTGGTTGGATTCAGATCTCTCCTTGGATTTCTCCGATTGCTGGTCCATTTCAGCAAAGCTAAGTCCTTGCTTGTTCTTTTGTTGTCCACCTGCTGTGGACTTAATCGCTCAGCTCATGTTATGTTTTTTCTTGTCCAGCTTTTCAGTATGATATATTCAACTTAGCTGGAAGCTCTGAGGAAGCAGATTTGCCCTCCACACCGTGAGTCGGTGTGGAGATTATTTTTGTAAACTCTGTGTGGAATCTTTTAGCTTTTAATACTGACCGCACAGTAGCCTTTTCTGTTCTGTCTATTTAGGTAGTTTTGGCCTCCTTTGCTAAATCCTGTTTTCATTCTGTGTATGTCATTTCCCTCTCCACTCACAGTCAATATTTGTGGGGGGCTATCTTTCCTTTGGGGGTTTTCTCTGAGGCAAGATAGCTTTCTGTTTCCATCTTTAGGGGTAGTTAGTTCTCAGGCTGTGACGAGGTGTCTAGGGAGTGACAGGAACATCCCACGACTACTTCTAGTGTTGGTGTTAGGATTAGGAACTGCGGTCAGTACAGATACCACCTCCTCAGAGCTTGTCCCATGTTGCCTCTTAACCACCAGGTCATAACAATGGTCCCTCTATAGGCTATTAATATCTGCCCTCAATCACTGGCTTTCCCACTCTGGTGGAGAAAATTGCGCGGGAGCCCACGCCAGTTTTGTCGGATTTAACCCTTTATTTTAACACCTAGAGCTCCCAAATTTTGCACACACATACTACTAACATTATTAGTGAGGGATATGTAAAAATATAAAGGATATGAAATGGTTTACTGTATGTAACCATGTCTCATATCCTGTCGGGTTCGGGAATTATTTAGCAAAAGCCGGCAATTGAATTACCAGCTTTTTTGCTATCTAGCGCTCTATGAAATATAAATATATATATATATGTATATGTGTGTCAATGATATATATATATATATATATATATATATATATATATATACTGTACTGTATATACCCCTATACTATGTGTAGACATTTATTTTAGCTATTCTATTTTAACCTGTCTGTGTGATTTTACTGTACAGCGCACTGAATTGCCGGCTTTTCTATAGAACACTGGTGCATATTTCTCACGTCATATGTGTGGTCCGTGTGTAATCTGTATTTTTCTTGCCCCCATAGACTTGCATTGGCGTATTTCGGGCGTAATACGCTGACAATCGCAGCATGCTGCGATTTTCTCAGCCCATAAAAAATGGCCGAGAAATATACGGCTGATGGAAGCAGCCCCATAGAGAAACATTGGTCCGTGTGCAATGCGTTGTTTTTGCGCCTCTCCCTCGTCCGTATTACTCTCTAGTGTGATGCTGGCCTGAGTCTGTACTCTAATCTCCACAGGATAAGATATCTTCACTCTAGGGGCAACCTCACATGTGACTATCCCTTGTGGGGACCAGAAAAACAATGGATGGTGGAGGGGAGTTTAAATCCCTTAGTGACCGGGAAATTTTTTTTAAATCTCACCAGTGTCACTTTGTTAATAACTCCAAAATGCTTCAGCAGATCTAATTGATTTTCTGTGTTTTTTTTTTGTGACACATTGTACTTTGTTAATGGTACATTTATGTCAATATTTTTTGCATTTATTTATAAAAAAACATCAGAAATTTGTCAAAACAATTCTAAAAATTAGCAATCTTCAAACTTTGAATGATTATCCCTTTAATCCAGTCAGACCACATAAAATAGTCATTAAATAGCATTTTCCTCATGTCCGCTTTACATCAGCACCGTTATTAAAATATCCTTTTATTTTGTTTAGAAGGTTTAAAATTGTAGCTGTAGGTTTTCATTTTTTTCAAGGAAATTTGCAAAACATACTTTTTTTTTAGGGAACTATTCAGTTTTGAAGTGACTATGGCAGACCTATATGTTGTAAAATCCCCAAAAGTGAGACCATTTTAAATACAGAACCCTTCAACATATTCGAAACTGCGGTCAGGTAGTTTATTAACCATTTGGGTGCTCTTCAGGAATTAAATACAAATTGGCACGAAAAATGTTATTTTTACAGAAAAATGTCGCTAACTTCTGAACAGGCTATTAGAGCTGGCAGAGCTAAGGCCGTTATTTGGCTGTAAATTACTATGGCAAACATCAGGACCACACGATCAATATCTCAGGGCGCTGACTTCGTTAAAGAGGGAACCCCCACACTATATTAACCATTTTAATGCTGTAATCACTATTGACAACGGTATATAAGGAGTTAAAAAGCCATAGTTGGTGCCAAAACCAATCAAGGCTGATACAGCAAGGTGTCTGCTATAGTGTACAGACGACAGATACTGCATTTTCACCAGTCAGGGGATGTTATTTTTTGATATGAGAAGTCAGTAAAAAGATATAGTTGGTGGTCACTAAGGGGTTAACCTCTCTGTGATCCGGTCCAGCCATAGGTAAAGGAAGGACAACCTCCTGGTGTGCTGTTGGGATTGTTGTACTGGAAAATAAAATTAAGTTTTACACAGCATTTAATCTCCACTTTTTGTTTACCAGGTTATTCCCTAGAACTAGTTCTTTGATATATCTTTTTTTTTAATTAGCCCATTGTGAGTCACTTAGAGGCCAAATATTATTTTCCTATATTCATCTTAATTTTGTTGGAAACCTACTGCAGAAATCCCCCCAGTACAGCTTTAAAGAGGATCTTTCACCAGTATGAGCATGCTAAACTTCCCCATCTTGGAATAATGGCTGAGAGCTGAAGAAAATATAGTTTATATTTTTTTTTAAATTAATTCCTCCTCTCCAATGTGGAGATATCAGCTTGTAAAGTTTAGGTTATAATTTATGATAGTGTGGCGATATCAGAGAATTTCTTCTTGGAGAACATGTACTTGTGATGTAACTGCAAGGCAGTTGCACGCAACCTCCCCCAGGGGGCGCAGGAAGGGGACAAGGTAGCACTCACCGTGTAGCACCACAGTGCAAGGCGCGGAGCTCCACTAGGAGGCGGCAGAGTAGTCAGACAGGCTGGTCCACAACAAACAGGAGACGAGGTACCAGAAGTAACAGTGACATGTTTGAAAGCAGAGGGTAAGGTACCAGAAGTTAGTGATGGGTTGAAGAGATGGGTTAGGGATGAGATTAGTGTGGTGGTGAGGTTGGGGAAGAGGTGGGATGGGGTCAAGCACACAAGTGGTGGGGTGTGATTTGGAGAGGAGCAGGCTCCCCTTCAGTAATTTTGGAGAGGGAAGTTATGGGGTTAGGGCATTGGTCTGGTAAACAAAGGGGTTGTGATGGTTTGACAACAAAGACTTGCCTTGTTACGTCTTTCTTATTTTTGAAGTGCGTGGCAAAGTCCTCGGCAACGATTAGGGAACTCGGAGGGGGCAGTGGTGGGCGGAGAAGGGAGTTAAAAGTGTTGACCAACTGTTTGGAGTTGTGGGATAAAGAAGATACCTACCAGGCCTGTTTAGCAGGTGAGAGCTGATTTGAATGAGAGGGTTGCTTATTTGAGTGCAGTGAAGTCATCTTGCGAATGTGTTTTCTTCCAACACCGTTCTGCTATTCTGGATACTTGCCGAAGCTTTTTAGTGAGGTAATTGTGCCAGGATTGTCTATCGATTTATCGCACTCTGCTATGCATGACAGGAGCGACTGCGTCAAAAGCTGATGCGAGTGTGGCATTGTAGAAAGCAGTGGCAGTATTGTGGAGGATATGGATGCTAGGGGTAGGATAGAGTCAGAGAGCGTTTGGGTAGAAGGTAGAAGAGAACTAAAATCTAAAAAAAATATTTATTATATTGAGCTCCGCAGCCACTATGCCATGATGTGAGCAGTTTAACATGCTCAAGATGGGGGAACATCCCCTTTAAACATCCAGATCATTTTATTTTTTCCCCACAATTTGTTTTGGATTCAATTTGCCCATAAATTGCGATTTGGAACCAAATCGATTCAGCAAAAATTTAACGTGGTCCAATGTCTTCGACTGCCCTTAAAATACATGTACGACACTCCTGAGCCTTCCGCCGTTTATTGCATTTTACAAAACACAGTCAACATAATTACAATTTCTTTCCTTCAGAAGTTCTCTTATGTAAAACAAAATTATATTTTGGAAAAAACGTCTCTCACAGAGGACATGAATACGGCTTCTCTCCAGTGTGAATTCTCTCATGTGTAGTAAGGCTTGATTTACATGTAAAAGATTTCCCACATTCGGAACATGAATACGGCTTCTCTCCAGTGTGAATTCTCTCATGTGTAGTAAGGCTTGATTTACATGTAAAAGATTTCCCACATTCGGAACATGAATACGGCTTCTCTCCAGTGTGAATTCTCTCATGTGTAGTAAGGCTTGATTTAATTCTAAAAGATTTCCCACATTCGGAACATGAATACGGCTTTACTCCTGTGTGAATTCTCTCATGCTTAGCAAGACTTGAGTTACATGTAAAAAATTTCCCACATTCTGAACATGAATACGGCTTCTCTCCTGTGTGCCTTCTCTCATGTGTCACAAGACTTGTTATATCTGAAAAGCATTTCTCACAGTGTGAACATGAATACGGCTTCTCTCCAGTGTGAATTCTCTCATGTGCAGCAAGCCTTGATTTAATTCTAAAAGATTTCCCACATTCTGAACATGAATACGGCTTCTCTCCTGTGTGTCTTCTCTCATGTGTCACAAGACTTGTTTTATCTGAAAAGCATTTCTCACAGTGTGAACATGAATACGGCTTCTCTCCAGTGTGAATTCTCTCATGTGCAGCAAGCATTGACTTAATTCTAAAAGATTTCCCACATTCGGAACATGAATACGGCTTTACTCCTGTGTGAATTCTCTCATGCTTAGCAAGACTTGAGTTACATGTAAAAGATTTCCCACATTCTGAACATGAATACGGCTTCTCTCCTGTGTGTCTTCTCTCATGTGTCACAAGACTTGTTTTATCTGAAAAGCATTTCTCACAGTGTGAACATGAATACGGCTTCTTTCCAGTGTGAATTCTCTGATGTAGAACAAGACTATATTTTTGTATAAAACGTCTCTCACATAGTGAACATGAATATGGCTTCTCTCCAGTGTGAATTTTCTCATGTGTAGTAAGACTTGATTTACATGTAAAAGATTTCCCACATTCGGAACATGAATACGGTTTCTCTCCAGTGTGAATTCTCTCATGTGCAGCAAGCCTTGATTTAATTCTAAAAGATTTCCCACATTCAGAACATGAATACGGCTTTACTCCTGTGTGTCCTTTCTCATGCTTAGCAAGACTTGAGTTACATGTAAAAGATTTCCCACATTCTGGACATGAATACGGCTTCTCTCCTGTGTGTCTTCTCTCATGTGTCACAAGACTTGTTTTATCTGAAAAGCATTTCTCACAGTGTGAACATGAATACGGCTTCTCTCCAGTGTGAATTCTCTGATGTTTGACAAGATTATATTTTTGTATAAAACGTCTCTCACATAGTGAACATGAATACGGCTTCTCGCCAGTGTGAATTTTCTCATGTGTAGTAAGACTTGATTTACATGTAAAAGATTTCCCACATTCGGAACATGAATACGGCTTCTCGCCAGTGTGAATTTTCTCATGTGTATTAAGACTTGATTTACATGTAAAGGATTTCCCACATTCAGAACATGCATACGACTTTCCTCTTGTGTGAATTCTCTGATGTTTAAGAAGTTGTGTTTTATGTGAAAAGCACATTTCACATTGTAAACATGAAAACGGTTTCTCCCCGGTGTGAGTTGTTTGATGTACAACTAAATTTGATTTAATTTTAAAACATTTCCCACATTCTGAACATGAATACGGCTTCTCTCCAGTGTGAATTATCTCATGTGCTTCAAGAATTGATTTATAAATAAATGATTTCCCACATTCCGAACATGAATACGGCTTCTCTCCAGTGTGACTTCTCCGATGTGTATCAAGAGTTGATTTATACATAAATGATTTCCCACATTCTGAACATGAATACTGCTTCTCTCCAGTGTGAGTTCTCTCATGTGTATCAAGAATTGATTTATACATAAATGATTTCCCACATTCTGAACAAGAATATGGCTTTCCACTTGTGTGAATTCTCTCATGTGTAGCAAGACTTGATTTATACATAAATGATTTCCCACATTTTGAACATGAATATGGCTTTTCTCCTGTGTGAATTCTCTGATGTGTAATAAGACTAAATTTAATTTTAAAGCATTTTCCACATTCTGAACATGAATATGGCTTCTTTCCTGTGTGAATTTTCTGATGTTTATTAAGATTCCCTTTGTCTATAAAAGACTTCCCGCATTCTGAACATGAAAATGGCTTTTCTCCTGTGTGAATTCTCTGATGTACAGTAAGAGTCCCTTTATCTGTAAAGCATTTCCCACATTCTGAACATGAATATGGCTTCTTTCCAGTATGAATTCTCTGATGTATAATAAGAGTCCATTTAGCTTTAAAGGACTTCTCACATTCTGAACATGAAAATTTTTTTTTTCTTGTGTGAATTATCTGATGTCTAATGAGATTCCTTTTATTTGTGAAGGACTTCTCACATTCCGAACATGAAAATGGCTTTTCTCCTTTGTGACTTCGCTTATGCATAACACATTGGGATTTCTTTGTAAAGCATTTCCCACATTCTGAACAGGAGTATGGCTTTTTTCCTTTGTGCTTTCTTGGTTTTGAAAAATCTGAGCTTTTAGTAATTTGCTTGTCACACTGAAATCTTGTATCCACTTTGGCTCCTGGAATTGTGGTAACAATGCGAGGTTGCTCAGGAGAGGGTTCCTCATGATTAGGATTATTACAAAGTGAAGTGCTGTGACGTCCAGGAGGTCCATGAAGGGTAAAAAGGTTTTCTCTATTAGAGTGCTTCCTGATATCTTCTTTTTTACAGTTTGGTGATAAACCGTTGCTCTCACAAGGATTTCCTATAAAGATGAAAGATAAATTGGATGTGATTTTTTTCAACAACATAAAAATGGATTTCTACATTTATTTTATGGAGCTCACAATGAAGACAATCGTCAGTGAAAGTACCGGTAATAAGGAAGACCACTACTAACTAACTGGTGATATTGGCACAAGTCAGGGGTGGCAGAGATTAGACAGCAAGAACCTGTCATCAGGGGTTACCTCCTTAATGTACCACCAGTGCCATTCTCTCTCAAGCTTCCTATCATGCCCTTAGTGTAGAAAAGAGTCCATGCAATTAAAAATGGAGCTTTAAAATTTCATAACCATATGCAAATGAGATCGATTGATCACAAAGGTGGCTCTACATCCAGGAGCAGTCAAGCTCCATGCACCGTAATCATGTCCTTAGAATGCCTGAGGCCATGATAGGAAACCTTAGAAGACTGCAATAGCACTGAAGGTACATTAAGGGGGTAAATCCTAATTAAAGGTAACCTGTCACCTCCAAAATGGAAGTTGAGCTACGCCCACCGGCATCAGGGGCTTATCTACAGCATTCTGGAATGGAACCTGAAAGATGAGAAAAAGAGGTTAGATTATACTCACCTGGGCGGGCGGTCCGATCCGATGGGCGTCGCGGTCTGGTCCAGGGCCTCCCATCTTCTTACGATCATGTCCTCTTCTTGTCTTGACGCCACAGCTCCGGCGCACTTCGTCTGCCCTGTTGAGGGCAGAGCAAAGTACTGCAGTGCGCAGGCGCCGTGCCGGTCTGACCTTTACGGGCACTTGCACACTGCAGTACTTTGCTCTGCCCTCAACAGGGCAAAGTATGCCTGTGCCGGAGCGTGAAGACAAGAGGACGTCATTGTAAGATGGGAGGCCCCGGACCGGACCATGACGCCCATCGGACCTGGACCGCCCTTGGGTGAGTATAACATAACCTCTTTTTCTCATCTCTCAGGATACATCGGGGGCTTATCTACAGCATTCCAGAATGCATTACAGACTGCTGTAGATAAGCCCCTGATACAGGTGGGCTTAGCTCAACTTCCATTTTTGGGGTGACAGGTTCCTTTTAAAGGCTCCCTTTAACGAGGACCTGTTGCATGTTAGAAAAAATAATTGCGATAAATACCTTGTCAAAATCCCTGAGCTCTGGTGATTCTTCTGCTCTCTTCTGCTAAGCTCTGCGTCACTCCTTTGTAGAGATATTCACATTTGCTCTTTCTGGAGCATGCTATGTGAAAACTCTGCGTTTTTCAGTCGTCTCTGGGGACATGCGATTTCTCCAGCCTTCCCAGATGCTGCTAATCACAGCTTCGCATCCTCAGGCCATGTTCACACTTCGCGGTTTTTACCGCGGATCCGCGGCGATTTTGATGCTGCGGGTCCGCAGCAGTTTCCATAGCGTTTCCATTAACATGTAAACCCTATGGAAACCGCAAACCGCAGTGCACATGCTGCGGGAAAAAACGCACAGAAACGCAGCGGTTTAAAACCCGCAGCATGTCACTTCTTTGTGCAGAATCGCTGCGATTCTGCACCCATAGAAATGCATTGAACCGCTTACTTCCCGCATGGGGCTGTGCCCACGTTGCGGGAAGTAAGCGGATAATGCGCGGTTGCTACCCGGGGTGGAGGAGAGGAGACTCTCCTCCAGGCCCTGGGAAGCATGAATAGTGTAAAAAAAAAAAAAAGAATTAAAATAAAAAATGATCCTATACTCACCTCTCAGCGCTGCCCGCGGCCGTCCGGTCAGAGTTGCTGTGCGAGCAGGACCTGTGGTGACGTCGCGGTCACATGATCGTGATGACGCCACGGTCACATGAAGGTCCTTCTCGCACAGCAGCTTTGGAATCGGACCGCCGAGTGCAGCGCCGAGGAGATCGTGACGTCAGAGGGTGAGTATAACCAATTTTTATTATTTTTATCATTACTATTGATGCTGCATATTGCTGCATATGCAGCATCAATAGTACAGGAGTAATCCCGCAGCGGAAACCGCGGAACAAACCGCGATAAATCTGCAGGGATAACCGCAGCGGTTTTGCCCTGCAGATTTATCAATTCCGCTGCGGGATAAACCCGCAGAGCACACCGCAAAGTGTGAACCCGGCCTCAGACTGCTGCATCAGATGTTGAGCTGTGATTAGCAGAATCTAGGAGGGGTGAGAGCGTATGTCCCCAGAGAAGACTCTGAAGAACGCCCAGCGGGGCTGCAGAGTAGAGATTTCACATGGTGTACTCCAGAAAGAACAAATCTGAATATCTCTTCAATAGAGTGACGCAGTACAAAACAGAAAACAGCTGAAGAATCAGGAGAGCACAGGTATTAAACTCAATTTTTGGAGGAAGTGACAAGTCATCAATAAAGTTTATGCGTTGGAATCAGGAAAAAGGGTCAAACGTCTGTCAAGGTAACTAGATCAGCATGTCTGAAAAGTAAACTGGTTTACCCAGTATGTACCGTGGTCCATGGGAAAAAAAGAAAAAAAAAACTACAGTAGCACAAAGCATTGAAATAGTTAATGCTGGATGGTTAGACTGCCCATGCTCCCCCTGTCCACCACTAAAAGTGCTTGTAATGGGCAAGCGAGTATGAGAATCGGTCCATAGAGCAGTGTAAGATGGCCTCTTCTAATGAATCACATTGTCATTTCCATCACGAGGACTGCAGACGATTGTTTACCATTTACTATGACGCACAAACTCACCCACCAAACACCATTTGTGAAATGTACGTCAGGTATTTGGTGGGTGAGTTTGTTCACTAATATCTGTACTCTGTTCTGTAACTGTTTGTGATTCATCTGTAGGTTATATTATGGAAAGCTCTATAATCTCCATTACTATATGGTCATAGTCATTGGGTGATCACATGCTACATCACGTGCATAAAGTACAGGGTGGGCCATGTATATCGATACACCTAAATAAAATGTGAATGGTTGGTGATATCAACTTCCTGTTTGTGGAACATTAGTATATGGGAGGAGAAAACTTTTCAAGATGGGTGGTGACCATGGTGGCCATTTTGAAGTCAGACATTTTGAATCCAACTTTATTTTTTCCAATGGGAAGAGGGTCATGTGACATCAAACTTATTGAGAATTTCACAAGACAAACAATGGTGTGGTTGGTTTTAGTGTAACTTTATTCTTTCATGAGTTATTTATAAGTTTCTCTTTGTTTACAGCCATTGACATGTCGCAGAGGTTGACACATGAGGAGTGGATAGAAATTGTGTTGATGTCTGGTGAACACAGTACCCGGGTCACTGCAGCAGATTTCAATGCAAGACACCCTATGCAAGAAAACTGTCACCATTCCCATTTGATTAAGGTGTATCCATATAAATGGCCCACCCAAAAAAAGTTTGTCTCATCACTGAACATAATGTTCTGTGTAAACTGAGGATCCTACTCCAATTTTTGTTTTGCCCATTCTGCAAATTCAGCGCGCCAATCTGGCAACAGTCGAACATCCCTTCGGCGGATATTAACTACTCACAAATGACACCTTACAAAATCCAGCTGCTGCCTCATCTCAACAAGGATGACCCAGATCGGCATGCTGAATTTGCAGAATGGGCAAAACAAAATGGCCGACTTCAAAATGGCTGCCTTGGTCACCACCCATTTTGATTAGTATATGGGAGTGGGAAAACTTGTGTGCCACAAACAGGACGTTGATATCACCAACCATTCCCATTTTAGTTAGGTGTATCCACATACATAGCCCACACTGTATATACTTTGTCTATTCCTTCCTTAAGTATATGCAAATTGCCTCTTCAGAGACAAAAAGTACTTGAACTCTATAGCGCCACCTATTGGAAGAAGCAATCCTTTAAGTCCCCATCGACCCGTTAACAGGCCTTGAAATGTGACTTAAGCTAAAAGCCAAATCAGAAACTCAATTTGCAAACACAGTGTTTCGGAGTACTGGCCTTCGTCAGTGCAAAGTATGAGAAACGATTTGGTTAGGTGAGAAGCTCAGGACTGAGGTCTAAGGGGTAAAGTTTCTCCTTGCAGAGACTCACATACTGGCTCTGGCATGTGTATTTATTCAGTGTTTATATACATGTTGTCATACGAGTGAGACTTTTTACTATTGGGATTCCTACAGTGGCTCAGTCAGCTATTTGTCCTTGTGTCTGTACTTTGGGATTTTACTATATGCTTTTATGTTTTGTATTAAATAAAGTTTACATTTTTATTCAGCCTGTGTTACAATTCCAGGCACATTTTTTTGGTTTGGGTCTTTCAGTGCCTTACCCTGACTCGGGTTTACAGTTCTTCGATGTTGACAGAATCTTATCAGAAGAAGCCGTCATCTCGGAGCTCGGTAATGTAATAATTATTGATGAGCAAGCATGTGTGTGGTTGCGGCATTATATATCTATATAAGATCAGTGACGCCATACTCAGCACACTGTACCCCAGACACAGCCAGCGTAGGGAGAGGTGCTCGTGAGAGGGACAGAATTGTAGCTACGTATGAGCAAGAAATTCAGCCACATTTATATTTCTGTGAAGTCCAACAACAACCGCCCTTCTTAGGGCTAATAATAAATAGCAATACTGCTGTTAGCAGGACTTACGGAGAGGTTGTGATGAAGGGATTGTGTAGGACAGGTTAGGGGTAATGATGAGCGAGTGTACTCGTTGCTCGGGTGACCTCCCAGTATTTATGACTGCTCAGAGATTTAGTTTTCATCATGGCAGCTGAATGATTTACAGCTAGTTGCCACGCTGAGTACATGTGGGGGTTGCCTGGTTGCTAGGCAACCCCCACATATAATCAAGCAGGCTAGTAGCTGTAAATCATTCAGCTGCCATGATGAAAACTAAATCTCCGAGCTGTCATAAATACTCAGAGGTCACCCGAGCAATGAGTACAATCGCTCATCACTAGTTAGGGGGAATTGTATATCCTTTATTCTGAAACTAATACCAGAAGCCCATATCAGAGCTAATAAAATTATTTTTGCTCTTAATCCTGCAAATTGTTCTGAGCCGGGAAATATAATACACCATTTATACTGTGGCAGTTGTGCGTCAAAAGCTACAGCCAGACTTGGTTGGATCTCAATAGCATCGCTATATTTATGCTGCAGTCTTATACGTCCATCTCAGGTGTGCAAATTTTTAAATTCGTTTATTTATTAATCACAAATAAAATACAGCATACATATTTGTCCCTGTCATTGGTCTGCATGGGTACATTTACAGGGAATGAAAAAGACAGAGCATACATATGCCAATCATTTACATATAAAAAACATATATGTGAAATTATGGAACTGTCAGTACATAAAGTTCTTAAACTACAACTAAACTAAGCCTCTAGAACTACTAAGCCGCCATTGAACAATAGCTGAGTGTTTTCCATTACGCAATACTTGCAGAACAAAAGATCAAATAAACCATGTCTTCATCAATTAGTCAGGTCACAGAGTGAGATGGGAGGCGTTCCATCTATCCCAGATTTTGTTGAATTTACCCGGGCAGCCCCTATTTTGATAAAGTGTGCGCTCATAGGGGACAACTGCATTCACCAATTCGATCCAGGACCTAGGGGAGGGGGGTGAGTTTCCCATCCACCGCAAAGCTAACATCTTTCGTGCTAAAAAAAAGTGTTTCTCGTAGAAAAATCCCAGTATAGTGTTCCCAAGCCTCCTCGTCCCACACTCCAAACAGGCAAACTAAGAGTTCAAGAGGAATCGGAATTGACAGTATTGAAGTCAATAACGACGTTACCCCCTCCAATATTGAAAAACAATGGGGCACTGCCATATCATATGTATAAAATCAGCGTCTGGTGAGTGGCAATGCAAACATTCCGATGTCGAGTATCGACCCATCCGAAAAAGTCTCAACGGAGTCAAATATGACTGATGAATTATGTATAACTGGGTCATCTTATTATTAATCGACGGTGATACTTTAACCCCTTCACCCCCAAGGGTGGTTTGCACGTTAATGACCGGGCCAATTTTTACAATTCTGACCACTGTCCCTTTATGATGTTGTAACTCTGGAACGCTTCAACGGATCCTGGTGATTCTGACATTGTTTTCTTGTGACATATTGTACTTCATGATAGTGGTAAAATTTATTTGATATTACCTGTGCTTATTTGTGAAAAAAATGGAAATGTGGCGAAAATTTTGAAAATTTTGCAATTTTCCAAATTTGAATTTTTATGCAATTAAATCACAGTGATATGTTACACAAAATACTTAATAAGTAACATTTCCCACATGTCTACTTTACATCAGCATAATTTTGGAACCAAAATTTTTTTTTGGGTAGGGAGTTATAAGGGTTAAAAGTTGACCAGCAATTTCTCATTTTTACAACACCATTTTTTATTAGGGACCACATCTAATTTGAAGTCATTTTGAGGGGTCTATATGATAGAAAATACCCAAGTGTGACACCATTCTAAAAACTACACCCCTCAAGGTGCTCAAAACCACATTCAAGAAGTTTATTAACCCTTCAGGTGTTTCACAGGAATTTTTGGAATGTTTAAATAAAAATGAACATTTAACTTTTTTTTCACACAAAATTTACTTCAGCTCCAATTTGTTTTATTTTACCAAGGGTAACGGGAGGAAATGGACCCCAAACGATGTTGTACAATTTGTCCTGAGTGCGCAGATACCCCATATGTTGGGGTAAACCACTGTTTGGGCGCATGGGAGAGCTCGGAAGGTAAGGAGCGCCGTTTGACTTTTCAATGCAAAATTGTGCTTCACAAAAGTTTATAATGCAGAGCCGTAAAAATAAAACAAAACTTTTTTCCCACAAAAATTATTTTTTAGCCCCCAGTTTTGTATTTTCCCGAGGGTAACAGGAGAAATTGGACCCCAAAAGTTGTTGTCCAATTTGTCCTGAGTACGCTGATACCCCATATGTGGGGGGGAACCACAGTTTGGGCGCATGGCAGAGCTCGGAAGGGATGGAGCGCCATTTGGAATGCAGACTTAGATGGAATGGTCTGCAGGCGTCACATTGCGTTTGCAGAGCCCCTAATGTACCTTAACAGTAAAAACCCCCACAAGTGACACCATTTTGGAAAGTAGACCCCCTAAGGAACTCATCTAGATGTGTTGTGAGAGCTTTGAACCCCCAAGTGTTTCACTACAGTTTATAACGCAGAGCCATGCAAATAAAAAATATTTTTTTTTCCACAAAAATTATTTTTTAGCCCCCAGTTTTGTATTTTTCCAAGGGTAACAGGAGAAATTGGACCCTAAATATTGTTGTCCAATTTGTCCTGAGTACGCTGATACCTGATATGTGGGGGGGAACCACCGTTTGAGCGCATGGCAGAGCTCGGAAGGGAAGGAGCATCATTTGGAATGCAGACGTAGATGGATTGGTCTGCAGGCGTCACATTGCGTTTGCAGAGCCCCTAATGTGCCTAAACAGTAGAAACCCCCACAAGTGACCTAATATTGGTAACTATACCCCCCAAGGAACTTATCTAGTTGTGTTGTGAGAACTTTGAACCCCCAAGTGTTTCACTACAGTTTATAACGCAGAGCCATGCAAATAAAAAAAAATTTTTTTTCCACAAAAATTATTTTTTAGCCCCCAGTTTTGTATTTTCCCAAGGGTAACAGGAGAAATTGGACCCCAAAAGTTGTTCTCCAATGTGTTCCGAGTACGCTGATACCCCAAATGTTGGGGTAAACCCCTGTTTGGGCACACAGGAGAGCTCGGAAGGGAAGGAGCACTGTTTTACTTTTTCAACTCAGTATTGGCTGGAATTGAGATCGGAAGCCATGTCGCGTTTGGAGAGCCCCTGATGTGCCTAAACAGTGGAAACCCCCCAATTATAACTGAAACCCTAATCCAAACACACCCCTAACCCTAATCCCAACGATAACCCTAACCACACCTCTAACCCAGAAACACCCCTAACCCTAATCCCAACCCTATTCCCAACCGTAAATGTAATCCAAACCCTAACCCTAACTTTAGCCTCAACCCTAACCCTAACTTTAGCCCCAACCCTAACTGTAGCCTTAACCCTAGCCCCAACCCTAACCCTAACCCTAGCCCTAACCCTAATGGGAAAATGGAAATAAATACATTTTTAAAATTTTTTTATTTTTCGCTAACTAAGGAGGTGATGAAGGGGGGTTTGATTTACTTTTATAGCGGGTTTTTTAGCGGATTTTTATGATTGGCAGCCGTCACACACTGAAAGACGCTTTTTATTGCTAAAAGTATTTTTTGCGTTACCACATTTTGAGAGCTATAATTTTTCCATATTTGAGTCCAGAGAGTCATGTGAGGTCTTGTTTTTTGCGGGACGAGTTGACGTTTTTATTGGTAACATGTTCGGGCACGGGAGATTTTTTTGATCGCTTTTTATTCCGATTTTTGTGAGGCAGAATGACCAAAAACCAGCTATTCATGAATTTCTTTTGGGGGAGGCATTTATACCGTTCCGCGTTTGGTAAAATTGATAAAGCAGTTTTATTCTTCAGGTCAGTACGATTACAGCGATATCTCATTTATATCATTTTTTTTATGTTTTGGTGCTTTTATACGATATAAACTATTTTATAGAAAAAATAATTATTTTGGCATCGCTTTATTCTCAGGACTATAACTTTTTTATTTTTTCGCTGATTATACTGTATGGCAGCTCGTTTTTTGCGGGACAAGATGAAGTTTTCAGTGGTACCATGGATATTTATATCCGTCTTTTTGATCGCGTGTTATTCCACTTTTTGTTTGGCAGTATGAGAATAAAGCGTTTTTTGCCTCTTTTTTTTTTTTTTACGGTGTTCACTGAAGGGGTTAACTAGTGATATAGTTTTATAGGTGGGGTCGTTACGGACGCGGCGATACTAAATATGTGTACTTTTATTGTTTGATTTTTTTTTTATTTAGATAAAAATGTATTTATGGGAATAATATTTTTTTTTTTCTTTATTTAGGATTTTTTTTTTTTTTTTTTACACATATGGAAATTTTTTTTTTTACTTTTTTACTTTGTCCCAGGAAGGAACATCACAGATCGCCGATTTGACAGCTTGCACAGCACTCTGTCAAATCGGCGATCTTACTTCCAGCAGTGCAGGCTGCAGCTTTCATCTGCAGCCTGCTCTGCACCCGGAAGTAGTCCCTGCAGGACCCGGATGCAGCCCCACGGCCATTTTGGATCCGGGGCCTGCAGGGATACGAGGTAAGAGACCCTCGCAGCAACGCGATCACATCGCGTTGCTCCGGGGGTCTCCGGGAAGCCCGCAGGGAGCCCCTCCGTGCGCGATGCTTCCCTGTACCGCCGGCACACCGCGATCATGTTTGATCGCGGTGTGTCGGGGGTTAACGTGCCGGGGGCGGTCCGTGGCCGCTCCTGGCACATAGTGCCGGATGTCAGCTGCGATAGGCAGCTGACACCCGGCCGCGCTCCCCCCGAGAGTGCGGCCGATCGGCTATGACGTACAATCCCGTCGAGGGTCAGATAGGCCCAGGTCACCTCGACGGGATAGTACGTCTAAGGTCACAGAGGGGTTAAGGGGGGGGGGGGGGGGGGAGTCCAAAATATCTTCCCACTCTTCGTTTTGCATATCAGGGATAAGTCCCTCCCACTTGCCTCTCACCCAATTTATAACAGAGTTCGTTCCCATTGATAAGAGATATGTGTATAAAGATGAGATAAGACCCTGAGGTCCCTGTGACTTAAGAATACCTATCAGGGGTAAAGATGAAATGTTACGGTTTGTTCTCACATTTCTAACAAATGACTGAATGGCTGAACTGAGTTGCAGGTAACGGAAAAATTGAGACCTTGGAAGAGAATATCTAGCTCGCAGCTGTTCAAAGGACATAAAGACCCCCTGATCATATAAATCCCCCACCGAGAGGACCCCGTAGGAAACCCAAAAACCTGTGGATGGGTGATTCATCAACGACGGGAAATAACCGCTATCCCATAGAGGCATCTCGGCGATAATATCCCCAAACCCAGTAACTTTTTAAATTTTCTTCCAAGTGGACCGCGCCAATCGGAGCATAGGTAACAGGCAGGGAGTGTTTATTTTTTCCGATTCCAGAAGACCCAACGGACCAGGTGACTTTCAGAGTTAGGGAGATAGTTATGAGGCATCCATTTACATAGTGCCTTAGCCTGTCCCGCCAGATAATATAAAAATAAATCTGGCAATGCCGCTCCTCCCCCCTGTTTAGGCCTCTGCAAAGTAGTCAATTTAAGTTTGGGCCTGCTCTTCCCCCATACGAATAAAGCAACTTGAGAGTTTAAGTTGGTGAAAAAGAATTTTGGTACAGTTACTGCGCTATGTTGAAGACAGTAGTTGAATTTAGGGAGCAATATCATTTTTAGGAGGTTAATTCGGCCTGCTACAGATAATGGACGCTTACTCCAAGATGTAAATTTTCATTTAGCGTAGTCCAGCAGAGGGAGAACATTGAGTTGTAAATCCGACTTACTGAATTGGGACATATAGATACTCAAATACTTAAAGTTAGATACTATGGGCAACGAGGAGGAAGTATTAAGATTAGGTGCTGGGGGCTGAGACAGAGGTTAGATACTATGGGCAACGAGGAGGAAGTATTAAGATTAGGTGCTGGGGGCTGAGACAGAGGTTAGATACTATGGGCAACGAGGAGGAAGTATTAAGATTAGGTGCTGGGGGCTGAGACAGATTTATCCCAGTTAATATATAGGCCTGAGAACCCACTAAATGTATCTATGGTAGCAATCACCCTCGGCAACGCCTCTTCTGCTTTATCCATGAATACTATCATGTCATCAGCGTACAAACCAATGATATCAGTGCGGTCCGCTATTTTTATACCATCAATACCAGGGGAAGAACGTAAACGTATAGCTAATGCCTCTATTGCTAGAGAAAATAAGGCTGGGGAAAGGGGGCATCCTTGACGGGTTCCCCTATATAATGAAAATGGTTCAGAAATGGAACCGTTTACAATTATACGGGCCTTAGGTTTCATGTACAATACACTAACCCATTTCAAAAAATTTTCCCCAAAGCCATATTTCTGCAGGCAAGCAGTCAAAAAGGGCCATTCAAGAGAGTCAAACGCCTTGGCTACGTCCAACGATGCCAACGCCCAGTTATTATCTGGCAACAAAGAACTATACTGAATTACCGACTGAACCCGCCTGACATTTATGGAAGTCCTCTTACCAGGCATAAAGCCAGTTTGATCTGGATGTATAATATCTAATATAATGGAGTTCAACCTGGTAGCTAATATTTTAGCAAAGATCTTATAATCTACATTCACCAACGATATGGGACGATAGGATCCGCATTCTAAAGGATCTTTCCCCTCCTTTTTGAGTACGATAATATGCGCCTCATAAAAAGTATCGGGCAGACACCCTCCTCTCCATATCTCCTTAAGTATTTTCAATAAAAGCGGAGCCAGTATCTCCCGGTATCTCCTATACAACTCAACAGGGAAGCCATCCGGCCCCAGGGGCCCTCCCAGAGGCCATATCTGTTATAGCTTGCTCCACTTCTTCCAAGGTAAATTTAGCGTCCATAAAGGTCTGCTGGGTGGAACTCAGTGTAGGGAATGTTATATCGGACAAACATCCTAAACAATCTGAAACACTGAAACCGCTCTTAGATTCATATAACCCTTTATAATAATTATAAAAACATTGAAGTATTTCCTCAGTGGTGGAGTTTAGTGAGCCGTCTGGTGAGCGAATTTGTATTATCATATTAGAGGTATTATGTTGACGTACCAAAAAGGCCAAAAATTTTCCCGCCTGATTCCCCATTTCAAAGTACTATTGTCGCGTAAAAAATAGCTTGCGTTTTGGGTATATAATCGTTGCAGAGTCAACCACTCAACCCTATTATCATTAGTTTCGTCAGCTGTATATGTGGCCTCAGCATCTCTCAAACGTTGCTCAATCTCATCGTCCTCCCTCGATGTTACCCTTTTGACATAAGAGATCGTAGAAGACAGACAGCCCCTTAGATATGCCTTCAGGGCATCCCAAAATAAATTAATATTCTGAAGTTCTGAGTGGGATTGGATGTAACAATTCAATTGGTCAACTGTCCTATCATCTGAGTCTATTAACCCCTTCCCGACCTTTGACGCATACGCTGCGTCATGAAAGTCTGTGCCAATCCGACCTATGACGCAGCGTATGCGTCATGGAATGATCGCGTCCCTGCAGATCGGGTGAAAGGGTTAACTCCAATCCCACCCGATCTGCAGAGACACGGGGAGTGGTGTTTCAGCCCAGGGGGGGTGGCTTCACCCCCCCGTGGCTACGATCGCTCTGATTGGCTGTTGAAAGTGAAACTGCCAATCAGAGCGATTTGTAATATTTCACCTAAAAAACTGGTGAAATATTACAATCCAGCCATGGCCGATGCTGCAATATCATCGGCCATTGCTGGAAATACTGAAGTGACCCCCCCCCACCCCACCGATCGCCCCCCCAAGCCACCGATCTGTCCCGTAGTCCCCTCCGTCCTGTGCTCTGCTCCCCTGTCCTCCTGTCCGCTCCCCCCGTGCTCCTATGTCACCCCCCGTGCTCCGACGCCCCCCCGTGCCCCGATCTCCCCCCCCTTATACTTACCGAGGCTCCCGGTGTCGGTCCGTCTTCTCCATGGGCGTCGCCATCTTCCAAAATGGCGGGCGCATGCTCAGTGCGCCCGCCGAATCTGCCAGCCGGCAGATTTGTTACAAGTACATTTTGATCGCTGTGGTAGGTTCTATCACAGCGATCAAAATAAAAAAAAATAAATAAACCCCCCCCTTTATCACCCCCATAGGTAGGGACAATAATAAAATAAAGAAAATATTTTTTTTTCTTTTTCCACTAGGGTTAGGGTTAGAACTAGGGTTAGAACTAGGGGTAGGGTTAGGGTTACGGGTAGGGTTAGGGTTATGGCATGTGCACACAGTGCGGATTGGCCGCGGATCCGCAGCGGATTGGCCGCTGTGAATTCGTAGCAGTTTTCCATCAGGTTTACAGTACCATGTACACCCAAACTTCTGTGAAGCACTTGGGGGTTGAACATGCTCACCACACATCTAGATAAGTTCCTTGGGGGGTCTAGTTTCCAAAATGGGGTCAATTGTGGGGGGTTTCTACTGTTTAGGCATATCAGGGGCTCTGCAAACGTAACATGATGCCCGCAGACCATTCCATCAAAGTCTGCATTCCAAAACGTCACTACTTCCCTTCCGAGCCCCGGCATATGCCCAAACAGTGATTTACCCCCACATATGGGGTATCAGCGTACTCAGGAGAAACTGGACAACAACTTTTGGGGTCCAATTTCTCCTGTTACTCTTGCAAAAATAAAAAATTCTGGGCTAAAAAAATATTTTTGAGGAAAGGAAACAGATTTATTATTTTCACGGCTCTGCATTATAAACTTCTGTGAAGCACTTGGGGGTTCAAAGTGCTCACCACACATCTAGATTAGTTCCTTGGGAGGTCTAGTTTCCAAAATGGGGTCACTTGTGCGGGAGCTCCAATGTTTAGGGACACAGGGGCTCTCCAAACGCGACATGGTGTCCGCTAATGATTGGAGCTAATTTTCCATTCAAAAAGCCAAATGGCGTGCCTTCCCTTCCGAGCCCTGCCGTGCGCCCAAACAGTGGTTTACCCCCACATATGGGGTATCATCGTACTCAGGACAAACTGGACAACAACATTTGGGGTCCAATTTCTCCTATTACCCTTGGGAAAATAAAAAATTCTGGGCTAAAAATCATTTTTGAGGAAAGAAAAATTATTTTTTATTTTCACGGCTCTGCGTTATAAACTTCTGTGAAGCACCTGGGGGTTATAAGTGCTCACTATGCATCTAGATAAGTTCCTTGGGGGGTCTAGTTTCCAAAATGGTGTCACTTGTAGGGGAGCTCCAATGTTTAGGCACACAGGGGCTCTCCAAACGCAACATGGTGTCCGCTAACGTTTGGAGCTAATTTTCCATTCAAAAAGTCAAATGGCACGCCTCCCCTTCCGAGCCTTGCCGTGCACCCAAACAGTGGTTTACCCCCACATATGAGGTATCGGCGTACTCAGGAGAAATTGCCCAACAAATTTTAGGATCCATTTTATCCTGTTGCCCATGTGAAAATGAAAGAATTGAGGCTAAAAGAAATTTTGTGTGAAAAAAAAGTACTTTTTCATTTTTGCGGATCAATTTGTGAAGCACCTGGGGGTTTAAAGTGCTCACTATGCCTCTAGATAAGTTCCTTGGGGGGTCTAGTTTCCAAAATGGGGTCACTTGTGGGGGAGCTCCAATGTTTAGGCACACGGGGGCTCTCCAAACGCGACATGGTGTCCGCTAAAGATTGGAGCCAATTTTTCATTGAAAAAGTCAAATGGCGCTCCTTCCCTTCCGAGCCCTGCCGTGCGCCCAAACAGTGGTTTACCCCCACATATGAGGTATCAGCGTACTCAGGACAAATTGGACAACAACGTCCGTGGTCCAGTTTCTCCTTTTACCCTTGGGAAAATAAAAAAAATTGTTGCTAAAAGATCATTTTTGTGACTAAAAAGTTAAATGTTCATTTTTTACTTCCATGTTGCTTCTGCTGCTGTGAAACACCTGAAGGGTTAATAAACTTCTTGAATGTGGTTTTGAGCACCTTGCGGCGTGCAGTTTTTAGAATGGTGTCACTTTTGGGCATTTTCAGCCATATAGAACCCTCAAAATGACTTCAAATGTGAGGTGGTCCCTAAAAAAAATGGTTTTGTAAATTTTGTTGTAAAAATGAGAAATCACTGGTCAAATTTTAACCCTTATAACTTCCTAGCAAAAAAAAAAATTGTTTCCAAAATTGTGCTGATGTAAAGTAGACATGTGGGAAACGTTATTTATTAACTATTTTGTGTCACATAACTCTCTGGTTTAACAGAATAAAAATTCAAGATGTGAAAATTGCGAAATTTTCAAAATTTTCGCCAAATTTCCGTTTTTTTCACAAATAAACTCAGAAATTATCGACCTAAATTTACCACTAACATGAAGCCCAATAAGCGTTCCTGAGTTATTACCTCATAAAGGGACACTGGTCAGAATTGCAAAAAACGGCAAGGTCATTAAGGCCAAAATAGGCTGGGTCATGAAGGGGTTAATTTAAGCCAAAAGGGATTCAACTTCCATATTCTACCATTATTTAATTTCCCAAACACATGTTTAAGTATAATCGGGCTGTGGTCTGAGGTTCCTCTATTACCATGTTCCACACTATCCACCCACTGCACCAGGTTGCCGGATCCAAAAATATAGTCTATACGGAAAAGGGAGCTTTTAGTGGACGAGTGGCAGGTATATCCCCTTTCCCCAGGGCGACGCATCCTCCACAAGTCTATCCAGCCGCTATTTTCTATGAACAGTGCCAACTGTGTCGGGGTCGAAGGGAGGGGGAGAAGATAAAGGTTCCCCAGACAACCCATCTCCCAATCTCACTCTATCAAGACCACTGTCCATGACTGAGTTAAAATCACCCATACAGATAACATGTGCGTCCGGGTAATTCAACGCAAAGCTCATTGCCATCTTAAGTATTGAAATATTAGCCGGAGGGGGGTTATAAATGCATAATATGACATATTCGCGGGAATTAATTAATGCATGGACAAAAATAAAACGTCCCTCCATGTCTCGCCGAGTCGTCCGGGCCTCCCATCGAACATCTCTGTGTATTAATAATGATACCCCTCTCGAATAGCTAGTGTGCAACGCGTGCACATGCCATTGTACCCAAGGTTTCTGTACACCTCTGGCCGTATCTCTGGTCAGATGCGTCTCTACCAGGGCTACAATATGAGGATGATATCGTCTGATCTAGGAGAACACCTTAATTTTCTTCCAGGGTGATTTAATACCCCGTATGTTCCATGTCATACATATCAACTCAGACCCCATATTCACTCCTTAAAACATGGTATACAGTGATGGTTAAGAAAGGTCTACAGATTACGCATAGACAGTTATAATAATTTCGGAGGCGACTTTTACCCAAATACCCACTAAGGCTAGTTAATTCTAACAAGAAAAAAAACCTAACAAGAACTGAACAATCCAGGAGCATAATGTAACGCTCCCATCCTCAAATAAACCTGGGGATACCCCCAGTGACTCCAGCGTCCGGTATTGTTGGTATATTGAACGCTCGCAGGGAGAGCTCCAATTCGGAAATTGGATAGATATTAATTAGTCGGGAACTTATCAGGGTTCTGTTGCATTAGACTTCCCACGGGATCGCAGCCAGTCCGCTGCCTCTGATGGGTCAGTAAAGAACAGGGAGGAGACGTCGCTGACAACACGGAGACGCGCCGGGTAGATCATGGAATAGATAATATTCTTGTCTCCGAGTTGCTTCTTAACATCTATAAATCTTGCCCGCTGTTTCTGGAGCTCAACGGAGAAGTCTGGAAATATCGAGATTGTAGCGTTGTTGAACTTGATGGGACTCTTTTGTCGTGCCAGTCGTAGTATAGCATCTCTGTCTTTACAATTAAGGTTGCGTGCCAGGAAAGGTCTGGGTGGAGCTCCAGGAGGGAGGGATTTTGTGGGGACTGTATGGCTCTTTCCACCGAAAACATTGGAGAAAATGTGTCTCCCAAAGAGGATCTAAGCCAATCCTCCAGGAACTTTTCAGGCTGCTGGCCTTCCGAGCGTTCCGGCAGACCGATGATGCGAATATTATTTTGGCGCATTCTATTCTCCAGATCGTCAGCCTTTTGTTTCCAGGTGTTTGTAGAACCAGCAACTTTTGCCAGTTTTGCCTCCCTAGGTTTAATAGTGTCTTCTACCTGAGAGACCCTTGTCTCCACTTCCGTCATACGTCCCTTCATAGCTTGCATGTCTTGCCTCAGACGCCCCACCTCAGTGTGTACATCCTCTATTTGTTCAGAAAGGGACGTTCTGGTCAGAGATATAGCTTGCATTAATTGTGCAGATGCTTGCTTAAGAGTCAGTTCATCCTGCTCACTCTCGTCAATACTGTCAGAAAGACGATTTTTCCCCCGCTGGGCTTGTGAGGAGTTATTTCTTAGAGATCTTGCACCATCCGGGGCATCACTCCTAGCAAATTCTTTTAGCCTGTCAGCTGCAGTCATATTCTTTGTACGGTGCATGATTAATAGTTATGTGACACAGCAAATCCAAGTCAGATCTGTAACAGTGTCATGCGGCCACACCAAGGCTGTTATATATAATGTATGGCGCTGTTGGGAGCCTCTATGACCAGGAGGCACACTGATATATTATCAGGTGGTGCAGGCTGAAAGTTTGATGGTGATCCCTACAACAGGGAAACTCTTAAGCAGCAGTGGTAGAAGCGAGAGGGGCCTAATGGATCTCTAGTTAAAGGTACAGCCGGCCGGGCTATGGTTAATAAGGGAGCGCGGGGCTCAATCTTTCAGAGCACTCACCGCGCTTCCCTTTAGTCTGTGCAGAGTAGATTTTCACCTCTCAGCTACGCTGCAATGATGATGGGCTGCGCCGCGTCTCCTACTGCAGGAGCGCGCGCTTCAATAATGGCAGCCGCTCACACAGCCGCCGCCACCGCCGGTATAGGTTCCTCTTCCTCTCCGTCGGGCCAGGGTCCCGCAGCTCTCACCTGCAGGCGCCCAGTATTTCCCGGGGATCAGGGAGGGATTCCAGCCGCAGCTACAGCTACACCGCGCTGTCTGCCAATGGAGCGTCCTCCCAGAAGATGGCCGCCGCCACACGTGGGGCTCACCGCTCCGCTAAATTTCTTCCCTCACCGGCTCCTTCCAGTCACCGCCACAGTCCTCTCCAGGGGTCAGCAGCCTCCACGTCTCCAGGGGCCTCGGCAGCAGTGAAATATAGGCTTAAGGTACCGTCACACTAAGCGACGCTGCAGCGATAGCGACAGCAATGCCGATCGCTGCAGCGTCGCTGTTTGGTCGCTGGAGAGCTGTCACACAGACCGCTCTCCAGCGACCAGCGATGCCGAGGTCCCCGGGTAACCAGGGTAAACATCGGGTTGCTAAGCGCAGGGCCGCGCTTAGTAACCCGATGTTTACCCTGGTTACCAGCGTAAAAGTTAAAAAAACAAACAGTACATACTCACCTGCGCGTCCCCCAGCCTCTGCTTCCTGACACTGACTGAGCTCCGGCCCTAACAGCACAGCGGTGACGTCACCGCTGTGCTTTCACTTTCAGTTTAGGGCCGGCGCTTTAGTGTCAGGAAGCAGAGGCTGGGGGACGCGCAGGTGAGCATGTACTGTTTGTTTTTTTAACTTTTACGCTGGTAAGTTACTAAGCGCGGCCCTGCGCTTAGTAACCCGATGTTTACCCTGGTTACCAGTGTAAAATATCGCTGGTATCGTCGCTTTTGCTGTCAAACACGGCGATACACGGCGACCTAGCGACCAAATAATGTGCAGACCTTCTAGCAGCGACCAGCAATTTCACAGCGGGATCCAGATCGCTGCTGCGTGTCAAATACAGCGATATCGCCATCCAGGTTGCTGCAACGTCACGGATTGCTGGCGATATCGCCTAGTGTGACGGTACCTTTAGAAAGGGGTCTAATAGGCAGGATTATTGCAGGATTCTAGGAGCTGTCCCAGTATGCGTCCTTCCTCTCTCACTCCATAGCCACGCCCCCCCTCAGAATTTTTTTGAGCAGTGAAATTTCATACAGCATTTAGCATGCTACAGTAGGGTCTCAATATAGAAAAACCCGTATGCACTGCCAGTCGTGCTGCCTAAGTAGGGTCCCACAACATATATATAGAAGAAAATAAAACTAGGCACTCAACTTATGGAGAGTTTGTTTGTGATTTAATGTAGTCTGAGCTGACTAGCGGTGGATGCCGCATCTTCGCCATATATGCCGGCACGCTGTTCCCGCTTGGCTCTCCGCATTTACCGGATTAGCTGGTGGCAGCGAAGTGTGTTCTGGGCTAGGTGGGTAAAGTTGGCAGCAACGGAACGGGGTTTTATAAGCTATTGTCTGGCTGCGGCCTGAGCATTTATAATTCCCTTGCTGCAGCGTGCCTGATAGCCAGTCCACAGCAAAGTGGCCCATCCAGCGACTAATTATCCGAGGTGTAGTTCCCTGACTGACCTGAGTGTAAGGGGGCGCTAGAGAGCTGCAAGTTCTGAAGCGAAACTGGAAAGCGGAATATACATAAATCCCTGCAGTTCGTGACATATTGTAGCAGCAGTGGGATAACTAAAATAAGCCCCTGCGGTAAACTGATAGGTCAATAGCCTTGTTTGTGTTTTCATCAGTGTAGCAGTGGTGGGATAACTAAGTTAAGCCCCCTGCAATGTGATATCCGTGTGTCAACCAAAGGTCACCCCCCCTTTTCGTGACAGGGAGCTTAAGTGTCTGCTCTCCAAATCACACCTCACCACTAGTGCACTGGACCCCATCCCATCCCACCTCCTCCCCAACCTCACCACCATTCTTATCCCATCCCTAACCCACCTCTTCAACCTATCACTAACTTCTGGCACCTTCCCTGCTGCCTTCAAACATGCCACAATCACGCCTATCCTTAAAAAGCCAACCCTCGATCCAACTGCTATGTCCAGCTATCGCCCAATATCGCTGCTCCAGTTCGCTTCCAAACTCCTGGAGCAGCACGTCCACGCTGAACTTTCCTCCCACCTCTCATCTAACTTGCTCTTTGACAATCTACAATGTGGCTACCATCCCCATGATTCCACTGAGACAGCCCTGACCAAAATCACTAACGACCCACTTACAGCCAAAGCTAACGAGCAATACTCTTTTTTTAACTAAAATAATTTTTATTTAGGATCACATGACAATTTTCTTCTTACATTCTTATATTTCAATACGAAGTTTTCACCCCAAACCAAACCCCCCCATTCCCAACTTAAACCACCCCCTCCCAAACAGAGAGCCCACCTCCTTTATTAACTGAACCATCAGGACTATAAAGTTACTATCATCACATGTAGATCTGCATGCCTCATATTATGCATCCTTCTTTAATAGTAAACCTATCCCATGACAAGCCACGGAGACCACAATTTATCAAAGGTTCCTAATTTCCCTCTTTTCTTATAAATCCCTTTTTCTAATATTAGGCCCTGTTTTACATACTGAAGAAATTCCCTTCTTGTAGGCGGCTCATCCTTAATCCAATTTCGCGCTATTACCTTTCGGGCCATATACAGTAATCTGGCAATGGCAATCTTCAGGTTGTTATCCACTCCAATCTCATCCACACATCCCAGCAAGCACACCAATGGGTCTCTTGGCACCGTGCATTTGTACGCACTTTCCACTCGACTCAAAACCACCAACCAAAAAGCAGCCAGTCTTGGACATGTCCACGTCATATGAAATATGTCAGCATTTGCGGACCTACACCTTGGGCATTCAGAGTCGTCACGTAAACCTGCTTTAAACAACACCTCCGGAGATTTATCGACTCTGTATCACATAGAGCTGTGAAAGCCTATACGGCTCACTCAGTGACAGCCTTGGGACCCATTCCAGCACCGATTCCCAAGTTTCGTTCTCCATTGGGCCCACATCTCTCTCCCACCTAGCTCTTGCCGTGATCGGATATCCCAGAAGGTAAGTATGCAGCAAGTCTTTATAAAGAGTAGAAATAACCCCCCTAGTAGACCCCTCACCACAGATATATTCCAACACTATATCCCTTTGGATACTGCCATTTCGGTCCCTATTCTGAACTCCAAATGCGTGCCTCAACCGCAAATATTGATATTCCCCCTTAGGCCCAAGACCAAACTCTGCACGCAATCGGGAAAAGGATTTTAACTCTCCCTGCTCAATTATCTGATACACATATTGAATTCCCATGGTCTGCCATTCTGGTAATACCCCCAGTGCGACAAATTCCGGTAAGTTATTATTATGCCATATCGGGGAGAACCTGGTCACACCCCTAATCCCACGTATGTGTCTCAGTCTACCCCCCACAACTTACATATCACTAGTATAGTGGGATACGATTTCCCCAAGGCCCCCAGGGACCCATCCTCTAGACACTGCACTACCGGTCTTCTGTTTGTCACTTTTTCCATCAGTTGCTGCACCGCACTGGACGAACCCTCAAACGCCCAGCCCTTCAAGTGCTGACTCTGGGCTGCAAGAAAATATACTTCAGGGTTAGGCAACGCCAAGCCCCCCTCATCCTTGGGCCGCTGAAGCGTCTCCAGCCTGATCCGTGGGTGACGTCCCCCCCATACCAACTTTCTAAACAGGGAGTTAATCTGTCTAAATTTCCCCCGTGGTATCCAAACTGGCACGTTATGGAGAACATATAGGATTTTCGGCATCAGAATCATTTTGATGAGATTCACCTTGCCTACCACAGATAAATGCAACTTAATCCAAGCATCCACTTTTGCCTTATGAATACTTAAGATTGGAGTCAGATTCTTATGCATGTAGTCCGCGACAGGCATCGAGATCCATATCCCAAGATATTTAAATAGACCTACCACCCTCAATCGCCCATCCTCCAGCGGCTCACTCCCCTCGTCCCCCACATCGTCTACCTTGAACAATATAGACTTACTCCAATTTATCATCAGCCCTGACAATGGCCCAAATCTTTCAATAAGCCCAATGGCACCCCCCCAAGGAAACGACCGGGTCAGCCAGAAACAGTAGGATGTCGTCCGCCTACAGCGCCACCTTTTCTTCAATCATCCCATATTTAAACCCAGACACCTCGTCCGACTGTCGAAGCCTAGCAGCCAGCGGTTCCACAGCCAGGGCAAACAAAAGAGGGGAAAGTGGACACCCCTGTCTCGTTCCCGTAGCTAAATGTATAGTCCTTGATAACTCCCCATTCACCCTGACTCTAGCCACCGGCCGCGAGTATAGCAGCCGTATCCAGGACACAAACAGCGAGCCAAACCCCATACACTGCAATACCTGCCAGAGATATCCCCATTCCACACTGTCGAATGCCTTATGGGCATCTAAAGATGCAATGACTCTCTGGCCACAGTTGTCGGACCTAAGCTGCAGATTCATAAACAATCTCCGTAGGTTGACCGCTGTGGATCTATCAGGCATAAAGCCAGATTGGTCTGCGTGCACCAGGCTGGAGATGACACTCGTCAACCTAGTCGCCAACACCTTGGCCAGAAGCTTGACATCAACAGTGAGTAAGGAAATCGGCCGGTATGATTCAGGCTGCTCTAAGTCTTTCCCTTCCTTAGGAATTACCATTATTATGGCTTCTCGCATGGATGCTGGCAGATACCCTCTACTCTTAGCCTCATCTAGGACCACCTTTAATCTGGGAATTAGCATCTCCCCCATATTTTTGTAGATCTCAGCGGGAAATCCATCCACACCAGGCACCTTCCCATTAGCCATAGATTGTAATGCCCGACCCAGTTCCTCCTCCGTAATGGGAGTCTCCAAGCTCTCTCTATCCACATCACTCAACCTCGGAAGCGCCAGTCCTTCAAGAAACGCCACTGTGTCTCCTGCCGATTCGTCTACCCGAGAGGAATATAGGTCAGCGTAAAAGTCTGCAAAGACCCCCAGAATCTCCAAATTTTCTGAGACAATCCTACCATTCCCAGAAGTCAGAGCGTGAACAAACGAAGTATTCCTTTGAGCAGAAGCCACCAGCGACAGCATGTGACCGACAGTCTCACCTTCCTGATAATACGCCAGTTTCTGAAACTCCCGCTTCCTTTCTGCCTTTTCCAGCAAAACTTTTTCCAGGTGATTCTGAGCTGCCTTTAATCTGTTCCCAGCTTCAGGGGTACCCAATGTCACCATCTCATCCTCGGCTGCCCTCAGCCCATCAATCGCTGTCCTCTCTGCCTCTCTCGTCCTCTGTTTATATCTACTAATATCTCTAAACAGTAGTCCTCTCAAGTACGCCTTCATAGCTTCCCACACGGTAAGAACATCTGCACTCCCATCATTCAACACAAAAAATTCCTCCAACTCCTGTTTTATCTTATCTAAATCTATACTGTGCAGCCAGTTAGGGTGAAACTTCCACTCTCTCCTGCCCACAGCCCGCGTTCCCACCAGTCCTAAACTCCACTTCAAATCAGACTATGGTCCGAGAGAGCCCTGGGTAAATATCGAACATCCACCACCATAGTATCCAACAGACAATTGCCCAGCGCCAGATCAATTCTTGATAGAGTACCATGATCCGGTGAATAACATGAATACCCCCTTTCCCCAACATGTCTAACTCTCCATAGGTCAGTCATACCAACTTCGCGAATATAAGTCCCAAACGTAGTAATATGTCCCACTGTCCTGTTCTGGGGATTTTTATTTTTATCCCAAAATTCATCACATGTTATTAAGGTCCCCTATGATTAGAAAAGGTATCGGGCCTCGGCGTTCCACCCATTCCAACACCTCCCTAATTTTCTTACTTGAGTACGGGGGCGGAATGTACATTGCTGCTATACACATCAATACTCCATTTATTTTACATTGCACCACCACATACTGACCATCCACATCCACCCGTACCGTCACCTCTTCATACTGCACTCCCACGGGTACCAACACCGACACACCCCTAGAATACGCAGAGAAGATGGAGTGGTATGCCTTCTGTATCCAGCATCTCTTTAATACATCCACTTTTTCATGCACCAAATGCATTTCCAACAGACATATCATTGAGACCCTCTGCTCTCGAACATACTGTAGACTCGCCGCCTGCCGGGTCCCATCCGCAAGGCCTCTCACATTCCAACTCAATATTTTAGTGTGGCCCCCCATCCTGTGGCTCATCATCCTTCATAGCAACCTCATTTTCAAATTTGAGCTGTCTAATCCCTCCCACCCCCCCATCAACCCCGAACTTACCCCCCTAACCCATCCAATACCAAAAATTCTACCTCTTATCAAGAGTGGGGCTCCATCGCCCATTGTGAACGCTCTCCCTTGCTTTACCCTCTCCACCCGCCTCCCGCTGCCAAAGCAAACAGAATTTCCCACAATTTTTGTTTTCAGAACAATCCAACTTATATACATATGTAGAGAAACTTCAAATCAAACTTGCAGTACCCCGCAGAACCCTCCTCCCCCATATTTATTAACCGTTGCTGCCCTCTTTGGCCGTACACTCAATATGGCCTGGCACATTCCTCAACAATTGCTCAACCATCTGGCAAATATGCCATTAAGTGCATATCCCTCCTTCAACGACAGAGAAATATCTCCCATCTGGATCCCCATAAAATGTCAATCGCCTTTTCCCTTGAGTTTTTTAGCATTAGTATCAATCCACTGGGTAGCATCCTCTGGTGTCAGGAAAAAGTGGGTCTTATCAAAAGCCACCTCTCAGCTTTGCGGGGAACAGCATAGAGTATTGCACTCCCAATTCCCTCAGTCGTCTCTTGACCCCAGTGAACTTCATCCGTTGTTTCTGAACTGCAGCAGAATAATCCGGGTAAATGGCAATCTTTTGACCTCCAGCCGTCAGATCCTCCATTTCTCTAGCCTTTCTGAGGATAATGTCTCTGTCCCTGTAGTTCAGTATTTTGGCATGGTACGGGGATTCGCTCCTGGGGCAGGGGGCTGCGGCGGGACCCTATGAGCTCTTTCAACAGCAAAAACTTTTGTCAGCACTGCGCCCCCAATTTTCTCCAGCAGCCAGCTTTCAACAAACTCTGTGGGGTTTCTCCCCTCAGTCTTTTCAGGCAGCCCCACTCTACGTATATTATTTCTTCTGGATCTGTTTTCCAGATCCTCATTTTTGGCAGCGAGCTCTGATATTGCTTGGGCAAACTTTTTCTCCGCTTTTTGCAGCTTAACTATATGATCTTCTGCCGTGCTCACCTTCTCCTCCACTGCTCCCATACGTCTGTCCATCTTTTGCAGGGCTGCATTAATTTGTGCTGTGTCCCCTTTTACCTCCTGCATCTGCAGGGTCAGGGAATTCAGGGACTGCTGGCACGATGAGATCAACGCAATAACATCTCTGAGGGTCGGCTCCTCTTCCTGCATCAAACCTTCAGATCCCCCTTTTGCCCCCGCCATGCTGCCTCTCTCCTTCCCCCTCTGTACCTCATGCTTTGCGGCCAGGACTGTATCCACCTCCTCCTTATCAGCTCCAGCTCCGGTTCCTTGCTCTGCCTCCTCCACAGCCTCCACTCTGGCATATTGCTGGAGCTTCGCCGCCACTTCCATACGTCTATGGCATGCGGCGTTTTCTTTATCAGCTTGCTCTCTGACCTCGGCGCCATCTTGGCTGGCTCCTGCATCGCCAGCTCCCGCGTCTTTCTGCCGCCGCCTGGTCATCTCTTCCACTGTCGGATCCACCGCTCTGCACTGTACAATTCCCCCAACCCTCAACCAGCCGGTAAGAAGCCGAAAAGCCCAGCCCACGGTGTCTGCACAGGATAAATCACTCTTTAGCAGCCGGAGCGCTCTGCTATGCGACCGCTCACATGGCCAGCTAGGACACGCCCCAACGAGCAATACTCTGTACTCCTCTTAGACCTGTCCTCTGCTTTCGACACAGTTGACAACTGCCTCCTACTACAGATCCTCTCCTCCTTTGGCATCAAAGACATCGCCCTATCCTAGATCTCCTCGTACCTTTCCAACCGCACATTCAGCATTTCCCACTTCCACACTACCTTCCCATCCCACCCCCTCTCTGTTGGAGTCCCCCAAGGCTCTGTTCTAGGACCCCTACTCGTCTCAATCTATACACTTGGCCTGGGACAACTCATAAAGTCCCATGGATTCCAGTACCACCTTTATGCTGATGACACTCAGATCTACCTTTCTGGACCAGACGTCACCTCCCTGCTGTCCAGAATCCCGGAGTGTCTATCAGCCATATCCTCCTTCTCCTCTCGCTTCCTCAAACTCAATGTGGACAAATTTGAACTCATCATCTTTCCTCCATCTCATAGATCTTCCATACCTGACCAATTTATCACAATTAACGACATCACGCTTTCCCCCGTACTGGAAGTCCGCTGCCTCAGAGTAACTTGACTCTGTCCTGTCCTTCAAACTGCACATCCAAGTTCTTTCCATCTCCTGTCGCCTCCAGCTCAAAAATATCTCCAGAATTCGTCCTTTCCTCAACCGTCAATCTACTAAAAATACTTGTACATGCCCTCATCATCTCCCGCCTGGACTACTGCAACATCACTGGCTCCCATTCCCTCAGCGTATCCAGTTCAAATTACTAATACTGACCTACAAAGCCAACCATAACCTGTCTCCTCCATATATCTCTGAACTAATCTCCCGATATCTTCCCTCACATAATCTCCTGTCCTCCCAAGACCTCCTTCTCTCCTCCACACTTATTCATTCCTCACCCAACCGCCTCCAAGACTTCTCCCGAATATCCCCCATCCTCTGGAATTTTTTGCCCCAACACGTCCGACTAGCAACCACATTCAGATCCTTCAGACGGAACCTGAAAACCCACCTCTTCAGGAAAGCCGACAGTCTGCACTGACCCCACTGCCTCCTCACCACTACCGGAGCTACCGCCTCACCACCACCGGAGCTCCTGCAACCCTCAACCTATTGTATCCTTCCCCACGATCCTGTAGAATGTAAGTCCCCAAGGGCAGGGTCCTCGCCCCTCTGTATCAGTCTGTCATTGTAAGTTTACTGTAAGTGATATCTGTAATTTGTATGTAACCCCTTCTCATATACATCACCATGGAATCAATGGAGCTATATAAATAAATATTAATACATGAGATTTGAGCTGGCTTATTGCTAAATAAAATGTACTTACAAAAATGAAGGTTCTTAGCACATAAATTGGCCAATTCATGTGTGCCCATCAACCACGGCAGGGTGACCTACCTATGGGTCCCTAAGTTAGTAATTATCAAACATGACTCCCCCAGGCTACAAGCCTACATTTTACATGGGTTGCAAGCCAGGACACCAGCCTCAGTGTAGGAGGCAAACACAGGTGACAGGTAGGACAACTCTACATGTGACATGTGTCGTCAATCATGAGCACCAGGCAGAAGCTGCTGCATCACCAACATTGATAGGACAGAGAGATTCATATCCTGTAACACAAGCTCAGTCATTTATATGGCAGCACAGGACTTGTGGAAGAAAAATATGGACAGAAAGGATAGAATTAATATGAACAAAGGTAAAGGAAAACTAAATCTGTGCTTCCTAAATCATGAAGAAGAGGTGTGAGGGCGGCCCCGTTATTCATCGGTGCACCGCCGGACTCCACAGGAGCAGCCGCGCCATCACCGGACGCTTCTGCTGTGATGTGGACAGCGGATAAAGCTTCAATGAAGTGGAGACTCCTCACACGCCGGACATTACTACACACCAGTCATTATCACCATCATCACCCGCCGGTCATTATTACCTGTGGAAACCTCTCCCAGAATCTCCTCCTTCCCGTCACTCACACACGGCTGATCCCCCCTCGTCATCGCTTCTTCTTCTGTCTCATCCTTCACTTTATTCTTAGTCGGATCTTCCTCCTGATATATCAGATGTAACAATCAGCACAATACAAGAAAACACCAAAATCTGTGACCTCTATGACCTAAATCAGAAATGTCCCCCCATATACAGATCCAGTACAGGGCTCAGCACCGTCTACCTGATGATCCTCCGGGATGTTGTGCTTCTCCTCCGGACAGTCCTGGGGATACAGAGGACGGGGACATCTCTCTGGTGGATTTCTCCTCCTGGATCCATCTGTGGAGACACACAGTGATGGAACAGATTGTGCCATGTGATGATGAGATGATGGGAGTAGTAGTAGGTGACCACAGAACAGACATGACTGTCTCCCCTCCTCACCCTGCTGATCGGCCCATATTGCGATCGCCTCTTGTCCTCCATGTATAACTGCAACCTTAATGTCAATCAGATCTTCACCCTAAAAAGTAAAATGTAAGATGAGCTCAGGTCCCATCACTTCATGGTCAGATGTTGTGGGGGCTTCAGTGTCATCTACCTGATGATCCTCTGGGACGTTGTGATTCTCCTCCGGACAGTCCTGGGGATACAGAGGACGGGGACATCTCTCTGGTGGATTTCTCCTCCTGGATCCATCTGTGGAGACACACAGACTGAATACATGAACCGGTAATTCTACGTTCAGCGTGTTGTGGGGAGCCCCGGGCACACAGCGGTTACTGCCTATCAATGTGCAGAAAGGACAACTAGAGAGCAGGCACCGGGGTCATGGGCGCTTACTGATGCACACGGGGAGCCGAGGAGAGATTGTCTGGTCAGATTCCACAGAATAGCCCCATAATACATATTCATCTGAACAAACATCCCATTAACCCCTTCAGCCTCGGTCTGTTTTCACCTTCCCATCCAGGTAAATTTTACAATTCTGACCAGCGTCACTTTATGAGGTAATAACTCTGGAGCTTCTATAAATCCCGGTGATTCTGAGATTGTTTTATTCGTGACACTTTGTACTTTACGTTACTGGTAAATTTAGGTTAATATGATTTGCGTTTATTTATGAAAATTTGACAAAAAAAAAAACAAAACCTGACAATTTCGGAATTTTCAAAAACTTAAATTTTATGCCCTTTAACCCCTACACGCCACGTCAATTTTCCATTTTTTCTTCACTGTATTGCAAGAGCCATAACTTTTTATTTTTCCGTCCCCATAGCAGTATGAGGGCTTGTTTTTTGCGGGACGAGTTGTATTTTTGGTTGGGGCCATTCATTTTATCATGTGATTTACTGGAAAGTAGGAAGACTAGAAAGTAGAAAGTAGGAATTCTAAGTGCTTTGAAATTGCAAAAAAAAAAAATATTTAAAATCTTTGGGGTAATTTTTATTGATCATGTTCACTATACAGTAAAACAGACCTAGCACTATGATTCTCCAGGTCAGTACAAGTAACAAACACCAAACATCAATAGGCTTTTTCTTATTTAAGTGGTAAAAAAAAAATTACAAATACATTGAAAAAAAAATAAAATCTCTTTCTTGGGTCGCCATTTCCCAAGAACTGTAACAGTTTCACTTTTTGGGATCTGGGGTGGGTGAGGGATTATGTTTTGTGCCGAGCTGAGAATTTTAATGATGCCACTGTGGGGTAGATACGATGTTTTGTCCACCTCTTATTTATTTATTTTTTTCTTATTACGCCGTTTACCGATCGGATTAATTTACTATTTTGATAGATTGGACTTTTAAGAACGTAGCAATAGCAAATGTTTATTATTTATATATTTTTAATTGTTTTATTTTTAATGGGTCACACTATGACAGTCATTCGGTAAGAAAACTGTCCCTGTCCTGGGGCACTCTTGAAGGTAGAGAGGCCTGGGTCTCCGACCGCACTGTTCTCCTGTTATACCCTAAGCTGTCCCCTCTCCCTCCCCCCTGAGGCCCAGGACAGAATGCTAGTGTATCAACACATAAGAGACGGTGGTAACAGAAAGCAACAAACATACACTCACCAAAGGTAGAGACGTATAAAGGGAAGGATAGGAATGTACCAACCAAATGGGAATGGGACAATGAGGAAAGCATAGACTCAAAAACAGCAACAATCTCCAGTAGCAACAACGATCTACAATTCAGCATAACGTCTCCAAGGAGCTAAGAAGCAAATGTTTTACCGTAAGGAAGAGAAGGTATAGAAGTTTTTATAGGGAGGGGTAATGACCAGATCAGAAGCAGATGAAATGGAGCTGTATGTTTCTGACCAGCATAAAAAGGGTCGTTAACCTCTTCAGCACCAAAGGAAACCAAATCCATTTACTATGGGACATAAACACAGGCTAAATGGAAGATTTGCGATTAATACTACGTAGTAATCTTCTAACCCCCGATCTCCCAGGAGGACGTTACAGGGGGTGATTTGAACATGTGTTTTATTTTTTTTCAAATTTTTAAAAACGTTTTTCTTCTACTTGATATAATAGTTCCCTTAAGGTGACTGGGAGCTGCGATCATCTGATCACTTGTGTGATGTACACCATGTTCCAAATTATTATGCAAATTGGATTTAAGTGTCATAAAGATTTAATTGTTTTGTTTTTCAAATCAACTCGTGGATGGTATTGTGTCTCAGGGCTCAATGGATCACTGAAATCAATCTTAAACACATGTGATCGTTAGTTTTCTAGGTGATTCTAATTAAAGGAATACTACTTAAAAATGATGTTCCACATAATTAAGCAGGTCACAGGTTTCAAGCAATATGGGAAGTAAAAAGGATCTCTCTGCTGCTGAAAAGCGTTAAGTAGTGCAATGCCTTGGACAAGGTATGAAAACATTAGATATTTCATGAAAACTTATGAGTGATCATCATATTGTGAAGAGATTTGTGACTGAAACAGAGCACAGACAGATTTCAGGCAAATAAAGGCATAATGAGGAAGATTTCTGCCAGACAAATTCATTGGATTAAGAGAGCAGCTGCCAAAATACCATTACAAAGCAGCAAACAGATATTTGAAGCTGCTGGTGCCTCTGGAGTCCCTCGAACCTCAAGGTGTAGGATCCTTCAAAGGCTTGCTGTGGTGCATAAACCTACTATTCGGCCACCCTTAAACAGTGTTCACAAGCAGAAACGGTTGTATTGGGCCCAGACATACATGAAGACTAATTTCCATACAGGCTTGTTTACTGATAAGTGTTGAGCAACCCTGGATGGTCCAGATGGATGGAGTAGTGGATGGTTGGTGGATGGCACAATGTCCGCACAAGGCTGCAACGTCAGCGAGGAGGTGGAGGAGTCATGTTTTGGGCCGGAATCATGGGGAAACAGCTGGTAGGGCCCTTTAAGGTTCCTGAAGGTGTGAAAATGACCTCTGCAAAGTATATAGAGTTTCTGACTGACAACTTTCTTCCATGGTATAAAAAGCAGAAATGTGCCTTCAGGAGCAAAATAATCTTCATGCTGACAATGCACCATCTCATGCTGCAAAGAAAACCTCTGAGTCATTGGCTGCTATGGGCATAAAAGGAGATAAACTCATGGTGTGGCCACCATCTTCCCCTGACCTCAACCCTATAGAGAACCTTTGGAGGATCATCAAGCAAAAGATCTATGAGGGTGGGAGGCCGTTCACATCAAAACAGCAGCTCTGGGAGGCAAAGAAATACAAGCAGAAACTCTCCAAAAACCCACAAGTTCAATGGATGCAAGAATTGTGAAGGTGACATCAAAGAAGGCTCCTATGTTACATGTAACTTGGCCTGTTAGGAGGTTTCGGAGTTAAATAGCTTTTTTGTTCAGTGAATGTGACCTCCTAATGCTGCAAATTCCACAAATGAGACTTTTCAGTTCTTTATATCAAATGTGTAGAAATTCTACTGTGCCTAATAATTTGGAACAGTGCATTGTGGGGTTTTATTCATTTTGGAGATTATACTGTTATCATTGGGAGGTTTCTCCAATAAAATTCGATGTATAATCTAACGGGTGATGACTGTTATTAGACTGACTGTCATTTGCACCGACCATTTAGGAAAATCCCAGAAAAATATTATTTGCATAATAATTTGGAACATGGTGTATAGTGAAAATCACAATCTCCTATGAACGCCGGCCATGGACTGTATCTCACAGGAGGATTGTAATGACGGGCACGCGGGGCTTCAGGAGACAGCCTATGACAACCCACTGGCACCCCGCGATCATGTCATGGGCGCTCCGATGGGTGGAAAGACGCCCCCCTCCTCCCAGCGCTGGTTAAATACAGCTGTCAGATTTACAGCGGAATTTGACAGGTTAAGAGTTGCTGGTGGAGCTCAGTTCCACTTGTAGCTTTCAGAGGCACAAGATGATCAGCCATAATCTGCCGGGAAAGTTGCAGGCTCAGCGTGCGAGCCCGCATCAAAGTCAGGGAGCCGGCATATAAATATGTAATACTAAGCAATCCCCCCTCCATGAGTTGGGAGGCTGTGAGTGGCGTCTCATCAGTATCTTGCACCTGTGCTGGCGACATCTTTACTACATGGGTTTGCTGCGCCCTGTAGTGCATTTGTTAGGAGGTTAGAAGGGTTAAACGTTTATCAGCAATTTCTCAACAAAACTCATAAAACCAATTCTTTTAGGGGGCCGCGTCACAATTCAATTATATTTTCCAAAACAAATATATGGGCACACAGTCCCTGTGGAGAACCATTTCCCTACATCCTTATCCTCCCATAACTGTTAGCCTTCAGTTATTATAGGATATTAATCTAAATGTGTTTTTATTTATAGTGCCTATATGTGAACAAGGCTCGGGAGGAGCAGAAACGTCGTATATGGAAAAAGTCACAGTTATTCCCCAGTTACAATTATTCCTGTAAAATTTCTCTTTAATTTGGATGAAATATTTTGAACATCTGAAAATAAAAGTGAAAAGAATATCAACCAATGAGAGAGCTATGTCTTTAAAAATCAAAATTTAGTTTTAGACCCAGATTTTATATTTTCACACAAGTGGGTAAAAATGGCACCAAAATTTGTCCCACGATTTCTACTGAACGTGGCAATACCCCATATGTGGCTGTACAGTGCTACTTAGCCATGCGGAGAGACTCAGGGGGGACGGGGAGCGCTATTTGCCTCCTGGAGTAGATTGTCCTAGAAGTTTGCAGACTCCATATACAGAGCCCCTAATCGCAAGAGCAGAATCCCCCCTCAAGTGACCCCATTTTGGAAACTATACCCCTTGGGAATTTATCTACAGGTGTAGCAGCGATTTTGACTCCATGGGTGTTTTCCAGAAACAAGCAGCAATGAATGTTGCCGAGTGAAAATTGCAAACTGCCGTTGTAGTGACCGGGACGCTGCAGTGACCAGTACGTTGTAGTGACCAGTTCGTTGTAGTGACCAGTACGTTGCAGTCAGCAGTACATTATGCCCAGCCCGTGCTACTGGAGGCATGCACCCAAAAGTTTGGCATTTCTGTAGTGATGAGAATCTGCCTAACGTGGATGCAATAAGTGGTTAGGCACACGGGGGCTCAGAAGGGAGGGGGGGTATATGGATTTGAGAGCGGAGAATTTGCTGAATTTCTTTTGGAGGGTGAGGAGCCATTTCGCTTTTCCAGAGCCTTTGTGCTACCAGTAACGTGGAAGCCCCCTATATTTCCGTTAACAGATGATGGACCTGAGTGGGGACTTGCTTTTTTTGTGGATTGAGTTGCAGCTTTTATTGGGAACATTTTACATAACATTTATGATCACATTTATCCTGTGCTCTACGCTGAGCACTTACTTTGTGGTTTCCATCTAAATCTCTGAGTGACGTGACAGGTGAAACCCCGGAGGGATCCATTCACTATGAGGCAGCAGAGTTACTCTGGGCTCAGTCTGGCCTCTGTTCAGTGGTATCCTTCTTTACAGAAGTGCAAAAAACTGTGGTCGACAGCACTTTTATGAAATCCTAAAAAGACAGACACCGCCAGATCACAGGATCTATGGCGTCCGTAGTGCCTCCATCTGCCTCATTATAGGGGATCTTCAAACGGAGGCTCCGTCTGAATCACGTATTTCGACATTTACACAGAAACCCTGGTGTAAGAGTTCAGCGCAGAGCGCAGGATAAATGTGCGCCGAGCCTTACTGCGATCTTTGGGAGGCAGAATAAAAAAAAAAAAAATCAACAGTAGGAGAAGAATTGGTTTTGTTTATTTTTTACACCGTTCCTCGTGCGGTATAAGTGATTAGGCGACTTTATTCATCAGGTCGGTGCGATTACAGCGATATCAGATTTATAGCGAGTTTTTATGTTTGGCTGCCGTAACACACTAAAAAACAGTTTTTTGTTGCAAAAACTAATTTTTGCATCACATTTTGAGAGCTATAATTTTTCCATGTTTGGGCCCACAGAGTCATGTGAGGTCTTGCTTTTTTGTGGGACGAGTTGACGTTTTTATTGGCACCATTTTCGGGCACATGACATTTTTTGATCACTTTCTATTCTGATTTTAGGGAGACAGAATGACCAAAAACCACCAATTCAGGAATTAATTTCATTTTTTTATTTAGTTTTTTTTTTTTAAATATTTTTACACATTTAAAAAAGTTTTACTTCTATTTATTTCTTTTTTTTTTTTTTTTACTTTGTCCCACTATAGGACAATCATTTTTTTCAGGCTGAGCACTTGTATAGCATGGAGATGCAGCAGCATACCCATGCTGCAGAAACTATCAGCTCTGCACTGACAGAGAAACTTGCTCATCAGGCACTGGGGATGATCAGCAAGTTTCCTAGGTCTGGTGATCCGGATGATGTCATGACGAGATCGGGTCACCATGGCAACGATCGAGACCCCACGTCACACTGCAGGGTCTCCAATACAAAGGCAGAGGGGCTGTCAATCCTCAGCCATCTCCCAAAATGCTACTACTGGCAAATAGTGCCGGGTGTCTGCAGTCAGAATCAGCTGACAACCGGCGGTGATCGCCCGCGCACCCCCCGTGTGTGCAGATCGCAATGATGGAATAATCTGTCCCTGGTCAAATAGGTCCAGGACACATGGGCGGAATATTACGTCAGATGTCAGAAAGGGGTTAAATGATCTCTTGATGGCGATCAGCCAGTAACAACCAATAAACCAATTGGAACAAAAAGCCGGATTACTCACCGGTAATGCTCTTTTAATGAGTCCACGACAGCACCCCACATGAGAGAGAGGGATCCGCCCCATAGGAACAGGAAACCTACAGAATAAAAGGAGGCGGTCCCCTCTCCCCCTCAGTTTAGTTTACAGAGTACAAAAAGGGAACCACCAAAGCTTTAGTATTAATTCTTATTCAGCAAAATATCTTAAACTCTATACAACCATTATTTGTGAATTTAAAAGGAAGAGCTGTGCATAACTTAGGGAGGGTAGTAAATGGGTGCTGTCGTGGACTCATTAAAAGAGCATTACCGGTGAGTAATCCGGCTTTTTACCCTTCGCCACGACAGCACCCCACATGAGAGATTTTCAGAGATTCATTATTTGGGTGGGATTACTGTATTAAGAACAGCTCTACCAAAGGTCAGATCAGAAGATGTAGATAGATCAAGTCTATAATGGTTGTAAAAGGTAGAAGGTGTAGACCAAGTTGCGGCCTTACATATTAAATGGATCGGTACGTCCGCTTGTTCCGCCCAGGAGGAAGCCATGGCTCGTGTCGAGTGCGCTTTAATACCCGCTGGAGGAATCTCGCCTTTTGATGTATAGGCCAAGCAGATAGCATCTCTGATCCATCGAGATATGGTAGCTCTCGTGACCCCATGTCCTTTCTTGTGGCCCTGAAAGGAGATAAACAGAGCCCTACTCTCCCTCCATGTCTGACACCTTTCTATATAGGTCAGGATGGCTCTTCTGACATCTAAGGTGTGGAATTTATGCTCTTCTGGAGTTACAGGTGGATCAAAAAAGGAAGGGAGAAATATCTCTTGGGACCTGTGGTAGGTGGACGCTACCTTAGGGAGGTATGAGGGGTCTGGTTTTAGGACTATCCGATCCTGGAATATCAGTAAGAAGGGTGGGTCTACTGATAGGGCCTGGATGTCGCTAACCCGTCTAGCTGAGGTTAGGGCTACCAAGAGGGCTACTTTATATGTCAGGATTTTTAAAGGTATTGAATCTAGTGGCTCAAATGGGGAGCTAGTTAAAGCCTCTAGCACTAGATTTAAATCCCACGGGGGTAGACGGGGGATATGGACCGGTTTACTACGTTCACAAGATTTTATGAATCTGGAGATCCACCTATTAGCTGCTATATTGCATCCATATAGGGCTCCTAATGCCGAGACCTGAACTCTCAAGGTATTTACAGATAATCCTAACTCTCGGCCTTTCTGCAAGAACTCTAAAATAGGTGTGATTGGAACTTGCTTAGTGAACGGTACTGCGTGAAAGTCTAAAAATTTATTCCACACCCTACTATATATTAGGGTGGTAGATCTTTTCCTGCTCAATAAGAGGGTGTTAACTAGTTCTGCTGAGAACCCTCTTGATCTTAGTAGTTGCCTCTCAAATTCCACGCCGTCAAGTGAAGACCTTTCACTTGCGGGTGGAAAAAGGGGCCTTGGGACAGCAGTTCCTTGTCTGATGGGAGGATCCATGGATCGCATAGGCACATGGTCTGGAGACAAGAGAACCATGGTCTTTTCGGCCAGAATGGTGCAATGAGGATCACTCTTGCTTGTTCTCTCCTGATTTTTCTGATCACTAGAGGAATCAGAGACATTGGAGGAAAGGCATATGCCAGCTGGAACCTCCAAGGATGGTGGAGAGAGTCCAACATATCTGGGTGATCCATGACGTTCAGGGAAGCGAACCTTTTTACTTGCCGGTTGTCTCTTGTGGCAAATAGGTCGATTTGTGGTATCCCCCATGACTCTGTTATCACACTGAATATGGATCTGTTTAAGGTCCATTCCCCTTGACGTAGCTCGTTTCGGCTGAGGTAGTCTGCCCTGATGTTTTCTACACCTCTGATATGCAGGGCTGTTAGGGATGTTAGATGAGTCTCTGCCAGCTGAAAGATGTCTGCAGCTATGGTCATTAGACTTCCTGATCTTGTGCCACCCTGACGATTCACATATGCCACTGTGGTGGAATTGTCCGAGTAAATTCTTACATCTGCTCCTTGAATCTGCGGAAGAAAGTGATTTAAGGCACATTCTACCGCTTTTAACTCCTTCCAATTGGAGGAACATGACAATTCTGCCTGGTCCCAAGTATCTTGGGCCAGACTGTTTTTCATATGTGCTCCCCACCCAATAGGGCTGGCGTCAGTGGTAATTATTTTAGACGGGTCTATTATCCATGGCACACCCTCTGAGAGGTGGTCCATGTCTAGCCACCAGGATAGTGATTCTAAGACATCTTTGGAAAGAGTTATTTTGCTTTCTAGATGTCCGTTTTTACCCTGAGCCGACAATACCTCATACTGTAATTGACGAGTATGAAATTGTGCCCATGGTACAGCAGGGATACATGATGATAATGACCCCAGTAAGGACATGCTCTTCCTTAGTGTCATGTAGGGGTTGCGTATTGCGTCTGATACCCTTGATTGTATAGTCAGTTTCTTTGCCTGGGGGAGGAAGCATCTCTGACTTACTGAGTCTAGCTGGATTCCTAGAAATGTCTGGACGGTTTCTGGATTCAGCCGGGATTTTTCGAAGTTGATGATCCAACCTAACTCCTGTAGGGACGAGATCGTGTTAGATAGACGAGTTTTACACTGAAGCATGGAATTTCCCACCACTAGAAAGTCATCTAGGTAGGGTATTATCAAGGTATCTTGTTGACGTAGATGAGCCATTACTTCTAATATCACCTTAGTGAAGATGCGGGGAGCCATAGAAAGCCCAAATGGCATTGCAACATACTGAAAGTGACGAACCTGTCCTTCCAGGATGACTACTACCCTTAGATACTTTTGATGTTCCGGATGTATGGGAAGATGATAATAAGCATCCTTTAAGTCTATTCCGGCCATGACACACCTAGGAAACAAGAGTTTTATGGTTGAACTAATAGATTCCATTTTGAAGGTATGATTACGCAGGAAGGCATTTAACCTCTTGAGGTTTATGATGGTTCTAAATGAACCATCAGGCTTATTGATCAAGAATAAAGGGGAATAGAACCCCTCCCTTCTTGGTCTTGGGGAACTTCTATCAGGACTTTTTTAGACAGAAGAGATAGGATCTCTGATTCCAGAGCCCTTTGTTGGTCTTGACCTTTTGGAGATGTTACTATAAAGGAATCCCAAGGGATTCGCTCAAATTCCAATTTTAGGCCGTATTGTACAATGTCCAGAATCCACTGGCTGGATGTTATTTGTTCCCATCTGGGGAAGAAGAATTTCAATCTGCTGCCTACTTCCTGGTTAGCGGTATTTGCGTTTCGGGTTATGGGACCCGCTAAAAAAGGCACCTTTTTGCTTCGGGTCCTTCGATTCCCATCGCTCCCTTTGTTCGAACGGCTTGTTCCTGGTAAAGGGACGTCTTTTGAAGGCTCTCCTGTAGGATGGAAGATACTGGTTAGGGAAGCCTTTTTTCCTTTCACCTGCTTTACTTAGGAGCTCATCCAGTGCTTTTCCGAAAAGGAACTCACCCTGGCAGGGGATCGCACAAAGTTTTGCTTTGGCCTGTGCGTCCCCTTTCCAGTTCTTTAGCCAGAGTGCTCGCCGGGCTGTGTTCACTAGGCCGGCTGACCTGGCTGCTAGGCGTAGCGAGTCCACAGAGGCATCAGCCAGGAATGCTACTGCTTCTTTGATTAGAGGGAATTTCGGCAGGATTGACTCTCTCGAAGTTCTACCTCTAATCTGTTCCTCCAATTGCTCCATCCACACTAGCAGTGACCTTGCAGTGCAGGTGCTGGATATGGCGGGTCTGAACGCCCCCGTGTTGGCTTCCCACGACCTTTTTAGTAAAGCTTCCGCTTTACGATCCAGCGGGTCTGTCAGGACTCCTGAATCTTCCACCGGTAAGACCGACTGTTTGGTTGTGGAGGCTACAGCGGCATCCACCTTCGGCACCTTTGACCAGGTATTTAGTTCCTCGTCACTGAAGGGATAGCGTCTTTTAGAGGATGATGGTAGAAAACCTCTATTTTGCTTATCCCACTCTTTTTTTACTATTTCTTTAATAGTTTTTATGACGGGGAAGGACCTACGTTTTTTCTGTCCTAACCCCGCGAACATGATGTCCTGAGCCGTTTTACTTCCTTTCTCCTCTGAGCACCCCATCGTGCTTCTGACCGATTTTATTAAATTGTCCACACTGCTGTTGGGAAGACAAAGTCCTCCTTCAGCCTCGGATGAGCTCGGCTGGGATTCCGCTTCGTCTGAGGATATACATACGTCCTCTGACTGTGAACTGCCCGGAGATTTGGACCTACTAGGCTGACGGGTACTGGTAGTACTAGTCTGCGCCAACCCCTGCATTTCTTCCCGGATTATAGCTCGGACATCTGACGGAGTCATTATGTTTTCCTGTCGTAAGGTCTGCATGATACACTCCGAACATAGTTTTTTGACATAATCATCCGGGAGGGGCTGTGTACATAAAGCACATTCCTTGTGCTTGGACTTGTGTGTCCTTTTCTTAGTCTAGAGGAAGGATACAGGAGGAACATATATCAGCATATAGGAAGAGACTCTTTCAAAAACTCACCCAGTGAAGCTGACAGGTACCGGTTCTGGAGGCGGATTTCGTTTGGTGGTAGAACCCTTCCCTGGAGGTCGATCACCACTCTTTGTGCTGCTCCTAGCGCTCCTCTCCTTGCTAGGAGAACGCTGTTGCACTGCGGGCAAGTGCGCATCGTCGGCCGGTGAAGCCATCTTACACACACCGGCCCGACGCTAGCGCTGCATTTTTAAAACTGCCGCCCATTCTCCTGCCTCCCCGGACCAACCCGGAAGTGCTCCAGCGACTTCCGGGTTAGACGCGCCGCTCTTACTCACCATGCGGCGGCTAGGGATATTAAGCCGGCCGCTGCAGCGCGCGCGTCCTCACGGTGCCGGGCGGACCCACGGTGACCGGACCCGGACCGTGGATGTTTGCCAGACGAGGGGGGAGGCTGCAAGCAGGGGCTCCCCCGCCGCTGCTTCTGGAACCGCAGCCCCTGCCGTTCCCACAGACACCGACGCAGGCGGGTGCATGGCCCAGGGATCCTCTTCATCTGTAGGTAAGCCGGGTCCCTGTAGGAACAGGAAACCTAAACTGAGGGGGAGAGGGGACCGCCTCCTTTTATTCTGTAGGTTTCCTGTTCCTATGGGGCGGATCCCTCTCTCTCATGTGGGGTGCTGTCGTGGCGAAGGGTAAAAAGGGTTAATAAACAGGCGACGCAGCGATCACCCCATCTATTGTCACTGGTGCCCTCTCAGACATTACCAATCATAGTCTGCCACATTTTATTTTTAGGCAACTTTATTGGTAACATGCAGTGATTGGCGGCTCAGAATAGACTGGCCAATCACAGCGATGGCAGACATGGCGAGGTGGGACAGTCCCCGGTAATGACGTGCAGGGTTGGTCTGCTGCCAGAAACAGCAGCCATCTTTAATCCATCACCATGTGATTCAGCGTGATGACCGGAACATGTACGACGCATCTGGGAAGAGGAAATTATTTCCCATGGGGCATTGCATGGCCTGTAACGCTCCGTGCTGTGAACTAACGCGCTCCTCAAAGAGGAACATGACCGCCTGTAGCCGATGTCCCCAACCTTTCAGGCCTTGACAGCTACATTCAGCTCCTGCCCCACTCACAGTAGTGACTCCCAGAGCCCTCTGTTACCGGGATAATCACAGCCACGGCCGTGTGCCAAGCTCCAGGGTTTCCCGTCTTACCCTCATTCAGATCTTCTCTTCAGCACTACCCCCAACAGTCATCATCTAGAGATCTACTCTTAATAGTGTGTAGCTACATCTGGTGCTAAAGCAGTAAGCCGGCAGAACAGCAGCGAACCCACATCACAGGCCGGCGAGCCACAGGAGGCTCTGGAGCTACAGGTTGGGGACCCCTGACCTACAGGGAGGAGTGCGCGGTGATCCGACCTTCTCCTCCAGTACGGAGAGTTCTGGCTTCTACACCTGCAGAGCGAGTGGTGAACAGACGCGGAGGCCGGAGAACGGCTGGAAAGCCTCCATGTCAGACTGACGGGTGATCGGCTCCACCACGTCCCATCTTTATGTCAGGACAGCGACTCGAGTTTACAGGTCTGAGGGACGGTCCGGTGCCGATATTTATCCAGGACTTTGTGCACAGAACGGAGAAAGTGATTTGTCACAAAGAAGAAGAAGAGAGAGAATGAAGGAGAAGACCAAGGAAGGAGACAAGTGTCAGCCAAGAGGGAGGAGCCGGACGCCGACCACGACTGATGACAACATTGAGCCGATTCTGAGGGACGGACGAGCGACAGCGGATTAGGGGGAAAATCACCTGTAAATTAACCCCGACTCTGCTGAGTAACAATCCACAACAGACTTAGGGAAACAAAGAACTCACAGGAGAGAACGGACAGAAGGACAGGACATCTGCAGAGAAAATGTGACCGATGCTCTAAGGAAGGAGAAAGATTCTGAAAGAAGCCGCCGAGAACGAAGACTCAAGACTGATGAAGACGAGACGACAGCGGAGAAACCGCGACTCACAGATCAGAAGGAAATAATCAGGGAAATGAAAGCTGTTGTCAGACGGAGAAAATGTAGAGAAAACAAGAGCAAGTCTGGAGAAAACTCATCTATTATAGGACGACGCCGGAGAGACGTCATCACATCCACCGGAGCCAACAAGGAGCCTCGCTTCTCACCTCGTGGTGTAAGAGGCCGGAGCTCCTCCATCATCACATCCTGGTACCGATCCTGGTGTCCTTCTAGATACTCCCACTCCTCCATGGAGAGATAGACAGCGACGTCCTGACACCTTATAGGAACCTGACAACAGCGACACCGTCATCACCCAGAATCCTCCAGTGCTGTATAATGTCCCAGCAGTGACCTCTCTGGTCATCACCCACAATCCTCCAGTGCTGTATAATGTCCCAGCAGTCACCTCTTCGCTCATCACCCAGAATCCTCCAGTGCTGTATAATGTCCCAGCAGTCACCTCTCCGCTCATCACCCAGAATCCTCCAGTGCTGTATAATGTCCCAGCAGTCACCTCTCCGCTCATCACCCAGAATCCTCCAGTCCTGTATAATGTCCCAGCAGTCACCTCTCCGCTCATCCCCCAGAATCCTCCAGTCCTGTATAATGTCCCAGCAGTCACCTCTCCGCTCATCACCCAGAATCCTCCAGTCCTGTATAATGTCCCAGCAGTCAACTCTCCGCTCATCCCCCAGAATCCTCCAGTGCTGTATAATGTCCCAGTAGTCACCTCTCCACTCATCACCCAGAATGCTCCAGTCCTGTATAATGTCCCAGCAGTCACCTCTCCACTCATCACCCAGAATCCTCCAGTCCTGTATAATGTCCCAGCAGTCACCTCTCCGCTCATCACCCAGAATCCTCCAGCGCTTTATAACATCCCAGCAGTCACCTCTCCGCTCATCACCCAGAATCCTCCAGTCCTGTATGTCCCAGCAGTCACCTCTCTGCTCATCACCCAGAATCCTCCAGTGCTGTATAATGTCCCAGTAGTCACCTCTCCGCTCATTACCCAGAATCCTCCAGTCCTGTATAATGTCCCAGCAGTCACCTCTCCGCTCATCACCCAGAATCCCCCAGTGCTGTATAATGTCCCAGTAGTCACCTCTCCGCTCATTACCCAGAATCCTCCAGTCCTGTATAATGTCCCAGCAGTCACCTCTCCGCTCATCACCCAGAATCCTCCAGTGCTGTATAATGTCCCAGCAGTCACCTCTCCAGTCATCACCCAGAATCCTCCAGTCCTGTATAATGTCCCAGCAGTCACCTCTCCGCTCATCACCCAGAATCCTCCAGTCCTGTATAATGTCCCAGCAGTCACCTCTCCGCTCATCACCCAGAATCCTCCAGTCCTGTATAATGTCCCAGCAGTCACCTCTCCACTCATCACCCAGAATCCTCCAGTGCTGTATAATGTCCCAGCAGTCACCTCTCCAGTCATCACCCAGAATCCTCCAGTCCTGTATAATGTCCCAGCAGTCACCTCTCCGCTCATCACCCAGAATCCTCCAGTCCAGTATGATGTCCCAGCAGTCACCTCTCCCCTCATCACCCAGAATCCTCCAGTCCTGTATAATGTCCCAGCAGTCACCTCTCCACTCATCACCCAGAATCCTCCAGTGCTGTATAATGTCCCAGCAGTCACCTCTCCGCTCATCACCCAGAATCCTCCAGTCCTGTATAATGTCCCAGCAGTCACCTCTCCCCTCATCACCCAGAATCCTCCAGTCCTGTATAATGTCCCAGCAGTCACCTCTCCCCTCATCACCCAGAATCCTCCAGTGCTGTATAATGTCCCAGCAGCCACCTTTCCGCTCATCACCCAGAATCCTCCAGTCCTGTATAATGTCCCAGCAGTCACCTCTCCCCTCATCACCCAGAATCCTCCAGTCCTGTATAATGTCCCAGCAGTCACCTCTCCCCTCATCACCCAGAATCCCCCAGTCCTGTATAATGTCCCAGCAGTCACCTCTCCGCTCATCACCCAGAATCCTCCAGTGTTGTATAATGTCCCAGCAGTCACCTCTCCGCTCATCACCCAGAATCCTCCAGTCCTGTATAATGTCCCAGCAGTCACCTCTCCGCTCATCACCCAGAATCCTCCAGTCCTGTATAATGTCCCAGCAGTCACCTCTCCGCTCATCACCCAGAATCCTCCAGTGTTGTATAATGTCCCAGCAGTCACCTCTCCGCTCATCACCCAGAATCCTCCAGTGTTGTATAATGTCCCAGCAGTCACCTCTCTGCTCATCACCCAGAATCCCCCTGTGCTGTATAATGTCCCAGCAGTCACCTCTCTGCTCATCACCCAGAATCCTCCAGTCCTGTATAATGTCCCAGCAGTCACCTCTCCGCTCATCACCCAGAATCCTCCAGTCCTGTATAATGTCCCAGCAGTCACCTCTCCGCTCAGCAGCTCAATCATCTTGTTGCTGAGCTCCAGGATCTTCTTGTTCCTCTCATGTAGCAGGGAGTGCGGGGGAGGCTCTGTGATGGGGCCCGGGCTCCGCCCTCCTGACTCCTGGAGATGGATGATGGGAGTCACACCGTCCCCCGGTGTCTTCCTCACTATTGTGTAATCCTGTGTATGGAGAGAGACACTTAGGGAGAAGATTCCTTCCCGACTCCAGATCTGACAATCAGTAGAAATCCCGGGATCAATAACCGTCTCCAGTAATCTGGGGCCATAACCGGGAATATTATTCCCCTCCGGACAGACATCCCGGCCCCTCTACAGCTCTTATAGGGAATCCCCATGACAACTCCTCCGGGCAGAGAGCTCCACACAATCACTGCTCTTACAGGAAAGAATCCTTCTCTCTATTCTGGATTTCCTCCTCCCGATGTCGGACTTGTCACAGAACACAATAAAGCTGATAGAAATGTAGAGGAGTTACCTCTCCGCTCAGCAGGGAGACGATCTCCAGGGCCAAGTGGAATAATCTTCTGGTGGTCTCATCCCTGTCCTCGTCCATCCTCGGGGTCATTCAGGAGGAGGAGGGATGAGCACTGGATCAGCTGGAGGGATCTCGTCCTGCCGGCGTCTTCATGATGAAGGAGAAGATGGAAATCACAGGGGACGAGAGAACGACAATCACTAAATTCTGCCAAATATCAACATTTATCAGGAGGAAAAGCCACAAAACTCCACCGCGGCCTCCTCCGCCGATCTGACCGCTCATCATCAGCCTCGTAGGAGGAAGACGGTCACCGAGGTAACTACACCGCCAGGAGAGGACGGTCACCGTGGTAACTACACAGCCTGGAGAGGACGGTCACTGTGGTAACTACACTGCTAGCAGAGGACGGTCACCATGGTAACTAAACAGCCAGCAGAGGACGGTCACCGTGGTAACTACACCCCCAGCGGGGACCGTGAGATGAGGAGCAGACGCTGCACATCCCCCATACAATGCTGCCCGTCCCCAACACTGAGGAGCCGCAGTCACAGGGAGCAGGAGCCTCCACAGGAACAGCTCTGATCTCACCCCACACTCTCCTCTCACAGATTTACCACAAGCACCAAAACTCCACCAAACCCTCCTGTAATCTCACCGGAATGGCGGGAAATCTGCTGCTGGCTGACACCAGAGAACACGAGCTGCACACAACCAGGACGGAGCTGCTGCACTGAGAGCTGAAGGACCTGTGGTGACGTCACCGTCATGTGACCAGAGGGCGGGGCTCAGGAGAAGTGGTGAAGGACCTGTAGTGACGTCACTGCCATGTGATCAGGGGGCGGGGCTCAGGGGGGAAAGTGGTGACGTCAAAGTCATGTGATCGGGGGGCGGGGCTCAGGAGAGAAGTGGTGAAGGACCTGTGGTGACGTCACCGTCATGTGATCATGGGGCGGGGCTCAGGAGAGAAGTGGTGAAGGACCTGTGGTGACGTCACCGTCATGTGATCAGGGGGCGGGGCTGAAGAGAGAAGAGGTGAAGGCTGATGATCCGGTCATGTGACCATCATGACGTCACCACAGCTCCTCCCTCTCTGGTTCTGGCTCCTCCTCCGCTGTAGATGAGACGGTCAGTGCTGAGGTCGCAATTCATCATACAACATCGCAGTTTCTGGAGCGAGGAGTCTCTCAGTGCAGCAGCTCCGTCCTGGTTGTGTGCAGCTCGTGTTCTCTGGTGTCAGCCAGCAGCAGATTTCCCGCCATTCCGGTGAGATTACAGGAGGGTTTGGTGGAGTTTTGGTGCTTGTGGTAAATCTGTGAGAGGAGAGTGTGGGGTGAGATCAGAGCTGTTCCTGTGGAGGCTCCTGCTCCATGTGACTGCGGCTCCTCAGTGTTGGGGACGGGCAGCATTGTATGGGGGGTGTGCAGCGTCTGCTCCTCATCTCACGGCCCCCGCTGGTGGTGTAGTTACCATGGTGACCGTCCTCTCCTGGCGGTGTAGTTACCACGGTGACCGTCCTCTGCTGGAGGTGTAGTTACCATGGTGACCGTCCTCTGCTGGAGGTGTAGTTACCATGGTGACCGTCCTCCTCCTACGAGGCTGATAATGAGCGGTCAGATCGGCGGAGGAGGCCGCGGTGGAGTTTTGTGGCTTTTCCTCCTGATAAATGTTGATATTTGGCAGAATTTAGTGATTGTCGTTCTCTCGTCCCCTGTGATTTCCATCTTCTCCTTCATCATGAAGACGCCGGCAGGACGAGATCCCTCCAGCTGATCCAGTGCTCATCCCTCCTCCCCCTGAATGACCCCGAGGATGGACGAGGACAGGGATGAGACCACCAGAAGATTATTCCACTTGGCCCTGGAGATCGTCTCCCTGCTGAGCGGAGAGGTAACTCCTCTACATTTCTATCAGCTTTATTGTGTTCTGTGACAAGTCCGACATCGGGAGGAGGAAATCCAGAATAGAGAGAAGGATTCTTTCCTGTAAGAGCAGTGATTGTGTGGAGCTCTCTGCCCGGAGGAGTTGTCATGGGGATTCCCTATAAGAGCTGTAGAGGGGCCGGGATGTCTGTCCGGAGGGGAATAATATTCCCGGTTATGGCCCCAGATTACTGGAGACGGTTATTGATCCCGGGATTTCTACTGATTGTCAGATCTGGAGTCGGGAAGGAATCTTCTCCCTAAGTGTCTCTCTCCATACACAGGATTACACACTAGTGAGGAAGACACCGGGGGACGGTGTGACTCCCATCATCCATCTCCAGGAGTCAGGAGGGCGGAGCCCGGGCCTCAACACAGAGCCTCCCCCGCACTCCCTGCTACATGAGAGGAACAAGAAGATCCTGGAGCTCAGCAACAAGATGATTGAGCTGCTGAGCGGAGAGGTGACTGCTGGGACATTATACAGGACTGGAGGATTCTGGGGGATGAGCGGAGAGGTGACTGCTGGGACATTATACAGGACTGGAGGATTCTGGGTGATGAGCGGAGAGGTGACTGCTGGGATATTATACAGCACTGGAGGATTCTGGGTGATGAGCGGAAAGGTGACTGCTGGGACATTATACAGGACTGGAGGATTCTGGGTGATGACCGGAGAGGTGACTGCTGGGACATTATACAGCACTGGAGGATTCTGGGTGATGAGCGGAGAGGTGACTGCTGGGACATTATACATGACTGGAGGATTCTGGGTGATGACCGGAGAGGTGACTGCTGGGACATTATACAGCACTGGAGGATTCTGGGTGATGAGCGGAGAGGTGACTGCTGGGACATTATACATGACTGGAGGATTCTGGGTGATGAGCGGAGAGGTGACTGCTGGGACATTATACGGGACTGGAGGATTCTGGGTGATGAGCGGAGAGGTGACTGTTGGGACATTATACAGGACTGGAGGATTCTGGGTGATGAGCGGAGAGGTGACTGTTGGGACATTATACAGCACTGGAGGATTCTGGGTGATGACTGGAGAGGTGACTGCTGGGACATTATGCAGCACTGGAGGATTCTGGGTGATGAGCAGACAGGTGACTGCAGGGACATTATAAAGGATTGGAGGATTCTGGGTGATGACAGGAGAGGTGACTGCAGGGACATTATACAGGATGGCACTGGAGGATTCTGGGTGATGAGCGGAGAGGTGACTGCTGGGACATTATACAGCACTGGAGGATTCTGGGTGATGAGCAGAGAGGTGACTGCTGGGATATTATACGCACTGGAGGATTCTGGGTGATGACGGTGTCGCTGTTGTCAGGTTCCTATAAGGTGTCAGGACGTCGCTGTCTATCTCTCCATGGAGGAGTGGGAGTATCTAGAAGGACACCAGGATCGGTACCAGGACGTGATGATGGAGGAGCTCCGGCCTCTTACACCACGAGGTGAGAAGCGAGGCTCCTTGTTGGCTCCGGTGGATGTGATGACGTCTCTCCGGCGTCGTCCTATAATAGATGAGTTTTCTCCAGACTTGCTCTGGTTTTCTCTACATTTTCTCCGTCTGACAACAGCTTTCATTTCCCTGATTATTTCCTTCTGATCTGTGAGTCGCGGTTTCTCCGCTGTCGTCTTCATCAGTCTTGAGTCTTCGTCCTCGGCGGCTTCTTTCAGAATCTTTCTCCTTCCTTAGAGCATCGGTCACATTTTGTCCTTCTGTCCGTTCTCTCCTGTGACTTCTTTCAGTCCCTAAGTCTGTCGTGGATTGTTACTCAGCAGAGTCGGGGTTAATTTACAGGTGATTTTCCCCCTAATCCGCTGTCGCTCGTCCGTCCCTCAGAATCGGCTCAATGTCGTCATCAGTCGTGGTCGGCGTCCGGCTCCTCCCTCTTGGCTGACACTTGTCTCCTTCCTTGGTCTTCTCCTTCATTCTCTCTCTTCTTCTTCTTTGTGACAAATCACTTTCTCCGTTCTGTGCACAAAGTCCTGGATAAATATCGGCACCGGACCGCCCCTCAGACCTGTAAACACGAGTGCCGTCCTGACATAAAGATGGGACGTGGTGGAGCCGATCACCCGTCAGTCTGACATGGAGGCTTTCCAGCTGTTCTCCGGCCCCCGCGTCTATTCCCCACTCGCTCTGCAGGTGTAGAAGCCAGAACTCTCCGTACTGGAGGAGAAGGTCGGATCACCGCTCACTCCTCCCTGTAGGTCAGGGGTCCCCAACCTGTAGCTCCAGAGCCTCCTGTGGCTCGCCGGCCTGTGATGTGGGTTCGCTGCTGTTCTGCCGGCTTACTGCTTTAGCACCAGATGTAGCTGCACACTATTAAGAGTAGATCTCTAGATGATGACTGTTGGTGGTAGTGCTGAAGAGAAGATCTGAATGAGGGTAAGACGGGAAACCCTGGAGCTTGGCATACGGCCGTGGCTGTGATTATCCCGGTAATGGAGGGCTCTGGGAGTCACTACTGTGAGTGTGGCAGGAGCTGAATGTAGCTGTCATGGCCTGAAAGGTTGGGACATCGGCTACAGGCGGTCATGTTCCTCTTTGAGGAGCGCGTTAGTTCACAGTACGGAGCGTTACAGGCCATGCAATGCCCCATGAGAAATAATTTCCTCTTCCCAGATGCGTCGTACATGTTCCGGTCATCACGCTGAATCACATGGTGATGGATTAAAGATGGCTGCTGTTTCTGGCAGCAGACCAACCCTGCACGTCATTACCGGGGACTGTCCCGCCTCGCCATGTCTGCCATCGCTGTGATTGGCCAGTCTATTCTGAGCCGCCAATCATTGCATGTTACCAATAAAGTTGCCAAAAAATAAAATGTGGCAGACTATGATTGGTAATGTCTGAGAGGGCACCAGTGACAATAGAGGGGGTGATCGCAGCGTCGCCTCTTTATTAACCCTTTTTGTTCCATTTGGTTTATTGGTTGTTACTGGCTGATCGCCATCAAGAGTTCATTTAACCCCTTTCTGACATCTGACGTAATATTCCGCCCATGTGCCCTGGACCTATTTGACCAGGGACAGATTATTCCATCATTGCGATCTGCACACACGGGGGGTGCGCGGGCGATCGCCACCGGTTGTCAGCTGATTCTGACTGCAGACACCCGGCACTATTTGCCAGTAGTAGCATTTTGGGAGATGGCTGAGGATCGACAGCCCCTCTGCCTTTGTATTGGAGACCCTGCAGTGTGACGTGGGGTCTCGATCGTTTCCATGGTGACCCGATATCGTCATGACAACATCCGGATCACCAGACCTAGGAAACTTGCTGATCATCCCCAGTGCATGATGAGCAAGTTTCTCTGTCAGTGCAGCGCTGATAGTTTCTGCAGCATGGGTATGCTGCTGCATCTCCATGCTATACAAGCGCTCAGCCTGAAAAAAATGATTGTCCTATAGTGGGACAAAGTAAAAAAAATATAAATAAATAAAAGTAAAACTTTTTTTAAATATGTGTAAAAATATTTTTTTTAAAAATCAAAAATAATGGAAAAATCAAAAGATATTGTATCTATAAATATTTGTATGAAAAAAATCTAAACAATAAAAGTACACACATTTGGTATCGCTGTGTCCATAACAAGCCAACCTATAAAACTGTCCCACTAGTTAACCCCTTTAGTGAACACCATAACAAAAATAAAAAACTAGGCAAAAAACAATGCTTTATCATCATACCGCCGAACAAAAAGTGGAATAACACGTGATCAAAAAGACGGATATAAATAAACATTGTACCTCTGAAAACGTCATATTGTCCCTCAAAAAACGACCTGCCATACAGCGTCATCAATGGAAAAATAAAAAAGTTACAGCTCTGAAAATAAAGCAATGCAAAAATAATTACTTTTCCTATAAAATAATTTTTATTGTATAAAAGCGCCAAAACATGAAAAATTATATAAATGTGGTATCGCTATAATCGTAGTGACCCAAAAAATAAAGCTGCTTTATCAATATTATTACACACGGAACGGCATAAACCCCCCCCCCCCCCCCCAAAAAAAAAAAAAAAAATTGCTGAATTGGTGGTTTTTGGTTATTCTGTCTCCCTAAAATCAGAATAGAAAGTGATCAAAAAATGTCATGTGCCCGAAAATGGTGCCAATAAAAACGTCAACTCGTCCCACAAAAAAGCAAGACCACACATGACTCTGTGGGCCAAAACATGGAAAAATTATAGCTTTTAAAATGTGATGCAAAAACTAGTTTTTGTAATGAAAAACTGTTTTTTAGTGTGTGACGGAGCCAAACATAAAAACTCGCTATAAATCTGGTATCGCTGTAATCGCACCGACCTGATGAATAAAGTCGCCTAATCACTTATATTGCACAAGGAACGGTGTAAAAAATAAATAAAACCAATTGTTCTCCTACTGTTGATTTCTTTTTTTATTCTGCCCCCAAAGATTGCAGTAAGGTTTGGCGCACATTTATCCTGCGCTCTATGCTGAGCGCTTACACCGGGGATTCCGTGTAAATCTCTGAAATATGTGATTCAGACGGAGCCTCCGTTGGAAGATCCCCTATAATGAGGCAGATGGAGGCACTACGGACGCCATAGATCCTGTGATCTGGCGGTGTCTGTCTTTTTAGGATTTCATAAAAGTGCTGTTGACCACAGTTTTTTGCACTTCTGTAAAGAAGGATACCACTGAACAGAGGCCAGACTGAGCCCAGAGTAACTCTGCTGCCTCATAGTGAATGGATCCCTCCGGGGTTTCATCTGTCACGTCACTCAGAGATTTAGATGGAAACCACAAAGTAAGTGCTCAGCGTAGAGCACAGGATAAATGTGATCATAAATGTTATGTAAAATGTTCCCAATAAAAGCTGCAACTCAATCCACAAAAAAGCAAGTCCCCACTCAGGTCCGTCATCTGTTAACGGAAATATAGGGGGCTTCCACGTTACTGGTAGCACAAAGGCTCTGGAAAAGCGAAATGGCTCCTCACCCTCCAAAAGAAATTCAGCAAATTCTCCGCTCCCAAATCCATATACCCCCCCTCCCTTCTGAGCCCCCATGTGCCTAACCACTTATTGCGTCCACGTTAGGCAGACTCTCATCACTACAGAAATGCCAAACTTTTGGGTGCATGCCTCCAGTAGCACGGGCTGGGCATAATGTACTGCTGACTGCAACGTACTGGTCACTGCAGCGTCCCGGTCACTACAACGGCAGTTTGCAATTTTCACTCGGCACCATTCATTGCTGCTTGTTTCTGGAAAACACCCATGGAGTCATAATTGCCGCTACACCTGTAGATAAATTCCCAAGGGGTATAGTTTCCAAAGTGGGGTCACTTGAGGGGGGATTCTGCTCTTCTAGCAATTAGGGGCTCTGTATATGGAGTCTGCAAACTTCTAGGACAATCTACTCCAGGAGGCAAATAGCGCTCCGTCCCCCCTGAGTCTCTCCGCATGGCTAAGTAGCACTGTACAGCCACATATGGGGTATTGCCACGTTCAGTAGAAATTGTGGGACAAATTTTGGTGCCATTTTTACCCACTTGTGTGAAAATGTAAAATCTGGGTCTAAAACTAAATTTTGATTTTTAAAGACACAGCTCTCTCATTGGTTGATATTCTTTTCACTTTTATTTTCAGATGTTCAAAATATTTCATCCAAATTAAAGAGAAATTTTACAGGAATAATTGTAACTCAGGAATAACTGTGACTTTTTCCATATACGACGTTTCTGCTCCTCCCGAGCCTTGTTCACATATAGGCACTATAAATAAAAACACATTTATATTAATATCCTATAATAACTGAAGGCTAACAGTTATGGGAGGATAAGGATGTAAGGAAATGGTTCTCCACAGGGACTATGTGCCCATATATTTGTTTTGGAAAATATAATTGATTTGTGACGCGGCCCCCTAAAAGAATTGGTTTTATGAGTTTTGTTCAGAAATTACTGATAAACGTTTAGCCCTTCTAACCTCCTAACAAATGCACTACAGGGTGCAGCAAGCCCATGTAGTAAAGATGGCGGCAGCACAGGTGCAAGATACTGATGAGACGCCACTCGCAGCCTCCCAACTCATGGAGGGGGGGATTGCTTAGTATTACATATTCATATGCCGGCTGCCTGACTTTGATGCGGGCTCGCACACTGAGCCTGCAACTTTCCCGGCAGATTATGGCTGATCATCTTGTGCCTCTAAAAGCTACAAGTGGAACTGAGCTCCACCAGCAACTCTTAACCTGTCAAATTCCGCTGTAAATCTGACAGCTGTATTTAACCAGCGCAGGGAGGGGGGGCGCGTCTTTCCACCCATCGGAGCGCCCATGACATGATCGCGGGGTGCCAGTGGGTTGTCATAGGCTGTCTCCTGAAGCCCCGCGTGCCCGTCATTACAATCCTCCTGTGAGATACAGTCCATGGCCGGCGTTCATAGGAGATCGTGATTTTCACTATACACCATGTTCCAAATTATTATACAAATAATATTTTTCTGGGATTTTCCTAAATGGTTGGTGCAAATAACAGTCAGTCTAATAAAAGTCATCACCCGTTAGATTATACATCGAATTTTATTGAAGAAACCTCCCAATGATAACAGTATGATCTCCAAAATGAGTAAAACCCCACAATGCACTGTTCCAAATTATTAGGCACAGTAGAATTTTAAACATTTGATATAAAGAACTGAAAAGTCTCATTTGTGGAATTTGCAGCATTAGGAGGTCACATTCACTGAACAAAAAAGCTATTTAACTCCTAAACATCCTAACAGGCCAAGTTACATGTAACATAGGACCCTTCTTTGATGTCACCTTCACAATTCTTGCCTCCATTGAACTTGTGAGTTTTTGGAGAGTTTCTGCTTGTATTTCTTTGCCTCCCAGAGCTGCTGTTTTGATGTGAACGGCCTCCCACCCTCATAGATCTTTTGCTTGATGATCCTCCAAAGGTTCTCTATAGGGTTGAGGTCAGGGGAAGATGGTGGCCACACCATGAGTTTATCTCCTTTTATGCCCACAGCAGCCAATGACTCAGAGGGATTCTTTGCAGCATGAGATGGGGCATTGTCAGCATGAAGATGATTTTGCTCCTGAAGGCACGTTTCTGCTTTTTATACCATGGAGGAAAGTTGTCAGTCAGAAACTCTATATACTTTGCAGAGGTCATTTTCACTCCTTCAGGAACCTTAAAGGGCCCAACCAGCTGTTTCCCCATGATTCTGGCCCAAAACATGACTCCTCCACCTCCTTTCAGACGTTGCAGCCTTGTTGGGACATGGTGGCCCTCCACCAACCATCCACTACTCCATCCATCTGGACCGTCCAGGGTTGCTCGACACTCATCAGTAAACAAGCCTGTATGGAAATTAGGAAATTAGTCTTCGTGTATGTCTGGGCCCACTGCAACCGTTTCTGCTTGTGAACACTGGTTAGTGGTGGCCGAATAGTAGGTTTATGCACCACAGCAAGCCTTTGAAGGATCCTACACCTTGAGGTTCGAGGGACTCCAGAGGCACCAGCAGCTTCATATATCTGTTTGCTTCTTTGTAATGGTATTTTGGCAGCTGCTCTCTTAATCCAATGAATTTGTCTGGCAGAAACCTTCCTCATTATGCCTTTATCTGCATGAACTCTGTCTGTGCTCTGTTTCCGTCACAAATCTCTTCACAATATGATGATCACTCGTAAGTTTTTGTGAAATATCTAATGTTTTCATACCTTGTCCAAGGCATTGCACTACTTAACGCTTTTCAGCAGCAGAGAGATCCTTTTTACTTCCCATATTGCTTGAAACCTGTGACCTGCTTAATTATGTGGAACATAATTTTTAAGTAGTTTTCCTTTAATTAGAATCCCCTAGAAAACTAATTATCCCATGTGTTTAAGATTGATTTCAGTGATGCCCTGAGACACAATACCATCCACGAGTTGATTTGAAAAACAAAACAATTAAATCTTTGACACTTAAATCCAATTTGCATAATAATTTGGAACATGGTGTACATCGCACAAGTGATCAGATGATCGCAGCTTCCAGTCACCTTAAGGGAACTATTATATCAAATAGAAGAAAAACGTTTTTAAAAATTTGAAAAAGAAATAAAACACATGTTCAAATCACCCCCTGTCACGTCACGTCCTTCTGGGAGATCTGGGGTTAGAAAATTACTATGTAGTATTAATCGCAAATCTTCCATTTAGCCTGTGTTTATGTCCCATAGTAAATGGATTTGGTTTCTTTTGGTGCTGAAGAGGTTAACAACCCTTTTTATGCTGGTCAGAAACATACAGCTCCATTTCATCTGCTTCTGATCTGGTCATTACCTCTCCCTATAAAACCTTCTATACCTTCTCTTCCTTACCAGTAAAACATTTGCTTCTTAGCTCCTTGGAGACATTGTGCTGAATTGTAGATCGTTTTTGCTACTGGAGATTGTTGCTGTCTTTAAGTCTATGCTTTCCTCCTTGTCCCATTCCTATCCTTCCCTTTATACCTCTCTACCTTTGGTGAGTGTTTGTATGTTTGTTGCTCTCTGTTACCACTGTCTCTTATGTGTTGATACACTAGCATTCTGTCCTGGGCCTCAGGGGGGAGGGAGAGGGGACAGCTTAGGGTATAACAGGAGAACAGTGAGGTCGGAGACCCAGGCCTCTCTACCTTCAAGACTGCCCCCGAAACCAGGCCAGGACAGTTTCCTTACCGAATGACTGTCATAGTGTGACCCATTAAAAATAAAACAATTAAAAATATATAAATAATAAACATTTGCTATTGCTACGTTCTTAAAGGGCACCTGTCACCCCGTTTTTTCCGTATGAGATAAAAATACTGTTAAATACGGCCTGAGCTGTGCATTACAACAGTGTATTTTGTGGACCCCGATTCCCCACCTATGCTGCCAAAATACGTTACCAAAGTAGCCGTTTTCGCCTGTCAATCAGGCTGGTCTGGTCAGATGGGCGTGGTGTCTTCCCCCAGATCTTGCTTAGTTTTCCGTTGGTGGCGTAGTGGTGTGCGCATGCCCAAGGTCCTGAATCCACTGCACAGGGGAGTTAAAAGAGCGCGATGTGCACTATTTCATTGGTGATCGGTGGGGGCGGCCATCTTCCTTTGGCCGCGCGTGCGCAGAAGCGGCGCTCTGCTGGCCGCGGCTTCAGGAAAATGGCCGAGGGATGCCGCGCGTGCGCAGACGGAGATCGCGGCGGCCATTTTCCTGAAGCAGAGTTCGCATCTCTGCGCACGCGCGGCATCCCGTGGCCATTTTCCTGAAGCCGCGGCCAGCAGAGCGCCGCTTCTGCGCACGCGCGGCCAAAGGAAGATGGCCGCCCCCACCGATCACCAATGAAATAGTGCAGATCGCGCTCTTTTAACTCCCCTGTGCAGTGGATTCGGGACCTTGGGCATGCGCAAACCACTACGCCACCAACGGAAAACTAAGCAAGATCTGGGGGAAGACACCACGCCCTTTTGACCAGACCAGCCTGATTGACAGGCGAAAACAACTACTTTGGTAACGTATTTTGGCAGCATAGGTGGGGAATCGGGGTCCACAAAATACACTGTTGTAATGCACAGCTCAGGCCCTATTTAACAGTATTTTTATCTCATACGGAAAAAAACGGGGTGACAGATGCCCTTTAAAAGTCCAATCTATCAAAATAGAAAGTAAATTAATCCGATCGGTCAATGGCGTAATAAGAAAAAAAAAAATAGAAATTGCAGAATTATAGTTTTCTGGCTCCACAACATTGCAAGAAAATTAAATAAGAGGTGAACAAAACGTCGTATCTACCCCACAGTGGCATCATTAAAATTCTCAGCTCAGCACAAAACATAATCCCTCACCCACCCCAGATCCCAAAAAGTGAAACTGTTACAGTTCTTGGGAAATGGCGACCCAAGAAAGAGATTTTATTTTTTTTTCAATGTATTTGTAATTTTTTTTTTACCACTTAAATAAGAAAAAGCCTATTGATGTTTGGTGTCTGTTACTTGTACTGACCTGGAGAATCATAGTGCAGGTCTGTTTTACTGTATAGTGAACATGATCAATAAAAATTACCCCAAAGATTTTAAATATTTTTTTTTTTGCAATTTCAACGCACTTAGAATTCCTACTTTCTACTTTTTAGTCCTCCTACTTTCCAGTAAATCGCATGATAAAATGAATGACCCCAACCAAAAATACAACTTGTCCCGCAAAAAACAAGCCCTCATACTGCTATGGGGACGGAAAAATAAAAAGTTATGGCTCTTGGGATACAGTGAAGAAAAAATGGAAAATTGCCATGGCGTGAAGGGGTTAAAGGGCATAAAATTTAAGTGTCAGTTTTTATTTTTTGTCAAAGCTTCATAAATAAACGCAAATCATATTAACGTAAATTTACCAGTAATGTAAAGTACAAAGTGTCACGAATAAAACAATCTCAGAATCACCGGGATTTATAGAAGCTCCAGAGTTATTACCTCATAAATTGACGCTGGTCAGAATTGTAAAATTTACCTGGCCGGGAAGGTGAAAACAGACCGGGGTTGAAGGGGTTAATGGGATGTTTGTTCAGATGAATATGTATTATGGGGCTTTTCTGTGGAATCTGACCAGACAATCTCTCCTCGGCTCCCCGTGTGCATCAGTAAGCGCCCATGACCCCGGTGCCTGCTCTCTAGTTGTCGTTTCTGCACATTGATAGGCAGTAACCGCTGCGTACCGGGGGCTCCCCACAACACGCTGAACGTAGAATTACCGGTTCATGTATTCAGTCTGTGTGTCTCCACAGATGGATCCAGGAGGAGAAATCCACCAGAGAGATGTCCCCGTCCTCTGTGTCCCCAGGACTGTCCGGAGGAGAATCACAACATCCCGGAGGATCATCAGGTAGACGGTGCTGAGCCCTGTACCGGATCTGTATATGGGGGGACATTTCTAATCGAGGTCATAGATTTCATAGATTTTGTTTCTTTCTTTTATTTTGCTGATTGTTACATCTGATATATCAGGAGGAAGATCCGACTAATAATAAAGTGAAGGATGAGACAGAAGAAGAAGCGATGACGAGGGGGGATCAGCCTTGTGTGACTGACGGGAAGGAGGAGATTCCGGAAGATGTTTCCACAGGTAATAATGACCGGCGGGTGATGATGGTGATAATGACTGGTGTGTAGTAATGTCCGGCGTGTGAGGAGTCTCCACTTCATTGAAGCTTTATCCGCTATCCACATCACAGCAGAAGCGTCCGGTGATGGCGCGTCTGCTCCTGTGGAGTCCGGCGGTGCACCGATGAATAACGGGGCCGCCTTCACACCTCTTAATGATTTAGGAAGCACAGATTTAGTTTTCCTTTACCTTTGTTCATAATACTTCTATCCTTTCTGTCCATATTTTTCTTCCACAAGTCCTGTGCTGCCATATAAATGACTGAGCTTGTGTTACAGGTTATGAATCTCTCCGTCCTATGGATGTCGGTGATGTAGCAGCCTCTGCCTGGTGCTCATGATTGACGACACATGTCACATGTAGAGTTGTCCTACCTGTCACCTGTGTTTGCCTCCTACACTGAGGCTGGCGTCCTGGATAGCAGCCCATGTAAAATGTAGGCTTGTAGCCTGGGGGAATCATGTTTGATAATTACTAACTTAGCGACCCATAGGTAGGTCACCCTGCCGTGGTTGATGGGCACACATGAATTGGCCAATTTATGTGCTAAGAACCTTCATTTTTGTAAGTACATTTTATTTACAATAAGCCAGCTCAAATCTCATGTATTAATATTATTTATTTATATAGCACCATTGATTTCATGGGGCTGTACATGAGAATGTGGGTTACATACAAATTTCAGATATCACAGTAAACGACCTAACAATGACAGACTGATACAGACGGGCGAGGACCCTGCCCTTGGGGACTTACATTCTACAGGATGGTGGGGAAGGAGACAATAGGTTGAGGGTTGCAGGAGCTCCGGTGTTGGTGAGGCGGTAGCTCCGGTAGTGGTGAGGAGGCAGTGGGGTCAGTGCAGACTGTCGGCTTTCCTGAAGAGGTGGGTTTTCAGGTTCCGTCTGAAGGATCTGAATGTGGTTGCTAGTCGGACGTGTTGGGGCAAAAAATTCCAGAGGATGGGGGATATTCGGGAGAAGTCTTGGAGGCGGTTGGGTGAGGAGTGAATAAGTGTGGAGGAGAGAAGGAGGTCTTGGGAGGACTGGAGATTACGTGAGGGAAGATATCGGGAGATTAGTTCAGAGATATATGGAGGAGACAGGTTATGGTTGGCTTTGTAGGTCAGTATTAGTAATTTGAACTGGATACACTGAGGGAATGGGAGCCAGTGATGTTGCAGTAGTCAAGGCGGGAGATGATGAGGGCATGCAGTAGATTGACGGTTGAGGAAAGGACGGATTCTGGAGATATTTTTGAGCTGGAGGCGACAGGAGGTGGAAAGAACTTGGATGTGCAGTTTGAAGGACAGGGCAGAGTCAAAAGTTACTCTGAGGCAGCGGACTTCCAGTACGGGGGAAAGTGTGATGTCGTTAATTGCGATAAATTGGTCAGGTATGGAAGATCTATGAGATGGAGGAAAGATGATGAGTTCAAATTTGTCCACATTGAGTTTGAGGAAGCGAGAGGAGAAGGAGGATATGGCTGATAGACACTCCGGGATTCTGGACAGCAGAGAGGTGACGTCTGGTCCAGAGAGGTAGATCTGAGTGTCATCAGCATAAAGGTGGTACTGGAATCCATGGGACTTTATGAGTTGTCCCAGGCCAAGTGTATAGATTGAGAAGAGTAGGGGTCCTAGAACAGAGCCTTGGGGGACTCCAACTGAGAGGGGGTGGGATGGGGAGGTAGTGTGGAAGTGGGAAATGCTGAATGTGCGGTTGGAAAGGTACGAGGAGATCCAGGATAGGGCGAGGTCTTTGATGCCAAAGGAGGAGAGGATCTGTAGTAGGAGGCAGTTGTCAACTGTGTCGAAAGCAGAGGACAGGTCTAGGAGGAGGAGTACAGAGTATTGCTCGTTGGAGCGTGTCCTAGCTGGCCATGTGAGCGGTCGCATAGCAGAGCGCTCCGGCTGCTAAAGAGTGATTTATCTTGTGCAGACACCGTGGGCCGGGCTTTTCGGCTGCTTACCGGCTAGCTGAGGGTCGGGGGAACTGTACGGTGCAGAGCGGTGGATCCGACAGTGGAAGAGATGACCAGGCGGCGGCAGAAAGACGCGGGAGCTGGCGATTTGGCGATGCAGGAGCCAGCCAAGATGGCGCCGAGGTCAGAGAGCAAGCTGATAAAGAAAACGCCGCATGCCATAGACGTATGGAAGTGGCGGCGAAGCTCCAGCAATATGCCAGAGTGGAGGCTGTGGAGGAGGCAGAGCAAGGAACCGGAGCTGGAGCTGATAAGGAGGAGGTGGATACAGTCCTGGCCGCAAAGCATGAGGTACAGAGGGGGAAGGAGAGAGGCAGCATGGCGGGGGCAAAAGGGGGATCTGAAGGTTTGATGCAGGAAAAGGAGCCGACCTTCAGAGATGTTATTGCGTTGATCTCATCGTGCCAGCAGTCCCTGAATTCCCTGACCCTGCAGATGCAGGAGGTAAAAGGGGACACAGCACAAATTAATGCAGCCCTGCAAAAGATGGACAGACGTATGGGAGCGGTGGAGGAGAGGGTGAGCACGGCAGAAGATCATATAGTTAAGCTGCAAAAAGCGGAGAAAAAGTTTGCCCAAGCAATATCAGAGCTCGCTGCCAAAAATGAGGATCTGGAAAACAGATCCAGAAGAAATAATATACGTATAGTGGGGCTGCCTGAAAAGACTGAGGGGAAAAACCCCACAGAGTTTGTTGAAAGCTGGCTGCTGGAGAAAATTGGGGGCGCAGTGCTGACAAAAGTTTTTGCTGTTGAAAGAGCTCATAGGGTCCCGCCGCAGCCCCCTGCCCCAAGAGCGAATCCCCGTACCATGCTTGCCAAAATACTGAACTACAGGGACAGAGACATTATCCTCAGAAAGGCTAGAGAAATGGAGGATCTGACGGCTGGAGGCCAAAAGATTGCCATTTACCCGGATTATTCTGCTGCAGTTCAGAAACAACGGATGAAGTTCACTGGGGTCAAGAGACGACTGAGGGAACTGGGAGTGCAATACTCTATGCTGTTCCCCGCAAAGCTGAGAGGTGGCTTTTGATAAGACCCACTTTTTCCTGACACCAGAGGATGCTACCCAGTGGATTGATACTAATGCTAAAAAACTCAAGGGAAAAGGCGATTGACATTTTATGGGGATCCAGATGGGAGATATTTCTCTGTTGTTGAAGGAGGGATATGCGCTTAATGGCATATTTGCCAGATGGTTGAGCAATTGTTGAGGAATGTGCCAGGCCATATTGAGTGTACGGCCAAAGAGGGCAGCAACGGTTAATAAATATGGGGGAGGAGGGTTCTGCGGGGTACTGCAAGTTTGATTTGAAGTTTCTCTACATATGTATATAAGTTGGATTGTTCTGAAAACAAAAATTGTGGGAAATTCTGTTTGCTTTGGCAGCGAGAGGTGGGTGAAGAGGGTAAAGCAAGGGAGAGTGTTCACAATGGGCGATGGAGCCCCACTATTGATAAGAGGTAGAATTTTTGGTATTGGATGGGTTAGGGGGGTAAGTTCGGGGTTGATGGGGGGGTGGGAGGGATTAGACAGCTCAAATTTGAAAATGAGGTTGCTATGAAGGATGATGAGCCACAGGATGGGGGGCCACACTAAAATATTGAGTTGGAATGTGAGAGGCCTTGCGGATGGGACCCGGCGGGCGGCGAGTCTACAGTATGTTCGAGAGCAGAGGGTCTCAATGATATGTCTGTTGGAAATGCATTTGGTGCATGAAAAAGTGGATGTATTAAAGAGACGCTGGATACAGAAGGCATACCACTCCATCTTCTCTGCGTATTCTAGGGGTGTGTCGGTGTTGGTACCCGTGGTAGTGCAGTATGAAGAGGTGACGGTACGGGTGGATGTGGATGGTCAGTATGTGGTGGTGCAATGTAAAATAAATGGAGTATTGATGTGTATAGCAGCAATGTACATTCCGCCCCCGTACTCAAGTAAGAAAATTAGGGAGGTGTTGAAATGGGTGGAATACCGATACCTTTTCTAATCATAGGGGATCTTAATAACATATGTGATGAATTTTGGGATAAAAATAATCCCCAGAACAGGACAGTGGGACATATTACTACGTTTGGGACTTATATTCGCGAAGTTGGTATGACTGACCTATGGAGAGTTAGACATGTTGGGGAAAGGGGGTATTCATGTTATTCACCGGATCATGGTACTCTATCAAGAATTGATCTGGCGCTGGGCAATTGTCTGTTGGATACTATGGTGGTGGATGTTCGATATTTACCCAGGGCTCTCTCGGACCATAGTCTGATTTGAAGTGGAGTTTCGACTGGTGGGAACGCGGGCTGTGGGCAGGAGAGAGTGGAAGTTTCACCCTAACTGGCTGCACAGTATAGATTTAGATAAGATAAAACAGGAGTTGGAGGAATATTTTGTGTTGAATGATGGGAGTGCAGATGTTCTTACCGTGTGGGAAGCTGTGAAGGCGTACTTGAGGACTACTGTTTAGAGATATTAGTAGATGTAAACGGAGGACGAGAGAGGCAGAGAGGACAGCGATTGATGGGCTGAGGGCAGCCGAGGATGAGATGGTGACATTGGGTACCCCTGAAGCTGGGAACAGATTAAAGGCAGCTCAGAATCACCTGGAAAAAGTTTTGCTAGAAAAGGCAGAAAGGAAGCGGGAGTTTCAGAAACTGGCGTATTATCAGGAAGGTGAGACTGTCGGTCACATGCTGTCGCTGGTGGCTTCTGCTCAAAGGAATACTTCGTTTGTTCACTCTCTGACTTCTGGGAATGGTAGGATTGTCTCCGAAAATTCGGAGATTCTGGGAGTCTTTGCGGACTTTTACACTGACCTATATTCCTCTCGGGTAGACGAATTGGCAGGAGACACAGTGGCGTTTCTTGAAGGACTGGCGCTTCCGAGGTTGAGTGATGTGGATAGAGAGAGCTTGGAGACTCCCATTACGGAGGAGGAACTGGGTCGGGCATTACAATCTTTGGCTAATGGGAAGGCGCCTGGTGTGGATGGATTTCCCGCTGAGATCTACAAAAATATGGGGGAGATGCTAATTCCCAGATTAAAGGTGGTCCTAGATGAGGCTAAGAGTAGAGGGTATCTGCCAGCATCCATGCGAGAAGCCATAATAATGGTAATTCCTAAGGAAGGGAAAGACTTAGAGCAGCCTGAATCATACCGGCGGATTTCCTTACTCACTGTTGATGTCAAGCTTCTGGCCAAGGTGTTGGCGACTAGGTTGACGAGTGTCATCTCCAGCCTGGTGCACCCAGACCAATCTGACTTTATGCCTGATAGATCCAAGGCGGTCAACCTACAGAGATTTTTATGAATCTGCAGCTTAGGTCCGACAACTGTGGCCAGAGAGTCATTGCATCTTTAGATGCCCATAAGGCATTCGACAGTGTGGAATGGGGATATCTCTGGCAGGTATTGCAGTGTATGGGGTTTGGCTCGCAGTTTGTGTCCTGGATACGGCTGCTATACTCGCGGCCGGTGGCTAGAGTCAGGGTGAATGGGGAGTTATCAAGGACTATACATTTAGCTACGGGAACGAGACAGGGGTGTCCACTTTCCCCTCTTTTGTTTGCCCTGGCTGTGGAACCGCTGGCTGCTAGGCTTCGACAGTCGGACGAGGTGTCTGGGTTTAAATATGGGATGATTGAAGAAAAGGTGGCGCTGTAGGCGGACGACATCCTACTGTTTCTGGCTGACCCGGTCGTTTCCTTGGGGGGGTGCCATTGGGCTTATTGAAAGATTTGGGCCATTGTCAGGGCTGATGATAAATTGGAGTAAGTCTATATTGTTCAAGGTAGACGATGTGGGGGACGAGGGGAGTGAGCCGCTGGAGGATGGGCGATTGAGGGTGGTAGGTCTATTTAAATATCTTGGGATATGGATCTCGATGCCTGTCGCGGACTACATGCATAAGAATCTGACTCCAATCTTAAGTATTCATAAGGCAAAAGTGGATGCTTGGATTAAGTTGCATTTATCTGTGGTAGGCAAGGTGAATCTCATCAAAATGATTCTGATGCCGAAAATCCTATATGTTCTCCATAACGCGCCAGTTTGGATACCACGGGGGAAATTTAGACAGATTAACTCCCTGTTTAGAAAGTTGGTATGGGGGGGACGTCACCCACGGATCAGGCTGGAGACGCTTCAGCGACCCAAGGATGAGGGGGGCTTGGCGCTGCCTAACCCAGAAGTATATTTTCTTGCAGCCCAGAGTCAGCACTTGAAGGGCTGGGCGTTTGAGGGCTCGTCCAGTGCGGTGCAGCAACTGATGGAAAAAGTTACAAACAGAAGACCGGTAGTGCAGTGTCTAGAGGATGGGTCCCTGGGGGCCTTGGGGAAATCGTATCCCACTATACTAGTGATATGTAAGTTGTGGGGGGTAGACTGAGACACATACGTGGGATTAGGGGTCTGACCAGGTTCTCCCCGATATGGCATAATAATAACTTACCGGAATTTGTCGCACTGGGGGTATTACCAGAATGGCAGACCATGGGAATTCAATATGTATATCAGATAATTGAGCAGGGGGAGTTAAAATCCTTTTCCCGATTGCGTGCAGAGTTTGGTCTTGGGCCTAAGGGGGAATATCAATATTTGCGGTTGAGGCACGCATTTGGAGTTCAGAATAGGGACCGAAATGTCAGTATTCAAAGGGATATAGTGTTGGAATATATCTGTGGTGAGGGGTCTACTAGGGGGGTTATTTCTACTCTTTATAAAGACTTGCTGCATATTTACCTTCTGGGATATCCGATCACGGCAAGAGCTAGGTGGGAGAGAGATGTGGGCCCAATGGAGAATGAAACTTGGGAATCGGTGCTGGAATGGGTCCCAAGGCTGTCACTGAGTGAGCCGTATAGGCTTTCACAGCTCTATGTGATACAGAGTCGATAAATCTCCGGAGGTGTTGTTTAAAGCAGGTTTACGTGACAACTCTGAATGCCCAAGGTGTAGGTCCGCAAATGCTGACATATTTTATATGATAAAAACTGGTATACACCTAAGTGTATGGGGGTACGCGCTGGACTATTAGCGAAACGAGATAAAAGCTGTGCATATAGTTCACAAGATGGCCATTGATAACAGTCTGAATTAGTGCCAATAGAGTGACCGGATAGATGCCAGTATCTCCACAATTTGTTACACACATATGAACAAAGGGTAAATAATAGGTGTATTCCTACCTCCAGATCATGAGGCAGAGGGACACAGCGGTGCCTGAACCCTGAAGAAGGAGACAGGCGTCTCAGAAACGCGTTGGTTGTTTATGTCCTAGCTGCACATCGTACTCACTCCCCGGGGGATTACGGTCACGTGACTTACTACGTCACACAGGTCCTGCGCACCGCCCGCACTCACCGCTGAGTATACACGCGGCGTCGGTTCTGCAGGATCTCATCTTTACCAGAAGGTTAGTCAGTGGTGGCTTGCTACCGGCCGGGGCAGCCACCTGCTCATTATATCCTTTCCACCAGCAAGGATTTGGAAACTGTAAGAAAAACAGGAGCACCGCTGTGTCCCTCTGCCTCATGATCTGGAGGTAGGAATACACCTATTATTTACCCTTTGTTCATATGTGTGTAACAAATTGTGGAGATACTGGCATCTATCCGGTCACTCTATTGGCACTAATTCAGACTGTTATCAATGGCCATCTTGTGAACTATATGCACAGCTTTTATCTCGTTTCGCTAATAGTCCAGCGCGTACCCCCATACACTTAGGTGTATACCAGTTTTTATTTATTTTTTACAAGCCATTTGTGGAGGTTTGTTGGTACCGCCGCAGGAATTTATATTAGCGGTGACACTTTGCGCCACCTCTTTTAATTATTTATATATTTTATATGATGTGGACATGTCCAAGACTGGCTGCTTTTTGGTTGGTAGTTTTGAGTCAAGTGGAAAGTGCGTACAAATGCACGGTGCCAAGAGATCCATTGGGTGTGCTTGCTGGGATGTGTGGATGAGATTGGAGTGGATAACAACCTGAAGATTGCCATTGCCAGATTACTGTATATGGCCCGAAAGGTAATAGCGCGAAATTGGATTAAGGATGAGCCGCCTACAAGAAGGGAATTTCTTCAGTATGTAAAACAGGGCCTAATATTAGAAAAAGGGATTTATAAGAAAAGAGGGAAATTAGGAACCTTTGATAAATTGTGGTCTCCGTGGCTTGTCATGGGATAGGTTTACTATTAAAGAAGGATGCATAATATGAGGCATGCAGATCTACATGTGATGATAGTAACTTTATAGTCCTGATGGTTCAGTTAATAAAGGAGGTGGGCTCTCTGTTTGGGAGGGGGTGGTTTAAGTTGGGAATGGGGGGGTTTGGTTTGGGGTGAAAACTTCGTATTGAAATATAAGAATGTAACAAGTAAATTGTCATGTGATTCTAAATAAAAATTATTTGAGTTAAAAAAGAGTATTGCTCGTTAGCTTTGGCTGTAAGTGGGTCGTTAGTGATTTTGGTCAGGGCTGTCTCAGTGGAATCATGGGGATGGTAACCACATTGTAGATTGTCAAAGAGCAAGTTAGATGAGAGGTGGGAGGAAAGTTCAGCGTGGACGTGCTGCTCCAGGAGTTTGGAAGCGAATGGGAGCAGCGATATTGGGCGATAGCTGGACATAGCTGTTGGATCGACGGTTGGCTTTTTAAGGATAGGCTTGATTGTGGCATGTTTGAAAGCAGAAGGGAAGGTGCCAGAATATAGTGATAGGTTGAAGAGGTGGGTTAGGGATGGGATAAGAATGGTGGTGAGGTTGGGGAGGAGGTGGGATGGGATGGGGTCCAGTGCACTAGTGGTGAGGTGTGATTTGGAGAGCAGACACTTAAGCTCCCTGTCACGAAAAGGGGGGGTGACCTTTGGTTGACACACAGAAATCACATTGCAGGGGGCTTATCTTAGTTATCCCACCACTGCTACACTGATGAAAACACAAACAAGGCTATTGACCTATCAGTTTACCGCAGGGGCTTATTTTAGTTATCCCACTGCTGCTACAATATGTCACGAACTGCAGGGATTTATGTATATTCTGCTTTCCAGTTTCGCTTCAGAACTTGCAGCTCTCTAGCGCCCCCTTACACTCAGGTCAGTCAGGGAACTACACCTCAGATAAGTCGCCGGATGGGCCACTTTGCTGTGGACTGGCTAGCAGGCGCGCTGCAGCAAGGGAATTATAAATGCTCAGGCCGCAGGCAGACAATAGCTTATAAAACCACGTTCCGTTGCTGCCAACTTTACCCACCTAGCCCAGAACACACTTATCTGCCACCAGCTAATCCGGTAAATGCGGAGAGCCAAGCGGGAACAGCGTGCCGGCATATATGGCGAAGATGCGGCATCCACCGCTAGTCAGCTCAGACTACATTAAATCACAAACAAACTCTCCATAAGTTGAGTGCCTAGTTTTATTTTCTTCTGTATCTATGGTGTGGGACCCTACTTAGGCACCACGACTGGCAGTGCATACGGTGTTTTTCTATATTGAGACCCTACTGTAGCATGCTAAATGCTGTATGAAGTTTCACTGCTCAAAAAAATTCTGTTAGAAAGCAAGGCAAATTTGCACACCTGAGATGGACGTATAAGACTGCAGCATAAATATAGCGATGCTATTGAGATCCAACAAGTCTGGCTGTAGCTTTTGACGCACAACTGCCACAGTATAAATGGTGTATTATATTTCCCGGCTCAGAACAATTTGCAGGATTAAGAGCAAAAATAATTTTATTAGCTCTGATATGGGCTTCTGGTATTAGTTTCAGTATAAAGGATATACAATTCCCCCTAACTAGTGATGAGCGAGTGTACTCGTTGCTCGGGTGACCTCCGAGTATTTATGACAGCTCGGAGATTTAGTTTTCATCATGGCAGCTGAATAATTTACAGCTACTAGCCAGCTTGATTACATGTGGGGGTTGCCTAGCAACCAGGCAAACCCCACATGTACTCAGCGTGGCTACTAGCTGTAAATCATTCAGCTGCCATGATGAAAACTAAATCTCCGAGCTGTCATAAATACTGGGAGGTCACCCGAGCAACGAGTACACTCGCTCATCACTACCCCTAACCTGTCCTACACAATCCCTTCATCACAACCTCTCTAACAGCAGTATTGCTATTTATTATTATTAGCCCTAAGAAGGGCGGTTGTTGTTGGACTTCACAGAAATATAAATGTGGCTGAATTTCTTGCTCATACGTAGCTACAATTCTGTCCCTCTCATGAGCACCTCTCCCTACGCTGGCTGTGTCTGGGGTACAGTGTGCTGAGTATGGCGTCACTGATCTTATATAGATATATAATGCCGCAACCACACACATGCTTGCTCATCAATAATTATTACATTACCGAGCTCCGAGATGACGGCTTCTTCTGATAAGATTCTGTCAACATCGAAGAACTGTCAACCCGAGTCAGGGTAAGGCACTGAAAGACCCAAACCAAAAAAATGTGCCTGGAATTGTAACACAGGCTGAATAAAAATGTAAACTTTATTTAATACAAAACATAAAAGCATATAGTAAAATCCCAAAGTACAGACACAAGGACAAATAGGTGACTGAGCCACTGTAGGACTCCCAATAGTAAAAAGTCTCACTCGTATGACAACATGTATATAAACACTGAATAAATACACATGCCAGAGCCAGTATGTGAGTCTCTGCAAGGAGAAACTTTACCCCTTAGACCTCAGTCCAGAGCTTCTCACCTAACCAAATCGGTTCTCATACTTTGCACTGACGAAGGCCAATACTCCGAAACACTGTGTTTGCAAATTGAGTTTCTGATGTGGCTTTTAGCTTAAGTCACATTTCAAGGCCTGTTAACGGGTCGATGGGGACTTAAAGGATTGCTTCTTCCAATAGGTGGCGCTATAGAGTTCAAGTACTTTTTGTCTCTGAAGAGGCAATTTGCATATACTTAAGGAAGGAATAGACAAAGTATATACAGTGTGGGCTATGTATGTGGATACACCTAACTAAAATGGGAATGGTTGGTGATATCAACGTCCTGTTTGTGGCACACAAGTTTTCCCACTCCCATATACTAATCAAAATGGGTGGTGACCAAGGCAGCCATTTTGAAGTCGGCCATTTTGTTTTGCCCATTCTGCAAATTCAGCATGCCGATCTGGGTCATCCTTGTTGAGATGAGGCAGCAGCTGGATTTTGTAAGGTGTCATTTGTGAGTAGTTAATATCCGCCGAAGGGATGTTCGACTGTTGCCAGATTGGCGCGCTGAATTTGCAGAATGGGCAAAATAAAAATTGGAGCAGGATCCTCAGTTTACACAGAACATTATGTTCAGTGATGAGGCAAACTTTTTTTGGGTGGGCCATTTATATAGATACACCTTAATCAAATGGGAATGGTGACAGTTTTCTTGCATAGGGTGTCTTGCATTGAAATCTGCTGCAGTGACCCGGGTACTGTGTTCACCAGACATCAACACAATTTCTATCCGCTCCTCATGTGTCAACCTCTGCGACATGTCAATGGCTGTAAACAAAGAGAAACTTATAAATAACTCATGAAAGAATAAAGTTACACTAAAACCAACCTCACCATTGTTTGTCTTGTGAAATTCTCAATAAGTTTGATGTCACATGACCCTCTTCCCATTGGAAAAAATAAAGTTGGATTCAAAATGTCTGACTTCAAAATGGCCGCCATGTTCACCACCCATCTTGAAAATTTTCCCCTCCCATATACTAATGTTCCACAAACAGGAAGTTGATATCACCAACCATTCACATTTTATTTAGGTGTATCGATATACATGGCCCACCCTGTACTTTATGCACGTGATGTAGCATGTGATCACCCAATGACTATGACCATATAGTAATGGAGATTATAGAGCTTTCCATAATATAACCTACAGATGAGTCACAAACAGTTACAGAACAGAGTATAGATATTAGTGAACAAACTCACCCACCAAATACCTGATGTACATTTCACAAATGGTGTTTGGTGGGTGAGTTTGTGCGTCATAGTTTACTAATTACTATCGCCTGCAGTCCTCGTGATGGAAATGACAATGCGATTCATTAGAAGAGGCCATCTTACACTGCTCTATGGACCGATTCTCATACTCGCTTGCCCATTACAAGCACTTTTAGTGGTGGACAGGGGGAGCATGGGCAGTCTAACCATCCAGCATTAACTATTTCAATGCTTTGTGCTACTGTAGGTTTTTTTTTTTCCCCTGGACCAGTTTACTTTTCAGACATGCTGATCTAGTTACCTTGTCAGAAGTTTGACCCTTTTTCCTGATTCCAACGCATAAACTTTATTGATGACTTGTCACTTCCTCCAAAAATTGAGTTTAATACCTGTGCTCTCCTGATTCTTCAGCTGTTTTCTGTTTTGTACTGCGTCACTCTATTGAAGAGATATTCAGATTTGTTCTTTCTGGAGTGCACCATGTGAAATCTTTACTCTGCAGCCCCGCTGGGCGTTCTTCAGAGTCTTCTCTGGGGACATACGCTTTCACCCCTCCCAGATTCTGCTAATCACAGCTCAACATCTGATGCAGCAGTCTGAGGATGCCAAGCTGTGATTAGCAGCATCTGGGAAGGCTGGAGAAATCGCATGTCCCCAGAGACGACTGAAAAACGCAGAGATTTCACATAGCGCGCTCCAGAAAGAGCAAATGTGAATATCTCTGCAAAGGAGTGACACAGAGCTGAGCAGAAGAATCACCAGAGCTCAGGGATTTTGACAAGGTATTTATCTCAATTATTTTTTCTAACATGCAACAGGTCCTCGTTAAAGGGAGCCTTTAAAAGGAACCTGTCACCCCCAAAATGGAAGTTGAGCTAAGCCCACCTGTATCAGAGGCTTATCTACAGCATTCTGTAATGCATTCTGGAATGCTGTAGATAAGCCCCCGATGTATCCTGAGAGATGAGAAAAAGAGGTTATGTTATACTCACCCAAGGGCTGTCCAGGTCCGATGGGCGTTGTGGTCCGGTCCGGGGCCTCCAATCTTCTTACGATGACGTCCTCTTGTCTTCACACTGCGGCTCCAGCGCAGGCATACTTTGCCCTGTTGAGGGCAGAGCAAAGTACTGCAGTGCGCAGGTGCCCGTAAAGGTCAGAGAGGCACGGCGCCTGCGCACTGCGGTACTTTGCTCTGCCCTCAAAAGGGCAGACAAAGTGCGCCGGAGCTGCGGCGTCAAGACAAGAAGAGGACATGATCGTAAGAAGATGGGAGGCCCCGGACCAGACCGCGACGCCCATCGGATCGGACCGCCCGCCCAGGTGAGTATAATCTAACCTCTTTTTCCTCATCTTTCAGGTTACATCGGGGGCTTATCTACAGCATTCCAGAATGCTGTAGATAAGCCCCTGATGCCGGTGGGCGTAGCTCAACTTCCATTTTGGAGGTGACAGGTTACCTTTAATTAGGATTTATCCCCTTAATGTACCTTCAGTGCTATTGCAGTCTTCTAAGGTTTCCTATCATGGCCTCAGGCATTCTAAGGACATGATTACGGTGCATGGAGCTTGACTGTTCCTGGATGTAGAGTCACCTTTGTGATTAATCGATCTCATTTGCATATGGTTATGAAATTTTAAAGCTCCATTTTTAATTGTGTGGACTCTTTTCTACACTATGGGCATGATAGGAAGCTTGAGAGAGAATGGCACTGGTGGTACATTAAGGAGGTAACCCCTGATGACAGGTTCTTGCTGTCTAATCTCTGCCACCCCTGACTTGTGCCAATATCACCAGTTTGTGTTATTCACTTTACCCGTCATTGTGTTAATGTTATAGCATGTAGTTGTCTTCCTTATTACCGGTACTTTCACTGACGATTGTCTTCATTGTGAGCTCCATAAAATAAATGTAGAAATCCATTTTTATGTTGTTGAAAAAATCACATCCAATTTATCTTTCATCTTTATAGGAAATCCTTGTGAGAACAACGGTTTATCACCAAACTGTAAAAAAGAAGATATCAGGAAGCACTCTAATAGAGAAAACCTTTTTACCCTTCATGGACCTCCTGGACGTCACAGCACTTCACTTTGTAATAATTCTAATCATGAGGAACCCTCTCCTGAGCAATCTCGCATTGTTACCACAATTCCAGGAGCCAAAATGGATACAAGATTTCAGTGTGACAAGCAAATCACTAAAAGCTCAGATTTTTCAAAACCAAGAAAGCACAAAGGAATAAAGCCATACTCCTGTTCAGAATGTGGGAAATGCTTTACAAAGAAATCACAATGTGTTATGCATAAGCGAAGTCACAAAGGAGAAAAGCCATTTTCATGTTTGGAATGTGAGAAGTCCTTCACAAATAAAAGGAAGCTTATTAGACATCAGATAATTCACACAAGAAAAAAAAAATTTCCATGTTCAGAATGTGAGAAGTCCTTTAAAGCTAAATGGACTCTTAATATACATCAGAGAATTCATACTGGTGAAAACCTTTATTCATGTTCAGAATGTGGGAAAAGCTTTACATATAAAGGGAGGCTCATAAAACATCAGAAAATTCATACTGGAGAGAAGCCATATTCATGTTCAGAATGTGGGAAATGCTTTACAGATAAAGGGACTCTTACTGTTCATCAGAGAATTCACACAGGAGAAAAACCATTTTCATGTTCAGAATGTGGGAAGTCTTTTATAGACAAAGGGAATCTTAATAAACATCAGAAAATTCACACAGGAAAGAAGCCATATTCATGTTCAGAATGTGGAAAATGCTTTAAAATTAAATTTAGTCTTATTACACATCAGAGAATTCACACAGGAGAAAAGCCATATTCATGTTCAAAATGTGGGAAATCATTTATGTATAAATCAAGTCTTGCTACACATGAGAGAAATCACACAAGAGAAAAGCCATATTCTTGTTCAGAATGTGGGAAATCATGTATGTATAAATCAATTCTTGATACACATGAGAGAACTCACACTGGAGAGAAGCCGTATTCATGTTCAGAATGTGGGAAATCATTTATGTATAAATCAACTCTTGATACACATCGGAGAATTCACACTGGAGAGAAGCCGTATTCATGTTCAGAATGTGGGAAATCATTTATGTATAAATCAATTCTTGATACACATGCGAGAATTCACACTGGAGAGAAGCCGTATTCATGTTCAGAATGTGGGAAATCATTTATGTATAAATCAATTCTTGATACACATGAGAGAATTCACACTGGAGAGAAGCCGTATTCATGTTCAGAATGTGGGAAATGTTTTAAAATTAAATCAAATTTAGTTGTACATCAAACAACTCACACCGGGAAGAAACCGTTTTCATGTTTACAATGTGAAATGTGCTTTTCACATAAAACACAACTTCTTAAACATCAGAGAATTCACACAAGAGGAAAGCCGTATTCATGTTCTGAATGTGGGAAATCCTTTACATGTAAATCAAGTCTTAATACACATGAGAAAATTCACACTGGAGAGAAGCCGTATTCATGTTCACTATGTGAGAGACGTTTTATACAAAAATATAATCTTGTCAAACATCAGAGAATTCACACTGGAGAGAAGCCGTATTCATGTTCACACTGTGAGAAATGCTTTTCAGCTAAAACAAGTCTTGTGACACATGAGAGAAGACACACAGGAGAGAAGCCGTATTCATGTTCAGAATGTGGGAAATCTTTTACATGTAACTCAAGTCTTGCTAAGCATGAGAGAATTCACACAGGAGTAAAGCCGTATTCATGTTCTGAATGTGGGAAATCTTTTAGAATTAAATCAAGGCTTGCTGCACATGAGATAATTCACACTGGAGAGAAACCGTATTCATGTTCCGAATGTGGGAAATCTTTTACATGTAAATCAAGTCTTACTATACATGAGAAAATTCACACTGGAGAGAAGCCATATTCATGTTCACTATGTGAGAGACGTTTTATACAAAAATATAATCTTGTTCTACATCAGAGAATTCACACTGGAGAGAAGCCGTATTCATGTTCACACTGTGAGAAATGCTTTTCAGATAAAACAAGTCTTGTGACACATGAGAGAAGACACACAGGAGAGAAGCCGTATTCATGTTCAGAATGTGGGAAATTTTTTACATGTAACTCAAGTCTTGCTAAGCATGAGAGAATTCACACAGGAGTAAAGCCGCATTCATGTTCTGCGTGTGGGAAATCTTTTAGAGTTAAATCAAGGCTTGCTGCACATGAGAGAATTCACACTGGAGAGAAGCCGTATTCATGTTCCGAATGTCGGAAATCTTTTACACGTAAATCAAGCCTTACTACACATGAGAAAATTCACACTGGAGAGAAAGCCGTATTCATGTCCTCTGTGAGAGACGTTTTTTCCAAAATATAATTTTGTTTTACATAAGGGAACTCCTGAAGGAAAGAAATTGTAATTATGTTGACTGTGTTTTGTGAAATGCAATAAACGGTGGAAGGCTCAGGAGTGTCATACATGTATTTTAAGGGCAGTTGAAGACATTGAACCATGTTAAATTTTTGCTGAATCGATTTGGTTCCAAATCGCAATTTATGGGCAAATTGAATCCAAAACAAATTTTGGGGAAAAAAATAAAATGATCTGGATGTTTAAAGGGGATGTTCCCCCATCTTGAGCATGTTAAACTGCTCACATCATGGCATAGTGGCTGCGGAGCTCAATAAAATATATATATTTTTAAATTTTAGTTCTCTTCTACCTTCTACCCACACGCTCTCTGATTCTATCCTACCATTAGCATCCATATCCTCACTCCACGACACTGCCACTGCTTTCTACAATGCCACACTCGCATCAGCTTTTGACGCGGTCGCCCCTGTCATGCATAGCAGAGTGTGATAAATCGATAGACAACCCTGGCACAGTGACATCACTAAAAAAGATTCGGCAAGTATCCAGAATTGCAGAACGGCGTTGGAAGAAAACACATTCGCAAGATGACTTCGCTGCACTCAAACAAGCAACCCTCATTCAAATCAGCTCTCACCTGCTAAACAGGCCTAGTTGGTATCTTCTTTATCCCACAACCCCAAACAGTTGGTCAACATTTTTAACTCCCTCCTCTGTCCACCACTGCCCCCTCCGAGTTCCCTAATCGTTGCAGAGGACTTTGCCACGCACTTCAAAAATAAGATAGACGAAACAAGGCAAGTCTTTGTTGTCAAACCACCACAACCCCTTTCTTTACCAGACCAATGCTCTAACCCCATAACTTCCCTCTCCAAAATTACTGAAGGGGAGCTAGCTCATCTTCTCTCCAAATCACACCCCACCACTTGTGTGCTTGACCCCATCCCACCTCTTCCCCAACCTCACCACCACACTAATCTCATCCCTAACCCATCTCTTCAACCCATCACTAACTTCTGATACCTTACCCTCTGCTTTCAAACATGCCACAATCACATCTATCTTCAAAAAGCCATCCCTTGACCCAAGCGCTATGTCCAGCTATCGCCCCATATTTTTGCTCCCATTTGCTTCCAAACTCCTTGAGCAGCACGTCCATGCTGAACTTTCCTCTCACTTTGCATCTAACTCTCTCTTCAACAACCTATAATCTGGCTTCCGTCCCCACCATTCCACTGAGACTGCCCTGACCAAAATTACTAATGACTTACAGCCAAAGCTAACAGACAATTCTCTATACTCCTCCTTCTAGACCTAACCACTGCCTCCTACAGATCCTCTCTTCCTTTGGTGTTAAAGATCTTGCCCTATCTTGGATCTCCTCATACCTTACCAACCACACATTTAGCGTTTCCTACTCCCATACTACCTCTTCATCTCGCCCCCTCTCTGTTGGTGTCTCTCAAGGCTCTGTCCTTGGGCCCTTAATCTTCTCAATCTATACACTTGGCCTGGGACAACTAATACGGTCCTATGGCTTCCAGTACCATCTATATGCTGATAACACTCAGATCTATATGCTGATAACACTCAGATCTACCTCTCTGGCCCAGATGTCACCTCTGCTCTCCAGAATTCCAGAGTGCCTATGAGCCATATCCTGCTCCTCTCGCTTCCTCAAGCTCAATGTGAACAAATCTGAACTAATTATCTTTCCTCCATCTCGCACATCAACCCTACCTGATCTGTCTATTAAAATAAATGACCACACTTTCCCCTGTCCCCAAAATCCGCTGCCTCGGAGTAACCCTTGACTCTGCCCTGTCCTTCAAACTGCACATCCAAGCTCTCGCCACCTCCTGTCGCCTCCAGGTCAAAAATATTTCCAGAATCCGTCCTTTCCTCAACCCTCACTCTACCAAATTGCTGTGCATGCCCTAATCTCCCGCCTCGACTGCTGCAACATCCTCCTCTGTGGCCTACCTTCTAACACTCGCACCCCTCCAGTCCGTCCTTAACTCTGCTGCCCGACTAATTAATCTCTGTCCTCGCTACACTCCTGCTTCCCCTCTTTGCAAATCCCTTCACTGGCTCCCAATTTCCCATCGTATCCAGTTTAAACTACTAACACTGACCTACAAAGCCATCCATAACCTTTCTCCTCCTTATATTTCCAAACTAATCTCAATATCTTCCCTCATGTAATCTCTGGTCCTCCCAAGACCTCCTTCTCTCCTCCACGCTTATTCGCTCCTCACCCAATTGCCTCCAAGACTTCTCCCGAATATCCCCCATCCTCTTGATTTCTGTGCCCCAACACGTTCGGTTATCCACCACATTTGGATCCTTCAAAAGAAACCTGAAAACCCACCTCTTCAAAGAAGCTTGCAACCTGTAATTACCACACGGCCACCTCAACACCATTGGAGCTCCTGCAACCCTCGACCTACTGTCTCCTTCCCCATAATCCTGTAGAATGTAAGCCCTCAAGGGCAGGGTCCTCTCCCCTCTGTACCAGTCTGTAATTGTTAGTTTGTTTACTGTAAGTGATATTTGTATTTTGATGTAACCCCGTCTCATGTACAGCACCATGGAATTAATGGTGCTATATAAATAATAATAAAGTACTGTCATGACCCAGTTCGGAGTTTGTTTTCCGCTGTTCCCTCTCTGGACTGGTCATGCAGAAGTTAATCCTCTCGGCCTCGTTTTGGAGCTTGCTGGGCTTTTTAAGTCTTCTGTAGTCTGGCAGGCGTCAGTGAAAGTCCATACTTCCTGGCTAGAGCAGCTGACCTGATTACCCTTGTGTTCCTTCTGCCTCTGAATTCCCTTATTTGTATTAGACCCGTTCCCTACAGTGTATGACTCGGCCTGACCTCGCCTCTTGTTTTCCGTATCTGTACCATGTTCCCGGCTTTTGACTCTGGCTTGTACCCCGACTTTGTCTTACATCTCACGTATTGTATACCGCACTCCCTTTTGGCTCTGACTTCTGGCTTGTATCTGACTACGTGCTCAGCTGTTACTTCTGGTATCTCGTCTCCTGTTTTTGTGGACCAGCCTGTCTGACTACTCTTCCGCCTCCTAGTGGAGCTCCGCGCCTTGCACTGTGGTGCTACACGGTGAGTGCTACCTTGTCCCCTTCCTGCGCCCCCTGGGGGAGGTTGCGTGCAACTGCCTTGCAGTTACATCACAAGTACATGTTCTCCAAGAAGAAATTCTCTGATATCGCCACACTATCATAAATTATAACCTAAAGTTTACAAGCTGATATCTCCACATTGGAGAGGAGGAATTAATAAAAAAAAAATAGAAACTATATTTTCTTCAGCTTTCAGCCATTATTCCAAGATGTGGAAGTTTAGCATGCTCATACTGGTGAAAGATCCTCTTTAAAGCTGTACTGGGGGGATTTCTGCAGTAGGTTTCCAACAGAATTAAGATGAATATAGGAAAATAATATTTGGCCTCTAAGTGACTCACAATGGGCTAATAAAAAAAAGATATATTAAATAACTAGTTCTAGGAAATAACCTGGTAAACAAAAAGTGGAGATTACATGCTGTGTAAAACTTAATTTTATTGAATCACATTTTCCAGTACAACAATCCCAACAGCACACCAGGAGGTCGTCCTTCCTTTACCTATGACTGGACCGGATCACAGAGAGGTTAACCCCTTAGGCTACTTTCACACTAGCGTCGTGCACCGCATGTCGCTATGCGACGTTGCGGCGCACCGACGCTAGCAGTGAAACCGCCGCACAATGGGGGCAGCGGATGCAGTTTTACATCGCATCCGCTGCCCCATTGTGATGTGCGGGGAGGCGGAGTTCCGGTCGCACATGTGCGGTCGGAAAAGTCGCTGACGCACAAAAAAATGTTACATGTAACTTTTTGTGCAGACGCAACACGACGCAACCGTCGCACGACGGTTGCGACGTGTGGCAATGCGTCGCACTGCGTCGTTAATAAGTATGTAGAAAAAAACGCATCCTGCAAGCACTTATGCAGGATGCGTTTTTTCTCCTATGCAGTACAGATACAAGCTTTAAGGAACAATCCAGAGATCTGACTATGAGATTTCATCAGAGAGGATATCCTCGTAGGACAATTTCCAAGGCATTTCAACGCGCAAAAGCATCTGATCAAGCGGCTCTTTTGATACCACATCCTCGCCCACAGGATCCCTTCATCAGATTTGTTACAGCATACAGCACGAATTGGAACGAGGTGAGACAGATTCTTGGTAAAAACTGGGATATCCTTACTTTGGATGCCCAAACATCATCTTGTGTTAGCCCTAGACCGTTGCTGACTGCCAGTAGGGCCCCGAATCTTCGGGACCTGCTTACAAGGAGTCATTTTTCAAGGCCAGTCATCAAATAAAATTGAGGTATTCGCCTCTACGGTTCTTTCCCCTGCGGGGACTGTGTCATTTGTCCATATGTGCCTCCGACTAAGGATCATTTTTTTAATCCTTTTGATAAGACTGACCATCCTCTTTATCAATATGTCAATTGCAGGTCAAGCTTTGTCATCTATGCAATTATCTGCCCATGTCGGAAAATCTATGTTGGTCAAACCTCGCAGGAGTTGAGGAGACGGGCACAGAAGCACTTGTCAACAATTAATCTGGCTTCTACGGATCATAAGAAGGGTAAGGTCTTGACCCCATTAGCACTTCATTATCTCAAGAATCATGGTGGCAGGCCTAATAATACTTCAATCTTTGGCCTGCAGAAAATTTTCTGCAATGAAAGAGGGGGTGACCGACACAAACTTCTCTTACAACATGAAGCCCGTTGGATCTTTCGCCTCCAATCCATGGCACCTTCCGGTTTAAATGAAGAGCTGTTATATACAGGATTTCTGGGCTGATTCTTCTTTTATAACTTCGTCTCTTGGGGGAGTGTACCTGCCCTTGGATCTCTGGACTGCGTCCTCCTATTGCGTGGCTGTATGATGACCTTCGAGATATCCTTTGATTATTGGTAGGGAGATGATTTTCTCCCAGAACGATATGACTTACCTATTTCTGGAACTGGTTTTCATCTGGACAATGCAGCACGTTTGAAACTCAAACATCTATTGTCTCATGAACTGTGGTTTTTTTTATTTTTGTCTTTATTTTGTAAAAATCTTGTATGCTACATGTGTATATTACTTATTATTTTTTGTATATTTAACGCGATATGAGGTCTTTCTTTATTATCAAAACTTTTTTGTGCACATTATGTATATCTTTATGCAGGTATTTCAGTTCATTTTGTTTTTTGGTTTATATATTTTCATTATTGACATGTTTCTTGTATCATTTTTATTATTATTTTTGTGTGCTTTCTAAAACCAATATGCAGTTTTGCTCCTTGGTTGTCATCCTAACAGGGCGTATGTGGATTTTATCTGCATCTAAATCTGCAACGCTATTTCTTGTATCTAATATTATTATCTGTCTGCTTTGTCTTATGTTTTGTTGTGCGGCCGCACACTGCGCTTGTTTCTTCCATTCTGCTTGAGCATTTTCTCCGGCGGCTCTTCTGTTCCTGCAAGTGTATTTACCTGCCCGATTTTTTCTGTGGTTGCGCATGCGCCGCCCTTCTGCATTCACTTCCGGTCCTGGATCACTGGCGCAACACACCGGTAAACTATTTCCTTTTCATGTGTATTATATATAAAGCGGACACTTACTCAAATGTGTTACTTTCCCTGACGAAGCTGCTCCCCAGCAGCGATACGCGTGGGATTTTCCCACCCCCTACATCTTGGCCCTGACATGCATGAGTGATGCCGGTATATATTTCTTGGCTGCCTTTACCCTGAGGCACCGTTCATTGCAGGTTATTTCATGCTTTCCCTGTGGTCCACTTTGCTACGCTGGCCATGTTACCAGGCTTCAGGTCTTATTTATCTACCTGATTTTCTTCAATTCTCCCTCCATTGTGGTTCCCAGGGGTGGTTTGCAGGTTGCACGCCGCGAGCATTATTCTTTTGCGGCACTTGTTCACCCTTTTAGGGCCAGTGACATATTTTCACTCTATGAGCCATATGCTTAACTTTTTGGCACTATTCAGGACACATATAGGGACGCCTATTATGTCGTATTTATAGGGCTTGCTTTGGCCATTGTTATAATTGTTGCTAAGTTCATGCTGATTTACCCCATATTATGTGATATATCCAGTCCATTAGCATAGGACATACAGTGTGTGTTTGCACATTTTTTGCCAATTGTATTGATTGATGTTTGGGGGTGTTTTGTACTTATACTGTTTTTAATTAATTTTATGGTTGTAATGTGTTTTTGCTTGTAATAAAAATTGTTCTTTACATTTTTCATAAGAATTGTAGCAGGTGTGCATGTTTCGTTGCATGGGTTCTTTTTCTTCTTCTTTTTTTTTTCTCCTAAACGACGCATTGCGATGTATGTAAAAAAAACGCTAGTGTGAAAGTAGCATTAGTGACCACCAATAAATCTTTTTACTGACTTCACGTATCAAAAAATAACATCCCCTGACTGGTGAAAATGCAGTATCTGTCGTCTGTACACTATAGCAGACACCTTGCTGTATCAGCCTTGATTGGTTTTGGCACAAACTATGGCTTTTTAACTCCTTATATACCGTTGTCAATAGTGATTACAGCATTAAAATGGTTAATATAGTGTGGGGGTTCCCTCTTTAACGAAGTCAGCGCCCTGAGATATTGATCATGTGGTCCTGATGTTTGCCATAGTAATTTACAGCCAAATAACGGCCTTAGCTCTGCCAGCTCTAGTAGCCTGTTCAGAAGTTAGCGACACTTCTCTATAAAAATAACATTTTTCGTGCCAATTTGTATTTAATTCCTGAAGAGCACCCAAATGGTTAATAAACTACCTGACCGCAGTTTTGAATATGTTGAAGGGTTCTGTATTTACACTGTGTTCCAAATTATTATGCACAAAGAGTTTAGGAGTGATAAGATTAGAATTTTTTTGTTTGTCATGTAAACTCATTGCTGGTGATGTGTGTCAGGGCTCTTTATATCACTGAAAGCAATTGCAGAGACCTGTGCACATTAGTTTGGCCGGTGTGTCCAAATAAAGGCAAGACTACTTAAGAAGGCTGTTGCACATTATTAAGCAGCCTACATTTTTTGCCAAAAAGGGAAAGAAAAAGGATGTGTCAGCTGCTGAGAAGCAACAAATTGTGGAGTATTTAGGTCAAGGCATGACTACAATCAACATTGCCAAGACCCTTCATCGTGATCATCGCACAATCAAGAAGTATGTAGCTGATTCCCAGCACACACGTGTGCGTGCTGATAAGGAAAAATTGAGGACTCTTTCCAACAGGCAATTGCGTGAGATTAAAAGAGCAGCTGCAAAAATGCCTTGTCATAGCAGCAGACAAGTTTTTGAAGCTGCTGGTGCCTCCAACGTCCCCAGAACAACAAGATGCAGGGTCCTTCAGAGGTTTGCAGCTGTGTGTAAGCCATCCTATCGACCACCTCTATCCACTGCACACAAGCAGAAATGGCTCCAGTGGGCCGAACGATACATGAAGACTGACGTCCAAACTGTTTTGTTCACCGATGAGTGCCGTGCAACGCTCGATGGTCCAGATGGATGGAGTGGAGGATGGACACCCCATGAAAACACGGCTAAGGCCCAACAAGGAGGAGGTGGAGTAATGTTTTGGGCTGGAATCATGGGGAGAGAGATTGTCGGCCCCTTTTTGATTCCTGAAGGGGTAAAGATGAACTCCATAATCTATGTGGAGTTTCTAAAACAACACTTCCTGCCATGGTTCAAGAGGAAGAACCGTGCTTTCCGCAGCAAGATCATTTTCATGCATGATAATGCACCGTCTCATGCTGCAAAAAACACATCTGCATCTCTGGCTGCTATGGGCATAAAAGAGGACAAACTTATGGTGCGGCCATCATCTTCCCCTGACCTCAACCCCATTGAGAACCTCTGGAGCATCATCAAAAGGAGTGTCTATGATGGCGGGAGGCAGGTCACATCTAAGCAACAGCTCTGGGGGGGGATTCTGTCCACATGCAAAACAATTGGAGCAGAAACCATCCAAAAACTGACAAATTCAATGGACGAGAGAGTTCAGAAGCTTCTTTCCACCAAGGGGTCCTATGTGCAAATGTAACATCACCTAGAATAAAGTTTTCAGCTGATAATGCTATAACTTCACAATTGACCATTTTTTTGTTCAAAATAAAAAAAAACGGATGAAAAATCTGCTGGGCATAATAATTTGGAACATGCATTTTGAGTGTTTATTTTTAAAAAAAGATACTGTTGTCATAGGCAGTTTGTTCCAAAACATTGCAATTATACTAGAATGGTAAATGACTGGAAAATAACAATGACTGCAATTCAGATAGGTAATTTAGAGAAAATATGAGGAAATATTATTTCAATAATAATTTGGAACACAGTGTAAAATGGTCTCACTTTTGGGGATTTTACAACATATAGGTCTGCCATAGTCACTTCAAAACTGAATAGTTCCCTAAAAAAAAAATATGTTTTGCAAATTTCCTTGAAAAAATGAAAACCTACAGCTACAATTTTAAACCTTCTAAACAAAATAAAAGGATATTTTAATAACGGTGCTGATGTAAAGCAGACATGAGGAAAGCTATTTAATGACTATTTTATGTGGTCTGACTGGATAAAAGGGATAATTATTCAAAGTTTGAAGATTGCTAATTTTTAGAATTTTTTTGACAAATTTCTGATGTTTTTTATAAATAAATGCAAAAAATATTGACATAAATGTACCATTAACATAAAGTACAATGTGTCACAAAAAAACCCACAAAATCAATTAGATCTGTTGAAGCATTTCAGAGTTATTAACACTTAAAGTGACACTGGTCAGATTTAAAAAAAAAATCCTGGTCACTAAGGGATTTAAACTCCCCTCCACCATCCATTGTTTTTCCTGTCCCCACAAAGGATAGTCACATGTGAGGTTGCCCCTAGAGTGAAGATATCTTATCCTGTGGAGATTAGAGTACAGACTCAGGCCAGCATCACACTAGAGAGTAATACGGACGAGGGAGAGGAGCAAAAACAACGCATTGCACACGGACCAATGTTTCTCTATGGGGCTGCTTCCATCAGCCGTATATTTCTCAGCCGTATTTTATGGGCCGAGAAAATCGCAGCATGCTGCGATTGTCAGCGTATTACGCCCGAAATACGCCAATGCAAGTCTATGGGGGCGAGAAAAATACGGATTACACACGGACCACACATATGACTTGTGAGAAATATGCACCAGTGTTCTATAGAAAAGCCGGCAATTCAGTGCGTTGTACAGTAAAATCACACAGACAGGTTAAAATAGAATAGCTAAAATAAATGTCTACACATAGTATAGGGGTATATACAGTACAGTATATATATATATATGTGTCATTGACACACATACAGTGGGGCAAAAAAGTATTTAGTCAGTCAGCAATAGTGCAAGATCCACCACTTAAAAAGATGAGAGGCGTCTGTAATTTACATCATAGGTAGACCTCAACTATGGGAGACAAACTGAGAAAAAAAAATCCAGAAAATCACATTCTGTTTTTTTATCATTTTATTTGCATATTATGGTGGAAAATAAGTATTTGGTCAGAAACAAAATTTCATCTCAATACTTTGTAATATATCCTTTGTTGGCAATGACAGAGGTCAAACGTTTTCTGTAAGTCTTCACAAGGCTGCCACACACTGTTGTTGGTATGTTGGCCCATTCCTCCATGCAGATCTCCTCTAGAGCAGTGATGTTTTTGGCTTTTCGCTTGGCAACACGGACTTTCAACTCCCTCCAAAGGTTTTCTATAGGGTTGAGATCTGGAGACTGGCTAGGCCACTCCAGGACCTTGAAATGCTTCTTACGAAGCCACTCCTTCGTTGCCCTGGCGGTGTGCTTTGGATCATTGTCATGTTGAAAGACCCAGCCACGTTTCATCTTCAATGCCCTTGCTGATGGAAGGAGGTTTGCACTCAAAATCTCATGATACATGGCCCCATTCATTCTTTCATGTACCCGGATCAGTCGTCCTGGCCCCTTTGCAGAGAAACAGCCCCAAAGCATGATGTTTCCACCACCATGCTTTACAGTAGGTATGGTGTTTGATGGATGCAACTCAGTATTTTTTTTCCTCCAAACACGACAAGTTGTGTTTCTACCAAACAGTTCCAGTTTGGTTTCATCAGACCATAGGACATTCTCCCAAAACTCCTCTGGATCATCCAAATGCTCTCTAGCACACTTCAGACGGGCCCGGACATGTACTGGCTTAAGCAGTGGGACACGTCTGGCACTGCAGGATCTGAGTCCATGGTGGCGTAGTGTGTTACTTATGGTAGGCCTTGTTACATTGGTCCCAGCTCTCTGCAGTTCATTCACTAGGTCCCCCGCGTGGTTCTGGGATTTTTGCTCACCGTTCTTGTGATCATTCTGACCCCACGGGGTGGGATTTTGCGTGGAGCCCCAGATCGAGGGAGATTATCAGTGGTCTTGAATGTCTTCCATTTTCTAATTATTGCTCCCACTGTTGATTTCTTCACTCCAAGCTGGTTGGCTGTTGCAGATTCAGTCTTCCCAGCCTGGTGCAGGGCTACAATTTTGTTTCTGGTGTCCTTTGACAGCTCTTTGGTCTTCACCATAGTGGAGTTTGGAGTCAGACTGTTTGAGGGTGTGCACAGGTGTCTTTTTATACTGATAACAAGTTTAAACAGGTGCCATTACTACAGGTAATGAGTGGAGGAAAGAGGAGACTCTTAAAGAAGAAGTTACAGGTCTGTGAGAGCCAGAAATCTGGATTGTTTGTTTCTGACCAAATACTTATTTTCCACCATAATATGCAAATAAAATGATAAAAAAACAGACAATGTGATTTTCTGGATTTTTTTTTCTCAGCTTGTCTCCCATAGTTGAGGTCTAACTATGATGTAAATTACAGACGCCTCTCATCTTTTTAAGTGGTGGAACTTGCACTATTGCTGACTGACTAAATACTTTTTTGCCCCACTGTATATATATTTTTTTTATATTTCATACAGCGCTAGATAGCAAAAAAGCTGGTAATTCAATTGCTGGCTTTTGCTAAATAATTCCCGAACCCGACAGGATATGAGACATGGTTACATACAGTAAACCATTTCATATCCGTTATATTTTTACATATCCCTCACTAGTAATGTTAGTAGTATGTGTGTGCAACATTTGGGAGCTCTAGGTGTTAAAATAAAGGGTTAAATCACAAAAAACTGGCATGGGCTTCCGCGCAATATTCTCCACCAGAGTGGGAAAGCCAGTGACTGAGGGCAGATATAGTCTAGAGAGGGACCCTCCCCTGGCTAAAAACATCTGCCCCCAGCCATCCCAGAAAAGGCACATCTGTAAGATTCACCTATTCTGGCACTTAGCCTCTCTTTTCCCACTCCCGAGTAGTGGTGGGATATGGGGTAATAAGGGGTTAATGTCACCTTGCTATTGTGAGGTGACATTAAGCCTGGTTAATAATGGAGAGGTGTCAATAAGACACCTCTCCATTAATAATCCAATAGTAGGAAAGGGTTAAAAATACACACACGTTAAGAATAAAGTATTTTATTGAACGAAAGAAACACAGGTTTTAAAATCTTTATTGTATGCTCAATCCAACTGAAGACCCTTGTTCTCCTGGAAAAAAAGCAAGAACATCCCATACCTGTCCGCCGTACAGTCATGTCCCATGCTGTAAATCCATCTGAAGAGGTTAAATACAGCTACTGCCAGGAGCGCTGCTAATGCAGCTGCTCAAGGCTGTAAGAGACTGGGGAATGAATGAAATGAAGGTAACGGAGCTTCGGTGACTAGTGGCTCTGAAGAGGCAATTTGCATATTACATTTCCCAGGGGAGCATTGCACGGTGATTAAGCCTCCTTGGGACAAAGACCGCTGTGTCGGTCGAAACGCCTCGCTTGCCTCATACAGTGCTATGGTGTTGTCCCAGGAGTTACTCTGATTTTACCATGTTGGATTAAAGTTTTACATTTTACAAGAAGCTGGAACCATTTTTTTTTTTTTTCTTTGTGGAATAAGCCTCCTTACCTTGACAAGCCAGAACTGGTATGTCACTCTCCACAAGGAGAAACTTTACCCCTTATACCTCAGTCCAGAGCCTCTCACCTGCCAAATCAGTTCTCATCCTTCGCACTGACGAGGGCCAACAGCCCAAAACACCGTGTCTGCAAATTGAGATACTGATTTGGCTTTTATCCTAAGTCATATTGCAAAACTCGTTAAAAGGTTGATTGTGACTTGTAGGATCGCTACTTCCAATAGGTGGCGCTATAGAGTTCAAGTTATCTTTTTGTCTGAAGAGGCAATTTGCATATTACATTTCCCAGAGGAGCATTGCACGGCGAATAAGCCTCCTTACCTTGACAAGCCAGAGCTGGTATGTCACTCTCCACAAGAGTAAGAGACCAGACAGACCATTGCACTCGGAAATAGGGTGGTGTGGCTAAGTGGCAAGAGCCACAGCGCACGCGGAAGCAGTCAGTCTTGGCGGGAACAGGCAGCGCGCAGGACAGAGAGAGAAATGCTCCGGCCCTTGAGCAATGGGTCTGCACTGGCCCACGTTCGTGTACTCCCACCTTGACCAACGGGGATTTCAGAGAGAGAAGTGCAGCACGCCCGGTAACTGGCAGTGAGCAAGATGCCTTGAGCTTCGTGGCCATGAGTGCAGGGCACGTGCCGCAAAGAGAGAATCGGTTACTGGACAGACATTTGCGGCCCACCTTACCAGCATATACCTTCCCGCCCACGGAGGGCCTTGATCGTGCTGCGGCCTTGTTTGCTCCGGCTGCATATGTTCATGGACTAGGGGCTCAGTGGAAGGTACCGGAGACCGACTGCTGCCTCCAGAAGACGGATCACCATTACCAGCTGAATCTCCTTGATGGCACTACCAACCTCCAAGTGGTACCTGCATTCTGAAGAACTCCTGACACGATAAGTGCACCACAGAACTACTGTCACTTTGTTTATTTACCCTGTATATTCTCTGCAATTGGACTGCTATTCCCCTTTTTAACCCTTCATCTCCCTGCAAGGAGTTAATATCCTGTTGAATTAAAACTGTTAAATTTGTTGACGCTTGCTCTGCCTTCTGTCTGTCACTGCATCCCACAACCTGCTTACACACTCATATTTAAGTCACATGCTGTCCATTTCCTTGTGCTCCTCCTTGAGATGGTTCTACTCCTTCATTGGAGTCCAGCTGTGTGTAATTAAACTGATAGGACTTGATTTGGAAAGGCGCACACCTGTCTATATAAGACCTCACAGCTCACAGTGCATGTCAGACCAAAGGAGAATCATGAGGTCAAACGAACTGGCCAAGGAGCTCAGAGACAGAATTGTGGCAAGGCACAGATCTGGCCAAGGTTACAACAGAATTTCTGCAGGACTCAAGGTTCCCAAAAGCACAGTGTCCTCTATAATCCTTAAATGGAAGAAGTTTGGGACCAGCAGAAGTCTTCCTAGACGTGACCATCCAGCCAAACTGAGCAATCGTGGGAGAAGAGCCTTGGTGAGAAAGGTAAAGAAGAACCCAAAGATCACTGTGGCTGAGCTCCAGAGATGCAGTAGGGAGATGGGAGAAAGTTCCACAAAGTCAACTATCACTGCAGCCCTCCACCAGTCGGGCCTTTATAGCAGAGTGGCCTGACGGAAGCCTCTCCTCAGTACAAGACATATGAAAGCCCGCAAAGAGTTTGCTAGAAAACACATGAAGGATTCCCAGACTATGAGGAATAAGATTCTCTGGTATGATGAGATGAAGACAGACCTTTTTGGTGATAATGCTAAGTGGTATGTGTGGAGAAAACCAGGCACTGCTCATCACCTGCCCAATACAATCCCAACAGTGAAACATGGTCTTGGCAGCATCATGCTGTGGGGGTGATTTTTAGCTGCAGGGACAGGACAACTGGTTGTCATTGAAGGAAACATGAATGCGGCCAAGTATAGAGATATCCTGGATGACAACCTCTTCCAGAGTGCTCTGGACCTCAGACTTGGCCGAAAGTTCACCTTCCAACAAGACAATGACCCTAAGCACACAGCTAAAATAACAAAGGAGTGGTTTCAGAACAACTGTGACCATTCTTGACCGGCCCAGCCAGAGCACTGACCTAAACCCAACTGAGCATCTCTGGAGAGACCCGAAAATGGCTGTCCACCAACGTTCACCATCCAACCTGACTGAACTGGAGAGGATCTGCAAGGAAGAATTGCATAGGATCCCCAAATCCTGGTGTGAAAAACTTGTGGCATCATTCCCAAGAAGACTCATGGCTGCACTAGCTCAAAAGGGGCTTCTCCTCAATACTGAGCAAAGGGGCTGAAGACTTATGACCATGGGAGATTTCAGTTTTTCTTTTTCAATAAATTTGCAAAAATTTCTACATTTCTGTTTTTTTTTCAGATGGGATGCAGAGTGTACATTAATGAGACAAAAGTGAACTTTTTTTGAATTTACCATATGGCTGCAATGAAACAAAGAGTGAGAAATCTATAGGGGTCTGAATACTTTCCTTACTTACTGTATATCAGATATAACCCCCTGTGATATTATGAATAGCACTTATAAAGCGAATACTAAATACAGAGTTATCAGAGATATAGGGAGATTTAATTGTCTAATAATAATCGGAGCAAAGTATAAATATTTCCCATAACAATTCCTATTTTTTTTATTACAGACAATGTATCCATCAGATACTTTTCCATGCTATAAGAGCCTGGAGGGGACGAATCCTGTTCACAGAAGGACATCTTGTCTGTAGATCTCGTCATTAGTGTTGAGCATTCCGATACTGCAAATATCGGGTATCGGCCGATATTCGCTGTATTGGAGTTCCGATACTGAGTTCCGATACTTTTGCAATATAGAATACCGGAATCGGAAGTTCCCATAATGCAATGATGCACTATAATGGAGTGTGGGCGGTGCGTGGGGGGAGACTGCGTGTCTGTGTGTGCGGGCAGGGTCTGTGCATGACTGTGGGGGGTCTGTGCGGGCCTGCCGGGGGTCTGCGCGGGCTGCTGGGGGTCTGTGCGGGCCTGCCGGGGGTCTGTGCTGGCTGCTGGGGGTCTGTGCGGGCCTCTCGGGGATTGTCTGTGTGTGCAGGCATCGTCCGATGGGACTACAAGTCCCATTGGGCTATGCCTGCTACAATGACAGTGATTGACACATTAGCCAATGATGGGACAGTAGTAGTCCCATCATCCGGCTAATGTGTTGAATGTAAAAAAAAACAACACAAACATACATACTACATACTACATTCAACATACATCCTACATACATACAACATACATACTACATACAACATACATACTACATACATACTACATACTGTACATACTACATACATACATACTACATACATACTACATACATACAACATACATACTGTCATGGGGCTACCGTGACAGAGACGTTCCAGAGAACTGCAGCGCTCTGGGCCTCGTTCACACACGATGAACAGAAGCTCTTCTCCTGAATTCTGACCTGGCTGTCTTGTGCCAGCAGGGCAGGAGTTAAACTTTCTTGCTATAGTTGCTGAGGGCTTGGACTCTCAGATGAATTGGTTTTTGTAATCTCCTCTCCTATATAGACTCAGCTTTGACTACAACTGTTGTCAGTGATCAGTCCTGCTGCCTGGCTTGAAGTGGGAAGGAGCGTGGTGTTTAGAGCTTGGAGGTTTACAGAGATTGTTGTCTGCTGTTTTGGGTGCATGTTAAACCTGTTTTCCTTCCTAGTTTTTTCCCCCTTCCCTTCTCTGTGTTTCCTCTGTGGCTGTGTGAGCATTTGGTGAGTTTGAGATTTTAGTTACCTTGTCTCTATACCCTGTTTACTTGTCATATTAATACACTGGTGCAGTCCTCCTCCCTGGGGGGGAGAGGGGGCCACTGATAGGGCCTGCACAGGAGACAGGGATACGCTGGCGGCTCAGGCCTCCTAACCATTATAGGTACCCCTGAGATAAGGGAAAGCCAGGGCTCCTTTATAGTGGGAGGGACAGGTGCGGGTTCCAGTACGCTGTCCTGCCCCTTTATCGCCGATAACAGCGTGACAGTATCACTGACCTATAAAATTTTCTTGGTCCAATATGGACCCCATTGCTGCTTTAGCTGGACAATTGCAGCAACTCAGTTTAGAGGTGGCTGACCTCCGCTCAGCGGTTGTACAACGCACTCCAGTGGCCACTGCAGGGGTTATTACACCTCCACAAGCTTCGCTGGAGCCTAAAATTGCATTACCTGACAGGTTCTCTGGGGGGCACGACAAGTTTGTTACATTCAGGGAAGCTTGTAAATTATACTTTAGGTTGCGTCCTCACACTTCAGGTTCAGAGGAGCAGAGGGTTGGTATTGTAGTATCGCTCCTACAGGGTGATCCTCAGGCCTGGGCTTTTTCACTTCCCACTGACGCTTTGCCGTTACGGACTGTGGAGGAGTTTTTTCGAGCCCTAGGTCAAGTGTATGATGATGCTGACCGCGTCTCCCTCGCTGAGTCCACAATACGCCACCTTCGGCAGGGAGACCGGCCTGTAGAGGAGTAGTGCCCCGAGTTTCGGAGATGGGCTACTGACACAAAGTGGAATGACCCTGCACTCTGCAGTCAATTTTATCAGGGACTATCTGATAAGATAAAAGATGCCTTCGCCCTATAGGAGAGACCAACCACACTGGAGGCAGCTATGTCTCTAGCGATCCGTGTGGACCGCCGCCTGCCCCAGAGACTTAATGAATTGCCGCTATTCAAGGGTAACTCAGATTTGGACTTACCAGAACCTGAGTCTCTAGGAGAACCTATGCAGTTGGGTGGCGCTTCTCGTTCTAAGGGGGCTGCAGTAGTACGGCGTAAGGGAGGTGCATGTTTTTTTTGTGACAGAAGATGTCATTATGTGAATGTGTGTCCTTCTAGAAGACAACCGCCGGAAAACTATTGAGCCCGGGTTGCGGGGAGCTTGGCAACTCGGGTGTACTTGTTTCCTCCATAGGTAAGCCACAATTTTTCTTACCAGCCAAGATTCGTCTTGGTGAAAGTAGGCTCATAATCTCTGCCTTTCTGGACTCTGGGGCAGGGTTTAATTTAATTGATGCTGGGTTTGTTCAGGCACAGGGGCTTAAACCTCAAGAGTTGTCTAGACCCATACCTATAATTGCTATTGATTCTGCCTTTGAGCCAGGGGACTTTCACTCAGATCGTCCGTGGGGTGAGCCTACAAATAGGGGCGTTGCACTCCGAGTCAATAGATTGTTATGTGTTGGGGGGATTGCCGTCACCTGTAGTTCTCGGTTTACCATGGCTCATATTACACAACCCGGTGTTAGACTGGCAGACTCGGGAGGTTGCTAGATGGAGTGAGTTTTGTCAGGAACATTGCCTGGGCACTCGGCTGGCCGGGTTGAGTTCTCAGGTTCTGCAGGAGTTCATCTCAGATTTTGAGGATGTATTCTCTGAGGAGGGGAGTCAGGAGCTAACTCCACACCGCCCTTATGATTGCGCCATACGTCTCATTCCTGGTGCTAAACTGCCTAAGAGTAGGCTATACAACATCTCTGCCCCAGAGAGACAGGCCATGAAGGATTATATCACGGAGAGTCTGGCCAAGGGTCATATCAGACCCACGTCATCACCCATTCCTGCCGGGTTCTTCTTTGTAAAGAAGAAGGACGGGGGTTTACGCCCATGCTTAGACTTCCATGAATTTAATCAAATTACGGTCCGGGATTCTTTACCGCTCCCTCTTATTCCGGACCTCTTTAATCAAATTGTGGGGGCTAAGTGGTTCTCCAAATTAGACCTCAGGGGGGGCATATAATCTCATTCGGATGAAGGAGGGGGATGAATGGAAAATGGCGTTTAATACTCCAGAGGGACATTACGAGAACCTAGTCATGCCTTTTGGGTTGTGTGGTGCTCCTGCGGTGTTCCAACGCTTTGTCAATGATATACTTAGTCACCTGATAGGTAAGTTTGTGGTGGTAAATCTCGATGACATCTTAATTTATTCCCCTGACCTCGAGTCCCATCAGGTTCATGTAAGGCAGGTCCTTCAGGTACTCAGGAACAATAAACTATTTGCCAAACTTGAGAAATGCATGTTCGCGGTCAAAGAGATTCCGTTCTTGGGTTATTTCTTATCCTCCACAGGATTTCGTATGGATCCGGCTAAGGTCAAGGCGGTCTTGGAGTGGGAGCGTCCTGAGGACCTTAAGGCCTTACAGAGGTTTTTAGGTTTTGCAAACTACTATCGCAAATTTATTAAAGACTTTTCAGTAGTAGCCAAACCTTTAACAGACATGACCAAAAGAGGCACGGACTTCTCTGTCTGGTCAAGTGCAGCCTGCCAGGCTTTTGAAACTTTGAAGAATTGTTTTTCCACTGCACCCATATTAATACAGCCTGACATCACGCAGCCATTTGTGGTAGAGGTGGATGCCTCTGAGGTAGGGGTGGGAGCTGTATTGTCACAGAGGATTTCTCCGATTAAGTGGCGTCCATGTGCATTTTTCTCGAAAAAATTATCTCCTACTGAGAGGAATTATGATATTGGTAACAGGGAACTGTTGGCAATTAAATGGGCATTTGAAGAATGGCGCCATTTTTTGGAGGGAGCACTTCACCCAGTCATGGTGATCACAGATCACAAAAATCTGTTGTATTTAGAATCTGCAAGCTAGGTGGTCTCTGTTCTTCACAAGGTTCAATTTCTACATTACGTATAGGCCAGGAAGCAAGAATGTCAAGGCTGATGTGTTATCCCATTGTTTTCCAGGGGGTGGGGATAATTGTGAGCCAGGTCCTATACTGCAGAAAGGTGTAATTGTCGCTGCAATTAATTCGGATCTTGAGAGAGGTGGTAGAGGCGCAGGGGGATGCCCTAGCAGCCTGTCCTTTAGGTAAACTGTACGTTCCTGCTAATCTTCGTCTTAGGGTCATCAATGAACATCATGATTCGGTTTTGGCCGGACACCCTGGAAGTAAAGTTACCTCGGACCTTCTCACTCGGCGTTTTTGGTGGTCTGGGGTAAATCATGATGTACAGGAATATGTCGCTGCCTGCAGTGTGTGTGCGCGTTCCAAGACCCCTCGTACTCGCCCGTCTGGGTCTCTCCAACCTCTGGAGATTCCCAATAGACCTTGGACCCATTTGTCAATAGACTTCATCACTGACTTACCGGTTTCTGAGGGTAATACAGTTATTTTATTCGTAGTTGACAGATTTAGCAAGATGTCACATTTTATTGCCCTTCCTGCGTTACCTAATGCCAAGACTCTGGCACAGATCTTTATCAAGGAGGTTGTGAGATTGCATGGTGTTCCTTCAGATATTGTGTCAGACCGTGGGGTGCAGTTTATTTCTAAGTTTTGGAGGGCTTTTTGCAGCCGGTTGGGGATTCATTTGTCATTTTCTTCAGTTTTTGATCCTCAATCCAATGGTCAGACAGAACGTGTAAATCAAAATCTTGAAACTTATCTCAGGTGTTTCATTTCAGAAAATCAGGAGGACTGGGTTAAGTACTTACCGTTAGCAGAATTTGCTATAAACAATCGTACTCATGAGTCTACTGGTAAATCCCCGTTTTTCGGGCATATGGTTTTCATCCTCAATTCAGTTCATTTAATAGGAAGGATTCCTCAGGGGTGCCTGAAGAGGAGAGGCTTTCTTCGTCCATCACGTCCGTTTGGCAAGGGGTTCTTGATAAATTAAAGAGGATGAGTTCCAGATATAAGAATGCGGCTGATCGGAGACGTATGGAAGGTCCGGACCTATGTGTGGGTGATTGGGTGTGGTTGTCCTCAAAGAATATTAAACTGAGTGTTCCCTCGTGGAAATTGGGCCCTAGGTTTATTGGCCCTTATAGGATTGTGGCCGTCGTCAATCCTGTTGCATTTCGGCTGGCTTTACCTCAGTCGTTTAGGATCCATAATGTTTTTCATCGCTCCTTACTCAAGAGGTTTGTGGTGTCACCTAATCCATCACCTTTACTTCCCTCTCCGGTCCTTGTTGATGGAAATCTCGAGTTCCAGATAGCCAGGGTCATAGATTCTCGATTTGTTCGCCGGTCTCTACAGTATCTAGTACATTGGAAAGGGTACGGTCCTGAGGAGAGGATGTGGGTACCTGCAGCCGATTTCCATGCAGTTAGGTAAGTCCGGACATTTCATACAGCTCATCCTGAGAAACCTGGTCCTGAGCTTCCAGAGGTCCCTCGTAGAAGGGGGGGTACTGTCATGGGGCTACCGCGACAGAGAGGTTCCAGAGAACCGCAGCGCTCTGGGCCTCGTTCACGCACGATGAACAGAAGCTCTTCTCCTGAATTCTGACCTGGCTGTCTTGTGCCAGCAGGGCAGAAGTTAAACTTTCTTGCTGAAGTTGCTGAGGGCTTGGACTCTCAGCTGAATTGTTTTTTTGTAATCTCCTCTCCTATATAGACTCAGCTTTGACTACAACTGTTGTCAGTGATCAGTCCTGCTGCCTGGCTTGAAGTGGGAAGGAGCGTGCTGTTTAGGAGCTTGGAGGTTTATTTACAGAGATTGTTGTCTGCTGTTTTGGGTGCATGTTAAACCTGCTTTCCTTCCTAGTTTCCCCCCCCCCCCTTCCCTTCTCTGTTTCCTCTGTGGCTGTGTGAGCATTTGGTGAGTTTGAGATTTTAGTTACCTTGTCTGTATACCCTGTTTACTTGTCATATTAATACACTGGTGCAGTCCTCCAACCTGGGGGGGAGAGGGGGCCACTGATATGGCCTGCACAGGAGACAGGGATACGCTGGCGGCTCAGGCCTCCTAACCATTATAGGTACCCCCTGAGATAAGGGAAAGCCAGGGCCCCTTTATAGTGGCAGGGACAGGTGCGGAGTCCAGTACGCCGTTCTGCCCCTTTATCGCCGATAACGGCGTGACACATACTACATACATACAACATACATACAACATATATACATACAACATACATACATACTACATACATACAGCATACATACATTCTACATACATACTACATACATACAACATACTACATATTACATACATACTACATACATACAACATACTACATACATACTGCATTCATGCAACATACATACTACATACATAATACATACTACATACATACAACATACTACATAATACTACATACATGCAACATACATACTACATACATACAACATACTACATACATACATACATACTACATACAATACATTCATACATTACATACAATCAGGGCCGGCGTTAGGGGCAGGCAGACCAGGCAGCTGCCTGGGGCCCCTGCTCCCCCATGGGGCCCCCAGCTAGTGGCAAGTCACGCAGCCGCTATGGGGTCCCTGTGAGGCAAGGGGGCCTGCCTGCCGCCAGCGCCGACTCCCCCGCCGCATTGAACTATACCAGCGTCTGCCGGTACAGTTCAAAGCAATGATGGAGGAGAGAGCGTCACCTAACGCTCCCTCTCCCATCATTCCCCGCTCTGCCTCTGACACAGTGGGTGCACGTCATCGTGTACTCACTGTGTGCCAGGCAGTGCGGCGGCAGCCCCCGACACAGGAGCAGGGAGCAGCGCGGGCTCAGGGAGAGGTAAGGAGCTTGTGTTTTTTTTTGTTTTTTTTACTGGACTGTGGGGCCATTCTCGGGAGGAGAGAGGCGGGGAGGGAAGGGGGGATGTGGGCAGTGCTGTATACTACTGTGGGCTGTGCTGTATACTACTGTGGACAGTGCTGTATACTGCTGTGGGCTGTGCTGTATACTACTGTGGACAGTGCTGTATACTACTGTGGGCTGTGCTGTATACTACTGTGGGCTGTGCTGTATACTACTGTGGGCTGTGCTGTATACTACTGTGGGCAGTGCTGTATACTACTGTGGGCAGTGCTGTATACTACTGTGGGCAGTGCTGTATACTACTGTGGGCAGTGTTGTATACTACTGTGTGGGCAGTGCTGTATACTACTGTGGGCAGTGCTGTATACTACTGTGTGGGCTGTGCTATATACTACGTGGCTGTGCTATATACTACTATGTGGGCTGTGCTATATACTATGGGGGTATATTATATTCTATGGGGAAGGCTGTGTTATATACTATGTGGCTGTGTTATATATTTGGGGGTACATTATACTCTATGGAGGGGGCTGCATTATATTCTGTGGGGGGCTTTATTAGATTTTATGAGGGATGATTGCATCATACCCTTTGATGGGGCTACATTATATTCTATGGGGAGGTGGGCTGTATTATATCCTGTTCGGGGCTACATTATATTCTATGGGGGGGGCTGTATTATATTTATATTCTATGAGGGGTGATTGCATCATACTCTATGAGGGGGCTACATTATACTATATGGGGGGTTGCATTATATTCTATGGGGAGGTTACATTATACTCTGTGGGGGGATACATTATACTCTGGGGTGGCTGCATTATACTTTGTGGGGTGGTGGCTGCATTATACTATATGTGGGCTGAATTATATTGTATGGAGGACTATGGGGAATACGTTATACTATATGAAGAACTATGGGTTGCATTATACTATGGGAAGTGAATTGTACTACATGGATGACTATGGCGGTGCATTATACTATATGGAGCACTGTGAGGAATGTATTATGCTATATGGAGGACTGAGGAGTATATTTTAATATATGGAGGACTATGAGGAGTGTATTATACTATATGGAGGACTATGGGAAGTGTATAATACTATATGGAGGACTATGAGGAGTGTATTATACTATATGGAGGACTATGGGGCACATTATATTATATGGAGGACTATGGGGTGTATTATACTAAACAAGCAAAATGCTGCATATTTATTAGGTGATTGGATTGTTTATGCCGGAATAAAAATCATTGTTCTCAGCAGCACATCGCCGGTATAGACTGTAGATGTGCTGCTGATAACATGATACTTTATGGTGATCTGATAGTGATCTATTACGGTACGTTCACAATTGCGTTGTGCGCCGCAGCGTCGGCGCCGCAGCGCACAACGCAAACAAAAACGCCGCAAAACGCATGCACAGCGCTGCGTTTTGCGCCGCATGCGTCCTTTTTTTAATTGATTTTGGACGCAGCAAAAATGCAACTTGCTGCGTCCTCTGCGCCCGGACGCGGGCGCCGCAGCGACGCATGCGGCGCAAAACGCATGTGCGAAGCATGTCCATGCGCCCCCATGTTAAATATAGGGGCGCATGACGCATGCGGCGCCGCTGCGGCACCCGCCGCTGCGGCGCCCGCCGCTAATGTGAACGTAGGGTAAGTGATCGTTCTGTCCCCTTTATTCTTTCTCAGATGGTGGAAAGAGGCCGGGAAACAAGCGTCCAACGACTTCAGTATTGTCGATCACACTCGTTTAGCGGCCTGAGATCAGCGCATGTAAATATAGCAGAAATGCTTCTGTATGCTGTGCAATATGTTAGCATTTTGGGCCCCATTTTAAACTTTGCCTAGGGCCCCACTTTGCCTAAAACCTGCCCATCATACAATACATACATATAGACATACAGTGCATATAACATAGAGTACATACTCACCATCACTTGTCACTTTGTTCCCCGAAGCCAGTGTCACCTGTAAAAAATAGTAAAATAACAAACAAACAATATACTCCCTGATCCGCAGAAATCCACGAGTGTCCCACGACGATCTCCCGTGGAGAACAGCAGCATCAGCTGATGCGACCGCTCTCCAGGGGCTCGAGGAATACAATGACGGGAGGGAGGTATCCTTCCGCACTGTATTCCTCCGCCGCTGTAAAAAATTTGTCACTAGTCTCACTTTTGGCATTGCTGTGTGAGAAAGTTCCCACGCAGCTTTTGCCATAAAGTGAGACTCTGAACTAAGGTAACCTCTCAATGATACACTGCAGGAGCCATTGTCTCCTGTCAGTGTGTCACTGGAGGTCCTATAGAGCAGTGACATCACCCGATGTCACTGTTCTATAGGGGAGATCGTCGTGGGACACTCGTTATTAATTGGACTATGGCAGACAGGTAGTATACGGTTTATTATTTTACGTTTTTTGCAGGCGCTTAAGTATGGTAAGTATGATTAAATGAAGAATATTAAAATACTTTTTTCTGGCTGTGTCTTTATTTTAACCCTTTCACTACTGTAGGATTAATAATCTTATTGACGCCTCTCCATTATTAACCCAGCTTAATGTCAACTTACAATAGCAAGGTGACATTAACCCCTTATTACCCCATATTACCCCATATCCCACCGCTACACGGGAGTGGGAAGAGGGGCTAAGTGCCGGAATTGGCACATCTTACAGATGCGCCATTTCTGGGGGGTATGCGGACTGGTATTTGTAGCCGGGGGGGCCAATATCCATGGCCCCTCTCTAGGCTATGAATATCAGCCCGCAGCTGTCTGCATAGCCATTCTGGCTATAAAATATAGGGGGACCCCACGTCATTTTTTGGGGGGGTTCCCCTATTTTAATAGCCAGTAAAGGCTGCGGGCTGATATTCATAGCCCGGGAGGGGCCATGGGTATTACCCCCTTCCCAGGCTACAAATATTGGCCCCCAGCTTTCCCCCTCTGGCGCACAAAATTGCGCGGGAGCCCATGCTGTTTTTTTCCCGTTTTTTTCTTTATGTTCATTTATCATCATCGGCCTATCTCTGGATATATCTATCTATAGATATATCTATAGATACATAGATGTTTCTATCCATAGATCTATCTGGCTAATTTCACACATCAGGTTTTTGCCATCAGGCACAATCCGGCGAGTTTTGAAAAAAAACGATCTGTTTTTTTTTCTGCTGGATCCGTTTTTTCCCATAGAGTTGTATTAGCGCCGGATTGCGCCTGATGGCCACACGTTTCATCTGTTTTTTGCCGGATCCGTCGCTGTGCTTTTTTTTCGCCGGACAGAAAAACTGTTCCTCTGTATGTGTTTTCCGTCCGGCGGAAACAGCTTTTTTGACGGATCCGGCAAAAAACGGATGAAACGTGTTGCCATCACAGACCCCCGAGAGGCCCGTACAGGCCCCAACAGGCCCGTACAGACCCCCGAGAGGCCCGCACAGACACCGCCCGCACACACAGACATGCACAGTCTCCGCCCATGCACCACTCACACTCTTCCCCCTTCCCGAACAGGATGTGCAAGGAAAGAAAGGGTTTATTTTAAATCAGATATTTGTGTCCCATTGACTTGCATTGGTTTCCGGTATCGGAATCGGCGATACCCGATATTTTATCCTGATATCGGAAGGTATTGCTCAACACTACTCATCATATATGATTACTGGCGGAGCACGGTGATATTCTGCAGATGTGATAACTGACGGTCTATGATTTCTGATCTTACGTCTCTTTACATAGTGTCGTCATAACAAATATACCAGTTCTAGCGGTTATATCCACTAGTAATACCAACATTTATGTAATGAAAGGGTGAATGAATATATTCTTATTCCCTGTCCCTACCTCCACTATATGAGGTCCACCATTCGGGGCGATTGTCTGCAGCTCGTTTATATAGGGAATGTTTGGGGACAGCATTTATATCTAGTCCACCGTACAGAAGTATGAAGGTAGCAGATGTAAGGCGTGCCAAGGTGCAGGTTCCTTCTGCACTCAGGAGAAGCCATTTATAGTCCTGGTGACCACATACTAGATATAAATCCTTAGGCAATATGCAGGGTACGATGTCAGTGGGTCTCCCAAGACAACGTATAGAAGTCAGAAGCCCTTGCATCAGAGGTTTGGCATAACTAAGTTGTTTTGGAAGCCGACCTCATTGCCTTGGCATGTCAGTCTCAAAATGGTAAATAAATGGGTCAAGTCGTTCACAAGTCTGTGCAAAATCCATATACTCAATATTGTCCAAATATCCATGGTTATTTCCCGAAAATATCCATCATCACAAATCATAGATGTGGTCTCACACCTTTCCTGGTCCTCGGAGTGTGGGCATCGCAGGCTTCACTGAAGTTCTTTACTGGAATCTCACCTACTGGAAACTTCTTAGTCTTGTGTGCTATGAATTTACCCTGTACTAGGTCTAGCTCATACCAATGTTTCAAGCTACCTGTAAGATTTATCTGTAACCATGGACTCTTCACCCACCACAAAATCTGGACTGGAACCACATGGCTGCCGGGGAGATTTCCTCTGTTGTAACGGGCAGAATCTAAAGTCTCCTTATGGTAATGGGTAAAGTTTAATCCCTCATATAGGGTTAGGGGAACTGCGAGATATGGTATAGTATCAGAGGATATTGGGCTATGGGTGCATATCCAGCAGTTCTTAGGAATGTCTTTAGAATCTATGTGTGCAGCAGGACTTGGTGATACTTATCAGTTTGTCGTCCTAGTCCTCCTTTTGTACCTCATTGACAGTTAGGGCAAGGGATACAATTGTCATCAGCAAGGTCCAAAGGGGCAGAGTCATCATCTTTGCTGCTGCCGGGTTCAGGACCTATTTTCAGTGGCCGGCATGGATGTAAGTGTCTTTGCCTTGGAGCTTGATCTACAGAAATGGAGTACACTCAGCTAGATATGATGCAGGTGCAGGCTGGACCTGGAGTTGATCCAGTCAAAATCATAGATTAGAAAAAAACAGCCGCACTCAAAGTGTAAGTTTTTCATGCGTAAGCCTTGGAGTTTGACATAAGTGGCAGTGGTCAGAAGTATGTGAAATGTCTCTCTGTATCTGGGACCCAGTGGTCTCCTCATGTGTCTCTTGACCATGACCCAGTCTCCTGGTGCCAGTGTGTGTGCGCCGCTTATACAGTTTAGGTCTCGGATGGAGGAAAGAACACAGTTATGAGTAAGTCAGATGTTTGTACAACTCCAAGACATATTCAGTGAGGGAACTGTAGGAGACCTGCAGCTGCTGCGGGAAATACAACCCTGTATTAGGGACACTACCAAACAGTATTTCATATGGGGAGAGCGTCTCTCTACCCCTTGGGGAAAACAATGCAATGTATAAAAAACAATAGAAAGCAATCTACCCAGGACCAGTGTGTTTTCTCCATGCATTTCTGTTTTTTTAATTTCAGAGTACCATTAAGGCGTTCCACCTTCCCACTACTTTGTGGTTCTAGGGAATATGGAAAGCTGGCTCAATCCCAAAAGTGACCATGATTTGTTTCATCAGTTCTCCAGTGATGTGTGTGCTTCTGCCATATCTACAAACCACTTCACAGATCAATTTTTTTCCTATAAGCTTTAATCACGGTCCAAGCTTCAGATCATCTTGCATGCTAGGACATACAGGTCCTTCTCAAAAAATTAGCATATAGTGTTAAATTTCATTATTTACCATAATGTAATGATTACAATTAAACTTTCATATATTATAGATTCATTATCCACCAACTGAAATTTGTCAGGTCTTTTATTGTTTTAATACTGATGATTTTGGCCTACAACTCCTGATAACCCAAAAAACCTGTCTCAATAAATTAGCATATCAAGAAAAGGTTCTCTAAACGACCTATTACCCTAATCTTCTGAATCAACTAATTAACTCTAAACACATGCAAAAGATACCTGAGGCTTTTAAAAACTCCCTGCCTGGTTCATTACTCAAAACCCCCATCATGGGTAAGACTAGCGACCTGACAGATGTCAAGAAGGCCATCATTGACACCCTCAAGCAAGAGGGTAAGACCCAGAAAGAAATTTCTCAACAAATAGGCTGTTCCCAGAGTGCTGTATCAAGGCACCTCAATGGTAAGTCTGTTGGAAGGAAACAATGTGGCAGAAAACGCTGTACAACGAGAAGAGGTGACCGGACCCTGAGGAAGATTGTGGAGAAGGACCGATTCCAGACCTTGGGGAACCTGAGGAAGCAGTGGACTGAGTCTGGTGTGGAAACATCCAGAGCCACCGTGCACAGGCGTGTGCAGGAAATGGGCTACAGGTGCCGCATTCCCCAGGTAAAGCCACTTTTGAACCATAAACAGCGGCAGAAGCGCCTGACTAAGTGGTCCCAAGTACTTTTTTCTGATGAAAGCAAATTTTGCATGTCATTCGGAAATCAAGGTGCCAGAGTCTGGAGGAAGACTGGGGAGAAGGAAATGCCAAAATGCCTGAAGTCCAGTGTCAAGTACCCAGTCAGTGATGGTGTGGGGTGCCATGTCAGCTGCTGGTGTTGGTCCACTGTGTTTCATCAAGGGCAGGGTCAATGCAGCTAGCTATCAGGAGATTTTGGAGCACTTCATGCTTCCCTCGGCTGAAATGCTTTATGGAGATGAAGATTTCATTTTTCAGCACGACCTGGCACCTGCTCACAGTGCCAAAACCACTGGTAAATGGTTTACTGACCATGGTATTACTGTGCTCAATTGGCCTGCCAACTCTCCTGACCTGAACCCCATAGAGAATCTGTGGGATATTGTGAAGAGAAAGTTGAGAGACGCAAGACCCAACACTCTGGATGAGCTTAAGGCCGCTATTGAAGCATCCTGGGCCTCCATAACATCTCAGCAGTGTCACAGGCTGATTGCCTCCATGCCACGCCGCATTGAAGCACTCATTTCTGCCAAAGGATTCCCGACCAAGTATTGAGTGCATAACTGAACATTATTATTGGATGGTTTTTTTGTTTGTTATTAAAAAACACTTTTATTTGATTGGACGGTTGAAATATGCTAATTTATTGAGACAGGTTTTTTGGTTTATCAGGAGTTGTAGGCCAAAATCATCAGTATTAAAACAATAAAAGACCTGACAAATTTCAGTTGGTGGATAATGAATCTATAATATATGAAAGTTTAATTGTAATCATTACATTATGGTAAATAATGAAATTTAACACTATATGCTAATTTTTTGAGAAGGACCTGTATTCATAAGTACTCACCTTAGGTCGCTGTATGTAGTCCACCTGCAGTCTCTGAAATGGGCAATCTGCTTTTGGTGTGCATTTCTGTGGGACTCAAATAGGTCTTCCTGGGATAATGTTTTGCACAAACGAGGCACACTTTTTAGCTATATTCGGGAACCCTGAGGGCACCAGGTTTGTTGAACCACTGCACACATCTCACCCTTTGAGTTACCTGACATACACCTGATGACTGTAGACCAATGCGCTGTCCGTGTGGGGGGCCTCAGTCTGGGAGACCTACAGTAGTTTGCGATTAGCGACACTGGGGCCGATGCAGTGACAGTCTCTTCTGTCAAAAGGGGGCTTCCAGCACTCTCAGTCAGATTCCCCAGGGGTAGCCACGTTGGCTATGGCCAATATACTGTAGCTGATAGAGGTAGTTGTGCTGCTTCTCAAGCCACCTGGTCGGCCAAGGCAATCCCTACTCTTGAGAAGTTTATTCCTGTGTGTGCGCTGATAGCTGCCCTACAGGGAAGGGTGAGTGCTGTGAGTAGATGCTCTACCACCTCATAGGTTTGCCAGCAGAGTCCAGAAAATTACAGCTCTGCCAAATGGCGTCAAAGTCATGTGCGACCCTTTAAAACATATCGAGTCCAAAAATACATCAATCTCCTCACCTTTTCCCATATTGCACGCTGCAGCAAGAGCCTTCACCTCAGCCTCTGGTGTAGAGCAGTTGAAGGAGAGTGGTTCATGTATTACTGCCTTACCATTGTGGACTACTGCATACCGGTGATGAATGGTTCATGTATTACTGCCTTACTATTGTGGACTACTGTATACCGGTGATGAGTGGTTCATGTATTACTGCCTTACCATTGTGGACTACTGCACACTGGTGATGAGTGGTTCATGTATTACTGCCTTCCATTGTGGACTACTGTATACCGGTGATGAGTGGTTCATGTATTACTGCCTTACCATTGTGGACTACTGTATACCGGTGATGAGTGGTTCATGTATTACTGCCTTACCATTGTGGACTACTGCACACCGGTGATGAGTGGTTCATGTATTACTGCCTTACCATTGTGGACTACTGCATACCGGTGATGAGTGGTTCAAGTATTACTGCCTTACCAATGTGGACTACTGTATACCGGTGATGAATGGTTCATGTATTACTGCCTTACCATTGTGGACTACTGTATACCGGTGATGAGTGGTTCATGTATTACTGCCTTACCATTGTGGACTACTGCACACTGGTGATGAGTGGTTCATGTATTACTGCCTTACCATTGTGGACTACTGCATACCGGTGATGAGTGGTTCATGTATTACTGCCTTCCATTGTGGACTACTGCATACCGGCGATGAGTGGTTCATGTATTACTGCCTTACCATTGTGGACTACTGCATACCGGTGATGAGTGGTTCATGTATTACTGCCTTACCATTGTGGACTACTGCATACCGGTGATGAGTGGTTCAAGTATTACTGCCTTACCAATGTGGACTACTGTATACCGGTGATGAATGGTTCATGTATTACTGCCTTACCATTGTGGACTACTGTATACCGGTGATGAGTGGTTCATGTATTACTGCCTTACCATTGTGGACTACTGCACACTGGTGATGAGTGGTTCATGTATTACTGCCTTACCATTGTGGACTACTGTATACCGGTGATGAGTGGTTCAAGTATTACTGCCTTACCATTGTGGACTACTGTATACCGGTGATGGATGGTTCATGTATTACTGCCTTACCATTGTGGACTACTGCACACCGGTGATGGATGGTTCATGTATTACTGCCTTACTATTGTGGACTACTGTATACCGGTGATGAGTGGTTCATGTATTACTGCCTTACCATTGTGGACTACTGTATACCGGTGATGAGTGGTTCATGGATTACTGCCTTACCATTGTGGACTACTGTATACCGGTGATGAGTGGTTCAAGTATTATTGCCTTACCATTGTGGACTACTGTATACCGGTGATGAATGGTTCATGTATTACGTCCTTATCATTGTGGACTACTGCATACCGGTGATGGATGGATCATGTATTACTGCCTTACCATTGTGGACTACTGCATACTGGTGATGAATGGTTCATGTATTAGTGCCTTACCATTGTGGACTACTGTATACCGGTGATGAATGGTTCATGTATTACTGCCTTCCATTGTGGACTACTGTATACCGGTGATGAGTGGTTCATGTATTACTGCCTTACTATTGTGGACTACTGTATACCGGTGATGAGTGGTTCATGTATTACTGCCTTACCACTGTGGACTACTGCACACTGGTGATGAGTGGTTCATGTATTACTGCCTTACCATTGTGGACTACTGCATACCGGTGATGAGTGGTTCATGTATTACTGCCTTCCATTGTGGACTACTGTATACCGGTGATGAGTGGTTCATGTATTACTGCCTTACCATTGTGGACTACTGCACACCGGTGATGAGTGGTTCATGTATTACTGCCTTACCATTGTGGACTACTGCATACCGGTGATGAGTGGTTCATGTATTACTGCCTTACCATTGTGGACTACTGCATACTGGTGATGAGTGGTTCATGTATTACTGCCTTACCATTGTGGACTACTGTATACCGGTGATGAATGGTTCATGTATTAGTGCCTTACCATTGTGGACTACTGTATACCGGTAATGAATGGTTCATGTATTACTGCCTTACCATTGTGGACTACTGTATACCGGTGATGAGTGGTTCATGTATTACTGCCTTACCATTGTGGACTACTGCACACTGGTGATGAGTGGTTCATGTATTACTGCCTTACCATTGTGGACTACTGCATACCGGTGATGAGTGGTTCATGTATTACTGCCTTCCATTGTGGACTACTGTATACCGGTGATGAGTGGTTCATGTATTACTGCCTTACCATTGTGGACTACTGCATACCGGCGATGAGTGGTTCATGTATTACTGCCTTACCATTGTGGACAACTGCATACCGGTGATGAGTGGTTCATGTATTACTGCCTTACCATTGTGGACTACTGCATACCGGTGATGAGTGGTTCAAGTATTACTGCCTTACCAATGTGGACTACTGTATACCGGTGATGAATGGTTCATGTATTACTGCCTTACCATTGTGGACTACTGTATACCGGTGATGAGTGGTTCATGTATTACTGCCTTACCATTGTGGACTACTGCACACTGGTGATGAGTGGTTCATGTATTACTGCCTTACCATTGTGGACTACTGTATACCGGTGATGAGTGGTTCAAGTATTACTGCCTTACCATTGTGGACTACTGTATACCGGTGATGGATGGTTCATGTATTACTGCCTTACCATTGTGGACTACTGCACACCGGTGATGGATGGTTCATGTATTACTGCCTTACTATTGTGGACTACTGTATACCGGTGATGAGTGGTTCATGTATTACTGCCTTACCATTGTGGACTACTGTATACCGGTGATGAGTGGTTCATGGATTACTGCCTTACCATTGTGGACTACTGTATACCGGTGATGAGTGGTTCAAGTATTATTGCCTTACCGTTGTGGACTACTGTATACCGGTGATGAATGGTTCATGTATTACGTCCTTATCATTGTGGACTACTGCATACCGGTGATGGATGGATCATGTATTACTGCCTTACCATTGTGGACTACTGCATACTGGTGATGAATGGTTCATGTATTAGTGCCTTACCATTGTGGACTACTGTATACCGGTGATGAATGGTTCATGTATTACTGCCTTACCATTGTGGACTACTGTATACCGGTGATGGATGGATCATGCATTACTGCCTTACCATTGTGGACTACTGTATACCGGTGATGAGTGGTTCATGTATTACTGCCTTACCATTGTGGACTACTGCATACCGGTGATGAATGGTTCATGTATTACTGCCTTACTATTGTGGACTACTGTATACCGGTGATGAGTGGTTCATGTATTACTGCCTTATCATTGTGGACTACTGCATACCGGTGATGGATGGTTCATGTATTACTGCCTTACCATTGTGGACTACTGCACACCGGTGATGAGTGGTTCATGTATTACTGCCTTACTATTGTGGACTACTGTATACCGGTGATGGATGGTTCATATATTACTGCCTCACCATTGTGGACTACTGTATACTGATGATGAATGGTTCATGTATTACTGCCTAACAATTGTGGACTACTGCATACTGATGATGAATGGTTCATGTATTACTGCCTTACCATTGTGGACTACTGTATACCGGTGATGAATGGTTCATGTATTACTGCCTTACCATTGTGGACTACTGCATACCGGTGATGAATGGTTCATGTATTACTGCCTTATCATTGTGGACTACTGCACACCGGTGATGAGTGGTTCATGTATTACTGCCTTACCATTGTGGACTACTGTATACCGGTGATGAGTGGTTCATGTATTACTGCCTTACCATTGTGGACTACTGTATACCGGTGATGAGTGGTTCATGTATTACTGCCTTAGCATTGTGGACTACTGCATACCGGTGATGAGTGGTTCATGTATTACTGCCTTACCATTGTGGACTACTGCATACCAGTGATGGATGGTTCATGTATTACTGCCTTACCATTGTGGACTACTGAATACCGGTGATGAGTGGTTCATGTATTACTGCCTTATCATTGTGGACTACTGCATACCGGTGATGAATGGTACATGTATTACTGCCTTACCATTGTGGACTACTGTATACCGGTGATGAGTGGTTCATGTATTACTGCCTTATCATTGTGGACTACTGCATACCGGTGATGAATGGTACATGTATTACTGCCTTACCACTGTGGACTACTGCATACCGGTGATGAGTGGTTCATGTATTACTGCCTTACCATTGTGGACTACTGCATACCGGTGATGAGTGGTTCATGTATTACTGCCTTACCACTGTGGACTACTGCATACCGGTGATGAGTGGTTCATGTATTACTGCCTTACCATTGTGGACTACTGTATACCGGTGATGAGTGGTTCATGTATTACTGCCTTACCACTGTGGACTACTGCATACCGGTGATGGATGGTTCATGTATTACTGCCTTATCATTGTGGACTACTGCATACCGGTGATGAGTGGTTCATGTATTACTGCCTTACCATTGCGGACTACTGCATACCGGTGATGAGTGGTTCATGTATTACTGCCTTACCATTGTGGACTACTGCACACTGGTGATGAGTGGTTCATGTATTACTGCCTTACCATTGTGGACTACTGTATACCGGTGATGAGTGGTTCATGTATTACTGCCTTACCACTGTGGACTACTGCATACCGGTGATGAGTGGTTCATGTATTACTGCCTTACCATTGTGGACTACTGTACACCGGTGATGAGTGGTTCATGTATTACTGCCTTACCACTGTGGACTACTGCATACCGGTGATGAGTGGTTCATGTATTACTGCCTTACCATTGTGGACTACTGTATACCGGTGATGAGTGGTTCATGTATTACTGCCTTACCACTGTGGACTACTGCATACCGGTGCTGGATGGTTCATGTATTACTGCCTTACCATTGTGGACTACTGCATACCGGTGATGAGTGGTTCATGTATTACTGCCTTATCATTGTGGACTACTGTATACCGGTGATGAGTGGTTCATGTATTACTGCCTTACCATTGCGGACTACTGCATACCGGTGATGAGTGGTTCATGTATTACTGCCTTACCATTGTGGACTACTGTATACCGGTGATGAGTGGTTCATGTATTACTGCCTTACCATTGTGGACTACTGTATACCGGTGATGAGTGGTTCATGTATTACTGCCTTACCACTGTGGACTACTGCATACTGGTGATGAATGGTTCATGTATTAGTGCCTTACCATTGTGGACTACTGTATACCGGTGATGAATGGTTCATGTATTACTGCCTTACCATTGTGGACTACTGTATACCGGTGATGAGTGGTTCATGTATTACTGCCTTACCATTGTGGACTACTGCACACTGGCGATGAGTGGTTCATGTATTACTGCCTTACCATTGTGGACTACTGCATACCGGTGATGAGTGGTTCATGTATTACTGCCTTACCATTGTGGACTACTGCATACCGGTGATGAGTGGTTCAAGTATTACTGCCTTACTATTGTGGACTACTGTATACCGGTGATGGATGGTTCATGTATTACTGCCTTACCATTGTGGACTACTGTATACCGGTGATGAGTGGTTCATGTATTACTGCCTTACCATTGTGGACTACTGCACACTGGTGATGAGTGGTTCATGTATTACTGCCTTACCATTGTGGACTACTGTATACCGGTGATGAGTGGTTCAAGTATTACTGCCTTACCATTGTGGACTACTGTATACCGGTGATGGATGGTTCATGTATTACTGCCTTACCATTGTGGACTACTGCACACCGGTGATGGATGGTTCATGTATTACTGCCTTACTATTGTGGACTACTGTATACCGGTGATGAGTGGTTCATGTATTACTGCCTTACCATTGTGGACTACTGTATACCGGTGATGAGTGGTTCATGTATTACTGCCTTACCATTGTGGACTACTGCACACTGGTGATGAGTGGTTCATGTATTACTGCCTTACCATTGTGGACTACTGTATACCGGTGATGAGTGGTTCAAGTATTACTGCCTTACCATTGTGGACTACTGTATACCGGTGATGGATGGTTCATGTATTACTGCCTTACCATTGTGGACTACTGCACACCGGTGATGGATGGTTCATGTATTACTGCCTTACTATTGTGGACTACTGTATACCGGTGATGAGTGGTTCATGTATTACTGCCTTACCATTGTGGACTACTGTATACCGGTGATGAGTGGTTCAAGTATTATTGCCTTACCATTGTGGACTACTGTATACCGGTGATGAATGGTTCATGTATTACGTCCTTATCATTGTGGACTACTGCATACCGGTGATGGATGGATCATGTATTACTGCCTTACAATTGTGGACTACTGTATACCGGTGATGGATGGATCATGCATTACTGCCTTACCATTGTGAACTACTGCATACCGGTGATGGATGGATCATGTATTACTGCCTTACAATTGTGGACTACTGTATACCGGTGATGGATGGTTCATGTATTACTGCCTTACCATTGTGGACTACTGCATACCGGTGATGAATGGTTCATGTATTACTGCCTTACTATTGTGGACTACTGTATACCGGTGATGGATGGTTCATGTATTACTGCCTTACCAATGTGGACTACTGTATACCGGTGATGAATGGTTCATGTATTACTGCCTTACCATTGTGGACTACTGTATACCGGTGATGAGTGGTTCATGTATTACTGCCTTACCATTGTGGACTACTGCACACTGGTGATGAGTGGTTCATGTATTACTGCCTTACCATTGTGGACTACTGTATACCGGTGATGAGTGGTTCAAGTATTACTGCCTTACCATTGTGGACTACTGTATACCGGTGATGGATGGTTCATGTATTACTGCCTTACCATTGTGGACTACTGCACACCGGTGATGGATGGTTCATGTATTACTGCCTTACTATTGTGGACTACTGTATACCGGTGATGAGTGGTTCATGTATTACTGCCTTACCATTGTGGACTACTGTATACCGGTGATGAGTGGTTCAAGTATTATTGCCTTACCATTGTGGACTACTGCATACCGGTGATGAATGGTTCATGTATTACGTCCTTATCATTGTGGACTACTGCATACCGGTGATGGATGGATCATGTATTACTGCCTTACAATTGTGGACTACTGTATACCGGTGATGGATGGATCATGCATTACTGCCTTACCATTGTGAACTACTGCATACCGGTGATGGATGGATCATGTATTACTGCCTTACAATTGTGGACTACTGTATACCGGTGATGGATGGTTCATGTATTACTGCCTTACCATTGTGGACTACTGCATACCGGTGATGAATGGTTCATGTATTACTGCCTTACTATTGTGGACTACTGTATACCGGTGATGAATGGTTCATGTATTACTGCCTTACTATTGTGGACTACTGCATACCGGTGATGAGTGGTTCATGTATTACTGCCTTATCATTGTGGACTACTGCATACCGGTGATGGATGGTTCATGTATTACTGCCTTATCATTGTGGACTACTGCATACCGGTGATGAATGGTTCATGTATTACTGCCTTACCATTGTGGACTACTGCACACCGGTGATGAGTGGTTCATATATTACTGCCTCACCATTGTGGACTACTGTATACTGATGATGAATGGTTCATGTATTACTGCCTAACAATTGTGGACTACTGCACACCGGTGATGAGTGGTTCATATATTACTGCCTCACCATTGTGGACTACTGTATACTGATGATGAATGGTTCATGTATTACTGCCTAACAATTGTGGACTACTGCATACTGATGATGAATGGTTCATGTATTACTGCCTTACCATTGTGGACTACTGTATACCGGTGATGAGTGGTTCATGTATTACTGCCTTACCATTGTGGACTACTGCATACCGGTGATGAATGGTTCATGTATTACTGCCTTACTATTGTGGACTACTGTATACCGGTGATGGATGGTTCATATATTACTGCCTCACCATTGTGGACTACTGTATACTGATGATGAATGGTTCATGTATTACTGCCTAACAATTGTGGACTACTGCATACTGATGATGAATGGTTCATGTATTACTGCCTTACCATTGTGGACTACTGCATACCGGTGATGGATGGTTCATGTATTACTGCCTTACCATTGAGGACTACTGCATGCCGGTGATGGATGGTTCATGTATTACTCCCTTCCATTGTGGACTACTGTATACCGGTGATGAATGGTTCATGTATTACTGCCTTACCATTGTGGACTACTGCATACCGGTGATGAATGGTTCATGTATTGCTGCCTTATCATTGTGGACTACTGCATACCGGTGATGAGTGGTTCATGTATTACTGCCTTACCATTGTGGACTACTGCATACCGGTGATGAATGGTTCATGTATTACTGCCTTACTATTGTGGACTACTGTATACCGGTGATGGATGGTTCATATATTACTGCCTCACCATTGTGGACTACTGTATACTGATGATGAATGGTTCATGTATTACTGCCTAACAATTGTGGACTACTGCATACTGATGATGAATGGTTCATGTATTACTGCCTTACCATTGTGGACTACTGCATACCGGTGATGGATGGTTCATGTATTACTGCCTTACCATTGAGGACTACTGCATGCCGGTGATGGATGGTTCATGTATTACTCCCTTCCATTGTGGACTACTGTATACCGGTGATGAATGGTTCATGTATTACTGCCTTACCATTGTGGACTACTGCATACCGGTGATGAATGGTTCATGTATTGCTGCCTTATCATTGTGGACTACTGCATACCGGTGATGAGTGGTTCATGTATTACTGCCTTACCATTGTGGACTACTGTATACCGGTGATGAGTGGTTCATGTATTACTGCCTTAGCATTGTGGACTACTGCATACCGGTGATGAGTGGTTCATGTATTACTGCCTTACCATTGTGGACTACTGCATACCAGTGATGGATGGTTCATGTATTACTGCCTTACCATTGTGGACTACTGAATACCGGTGATGAGTGGTTCATGTATTACTGCCTTATCATTGTGGACTACTGTATACCGGTGATGAATGGTACATGTATTACTGCCTTACCATTGTGGACTACTGCATACCGGTGATGAGTGGTTCATGTATTACTGCCTTACCATTGTGGACTACTGTATACCGGTGATGAGTGGTTCATGTATTACTGCCTTACCACTGTGGACTACTGCATACCGGTGATGAGTGGTTCATGTATTACTGCCTTACCATTGTGGACTACTGTATACCAGTGATGAGTGGTTCATGTATTACTGCCTTACCACTGTGGACTACTGCATACCGGTGATGAGTGGTTCATGTATTACTGCCTTACCATTGTGGACTACTGTATACCGGTGATGAGTGGTTCATGTATTACTGTCTTACCACTGTGGACTACTGCATACCGGTGATGGATGGTTCATGTATTACTGCCTTATCATTGTGGACTACTGCATACCGGTGATGAGTGGTTCATGTATTACTGCCTTACCATTGCGGACTACTGCATACCGGTGATGAGTGGTTCATGTATTACTGCCTTACCATTGTGGACTACTGTATACCGGTGATGAGTGGTTCATGTATTACTGCCTTACCACTGTGGACTACTGCATACCGGTGATGAGTGGTTCATGTATTACTGCCTTACCATTGTGGACTACTGTATACCGGTGATGAGTGGTTCATGTATTACTGCCTTACCACTGTGGACTACTGCATACCGGTGATGAGTGGTTCATGTATTACTGCCTTACCATTGTGGACTACTGTATACCGGTGATGAGTGGTTCATGTATTACTGCCTTACCACTGTGGACTACTGCATACCGGTGATGGATGGTTCATGTATTACTGCCTTATCATTGTGGACTACTGCATACCGGTGATGAGTGGTTCATGTATTACTGCCTTACCATTGCGGACTACTGCATACCGGTGATGAGTGGTTCATGTATTACTGCCTTACCATTGTGGACTACTGTATACCGGTGATGAGTGGTTCATGTATTACTGCCTTACCATTGTGGACTACTGCATACTGGTGATGAATGGTTCATGTATTAGTGCCTTACCATTGTGGACTACTGTATACCGGTGATGAATGGTTCATGTATTACTGCCTTACCATTGTGGACTACTGTATACCGGTGATGAGTGGTTCATGTATTACTGCCTTACCATTGTGGACTACTGCATACCGGTGATGAGTGGTTCATGTATTACTGCCTTCCATTGTGGACTACTGCATACCGGTGATGAGTGGTTCATGTATTACTGCCTTACCATTGTGGACTACTGCATACTGGTGATGAATGGTTCAAGTATTACTGCCTTACCATTGTGGACTACTGTATACCGGTGATGAGTGGTTCATGTATTACTGCCTTACCATTGTGGACTACTGCACACTGGTGATGAGTGGTTCATGTATTACTGCCTTACCATTGTGGACTACTGTATACCGGTGATGAGTGGTTCAAGTATTACTGCCTTACCATTGTGGACTACTGCATACCGGTGATGGATGGTTCATGTATTACTGCCTTACCATTGTGGACTACTGCACACCGGTGATGGATGGTTCATGTATTACTGCCTTACTATTGTGGACTACTGTATACCGGTGATGAGTGGTTCATGTATTACTGCCTTACCATTGTGGACTACTGTATACCGGTGATGAGTGGTTCAAGTATTATTGCCTTACCATTGTGGACTACTGTATACCGGTGATGAATGGTTCATGTATTACGTCCTTATCATTGTGGACTACTGCATACTGGTGATGAAGGTTCATGTATTAGTGCCTTACCATTGTGGACTACTGTATACCGGTGATGGATGGATAATGCATTACTGCCTTACCATTGTGAACTACTGCACACTGGTGATGAGTGGTTCATGTATTACTGCCTTACTATTGTGGACTACTGTATACCGGTGATGAGTGGTTCATGTATTACTGCCTTACTATTGTGGACTACTGCATACCGGTGATGAGTGGTTCATGTATTACTGCCTTACCACTGTGGACTACTGTATACCGGTGATGAATGGTTCATGTATTACTGCCTTATCATTGTGGACTACTGCATACCGGTGATGGATGGTTCATGTATTACTGCCTTACCATTGTGGACTACTGCACACCGGTGATGAGTGGTTCATGTATTACTGCCTTACTATTGTGGACTACTGTATACCGGTGATGGATGGTTCATATATTACTGCCTCACCATTGTGGACTACTGTATACTGATGATGAATGGTTCATGTATTACTGCCTAACAATTGTGGACTACTGCATACTGATGATGAATGGTTCATGTATTACTGCCTTACCATTGTGGACTACTGCATACCGGTGATGGATGGTTCATGTATTACTGCCTTACCATTGCGGACTACTGTATGCCAGTGATGGATGGTTCATGTATTACTGCCTTACCATTGAGGACTACTGCATGCCGGTGATGGATGGTTCATGTATTACTGCCTTACCATTGTGGACTACTGAATACCGGTGATGAGTGGTTCATGTATTACTGCCTTACCATTGTGGACTACTGCATACCGGTGATGAATGGTTCATGTATTACTGCCTTATCATTGTGGACTACTGCATACCGGTGATGAGTGGTTCATGTATTACTGCCTTACCATTGTGGACTACTGTATACCGGTGATGAGTGGTTCATGTATTACTGCCTTAGCATTGTGGACTACTGCATACCGGTGATGAGTGGTTCATGTATTACTGCCTTACCATTGTGGACTACTGCATACCAGTGATGGATGGTTCATGTATTACTGCCTTACCATTGTGGACTACTGAATACCGGTGATGAGTGGTTCATGTATTACTGCCTTATCATTGTGGACTACTGCATACCGGTGATGAATGGTACATGTATTACTGCCTTACCATTGTGGACTACTGCATACCGGTGATGAGTGGTTCATGTATTACTGCCTTACCATTGTGGACTACTGTATACCGGTGATGAGTGGTTCATGTATTACTGCCTTACCACTGTGGACTACTGCATACCGGTGATGAGTGGTTCATGTATTACTGCCTTACCATTGTGGACTACTGTATACCGGTGATGAGTGGTTCATGTATTACTGCCTTACCACTGTGGACTACTGCATACCGGTGATGAGTGGTTCATGTATTACTGCCTTACCATTGTGGACTACTGTATACCGGTGATGAGTGGTTCATGTATTACTGCCTTACCACTGTGGACTACTGCATACCGGTGATGGATGGTTCATGTATTACTGCCTTATCATTGTGGACTACTGCATACCGGTGATGAGTGGTTCATGTATTACTGCCTTACCATTGCGGACTACTGCATACCGGTGATGAGTGGTTCATGTATTACTGCCTTATCATTGTGGACTACTGCATACCGGTGATGGATGGTTCATGTATTACTGCCTTATCATTGTGGACTACTGCATACCGGTGATGAGTGGTTCATGTATTACTGCCTTACCATTGCGGACTACTGTATACCGGTGATGAGTGGTTCATGTATTACTGCCTTACCACTGTGGACTACTGCATACCGGTGATGAGTGGTTCATGTATTACTGCCTTACCATTGTGGACTACTGTATACCGGTGATGAGTGGTTCATGTATTACTGCCTTACCACTGTGGACTACTGCATACCGGTGATGGATGGTTCATGTATTACTGCCTTATCATTGTGGACTACTGCATACCGGTGATGAGTGGTTCATGTATTACTGCCTTACCACTGTGGACTACTGCATACCGGTGATGAGTGGTTCATGTATTACTGCCTTACCATTGTGGACTACTGTATACCGGTGATGAGTGGTTCATGTATTACTGCCTTACCACTGTGGACTACTGCATACCGGTGATGGATGGTTCATGTATTACTGCCTTATCATTGTGGACTACTGCATACCGGTGATGAGTGGTTCATGTATTACTGCCTTACCATTGTGTACTGCATGTCAAAGAAACTTAGTAGAAACTTGCAGCTCTCTGGCATCTTGTTACCCTACTGACCAATAAGGGTATTGACAGAGGATAAGGAAAGGGGAGCAGCTGCTCTAATTTATGGTGAGTATTGTGGCATGTGATGTGACAGGATGTATATATACCACCGGTTCCTGATAAGAACATATATACACTCACTGGCCACTTTATTAGGTACACCTGTCCAACTTCTTGTTAACACTTAATTTCTAATCAGCCAATCACATGGCGGCAACTCAGTGCATTTAGGCATGTAGACATGGTCAAGACAATCTCCTGCAGTTCAAACCGAGCATCAGTATGGGGAAGAAAGGTGATTTGAGTGCCTTTGAACGTGGCATGGTTGTTGGTGCCAGAAGGGCTGGTCTGAGTATTTCAGAAACTGCTGATCTACTGGGATTTTCACGCACAACCATCTCTAGGGTTTACAGAGAATGGTCCGAAAAAGAAAAAAAATCCAGTGAGCGGCAGTTCTGTGGGCGGAAATGCCTTGTTGATGCCAGAGGTCAGAGGAGAATGGGCAGACTGGTTCGAGCTGATAGAAAGGCAACAGTGACTCAAATCGCCACCCGTTACAACCAAGGTAGGCCTAAGAGCATCTCTGAACGCACAGTGCGTCGAACTTTGAGGCAGATGGGCTACAGCAGCAGAAGACCACACCGGGTACCACTCCTTTCAGCTAAGAACAGGAAACTGAGGCTACAATTTGTACAAGCTCATCGAAATTGGACAGTAGAAGATTGGAAAAACGTTGCTTGGTCTGATGAGTCTCGATTTCTGCTGCGACATTCGGATGGTAGGGTCAGAATTTGGCGTAAACAACATGAAAGCATGGATCCATCCTGCCTTGTATGGAGCATCTTTGGGATGTGCAGCCGACAAATCTGCGGCAACTGTGTGATGCCATCATGTCAATATGGACCAAAATCTCTGAGGAATGCTTCCAGCACCTTGTTGAATCTATGCCACGAAGAATTGAGGCAGTTCTGAAGGCAAAAGGGGGTCCAACCCGTTACTAGCATGGTGTACCTAATAAAGTGGCCGGTGAGTGTATATACCTGTCATGTCGGACGCTGTTCAGACCAGGTTGTCCGACAGACAGCGGTAATTCCGCTTTTGACCACTATTTACTCATTGGCGTCTGCTAGATTTTATCTAGCTGTTCCGGGGTTAATTTACCTGATGCTCGGATTGGAAGCTGGGCCATGCCCATTGCCTTTAAATAGTTCTCCTGATCTTTGGGCGTCGCCGATTATAGCTTCTGTCTTGCGTTGTTATCTCGGTCTGGAGTGGAGAGCTGGTGGTTGGAGATTCGTTGCTGGTGGTGTATATTCCTTCGTCTTATTTACTCCTTCCTATATTTGTGTTTATTTTGCCCTGCACATTTATAGTGTATTCCTGAGTGACTGCGGCGTGGTGTATATTTTCCTTTATCCTTGTCTGTGCTAACTGTGGGTATTTAAGTATTACCTCTTCACTGGGTGGTGGGCGGAGGTTTCAGCCTAGGGCTGAGCTCAGGAGTTGGGGTGAGGTTCGAGGCCTGAACATGCACACCATCAGTGTAAACTTCAGGTAGAGGGTCAGTCAGGATTTCCCTAGTCTTAGGGAAATTGCAGGAGCCCGGGTTATTAGCTCTCGCTCACCAAGTCTCTCCCTGACAATACCTCGATCCAATCACCATCAAGTTCCCAACACCAGATAAATACGAAAACTATGCTGCCACCACTGACCTCTTATAGGTGGATCTGACATCCGTTTGGTAACGTTAATTTGCGCGCAGTACATGGCAGATCACTCATGGAACAAGAAGAACGAAGCTAGCAAATGTATAATTTTATTCCAGAAGAATCGGCATTGTTTACAAAAGATACAAACGATATTACAAAAGAGACAAAATACAAATATGGATAAACAGTTATGAAATAAAACGGGATAAAAAATATGAAAGCTTACTAAATCTCAGTCACAGGTATGACGTGTCGATAAAGGGGAGGAGAGATCCCAAAGAAATGAACCACAGCATGGTGTTCAGCTGTCTCTCCTGGCTCTGAATGCTGCCAAAGATGACAATCCTGTTACATGCTTCGGCCATAAAACTAAGAACTCCCACTTTGCTGACCTCACATATGGGCTGTTTTCTGGGAGGTGCACATAGCTGGGAAAGTTATCGATAACTCCTTTTCTTCCCATCTTTGGTCTTGAAGCTCACAGGTCAAAGAGATTGGCACTCTTTCTTCCCTTGTGATTTTACCACTTTTTAGAGTCCACACATGGCATGTCTGGGATTTGCGGGTGGGCAGAAGTAATTTCCAAGGTTTCTTTTCTTTTTTGTAACCATTAATTTTTTATTAAATTTTCAGAAAATGTTTAAACACACAAAGGGTCAAACAAAACCCTATAAAAATTTTACGGACGTATGAGAGGCGCAGAAAATACGGATTGCATACGGTACAATGATTCTCTATGGCCCAGCTCCTATCTGCCGTATTTTACGGATCCGTATTATACGGTCTTGTACGGCCGTAGAAAATCGCAGCATGCTGCGTTTGTCAGAGTATTGCGCAAAAAATCGGCCAATGAAAGTCTATGGGGGCGAGAAAATTACAGATTACACATGGACCATGCGTGTGACTTGCGAGAAATACGCAGCGGTGTTCTCTAGAAAAGCCGGCAATTCAGTGCGGTGAACAGTAAAATCACACTGACAGAATAGAATAGGTAGAATAAATGTGTACAAAGAAGAAAAAACAGTATTTCAGCTCACCCTTAATTCAAACGAGATGGTAGAAGTCAGTCCGAGCACGGAGACAAAGTGTTGCTGCCACAAGACTGATTAGCATGTAGAAGAAAACGGTGTGAATCCAGCTCCAGGATAAAATGCAAAAAAAAATTTATTTCAACATTGCTGCTAGAACATGACCAGCATAGAAATTAGCGGAGAGCTACCAGCACCTGACTGGACGCGTTTCGGGCAGCGAATGTGCCCTTAGTCCTATATTTATATTTAATTCAGCGCTAGATATCAGAGAGGCCGGTAATTCAATTGCCGGCTTTTTCTTTCTCCTTCACAAACGCGACATGATATGAGACATGGTTTACATACAGTAAACAACAATATCCCATACCTTCCGTCGTTCCGTCAGTCCCACGATGTAAATCCATCTGAAGGGGTTAAATCATTTTACAGCCAGGAGCTCTGCTAATGCAGTCGCTCCTCTCTGTAAAATGTTGTGAATGAATGTAATGCAGGGGAATGTCCTGTAGTTACCTCGAGTCGCGGTGAGGCGCCCTCTGCTGGATGTCCTCATATGAACTCGAGCCTGGGAAAAGTTCCCACGCTCGAGTTCATATGAGTTCATCCAGCAGAGGGCGCCTCACCGCGACTCAAGGTAACTACAGGACATTCCCCTGCATTACATTCATTCACAACATTTTACAGACAGGAGCACACTTGCATTAGCAGAGCTCCTGGCTGTAAAATGATTTAACCCCTTCAGATGGATTTACATCGTGGGACTGACGGAACGACGGAAGGTATGGGATATTGTTGTTTGTTTTGTTTTTTTACTTTATTTCATTTCAGGTGACAAGGGTCTTCAGGTGGATTACCAGTATAATAAAATATTTATTTCATTAAAATACTTTCAAATAATGTGTGTGTGTTTTACTAACCATTTGGTACGATTGGATTAATAATGGATAGGTGTCATAATTGACTGTCACGGGAGACCTAGGTGTGAAAGAGCAAATAACCCGGGCCCCTGCGATTTCCCTGAAAACTAGGGAAACCCTGACTGACCCTCACCCCAGAGTTTACACTGATGGTGTGCATGTCTGGGGCTCCACCCTCGCCCTATCTCCTGTTTCAACCCTAAGCTGAAACCACCACCCAACCACCCAGTGAAAGGCCCTCTAACCAGCACCCACAGTAAGCACAGACAAGGATAACGGAAAATATACACCACGCCGCAGTCACTCAGGAATAGACTATAGGTGCTACAGGCAAAACAAATACAAATATGGGAAGGAGGAAATAAGACAAAGGGAAATACACCACCAGCAACGATATTCCAACTACCAGCTCACCACTCCAGACCGAGATAACGACGCACAAGACAGAAGCTATAATCGGCGACGCCCAATGTTCAGAAGGACTATTTAAAGGCAGTGGGCATTTCCTAGCTTCCAATCCGAGCACCAGGTAAATTAACCCCGGACCAGCTAGATAAAATCTAGCCGACGCCACTGAGCACATAGTGGACAAAAGCGGAATTACCGCTGTCTGTCGGAAGACCTGGTCTGAACAGCGTCCGACATGACAGTACCCTTCTACGAGGGACCCCAGGGCCCTCACGGCTTATAGGACCCGGCTTGACCGGATGGCGGCGGTGAAACATTCTGACCAGCCGGTCCGCATGAACGTCCGAGGCTGGTACCCAGGACCTTTCCTCAGGCCCATAACCACGCCAGTGAACCAAGTACTGTAAAGTGCGGCGCACTACACGAGAGTCAACCACCTTGGAGACTTCGAATTGCAAATTACCATCCACCAAGACTGGAGAAGGCATAGGTGTCACGTCCACAAGACCCACTGTCCTTTTTAGCAATGATCTGTGGAACACGTTGTGTATCTTGTACACCGTAGGAAGCTCCAATCGGTACGCTACAGGGTTAATGACGGCGGCGACCCTAAATGGATCAATAAACCTTGGACCCAATTTAAGGGATGGTATCTTGAGTCTTATGTTTTTTGTGGATAACCACACCCAGTCATCCACACTCAGGTCCGGACCTGGCACACGCCTACTGTCAGCCACACGTTTGTACCTAGCACCCACACTCAACAGGCGCTGTTTAACTCTCCTCCAGACTGATGATAATTGTGCTCCTAACTGGTCTTCCTCCGGGACGCCAGAAGAGCCCCTCTGACTCAAAGTACAAAATTGAGGATGTAGCCCGTAAACACAAAAAAACGGAGACTCCCCAGACGACTCCTGGCGGTGATTATTTATGGCAAACTCAGCCAAAGGAAGGAACGTAGACCACTCCTCCTGGTTATCAGAGACAAAGCAGCGTAAATACTGTTCCAAATTTTGGTTCATACGCTCAGTCTGACCATTTGACTGAGGATGAAATGCCGAGGAATGAGACAACTTGATCCCCAGCCGTGAGCAAAATGCTTTCCAAAATTTTGCCACAAACTGAGTACCCCTATCAGACACAATGTCAGACAGAGCCCCATGAAGTCTGACCACCTCCTGCACAAACACCTGAGCCAGAGTCTTAGCGTTAGGCAACGAAGGCAAAGACACAAAGTGCGACATTTTTGAAAACCGATCAACAATCACCAAGATGACCGTGTTCCCAGCTGAGGAGGGCAAATCAGTGATGAAATCCATGGAGATTTCCGTCCATGGCTTACTAGGTACTTCAAGAGGAAGTAGTGTGCCAACAGGATGGGAGCGGGGCGTCTTAGCCCTAGCGCACGTGGTACAAGCTGACACGTATGAGACCACGTCCTGTCGGATCTTGGGCCACCAAAACCGACGTGTCACCAACTGCAAGGTACTTCTAACCCCTGGGTGGCCAGCCAGGACAGCATCATGATGCTCCGCCAAAACTTTTAAGCGGAGATGAAGCGATACAAAAGATTTGTTGATGGGAAGCTCAGATGGTGCCTCCTCCTGAGCCTCGGCAATATCAGCCTCAACCTCGGTAGTGAGAGCCGAAACCACAACACCCTTTTGGAGGATGGGTACTGGATCCTCCCGAGGTTCTCCCCCCGGAAAACACCTGGACAGAGCATCCGCCTTAGTGTTTTTAGACCCCGGTCTGTAAGTGACAACAAAATTGAACCGCGTGAAAAAATTCTTATGGTCGGTAATAACAGTAAACTGATGAACCGACCCCTCCAAGAAGTGTCGCCATTCCTCAAAGGCCAACTTGATAGCCAACAACTCCCTGTTGCCGATATCGTAGTTACGTTCGGCGGACGACAGTTTCTTGGAAAAATAGGCGCATGGACGCAAATCACTCAAAGATGAGCCTTGAGATAGTACCGCCCCCACACCAACCTCAGACGCATCGACTTCCACAACAAAGGGTTTAGATACGTCTGGCTGCACAAGAAGGGGGGCTGAAACAAAACTGTTATTAAGAAACTCAAATGTGCGCACAGCAGCCTCAGGCCAAACGGAAAAATAGGTACCCTTTTTAGTCAGTTAGCGGTTTAGCAATGATGGAAAAATCCTTGATAAATTTCCTATAGTAGTTAGAAAACCCAAGGAACCGCTGAAGTGCTTTCAGGTTATCAGGACGTTCCCAATGCAGCACCGCTTGCACCTTAGCGGCGTCCATTTTAAAACCAGAAGCAGACACAATATAATATAACCCAAGAAAGGCAACTCTTGAACAGAAAATACACATTTCTCAAGTTTAGCATACAGCTTATTCTCTCTGAGAAGCTGTAACACCTGCCTGACATGATCTAAATGAGTATCACGGTCGCAAGAATATATGAGGATGTCATCTAGGTACACGATAACGAATTTCCCCAAAACATGCGAGAACACATCATTAATGAAATGTTGGAACACTGCAGGTGCGTTAGTCAACCCAAATGGCATCACCAAATTTTCAAAATGACCCTCAGGGGTATTAAAAGCCGTCTTCCACTCATCACCTTGACGGACTCTTATGAGGTTGTACGCCCCCCTGAGGTCAAGCTTGGTGAACCACTTAGCACCTGCCACCTGGTTGAACAAATCTGGTATCAGAGGCATAGGCTATGAATCACGAACCGTAATCTGGTTCAACTCCCTGAAAGCCAAACACGGACGTAATCCGCCATCTTTCTTCTTCACGAAGAAGAACCCTGCTGCCACAGGCGAGGATGAAGGCCTGATGTGCCCTTTGCTCAAACTTTCAGCAATGTAATCCTTTAACGCTTGTCTCTCCGGACCGGAGATGTTGAACATCCTTGCTTTAGGCAATTTGGCCCCTGGTTTAAATCTGATAGTGCAGTCATATGGGCGATGTGGCGGCAACTCTGAACAACCCTTCTCAGAGAACACATCCACAAAATCCAGAAGTGACTCCGGAACACTTGAAGTCACAGCAGACACACATGTGGCCAGGCAATTCTCCTGGCAGAACTCGCTCCACTGAATTATGTCCTGAGTTTTCCAGTCAATTACCGGGTTGTGTATAGACAACCATGGAAAACCCCAAACCACCTGAGCAGGAAGATTCCTGAGCACCTTACATGTAACCTGCTCGGAATGTAGAACCCCGATGTGGAGTTTTACCTCAGCCACAAATTCAGTAATCTCCCCCTGTGAGAGAGGAGCAGCATTGATGGTGATGACCACGCGGATAGGACGAGGCAGTTTTTCGATCTTAAAACCCGAAGTGCGCGCAAACTCCTCATCAATGAGATTTGTGGCTGAACCACTATCCACAAAAACAGTAATTGGCAGCTCACTGCCAGCGATAATAACCTTAGCAGGGAGCATGCATTGAGAAACCACCATGGAGGATATACATAAGCTCAGATTGGACTCCTCCACACCCTCTGAGCTTAGAAGTTTTCCGCCGTTGCATTTTTCTTAGACAGCAGAGGACAGATGTTAATAAAATGACCAGTCTTACCGCAGTAAAAACAGGCTCCCTGCTTCATGAGCTCAGGGGCTCGACGCTTCACATGTGACACCCCTGCGATTTGCATAGGCTCCGTGGGCTCACCTGCAGCAACCTCACGTGAACCTAAACCCTCTCCCATAGACGGTGTCTCATGCTCCCCCTGCCGCAGACGGCGATCAATGCGGACAACCAGACTCATGGCGGAATCTAGAGAAGCAGGAGTCTCATACATCAGAAGGGCTTTTTTAACCCTTCCAGAAACCCCATGAATAAACTGACTTCACAGCGCAGGATCATTCCATTGTGTATCGATCGCCCAGCGACGAAATTCAGAACAGTAATCCTCTGCAACTCGCTCCCCCTGGTGAATAGTGCGTATCTTAGATTCTGCTAGAGCCATTCTGTCAGGCTCATCGTAAATATTCCTAAGACAGGAAAGAAAACTCTCCACAGAGTCAAATGCAGCAGAATCAGATGGCAAAGAAAACGCCCATGCTTGGGGATCCCCGCTTAACAATGACAACACCAGGCCCACACGCTGAGCCTCATTACCCGAAGAGATCGGGCACATACGGAAATATAGTTTGCAAGCTTCACGAAAAGAAACAAATTTACTGTGTTCCCCAGCAAATTTTTCAGGCAAAGGAAACTTAGGCTCAGCAACTCTACCTGTCGCTCCAGCTTGCACATTAGATACTGCAAGTCCCTGTTGCTGCACTGCCCCCCTCAACTCAGTGACCTGTAGGAACAGCGCCCTCAACTGGCGGTTTATGGAAGTCATGGGATCCATGACAAAACAAAAAAAAAAGGAATCCTTTTTTGTTTGTTTGTTTTTAAGGCCGATTATAATGTCACGGGAGACCTAGGTGTGAAAGAGCAAATAACCCGGGCCCCTGCGATTTCCCTGAAAACTAGGGAAACCCTGACTGACCCTCAACCCAGAGTTTACACTGATGGTGTGCATGTCTGGGGCTCCACCCTCGCCCTATCTCCTGTTTCAACCCTAAGCTGAAACCACCACCCAACCACCCAGTGAAAGGCCCTCTAACCAGCACCCACAGTAAGCACAGACAAGGATAACGGAAAATATACACCACGCCGCAGTCACTCAGGAATACACTATAGGTGCTAAAGGCAAAACAAATACAAATATGGGAAGGAGGAAATAAGACAAAGGGAAATACACCACCAGCAACGATATTCCAACTACCAGCTCACCACTCCAGACCAAGATAACGACGCACAAGACAGAAGCTATAATCGGCGACGCCCAATGTTCAGGAGAACTATTTAAAGGCAATGGGCATGGCCCAGCATCCAATCCGAGCATCAGCTAAATTAACCCCGGACCAGCTAGATAAAATCTAGCCGACGCCAATGAGAGCATAGTGGACAAAAGCGGAATTACCGCTGTCTGTCGGACGACCTGGTCTGAACAGCGTCCAACATGACAGTGACGCCTCTCCATTATTAATCTGGCTTAATGTCACCTTACAATAGCAAGGTGACATTAACCCTTCATTACCCCATATCCCACCGCTACATGGGAGTGGGAAGAGAGAGGCCAAGTGCCAGAATAGGCGCATCTTCCAGATGTGCCTCTTCTGGGGTGGCTGGGGGCAGATGTTTTTAGCTAGGGGGGGGTCCTATAACCATGGACCCTCTCTAGGCTATTAATATCTGCCCTCAGTCACTGGCTTTACCACTCTGGTGGAGAAAATTGCACCGGAGTCCACGCCATTTTTTTCCGCGATTTAACCCTTTATTTTAGCAGCTACAGCGCCCAAATTTTGCACATACACACTACTAACATTAGTAGTGTGGAATATGCAAAAAAAAAGGGGATATGAGATGGTTTACTGTATGTAATCATGTCTCATATCCTGACGGGTTTGTGAAGGCGATAGCAAAAGCTGGCAATTGAATTACCGGCTTTTATTATATCTAGCGCTGTATGAAATATAAATATATGTGTCTCACTGACATATATATATATATATATATATACCTATTCTATGTGTAGACATTAATTCTACCTATTCTATTCTATTCTGTCAGTGTGATTTTACTGCACACCGCACTGAATTACCGGCTTTTCTATAGAACACTGGTGCATATTTCTCAGAAGTCACACTGTTGGTCCGTGTGGAATCCGTATTTTTCTCGCCCCCATAGACTTTCATTGACGATTTTTTTGCGTAATACGGTGACAAACGCAGCAGGCTGCTATTTTCTACGGCCGTACAAGACCGTATAATACGGATCAGTAAAATACGGCAGATAGGAGCTGGGACATAGAGAGTCATTGTACCGTATGCAATCCGTATTTTCTGCACCTCTCATACGTCCGTAAAACTCGCTAGTGAGACGCCGGCCTAACAGTCCATCTGGTTTATTATGCAGTCATAAACCAGGTTATGCACAGTTCATTGTATACTTCATAGAACACAATAGGCACCTCAGATGACATTAAGTTGCAGCTCTAACTTCATATACGGCTTAACTCACAGTTCAGACACTACACCTGCCTTGACTAGTTCCCGGGGGTGTCCGTACACCGTATCAATGTCTCTAGTCATATAGCGCACACGACATTGATTTGTAGTCTCTAAATACGCTGGACCTCACTTTGTCCAGTTACCGTGGGAGACCACACAGTTCATTACTGACCCCCTGTCAGTGCACACAGTTCCCCATACTCTGGGTTACCTTCCAGGAGCTCCTGCTCCACACGCTGACTCCTGTCAGTCCTCTCTCAGGGAAGCTGCCAACCTTGGATCACCATCTTGGACAATGCCTTGCTCACTAGGCCACATGACAGTCCACATCCTCAGACGGGCTGTAGCTCCCCCTGCGCAGTGCTGTTGCAGACTTTGCTTCCACTCCTTCCCAGGACTCCCAACACAGGTTGTACTATTCAGGAAGTCCTACTCCCAGGAATTCCAACACAGGCCACTCAGTACGCTATTCAGGATGTCCGTCCCCACCTGGGACCGTCCAACACACAGGTCTCTAAGTGCTCTGTTCAGGGATCCGATCCTACTCCCAGGACTCCCAACACAGGTTGCGCTATTCAGGAAGGTCCTACTCCCAGGACCTCCAACACAGGCCACTGCGTATGCTGTTCAGGACGTCCAGCAGCCAATCGCTGCACAACCACAACAAAGATGGCTGCCGCGTTCCATGGCCTGGCAGACAATCCCTGCAGCGTGACTGGGTCTCTAAAGTCCACCAAAACTGCTGGGTGCAGACACCAGTTACCGCCGAATAATCCCGGAAATGCTCGCTGCTCGGCGAGTACAGTGATGCTCGGGCGAGTAACAAGCAGTGGCGAGCACGTTCGCTCATCACTACTTATGTACGATTGAGTACATTTGATTATGTGCGACATAAATAAGCGATTTACGTGAATAACCCAGGACCACAAGTAGGCAAAATAAACATCTCAAAGTCCTGAACAAAATTTTATCCAATCAATATCCACGCTATGTATAATTCACCATACATGAAAATCTAATAGCTGAAGTCTAACTGCAGACTCCGGCTACTTTCACACTTATTCGTCGGTACGGGCCGTCGCAATGCGTCGTACCGACGGAATAACCGAATAACTGTAAGACGTGGGCAGCGGAAGCAGTTTTACAACGCATCGCTGCCCCATTGTAATGTCCGGGGAGGAGTGGGCAGAGTTTAGGCTGCGCATGCACGGTCGAAAATGGCGGACACGACGCACAAAAAAAGTTACACGTAACGTTTTTTTGTGCCGACGGTCCGCCAAAACACGACGGATGCGACGTGTGGCAATCCGTCGCTAATGCAAGTGTATGGAGAAAAAAACACATCCTGCAGGCAATTTTGCAGGATGCGTTTTTTTCTCCAAAATGACGCATTGCGACGTGAGTCCACTCATCTCCAGCAACAATTTACTCACAAGAGACGGAAAAGGAAACAACGTCAGGAACCGGCACTGTATACCGAACACAATGACACAACCGTACACGTCACGCTGGTTTCACATTATGTTTGTAGTAGCAGCTGCGGACTTCCTCCGTGAAGCCCCGCCCTCGGCCGCTAGCTCTGCCTATTTCTGCTTGCGGCCTGTGTGCCTATCTTTAACACTAGGTAGGCAGGTCGTGCCGCAGTATGCGGATGCTTCTGCATGCGTTGTTTTGACGATGCGGCGACCAGCGTAGGACGCAGCTTGTAGCAATTTCTTTTTTTTTTTCCGCATCCTACGCAGGCCGCATGCAAAAATAGGCGGAGCTAGCGGCCGAGGCTTCACGGAGGAAATCCGCAGCTGCTACAAACATAATGTGAAACCGGCGTAACAATAATCACAACCCAGACACCGCACTGCTGACAGGTCCTGAGCCCCGCCCCCTGATCACATGACGGTGACGTCACCACAGGTCCTTCACCACTTCTCTCCTGAGCCCCGCCCCCTGATCACATGACGGTGACGTCACCACAGGTCCTTCATCTCTTCTCTCCTGAGCCCCGCCCCCTGATCACATGACGGTGACGTCACCACAGGTCCTTCATCTCTTCTCTCCTGAGCCCCGCCCCCTGATCACATGACAGTGATGTCACCACAGGTCCTTCACCAACCCTGTCTTGAGCTTTGCCCCCTAATCACATGACATTTACATAACCATAGGCAGTCACTTCCCTCCTGAGCCCCGCCCCCTGATCACATGACGGTGACGTCACCACAGGTCCTTCAGCTCTCAGTGCAGCAGCTCCGTCCTGGTTGTGTGCAGCTCGTGTTCTCTGGTGTCAGCCAGCAGCAGATTTCCCGCCATTCCGGTGAGATTACAGGAGGGTTTGGTGGAGTTTTGGTGCTTGTGGTAAATCTGTGAGAGGAGAGTGTGGGGTGAGATCAGAGCTGTTCCTGTGGAGGCTCCTGCTCCATGTGACTGCGGCTCCTCAGTGTTGGGGACGGGCAGCATTGTATGGGGGATGTGCAGCGTCTGCTCCTCATCTCACGGCCCCGCTGGTGGTGTAGTTACCACGGTGACCGTCCTCTCCTGGCGGTGTAGTTACCACGGTGACCGTCCCCTGCTCGTGCTGTAGTTACCACGGTGACCGTCCTCTCCTGGCTGTGTAGTTACCACGGTGACCGTCCTCCTCCTACGAGGCTGATAATGAGCGGTCAGATCGGCGGAGGAGGCCGCGGTGGAGTTTTGTGGCTTTTCCTCCTGATAAATGTTGATATTTGGCAGAATTTAGTGATTGTCGTTCTCTCGTCCCCTGTGATTTCCTTCTTCTCCTCCATCATGAAGACGCCGGCAGGACGAGATCCCTCCAGCTGATCCAGTGTTCATCCCTCCTCCTCCTGAATGACCCCGAGGATGGACGAGGACAGGGATGAGACCACCAGAAGATTATTCCACTTGGCCCTGGAGATCGTCTCCCTGCTGAGCGGAGAGGTAACTCCTCTACATTTCTATCAGCTTTATTGTGTTCTGTGACAAGTCCGACATCGGGAGGAGGAAATCCAGAATAGAGAGAAGGATTCTTTCCTGTAAGAGCAGTGATTGTGTGGAGCTCTCTGCCCGGAGGAGTTGTCATGGGGATTCCCTATAAGAGCTGTAGAGGGGCCGGGATGTCTGTCCGGAGGGGAATAATATTCCCGGTTATGGCCCCAGATTACTGGAGACGGTTATTGATCCCGGGATTTCTACTGATTGTCAGATCTGGAGTCGGGAAGGAATCTTCTCCCTAAGTGTCTCTCTCCATACACAGGATTACACAATAGTGAGGAAGACACCGGGGGACGGTGTGACTCCCATCATCCATCTCCAGGAGTCAGGAGGGCGGAGCCCGGGCCCCATCACAGAGCCTCCCCCGCACTCCCTGCTACATGAGAGGAACAAGAAGATCCTGGAGCTCAGCAACAAGATGATTGAGCTGCTGAGCGGAGAGGTGACCGCTGGGACATTATACAGCACTGGAGGATTCTGGGGGATGAGCAGAGAGGTGACTGCTGGGACATTATACAGCACTGGAGGATTCTGGGTGATGAGCGGAGAGGTGACTGCTGGGACATTATACAGCACTGGAGGATTCTGGGTGATGAGCGGAGAGGTGACTGCTGGGACATTATACAGGACTGGAGGATTCTGGGTGATGAGCGGAGAGGTGACTGCTGGGACATTATACAGGACTGGAGGATTCTGGGTGATGAGCGGAGAGGTGACTGCTGGGACATTATACAGCACTGGAGGATTCTGGGTGATGAGCGGAGAGGTGACTGCTGGGACATTATACAGGACTGGAGGATTCTGGGTGATGAGCAAAGAGGTGACTGCTGGGACATTATACAGGACTGGAGGATTCTGGGTGATGAGCGGAGAGGTGACTGCTGGGACATTATACAGCACTGGAGGATTCTGGGGGATGAGCGGAGAGGTGACTGCTGGGACATTATACAGCACTGGAGGATTCTGGGTGATGAGCGGAGAGGTGACTGCTGGGACATTATACAGGACTGGAGGATTCTGGGTGATGAGCGGAGAGGTGACTGCTGGGACATTATACAGGACTGGAGGATTCTGGGTGATGAGTAGAGAGGTGACTGCTGGGACATTATACGGCACTGGAGGATTCTGGGTGATGAGCGGAGAGGTGACTGCTGGGACATTATACAGGACTGGAGGATTCTGGGTGATGAGCGGGGAGGTGACTGCTGGGACATTATACAGCACTGGAGGATTCTGGGTGAAGAGCGGAGAGGTGACTGCTGGGACATTATACAGCACTGGAGGATTCTGGGTGATGAGCGGAGAGGTGACTGCTGGGACATTATACAGGACTGGAGGATTCTGGGTGATGAGCAAAGAGGTGACTGCTGGGACATTATACAGGACTGGAGGATTCTGGGTGATGAGCGGAGAGGTGACTGCTGGGACATTATACAGCACTGGAGGATTCTGGGTGATGAGCGGAGAGGTGACTGCTGGGACATTATACAGGACTGGAGGATTCTGGGTGATGAGCAAAGAGGTGACTGCTGGGACATTATACAGGACTGGAGGATTCTGGGTGATGAGCAGAGAGGTGACTGCTGGGACATTATACAGGACTGGAGGATTCTGGGTGATGAGCGGAGAGGTGACTGCTGGGACATTATACAGCACTGGAGGATTCTGGGGGATGAGCGGAGAGGTGACTGCTGGGACATTATACAGCACTGGAGGATTCTGGGTGATGAGCGGAGAGGTGACTGCTGGGACATTATACAGGACTGGAGGATTCTGGGTGATGAGCGGAGAGGTGACTGCTGGGACATTATACAGGACTGGGGGATTCTGGGTGATGACCGGAGAGGTGACTGCTGGGACATTATACAGCACTGGAGGATTCTGGGTGATGAGCGGAGAGGTGACTGCTGGGACATTATACAGCACTGGAGGATTCTGGGGGATGAGCGGAGAGGTGACTGCTGGGACATTATACAGCACTGGAGGATTCTGGGTGATGAGCGGAGAGGTGACTGCTGGGACATTATACTGCACTGGGGGATTCTGGGTGATGAGCGGAGAGGTGACTGCTGGGACATTATACAGGACTGGAGGATTCTGGGTGATGAGTGGAGAGGTGACTGCTGGGACATTATACAGCACTGGAGGATTCTGGGTGATGACCGGAGAGGTGACTGGTGGGACATTATACAGCACTGGAGGATTCTGGATGATAAGCGGAGAGGTGACTGCTGGGACATTATACAGGACTGGGGGATTCTGGGTGATGAGCGGAGAGGTGACTGCTGGGACATTATACAGGACTGGAGGATTCTGGGTGATGAGTGGAGAGGTGACTGCTGGGACATTATACAGGACAGCACTGGAGGATTCTGGGTGATGAGCGGAGAGGTGACTGCTGGGACATTATACCGGACTGGAGGATTCTGGGTGATGAGCGGAGAGGTGACTGCTGGGACATTATACAGGACTGGAGGATTCTGGGTGATGAGCGGAGAGGTGACTGCTGGGACATTATACAGCACTGGAGGATTCTGGGTGATGACCGGAGAGGTGACTGGTGGGACATTATACAGCACTGGAGGATTCTGGGTGATGACCGGAGAGGTGACTGCTGGGACATTATACAGGACGGCACTGAAGGATTCTGGGTGATGAGCGGAGAGGTGACTGCTGGGACATTATACAGCACTGGAGGATTCTGGGTGATGAGCGGAGAGGTGACTGCTGGGACATTATACAGCACTGGAGGATTCTGGGTGATGACGGTGTGGTTGTTGTCAGGTTCCTATAAGGTGTCAGGACGTCGCTGTCTATCTCTCCATGGAGGAGTGGGAGTATCTAGAAGGACACCAGGATCGGTACCAGGAGGTGATGATGGAGGAGCTCCGGCCTCTTACACCACGAGGTGAGAAGCGAGGCTCCTTGTTGGCTCCGGTGGATGTGATGACGTCTCTCCGGCGTCGTCCTATAATAGATGAGTTTTCTCCAGACTTGCTCTGGTTTTCTCTACATTTTCTCCGTCTGACAACAGCTTTCATTTCCCTGATTATTTCCTTTTGATCTGTGAGTCGCGGTTTTCCGTTGTCGTCACGTCTTCATCAGTCTTAAGTCTTCGTTCTCGGCGGCTTCTTTCAGAATCTTTCTCCTTCCTTAGAGCATCGGTCACATTTGCTATTATTGTTAGTTTCTGAGAGGGCACCAGTGACAATAGATGGGCTGATCGCAGCGTCGCCTGTTTATTAACCCTTTTGGTTCTAATTGTCTAATCAGTAGTTATTGGCTGATCGCCATCAAGAATTCATTTAGCCCCTTTCATCATTGCGATCTGCACACATTGGGGTGCGAGGGCGATCGCTGCTGGTTATCAGCTGATTCTGACTGCAGACACTTGGCACTAATTGCCAGTAGCGGTCACGCACTGCTTCTAGCAGTTTAACCCCCTGTATGCTGCGATCCAACGAGATCGCATTATTTTTGGAGCTGGCAGAGTATTGACAGCCCCTCTGCCTTTGTATTGGAGACCCTGCAGCGTGACGCAGGGTCCCAATCTTTGCCATGGTGACCTGATATCATCATGACGACATCGGTCACCAGGCCTAGGAAACTTGCTGATCATCCCCAGTGCATGATGAGCAAGTTTCTCTGTCAGTGCAGCGCTGACTGTTTCTGCAGTATGGGGATACTGCTGCATCTCCATGCAATCAAGCGCTCAACCTGCAAAAAATGATTGTCCCATAGTGGGACAAAATAAAAAAAATAAAATCAAGATATTGATTTGGTTGGTGGTGAGTGGTGTGTAATCAGTATCTCGCACCTGAATGTGTATTATGGGGCTTTTCTGTGGCATCTGACCAGACAATCTCTCCTCGGCTCCCCGTGTGCATCAGTAAGCGCCCATGACCCTGGTGCCTGCTCTCTAGTTGTCCTTTCTGCACATTGATAGGCATTAATCGCTGTGTACCGGGGGCTCCCCACAATACGCCGAACATAGAATTACCGGTTCTGAGAGACGTGTCTCATATATAGACAGATACGCGGCAGGTCATGTATTCAGTCTGTGTGTCTCCACAGATGGATCCAGGAGGAGAAATCCACCAGAGAGATGTCCCCGTCCTCTGTATCCCCAGGCCTGTCCGGAGGAGAATCACAACATCCTGGAGGATCATCAGGTAGATGACACTGAAGCCTCCACAACATCTGACCATGAAGTGATGGGACCTGAGCTCATCTTACATTTTACTTTTTAAGGGTGAAGATCTGATTGATATTAAGGTTGAGGTTATACATGGAACACAAGAGGCGATCGCAATATGGGCCGATCAGCAGGGTGAGGAGGGGAGACTGTCATGTCTGTTCTATGGTCACCTACTACTACTCCCATCATCTCATTATCACATAACACAATCTATTCCATCACTGTGTGTCTCCACAGATGGATCCAGGAGGAGAAATCCACCAGAGAGATGTCCCCGTCCTCTGTATTCCCAGCACTGCCCGGAGGATCATCAGGTAGACGGCGCTGAGCCCTGTACCGGATCTGTATATGGGGGGACATTTCTGATCGAGGTCATAGATGTCACAGATTTTGGTGGTTTCTTGTATTGTGCTGATTGTTACATCTGATAAATCAGGAGGAAGATCCGACTAAGAATAAAGTGAAGGAAGAGACAGAAGAAGAAGCGATGACGAGGGGGGATCAGCCGTGTGTGAGTGACGGGAAGGAGGAGAGTCCGGGAGGTGTTTACACAGGTGTGTGATATTAACTGGCGCATGATGATAATGATGATGATGATGATGATGATGATGATGACGATGATGACGATGACCGGTATGTAATAATAACGGTACTGTGTGATATTCTGTGGAGTCTACGGTGCAATAAAGCTTTATCCGCTGTCAACATTACAGCAGAAGTGTCCGGTGATGGCGCGGCTGCTCTTGTAAAGTCCGGCGGTGCACTGATGAATAACGAGGCCGCCTTCACACCTCTTAATGATTTAGGAAGCACAGATTTAGTTTTCTTTTACCTTTGTTAATATTCTTTCCATCCATATTTTTCATCCACAAGTCCCGTGCTGCCATATAAATGACTGAGCTTGTGTTACGGGTTATGAATCTCTCCGTCCTATGGATGTCGGTGATGTAGCAGCCTCTGTCTGATGCTTATGATTGACGACTCATGTCACATGTAGAGTCGTCCTACCAGTCGCCTGTGTTTGCCTCCTACACTGAGGCTGGCGTTCTGGTCTCTCTTCAGCTGGAGGCTGATGGGATGAGTGCACAGACAGAAGTCTCCTCCCATCAGCCCAGAGGAGTGTTTTTTATTTATTGTTGGTTTCCCGCTGCCCATGTAAAATGTAGACATGTAGCCTGGGGGAGACATGTCGGATAAGGATTAAGTTGGGTACCCATCAGAGGGAGGTCACCCTGCCGTGGTTGATGGGCACACATGAATTGGCCAATTTATGGTTTAAGAACCTTCATTTTTGTAAGTACATTTAATTTAGCAATTAGGCAGCTCAAATCTCATGTATTCAGTGTTTGCATGTATTTTGGCCCTTACAGAGTGCTGCTGTGCCCTTTTTCTTAATGGGGTGTAATGTTGCTGGCTGTGAACCCGCTGCACCACAGACAGGGCTTACCCTGGAGGGATGTGACTAAGTGTCTACCGGTATTCACTAGAGCAGTGGTGGCGAACCTATGACACGCATGCTAGAGGGGACGTGCAGAGCCCTCCAGATGAGCACGTGAGCCATCTCCTCAGCACTAGTGCCACTGCCATCTGAACGAGCACTGTCCCAGCAGGCCACGCCGGCTGAGGGGACGGCGCTCATGCAGAGGAGAGTAGTAGAGTCCCTAATGCTGAGGAAGTGTTGCGCGTACCCACAGGTAGGACTGATATATTAAGAGACCAGAGCAGCGGGAGACCAAGCGGAGGTGAGTAGTTGTTTTTTTTAACCCCTTTCCGACATTGGGCGTAATGATTTGCCCCCATTAGAGTCCCACTAAGTTCCGGAGGCCGCACCTTTCCAGGCACATGGCAGCTGATCTATACAGCTGACGTGCCCACAACAGCCTTGGGGGAAATCGCCAGCGTTGGACTGGCCCACCGGGATACCGGTGAAATGCCCGGTGGGCCCCGACCCAGAGAGGAGGAGGAGGAAGAAAAAAAAAAAAAGAGACGCGGGCCCTTTAAATCTTTGGGCGGCGCCGACCGCTTTTTTTTTGGAAATGGTGTTGTGGTATTTCTCCCTTGTATGTGCTATTTGGTCACCAAGTGGTGGTAATATGCGATCTGGTCATGGTGTGGCGGTATTTGTTCCTTGTATGTAGTATTATTCGGTCACTATGTGGTCTGGTCATGGTGTGGTGGTATTTCTTCCTGTATGTGGTATTATTGGTCTTGGTATAGTGGATTGTGTTGTGGATGGCGGTCATTTGTTCTCTCTGATATTAATTAGGAGAATATTCTTTATTTCCATTAGAGTTTTAATGATTTGTACACAGCGGCAGAGATGCACTTACAGGGGGTTTCCTGTGGAAAAAAGTAATCACCTCTCCACAGGATAAGTGATAACATATTGATTGGTGGGAGTCTGACTGCTTGGACCCACTCCGCAAAATGTGGAACTTTTTATCCCCATTAGACTGCAGTGGCATGTCCGACTAGATCACTGATCCATTCATTCCCTCAGTGGCTGCACTTGTTCTTTTCTGGAAGCCCCAAAGAGAATGAATGGAGCTGCGGTCAGAAATCCCACCTGCCGCTGCATTTTAAAATAGTGATAAAAGTGTCCTGTCAGGGAAAAAACATCCCCATTCTTCCGATCGGTGCAGTTTCTAATGGTCGGATCTAAGCGATCACCTATCCTGTGGAGCCCATGGATCGGTGATAACTTGTTTTAACCAAGAACCCCATTATTACCGTAATTATACATCCCAGTTATTGGTAGATGTGCAGCAGCCGCCGGTGTTTTACAGCCGATGCTCCACTATAATGACAGATATTTGCATATAGCTGTAGGGTGGGCCCCTAGAGTCCATTCCTCTGGTGGGCCCCAGACACCCCAGTCCGACTCTGGAAATCGCTATCCACCTGCGGCTGTTAACTAGTTAAATGCCCATCTCTGACAGCGGCATTTAACTCACGCTTACCAGAAGCGCATTGGAAATCCTGCCCATCGGTGACCCCCATCACTTGTTTACGGGTCACCGATGGGTCGGCATGACAACCAGAGGTCTGAAGCAGACCTCTATGGTTGTCACTGCTGGATTGCTATGAGCGCTGGCCTCATGATTGGCGCTCATAGCAAGTGAGCATTTCTGCTACACACAGGCGATCTGATCATCGCCTGTATGTAGCAGAGGCGATCAGACAACTGCAGCTTCTGTTCTCATATGGAGACTATTGAAGCATGCAGAAATGTTTTTAAAAATATTAAAAAATATGAAGGTTAAAATCACCCCTCTTTCGCCCCATTCAAAATAAAACAATAAAAGGCAAACATGCACACATTTGGTATCGCCACGTTCAGAATCACCGGAACTAATCCGATCGCCAAAAGGTGTAACGAGAAAAAAATTACAAACTCTAGAATTACGTTTTTTGGTTGCCGCTGCATTGCAATAAAATGTAATAACAGGAAATCAAAGATCGTGTCTGCATAAAAACGGTATCAATAAAAACGTCAGCTCGGCAAGCAAAAATTAATCCCTCACCCGACCCCAGATCACAAAAAATAGAGACACAACGGATATCGAAAAATTGTGCCTTTTTTTTTTTTTTTTTTTTTTTTACCAAAGTTTGGATTTTTTTTCACCATTTATATAAAAAAGAACCTAGACATTCAAGATTTATTTATTGTAATTGGTATTGATATTGTTTTCCAGGGTTAATTACCTATGTGTGCACACATATATATGCTGCACTTTGCCTTGACATTATATTGTTATATGTCATAGTCATATGGGACTTTTGGTGATGTGTTTTGTGTTTTAATGGTTTTATTATGTCTACTAATAAATATTGCACATCATCTCAATATTGCTTTATTTTGAGTGTGCGCTTTGTATGCATGGATCTTTTTCTCCTTTTCTTTACATGTTTACCTTCTCCGTGCATGAGGCAGCAGCCTCATTTATATTAATCTTTATCTAGATATGCCCTATAGTAGTGCTCCCTACCTTTCTGTTTTTGTTTTTTATTCTTATTATCGTGACACTACACAAATTGAGTTAAATACCTTGTACATAGTCCTGAGATCCTCTGATTCTTCCGCTGTTTTCCATTTTGCTCTGCATCACTCTAATGAAGAGATATAATGATTTGTTCCTTCTGGCGCTCACCATGTGAAATCTCTACTCTGCAGTCCAGCTGGGCTTTCTTCTTAGTCTTCTCTGGGGACATTCCCTTTCACCCATCCCAGACTCTGCTAATCACAGCTCGGCATCTGATCTAGCAGTCTGAGACTGCCAAGCTGTGATTATCAGCATCTGGGAAGGCTGGAGAACACGCATGTCCCCAGAGACGTCTGAAGAACTCTGAGATTTCACATAGTGTGCATCAGGAGGAACAAATGTGAATATCTAGGCAGTGGCGTGATGCAGCACGGAGCAGAAGAGTCATCAGCGCTCAGGGATTTTTACAGGGTATTTAACTCATTTTTTTTGTGTTCTAGCAGGTGACTAGTCCTCTTTAAAGGACGCCTGTAATTAAGATTTACCCCCTTAATGTACATTCAATGCTATTGCAGTCTTCTAGGGTTTCCTATCATGCCATTAAGCATGCTGAGGACATGATTATGGTGCCTGAAGCTCAACTGCTCCTTGATGTAGGGTCACCTTTGTGACTAGTCTATCTCATTTACATACAGTAATGAAAAATATTAAAGGTCCATTTTTAATTGTGTGGACACTTTTCTACACTAAGGGCATGATAGGAAGCTTGAGAGAGTGAAATGGCACTGGTGGTACTTTAAGGGGGTAAATCCTGATGGCAGGTTACCTATTAGAGCTGTCTCTTTTTGCTGTCTAATCTCGGCCACCCCTGACTTGTGCCAATCTATAAGTGTTCTTCACTTTACCCGTCATTGTGTTAATGTTATGGCATGTAGTTGTCTTTCTTATTACTGGTCCTTTCACTGATGAGAGTCTTCATTGTGAGCTCCATAAAATAAATGTAGAAAACCCTTTTTATGTTGTTAAAATAATTCACCAATTTATCTTTCATCTTTTATAGGAAATTCTTGTGAGAAAAGCGGGTTATCACTAAATTGTAATAAAGAAGATATCAGGAAGCTCTCTAATGGAGAAAACCTCATTAATCTTCATGGACCTCCTGGACATCACAGCACTTCACTTTCTTATAATTCTCCTAATCACGAGGAACATTCTCCTGAGCAATCTCATGTTGTTACCACAATTCCAGGTGACAAAATGGTTACAAGATTTCAGGGTGACAAGCAACTTCCTAAAAACTCAGTTTTTTTAACACAGAGAAAGCATAAAGGAGAAAAGCCATACTCCTGTTCAGAATGTGGGAAATGCTTTACAAAGAAATCAAAATTTGTTATACATAAGCGAAGTCACAATGGAGAAAAGCCATTTTCATGTTTAGAATGTGAGAAGTCCTTCACAAATAAAGGGAGTCTTATCATACATCAGAGAATTCACACAGGAGATAACCTGTATTCATGTTCAGAATGTGGGAAATGCTTTACATATAAAGGGAGGCTCATTAAACATCAGAGAATTCATACCGGAAAGAAGCCATATTCATGCTCCGAATGTGGGAAATGCTTTACAGATAAAGGGAATCTTATTGCACATCAGAGAATTCACACAGGAGAAAAGCCATTTTCATGTTCAGAATGCGGGAAGTCTTTTACGGACAAAGGGTATCTTAAGAAACATCAGAAAATTCACACAGGAAAGAAGCCATATTCATGTTCAGAATGTGGAAAATGCTTTAAAAATAAAGGGAGTCTTATTACACATCAGAAACTTCACACTGGAGAAAAGCCATATTCATGTTCAAAATGTGGGCAATCTTTTATATGTAAATCAAGGCTTGATACACATGAGAAAATTCATACTGCAGAGGAGCCATATTCATGTCCACTGTGTGGGAAATGTTTTAGTCAAAAAAGATATTTTGTTTGTCATCAGAGAAGTCACACTGGAGAGAAGCCGCATTCATGTTCCGAATGTGGGAAATCTTTTGCAAGTAAATCAAACCTAACTATGCATGAGAAAACTCACACTGCAGAGAAGCCATATTCATGTCCACTGTGTGGGAAATGTTTTAGGCAAAAAAGTTATTTTGTTTGTCATCAGAGAAGTCACACTGGTGAGAAGCCGTATTCATGTTCCAAATGTGGGAAATCATTTGCAAGTAAATCAAACCTTACTATACATGAGAAAATTCACGCTGCAGATAAGCCATATTCATGTCCACTGTGTGAGAGACGTTTTATACAAAAATATAATCTTGTTCTACATCAGAGAATTCACACTGGAGAGAAGCCGTATTCATGTTTACACTGTGAGAAATGCTTTACATATAAATCAAGTCTTGTGACACATGAGAGAAGACACACAGGAGAGAAGCCGTATTCATGTTCAGAATGTGGGAAATCATTTACATGTAACTCCAGTCTTGCTATGCATGAGAGAATTCACACAGGAGTAAAGCCGTATTCATGTTCTGAATGTGGGAAATCTTTTATAATTAAATCAAAGCTTGCTGCACATGAGAGAATTCACACTGGAGCGAAGCCGTACTCCTGTTCCGAATGTGGGAAATCTTTTACAAGTAAATCAAAACTTACTATACATGAGAAAATTCACACTGGAGAGAAGCCGTATTCATGTCCACTGTGTGAGAGACGTTTTATACAAAAATATAATCTTGTTCTACATCAGAGAATTCACACTGGAGAGAAGCCGTATTCATGTTCACACTGTGAGAAATGCTTTACAGATAAATCAAGTCTTGTGACACATGAGAGAAGTCACACAGGAGAGAAGCTGTATTCATGTTCCGAATGTGGGAAATCTTTTACATGTAAATCAAGTCTTGTTAAACATGAGATAATTCACACTGGAGTGAAGCCATATTCATGTTCAGAATGTGAGAAATCGTTTATAATTAAATCAAGGCTTGCTGCACATGAGAGAATTCACACTGGAGAGAAGCCGTATTCATGTTCCAAATGTGGGAAATCTTTTACAAGTAAATCAGGTCTTACTACACATGAAAAAATTCACACTGGAGAGAAGCCGTATTCATGTCCACTGTGTGAGAGACGTTTTATACGAAAATATAATCTTGTTCTACATAAGAGAACTCATGAAGGAAAGAAATTGTAATTATGTTGACTTTGTTTTGTAAAATGTAATAAACGGTGGAAGGCCCAGGAGTGTCATACATGTATTTTAAGGGCAGTTGAAGACATTGGACCACTTTACATTTTTGCTGAATCGATTTTGTTCCAAAATCACAATGTTTGGCAAATCGATCCACAACAATTTTGGGTGAAAAAATTAAAATGATCTGGATGTTTAACCCCTTTCTGACATCAGACGTGCTATTCCGTCCATGTGACCCGGGCCAATTTGTCCATCGACGGAGTAGTACGTCTGAGCGATCGGCCGCAAACGGGGGGTGCGTGTCTGATCGGCGCCGGGTATCAGCCAGTAGGTGCCAGGAGTGGTCACAGAGAGTAAGCGCTGTTCCCCGGCGGCAGGTGCTGAACACGGCTCTCATTATTCTCCCCTGCTCTGCCAGCGATCGGCGTGAGCTGGGTAGAATGATGAGAGTTACATTTAAGTAATAAAAGAGACAGCAGGCAGCAGCTGCTGAGACTATTACTCCCATCAGCCTACCCCTGCTGCTGCTAATAAAAGTGACAGCAGGAGCGGCGAATGGGAGTATTCATCTGCCGCTCCTGTGCTGTAAATAAATATGGTAATTTAAAGAAAAAAAAATGGCGTGGGTTCCCCACTATTTTTGATAACCAACCAGACGAAATTCACAGCTGTGGCTGGAGCCCTCAGGTTTCAGCTTCAGCAAGGTTGGATATCAAGAATAGAGGGGTCCCCACTAGTGATGAACGAATATACTCGTTGCTCGGGTGATCTCCGAGTATTTGTTAGTGTTCAGAGATTAAGTTTTCATTGCCTCAGCTGAATGATTTACAGCTACTATCCAGGCTGAGTACATGTGGGGGTTGCCTGGTTGCTAGGGAATTTCCACATGTAATCAAGCAGGCTAATAGCTGTAAATCCTTCTGCTGCCATGATGAAAACTTAATCTCCGAACACTAACACTAACAGTCCCACAGGACTGCACAAAAGAACGCACATCCCGTGACAAGGAAGGCCACCAAAAGGACCTAGCAACCAAATCTCTGGTACCAAAAATCCCAGGATGACCAGCCAATACTGAACAATGAACCTCAGAAATAACTTTACTAGTCCATCTATCAGGGACAAACAGTTTCCCCACTGGACAGCGGTCAGGTCTATCAGCCTGAAACTCCTGCAGCACCCGCCGCAAATCAGGGGAGATGGCAGACAGAATCACCCCTTCTTTGAGAATACCAGCCGGCTCAGGGACTCCCGGAGAATCAGGCAAAAAACTCCTAGAAAGGGCATCAGCCTTCACATTCTTAGATCCCGGAAGGTAAGAGACCACAAAATCGAAACGGGAGAAAAACAGCGACCATCGAGCCTGTCTAGGATTCAACCGCTTGGCAGACTCGAGGTAAGTCAGATTCTTGTGATCAGTCAAGACCACCACGCGATGTTTGGCTCCCTCTAGCCAATGTCGCCACTCCTCGAATGCCCACTTCATAGCCAACAACTCCCGATTGCCGACATCATAATTACGCTCAGCAGGCGAAAACTTTCTAGAAAAGAAAGCACATGGCTTCATCAAAGAGCCATCAGAACTTCTCTGAGACAAAACAGCCCCTGCCCCAATCTCAGAAGCATCAACCTCGACCTGAAAAGGGAGCGAAACATCTGGCTGACGCAACACAGGGGCCGAAGTAAAACGACGTTTAAGCTCCTGAAAAGCCTCAACGGCCGCAGGGGGCCAATGCGCCACATCAGCGCCTTTCTTCGTCAAATCAGTCAAAGGCTTAACCACACTAGAAAAATTAGCGATGAAGCGACGGTAAAAATTAGCAAAGCCCAGAAACTTCTGAAGATTCTTCACAGATGTAGGTTGAGTCCAATCATAAATGGCCTGAACTTTAACAGGATCCATCTCGATAGTAGAAGGGGAAAAAATGAAGCCCAAAAAGGAAACCTTCTGAACTCCAAAGAGGCATTTAGACCCCTTCACAAACAACGCATTAGCACGAAGGACCTGGAACACCATCCTGACCTGCCTTGCATGAGACTCCCAATCATCCGAAAAGACCAAAATATCATCCAAATATACAATCATGAACCTATCCAGATACTTCCGGAAGATGTCGTGCATAAAGGACTGAAACACAGATGGAGCATTAGAAAACCCGAATGGCATCACCAGGTACTCAAAATGGCCCTCGGGCGTATTAAATGCTGTTTTCCATTCATCGCCCTGTTTAATACGCACAAGATTATACGCCCCTCGAAGGTCAATCTTGGTAAACCAACTAGCCCCCTTAATCCGAGCAAACAAATCAGACAGCAGAGGCAAAGGGTACTGAAATTTGACCGTGATTTTATTGAGAAGGCGGTAATCTATACAGGGTCTCAGAGAGCCATCCTTCTTGGCCACAAAAAAGAACCCTGCTCCCAACGGTGACGAAGACGGGCGAATATGCCCTTTCTCCATGGACTCCTCTACATAACTCCGCATAGCGGCATGTTCTGGCACAGATAAATTGAAAAGTCGGCCCTTAGGGAACTTACTACCAGGAATCAAATTAATAGCGCAATCACAGTCCCTATGAGGAGGTAGGGCACTGGACTTGGGCTCATCAAATACATCCTGGTAATCCGACAAAAACTCAGGGACTTCAGAAGGAGTGGAAGAAGAAATTGTCATCAAAGGAACATCACTATGTATCCCTTGACAACCCCAACTAGACACAGACATTGATTTCCAATCCAGTATTGGATTATGAACCTGTAACCATGGCAAACCCAACACGACAACATCATGCAAATTATGCAACACCAAAAAACGAAGATTTTCATGATGTGCGGGAGCCATGCACATGGTCACCTGAGTCCAGTACTGAGGTTTATTCTTGGCCAATGGCGTAGCATCAATCCCCCTTAAGGGAATAGGACTTTGCAAAGGCTCTAAGGAAAAACCACAGCGCCTGGCAAACTCCAAGTCCATCAAGTTCAGGGCAGCGCCCGAATCCACAAATGCCATAACAGAGTAGGATGACAATGAGCAAATCAGAGTAACAGACAAGAGAAATTTAGGCTGTACAGTACTAACGGTGACAGACCCAGCGAACCTCCTAGTGCGCTTAGGACAATCAGAAATAGCATGAGTGGAGTCACCACAGTAAAAACACAGCCCATTCCGACGTCTGTGTTCTTGCCGCTCAGCTCTGGTCAAAGTCCTATCACATTGCATAGGCTCAGGCCTCCGCTCAGAGGATACCGCCAAATGGTGCACAACTTTGCGCTCGCGCAAAAGCCGATCAATCTGAATGGCCAAAGATATTGATTCATTCAGACCAGCAGGCGTGGGGAACCCCACCATAACATCTTTAGGGGCTTCAGAAAGACCCTTTCTGAAAATTGCTGCCAGGGCACACTCATTCCATTGTGTAAGCACAGACCACTTTCTAAACTTCTGGCAATATACTTCTGCTTCATCCTGACCCTGACATAGAGCCAGCAAGATCTTTTCTGCCTGATCCACAGAATTTGGTTCATCATAAAGCAATCCGAGCGCTAGAAAAAATGCATCTACATTAAGCAATGCAGGATTTCCTGGCTCAAGGGAGAATGCCCAGTCCTGTGAGTCGCCACGCAACAAAGAAATAACAATCTTTACTTGCTGAATGGGGTCACCAGAGGAGCGGGGTTTCAGAGCTAGAAACAGTCTGCAATTATTTTTGAAATTCAAAAATTTAGATCTATCCCCAGAAAACAAATCAGGAATTGGAATTCTAGGCTCTAACATCGGATTCTGAACTACATAATCTTGAATACTCTGTACCCTAACAGCGAGTTGATCCACACAAGAGGACAAACCTTGAATATCCATATCTACAACTGAGTCCTGAACCACCCAGAGGTTAAGGGGAAAAGAAAGGCAAAACAAGCTGAAAAGAAAAAAAAATTTACTCAGAACTTCTCTTATCCCTCTTTTGAGATGCATTAACACTTTGTGGGCCAGCTGTACTGTTGTGGACCTGGTGGTTAGGAGCACCCGGAATGACCTGATGGTTAAAACGTAAAACCTGGGACAAGCTCTGAGGAGGTGGTAACTCTACTGACTGCAATCCCTAATCCTATCACACACACTAGAAATAGCCGTGGAGCGTACCTAACTCTCCCTAGACGCCTCTTCACAGCCTAAGAGCTAACTACCCCTAAAGATAGAAATAGGAGCCTACCTTGCCTCAGAGAAATTCCCCAAAGTAAAGGTAGCCCCCCACAAATATTGACTGTGAGTTAAGAGGGAAGTGACAAACACAGGAATGAAACAGATTTTAGCAAAGGAGGCCGAATCTTCTCTAGAAAGACAGAGGATAGGAAAGGGAACTGTGCGGTCAGTATTAAAAACTACAAAAACCACGCAGAGTGTGCAAAAAGACCTCCACACCGACTCACGGTGTGGAGGTGCAACTCTGCACCCTCAGAGCTTCCAGCTAGCAAGGAAATATCATAATAGCAAGCTGGACTAGAAACATAGCATGTACTGAGAAATATATTCAAAAACCAATGAACAACAAATGAACTAGCAGGGACTTAGCTTCTGCTGGAGTAGACAGGTCATCAGAGAAATCCAAGAGAGATCTGAACCAGTACTGAGACATTGACAGCTGGCATGAACTAACGATCTAAGCAGAGTTAAATAGGAAAGCCAGCAGAAGCAATAAGCGAGGGCAGCTGAGAAAGCCAATCTCAAAGATCAGCAGTTCCACTCAAAGCCACCAGAGGGTGTCCAAGGACAGAACTCACCAAAGTACCATTCACGGCCACAGGAGGGAGCCCGAGAACGGAATTCACAACAACTTCCCTCACCAGATCCAGCTTCATATCTCATACCCGGTGTCCACCGGTCAGCTCCACCATATCTGTTCTTCAACTATATCAATAGTAAAAGAATAAAAACTGAAAATGTAGGCCCCTTAAAAAATAGTGAGGAAAGAATGGTTGTAGATGACGAGGAAAAAGCTAAGATATTAAACACCTTCTTCTCCACGGTATTCACGGTGGAAAATGAAATGCTAGGTGAAATCCCAAGAAACAATGAAAACCCTATATTAAGGGTCACCTATCTAACCCAAGAAGAGGTGCGAAACCGGCTAAATAAGATTAAAATAGATAAATCTCCGGGTCCGGATGGCATACACCCACGAGTACTAAGAGAACTAAGTAATGTAATAGATAAACCATTATTTCTTATTTTTAGGGACTCTATAGCGACGGGGTCTGTTCCGCAAGACTGGCGCATAGCAAATGTGGTGCCAATATTCAAAAAGGGCTCTAAAAGTGAACCTGGAAATTATAGGCCAGTAAGTCTAACCTCTACTGTTGGTAAAATATTTGAAGGGTTTCTGAAGGATGTTATTCTGGATTATCTCAATGAGAATAACTGTTTAACTCCATATCAGCATGGGTTTATGAGAAATCGCTCCTGTCAAACCAATCTAATCAGTTTTTATGAAGAGGTAAGCTATAGGCTGGACCACGGTGAGTCATTGGACGCGGTATATCTCGATTTTTCCAAAGCATTTGATACCGTGCCGCACAAGAGGTTGGTACACAAAATGAGAATGCTTGGTCTGGGGGAAAATGTGTGTAAATGGGTTAGTAACTGGCTTAGTGATAGAAAGCAGAGGGTGGTTATAAATGGTATAGTCTCTAACTGGGTCGCTGTGACCAGTGGGGACCGCAGGGGTTGGTATTGGGACCTCTTCTCTTCAACATATTCATTAATGATCTGGTAGAAGGTTTACACAGTAAAATATTGATATTTGCAGATGATACAAAACTATGTAAAGCAGTTAATACAAGAGAAGATAGCATTCTGCTACAGATGGATCTGGATAAGTTGGAAACTTGGGCTGAAAGGTGGCAGATGAGGTTTAACAATGATAAATGTAAGGTTATACACATGGGAAGAAGGAATCAATATCACCATTACACACTGAATGGGAAACCACTGGGTAAATCTGACAGGGAGAAGGACTTGGGGATCCTAGTTAATGATAAACTTACCTGGAGCAGCCAGTGCCAGGCAGCAGCTGCCAAGGCAAACAGGATCATGGGGTGCATTAAAAGAGGTCTGGATACACATGATGAGAGCATTATACTGCCTCTGTACAAATCCCTAGTTAGACCACACATGGAGTACTGTGTCCAGTTTTGGGCACCGGTGCTCAGGAAGGATATAATGGAACTAGAGAGAGTACAAAGGAGGGCAACAAAATTAATAAAGGAGATGGGAGAACTACAATACCCAGATAGATTAGCGAAATTAGGATTATTTAGTCTAGAAAAAAGACGACTGAGGGGCGATCTAATAACCATGTATAAGTATATAAGGGGACGATACAAATATCTCGCTGAGGATCTGTTTATACCAAGGAAGGTGACGGGCACAAGGGGGCATTCTTTGCGTCTGGAGGAGAGAAGGTTTTTCCACCAAAATAGAAGAGGATTCTTTACTGTTAGGGCAGTGAGAATTTGGAATTGCTTGCCTGAGGAGGTGGTGATGGCGAACTCAGTCGAGGGGTTCAAGAGAGGCCTGGATGTCTTCCTGGAGCAGAACAATATTGTATCATACAATTATTAGGTTCTGTAGAAGGACGTAGATCTGGGGATTTATTATGATGGAATATAGGCTGAACTGAATGGACAAATGTCTTTTTTCAGCCTTACTAACTATGTAACTATGTAACTATCTGTTTATCCCGCTAGGACAGCTGCCACGTGTCCGCGGTCTAACTGGAGCTAGCACCTGTGTCCCCCAGGTGTTCTATTCTGGTCCTGTTCGAGGCATCTTACTATGGATACCTGGGGCTCAAGAGTTACGCCCCCTTCGGAGCCCCCCGGACTGAGGTCTCGAGGTTCCACTCAAAAAATAAAAAACGAATGTGAACTTCATCACCTGTGCCTCCGCTTCCATTCATTACACCATGTATAAGTATATAAGGGGACAATACAAATATCTCTCCGAGGATCTGTTTATACCAAGGAATTTTTTCCCACCAACATAGAAGAGGATTCTTTACTGTTAGGGCAGTGAGGAACTGGAATTCCTTCCCTGAGGAGGTGGTGATGGCGAACTCAGTCTAGGGGTTCAAGAGAGGCCTGGATGTCTTCCTGGAGCGTAACAATATTGTATCTCACAGTTATTAGGTTCTTTAGAAGGACGTAGATCTGGGGATTTATTATGACGGATTACAGGCTGAACTGTATGGACAAATGGCTTTTTTCGGCCTTGATAACTGTGTTGCTATGACGCTCACTGTGTCTCTCTGCTGGTAAAGCCAGAATTGAGCCCTTCTTTTCCTCACTCAAGACTTTTCTTTTCAACTCCTTTGGCACGGTTAAACGTTATTTTTTCATTCCTATTACTTTTGGGATATTACTAGCACTTGTTTTGCCATCCAGCTTGTCCTATTGCAGGAGGACTGTGAACACCACAGCAGGGTTTTTTATACTTTCCTTCATTAAATAAGATTTGGTTCAGGTGATCACCTAATCAGAAGCACATTAAGTAGAATGAGGTGTACTCTGGGTGGAGTTCAACTGACCCTGGAATGGAATGGCTGTCAGATATGTAGAGAAGCGGATTTTTATAAAGCTGTGCAGTGGTCTCTTAATTTTTGCCAGAGCTGTATATATTCCTACCAGGAACCGGTGGTATATATACATCCTGTCAGATCACATACCGCAATATTCAACATAAATTACAGCAGCTGCGCCTTTTTTTCTTATCCTCTGTGAATACCCTTATTGGCCAGCAGGGTAGAGGGCGCCAGAGAGCTGAAAGTTCATGACTAAAGGTGAAGTTTTCCTGACACTTCCCAATTGCAGACACACTTCTCCCATTCCTTCCTAGTGTTCCACTATATCACATGCAGGGACGAGGGCGGCGCCTCTGAGGTTACTGATTCCCCACAGTCACCAGTCCTCATGACTGCAGTTATCAGAAGAACTGACCGGGCTCATACAGTCCTGACCACAGAAGACTCCACTCATCTCCAGCAACAATTTACTCACAAGAGACAGAAAAGGAAATAACGTCAGGAACCGGCACTTTATACCCGAACTGCAACGACAGAACCGACAAGAAGGTCTGTTTCACACATCAGGTTTTCGCTGTCAGGCTAAATCCGGCATCGCGTCGGAGCAACGGATCCAACATAAATTGTGGAAAACTGATGTGACGGATCCAATTTTTCGCCGGAACCGTCTAGCGGATCTGGCTACAAACCGGATCCGTCCCATCCTTTTTTTATCTGTTTTACGACAGATTCGTTTTTTAAAAACATCCATGGGAGGCTCCCAAACGTGATTGGTTACTGAAAACATATATACAGTGTTCCTACAGCCCATCTTTGACAGGTTGTTGAGGAGCAAGTGGCTGGTGAAGATGGAAGGCGTGAAGGCAAACATTCTAAAGGTTACTGTGGATTTTACTGTTGAGGTGAATCGTTTGAAAGCGATTGTTCTGGAGAAGGAGCGAGAGAGACAGCAGTGCATCATGCGTCTGCGCCGACGACTTTTTTGGATTCACCCAATATCAGCACAGAGAATGATTCGTGGGGTGTATTCAACATTATACATGGAGTTAAGAGGAAACCCAGAGAAGTTTTTCAGATTCATGCGGATGAAAGCGGAAAACTTCGACTAGTTGGTGGAGCGGGTTGGACACCACAGTGCAAGAAGTGATACATATTGCCGCTTTTCAGTTTCACCGGCAGAACGTGATGGTGACTCTTCGGTAAGCCATTTTTATTGTATCTCCTACTGTTAAATCACACTTATAACTGTAATGTTGTTGCTGGTAGTTTTTAATAATTATTTTTATTGTAGCTCCAACTGTTAAAGCTAACTTCTAACTGTAATGTTATTGCTGGTATTTTGTACTAATTTTTGTCTTCCTTTTTTCACAGATTCCTTGCAACTGGAGAATCCCTTTCGTCACTCCATTTCCAGTTCAGACTTGGGATTTCTACAATATTGGGAATTGTGAAGCACACCTGCCATGCATTGTGGGACTCTTCACATGGCGAGTTTATACCATATCTCACAGCAGAGAGTTGGCTGGAGATTGCCAATTTCCACCACCAAGACCACTGCGTGAAACCTCGGGCTGCCAATGCCTTTTGTATATGTTGGAGATGAAGCCTTCCAACTCTCGGAACACCTGCTGAAGCCTTACTCAAGTAGTGGATGGACGCCAACTAAAAGAATTTTTAACTACCGACTAACACGAGCACAGAGTATGGTGGAGTGCGCTTTGGGGATTCTAACAGCCAAATGGCGAGTTCTGTTAACCGCTATCAACCTGAAGACTGACACTGTTGACAAGGTGGTTAAAGCTTGTGTGGTCCTTCACAATTTTGTTATATGCAAGGAACAGATTTCCATTGATGACAACTTAGAAGAAACCACCTTGCATAATTATGAGAACATTACTTATAGAAGTTCTGTGTCAGTTTCCAGAATGAGGGATAAATTTGCTGAATACTTTATTTCACCTCAAGGAAGAGTAGACTGTCAGGATGAGAAAGTGTGAAAGATTTGTCTTGGACTTTCTTTACCCAAAGTATTTGACCTTTTTTTTTACCCAAAGTATTGTACCTGGTTGGGATTTACCCAAAGTTTTTAACATGTTTAACCCAATGTATTTTACCTGTTTGGTTGTATTGTACCTTTTTAACCCAAAGTATTGTACCTGGTTGGGTTTTACCCAAAGTATTATACCTTCTTTTACTCAAAGTATTTAACCTTATACTGTAATAAATGAAAGACAAAAAAATTAAAACCAAAAAACTGTTTTATTTACAAATTAACAAAAGTTTCATACATTTAAAAAGTGTGGGGTGGAGATAATACTGGAGGGGCTGTCAGTTTGGGACACTTCGACAGTGGAAGTGTGGAGAGATAACTGTGGTGGTGGTGGTGACGGATCAGGAGCAAAAACAAGATGAAGGGGTGGAAAAAGAAAGAGAACATGTGGATATAAAAGCGGGAGTAGAGTTGGGATTTTGGAAGGTTTGAGGGGTGGTGTGGAGGGATTGGGAGGCAGAAGAGGTGGTGGGTGAAGAAGAGGGTTGTGTTAGGGGCATGATGGGTGTGGAAGGAGACTGGTGGTAGTGGGCATGGAGTAGAGGTTGGGTAGGGAGTGGAGGCGCAGGTGATGTGGTTGGGAACTGGTACGGGGCAGGATTACTTGCATCTGCTGGTCAGGAGATAGCTTGTCCACGCGCTCGAGTACGACTGGAAAAAGGTGTAGTTTGGAGATTTACTTGCATCTGAATGCATCCTATACAGACGTGTGTGCAACTCAAGAATACTGTTGCTGAGCAAATTAAATCCTGCAGTCATTTGCTCAGACAACAGTTTGAGACAGTTCTGGAAGGCTGCATTCAGATGCAAGAACTCGGGCGCATAGCTCAGTACCTGACCCCTCTGGCGCTACTGCCCAGAACCCACAGGTGTTGCAGAGGTGGCAGCATCAGAAAGGTGGGGTAAAGGAAAAGCTATATCCTCACCAGCAGATTCATGTAACGCAGTCGGCCACGATGCTCCAGCGCTGGTGGATGGGACCGAGGGATTAGATGTGAAGGAAGGCTGGGAAGGTGCAGAGGGGCCGGGACTGTCGAAGTGTCCCTCGGTGGCAGTCTCCTGAGGGATCGCTCCAGAAGGGTTCAAGTCTGCTGGCTCCTGAATGCTGCAGACGGGGCTGTGGAAAAAAGAAAAAAAAAGTAATTAATATATTGATATTGCTTGGCCCTGGCTGAACCCCCCCAAAAAAAGTGTTAGACATGTAAACATTTTTTATTAAATGGGGTGGGTAATATTTACCTTTTGCTCCCCATCGTTGACTGGAGGAACAACAGGGCCCTTGCATATTTGTACTTGCTCCTGCATCCTCCCCATCCACTCAGGGCCTGCATCTCCTTGTTAAACTCCTTCTTGAAGCGATTCCGGATTGACTGCCACCGCTTGACAACTTTTTCACCTGTAAAGTGAAAGCACAAATTGGTTAGTATACAACACTTTACATCCAGCAACATAACTGAACTGTGAATACTTATGCGCTTGATTCTGGGCCAGAGCATCGAGGTCCTCCCAGTTGTCCACAAGTTGTTGGCATACTTGCTCCCAGAGCCAATGGGTAACACCAAGATCTGCATGGCGGCGGTCCCCCATATTCCACAGTCGCTTCCGCATTCATATTAGATCAATGAGGAGGTCGATGTCTAGCCCGGCCTCCTTACCGTCCGAGTCAGGAGCACGCTGTGAAGCCTGTTAAAAAAGACAAATAACAAAGACATTAGAATCAAAACAACATAAAGTGGAAATTTAAAAAAAAAAAGATACTTACTCGATGACGACCGCCCTGGCGCTCACAACGACGACCCTGGGAGGCGCTTTGAGGAGCTCTAGATTGAGCCGCAGAATTAGAAGACTAGAAGAAAAAAAAATGTGCTTGGATGTATGCTATGTGTTGTGCATACGGTGATGTCTGTTTATGTGTTGTGTGTACTGTGATGTGTGTGATGATGTGGTTCTGCGATGCCTGTAAACTTACCAATTGCGAGCCCACTCCGGGTATCTCCCCACCCCTTACGTCTCCTTCTGGAGGCACTTCTTCTGCAGCTTCCTATTATTAAAAAATGATATATTAATTATGTATATATATTACATGAACATCACCGAAAAAAAAAGTGAACAAAACCGAAAAAAATATATTTATTTACCTCACAGCACTGACGATGTGAGGGAGGGCTCACAGATGAAGACATGGCTGCCTACTGCTGGCTGTAGCTGGCTGCGGCTGTAGCTGGCTGTAGCTGAAGCTGGCTGTGGCTGTAGCTGGCTGCTGGCCGTAGCTGGCTGTGGCTGTAGCTGGCTGGCTTGGCTGCTGGCTGGCCAGGAGCAGGTGCAGCTCTGGCTCTGGTGGCAGGTTCAGCTCTGGCGGCAGGTTCAGTTCTGGCACTGGCGGCAGATTCAGCTCTGGCGGCAGGTTCAGCTCTGGCGGCAGGTTCAGCTCTGTCGGCAGGTTCAACTCTGGCTCTGGCGGCAGGTTCGGCTCTGGCGGTAGGTTCAGCTCTGGCGGCAGGTTCAGCTCTGGCTCTGGTGGCAGATTCAGCTCTGGCGGCAGGTTCAGCTCTGGCTCTGGCGGCAGGTTCAGCTCTGTCGGCAGGTTCAGCTCTGGCAGCAGGTTCAGCTCTGGCACAGGCGGCAGATTCAGCTCTGGCGGCAGGTTCAGCGCTGGTGGCAGGTTCAGCTCTGGCTCCGGTGGCAGGTTCAGCTCTGGCTCTGGAGGCACGTTCAGCTCTGTCGGCAGGTTCAGCTCTGGCAGCAGGTTCAGCTCTGGCACAGGCGACAGATTCAGCTCTGGCGGCAGGTTCAGCTCTGGCTCCGGTGGCAGGTTCAGCTCTGGCGGGAGGTTCAGCTCTGGCTCCGGTGGCAGGTTTCAGCTCTGGCGGCAGGTTCAGCGCTGGTGGCAGGTTCAGCTCTGGCTCCGGTGGCAGGTTCAGCTCTGGCTCTGGCGGCAGGTTCAGCTCTGTCGGCAGGTTCAGCTCTGGCAGCAGGTTCAGCTCTGGCACAGGCGGCAGATTCAGCTCTGGCGGCAGGTTTAGCGCTGGCGGCAGGTTCAGCTCTGGCTCCGGTGGCAGGTTCAGCTCTGGCTCCAGTGGCAGGTTCAGCTCTGGCTCCGGTGGCAGGTTCAGCTCTGGCTCTGTCGGCAGGTTCAGCTCTGGTGGCAGGTTCAGCTCTGGCTCTGGTGGCAGGTTCAGCTCTGGCTCTGGTGGCAGGTTCAGCTCTGGCTCTGGTGGCAGGTTCAGCTCTGGCTCTGGTGGCAGGTTCAGCTCTGGCTCCGGTGGCAGGTTCAGCTCTGGCTCTGTCGGCAGGTGCAGCTCTGGTGGCAGGTTCAGCTCTGGCTCTGGTGGCAGGTTCAGATCTGGCTCTGGTGGCAGGTTCAGATCTGGCTCTGGTGGCAGGTTCAGCTCTGGCTCTGGCGGCAATTTCAGCTCTGGCTCCAGTGGCAGGTTCAGCTCTGGCTCTGGCGGCAGGTTCAGCTCTGGCTCCAGTGGCAGGTTCAGCTCTGGCTCCAGTGGCAGGTTCAGCTCTGGCTCTGTTGGCAGGTTCAGCTCTGGTGGCAGGTTCAGCTCTGGCTCTGGTGGCAGGTTCAGCTCTGGCTCCGGTGGCAGGTTCAGCTCTGGCTCTGTCGGCAGGTGCAGCTCTGGTGGCAGGTTCAGCTCTGGCTCTGGTGGCAGGTTCAGATCTGGCTCTGGTGGCAGGTTCAGCTCTGGCTCTGGTGGCAGGTTTCAGCTTTGGCTCCGGTGGCAGGTTCAGCTCTGTCGGCAGGTTCAGCTCTGGCAGCAGGTTCAGCTCTGGCACAGGCGGCAGATTCAGCTCTGGCGGCAGGTTCAGCACTGGCGGCAGGTTCCGCTCTGGCTCCAGTGGCAGGTTCAGCTCTGGCTCCGGCGGCAGGTTCAGCTCTGGCTCCGGCGGCAGGTTCAGCTCTGGCTCCGGCGGCAGGTTCAGCTCTGGCTCCGGCGGCAGGTTCAGCTCTGGCTCCGGCGGCAGGTTCAGCTCTGGCTCCGGCGGCAGGTTCAGCTCTGGCTCCGGTGGCAGGTTCAGCTATGGCTCCGGTGGCAGGTTCAGCTCTGGCTCTGGTGGCAGGTTCAGCTCTGGCTCTGGTGGCAGGTTCAGCTCTGGCTCTGGTGGCAGGTTCAGCTCTGGCTCCGGGGGCAAGTTCAGCTCTGGCTCTGGCGGCAGGTTCAGCTCTGGCTCCGGTGGCAGGTTCAGCTCTGGCTCTGGTGGCAGGTTCAGCTCTGGCTCTGGTGGCAGGTTCAGCTCTGGCGGCAGGTTCAGCTCTGGCTCCGGTGGCAGGTTCAGCTCTGGCTCCGGTGGCAGGTTCAGCTCTGGCTCCGGCGGCAGGTTCAGCTCTGGCTCCGGTGGCAGGTTCAGCTCTGGCTCTGGCGGCAGGTTCAGCTCTGGCTCCGGCGGCAGGTTCAGCTCTGGCTCTGGCGGCAGGTTCAGCTCTGGCTCTAGTGGCAGGTTCAACTCTGGTGGCAGGTTCAGCTCTGGCTCTAGTGGCAGGTTCAGCTCTGGCTCTAGTGGCAGGTTCAGCTCTGGCTCTGGTGGCAGGTTCAGCTCTGGCTCTGGTGGCAGGTTCAGCTCTGGCTCTGGTGGCAGGTTCAGCTCTGGCTCTAGTGGCAGGTTCAGCTCTGGCTCTGGTGGCAGGTTCAGCTCTGGTGGCAGGTTCAGCTCTGGCTCTAGTGGCAGGTTCAGCTCTGGCTCTAGTGGCAGGTTCAGCTCTGGTGGCAGGTTCAGCTCTGGCTCTGGTGGCAGGTTCAGCTCTGGCTCTGGTGGCAGGTTCAGCTCTGGCTCTGGTGGCAGGTTCAGCTCTGGCTCTGGTGGCAGGTTCAGCTCTGGCTCTAGTGGCAGGTTCAGCTCTGGCTCTGGTGGCAGGTTCAGCTCTGGCTCTGGTGGCAGGTTCAGCTCTGGCTCTGGTGGCAGGTTCAGCTCTGGCTCTAGTGGCAGGTTCAGCTCTGGCTCTGGTGGCAGGTTCAGCTCTGGTGGCAGGTTCAGCTCTGGCTCTAGTGGCAGGTTCAGCTCTGGCTCTAGTGGCAGGTTCAGCTCTGGCTCTGGTGGCAGGTTCAGCTCTGGCGGCAGGTTCAGCTCTGGCTCCGGCGGCAGGTTCAGCTCTGGCTCCGGTGGCAGGTTCAGCTATGGCTCCGGTGGCAGGTTCAGCTCTGGCTCCGGTGGCAGGTTCAGCTCTGGCTCTGGTGGCAGGTTCAGCTCTGGCTCCGGGGGCAAGTTCAGCTCTGGCTCTGGCGGCAGGTTCAGCTCTGGCTCCGGTGGCAGGTTCAGCTCTGGCTCTGGTGGCAGGTTCAGCTCTGGCTCTGGTGGCAGGTTCAGCTCTGGCGGCAGGTTCAGCTCTGGCTCCGGTGGCAGGTTCAGCTCTGGCTCCGGTGGCAGGTTCAGCTCTGGCTCTGGTGGCAGGTTCAGCTCTGGCTCCGGGGGCAAGTTCAGCTCTGGCTCTGGCGGCAGGTTCAGCTCTGGCTCCGGTGGCAGGTTCAGCTCTGGCTCTGGTGGCAGGTTCAGCTCTGGCTCTGGTGGCAGGTTCAGCTCTGGCGGCAGGTTCAGCTCTGGCTCCGGTGGCAGGTTCAGCTCTGGCTCCGGTGGCAGGTTCAGCTCTGGCTCCGGCGGCAGGTTCAGCTCTGGCTCCGGCGGCAGGTTCAGCTCTGGCTCCGGTGGCAGGTTCAGCTCTGGCTCTGGTGGCAGGTTCAGCTCTGGCTCCGGCGGCAGGTTCAGCTCTGGCGGCAGGTTCAGCTCTGGCTCCGGTGGCAGGTTCAGCTCTGGCTCCCGTGGCAGGTTCAGCTCTGGCTCCGGTGGCAGGTTCAGCTCTGGCTCCGGTGGCAGGTTCAGCTCTGGCTCTGGTGGCAGGTTCAGCTCTGGCTCCGGTGGCAGGTTCAGCTCTGGCTCCGGTGGCAGGTTCAGCTCTGGCTCTGTCGGCAGGTTCAGTTCTGGCTCTGGTGGCAGGTTCAGCTCTGGTGACAGGTTCAGTTCTGGCTCCGGTGGCAGGTTCAGCTCTGGCTCTGGTGGCAGGTTCAGCTCTGGCTCTGGCGGCAGGTTCAGCTCTGGCTCTGGCGGCAGGTTCAGCTCTGGCTCTGGTGACAGGTTCAGCTCTGGCTCTGTCGGCAGGTTCAGCTCTGGCTCTGGTGGCAGGTTCAGTTCTGGCTCTGGTGGCAGGTTCAGCTCTGGCTCTGGCGGCAGGTTCAGCTCTGGCTCTGGTGGCAGGTTCAGCTCTGGCTCTAGTGGCAGGTTCAGCTCTGGCTCTGGTGGCAGGTTCAGCTCTGGTGGCAGGTTCAGCTCTGGCTCTAGTGGCAGGTTCAGCTCTGGCTCTAGTGGCAGGTTCAGCTCTGGCTCTGGTGGCAGGTTCAGTTCTGGCTCTGGTGGCAGGTTCAGCTCTGGCTCTGGCGGCAGGTTCAGCTCTGGCTCTGGCGGCAGGTTCAGCTCTGGCTCTGGTGGCAGGTTCAGCTCTGGCTCTAGTGGCAGGTTCAACTCTGGTGGCAGGTTCAGCTCTGGCTCTAGTGGCAGGTTCAGCTCTGGCTCTAGTGGCAGGTTCAGCTGTGGCTCTGGTGGCAGGTTCAGCTCTGGCTCTGGTGGCAGGTTCAGCTCTGGCTCTGGTGGCAGGTTCAGCTCTGGCTCTAGTGGCAGGTTCAGCTCTGGCTCTGGTGGCAGGTTCAGCTCTGGTGGCAGGTTCAGCTCTGGCTCTAGTGGCAGGTTCAGCTCTGGCTCTAGTGGCAGGTTCAGCTCTGGCTCTGGTGTCAGGTTCAGCTCTGGCGGCAGGTTCAGCTCTGGCTCCGGCGGCAGGTTCAGCTCTGGCTCCGGTGGCAGGTTCAGCTATGGCTCCGGTGGCAGGTTCAGCTCTGGCTCTGGTGGCAGGTTCAGCTCTGGCTCTGGTGGCAGGTTCAGCTCTGGCTCTGGTGGCAGGTTCAGCTCTGGCTCCGGGGGCAAGTTCAGCTCTGGCTCTGGCGGCAGGTTCAGCTCTGGCTCCGGTGGCAGGTTCAGCTCTGGCTCTGGTGGCAGGTTCAGCTCTGGCGGCAGGTTCAGCTCTGGCGGCAGGTTCAGCTCTGGCTCCGGTGGCAGGTTCAGCTCTGGCTCCGGTGGCAGGTTCAGCTCTGGCTCCGGCGGCAGGTTCAGCTCTGGCTCCGGCGGCAGGTTCAGCTCTGGCTCCGGCGGCAGGTTCAGCTCTGGCTCCGGCGGCAGGTTCAGCTCTGGCTCCGGCGGCAGGTTCAGCTCTGGCTCCGGCGGCAGGTTCAGCTCTGGCTCTGGCGGCAGGTTCAGCTCTGGCTCCGGTGGCAGGTTCAGCTTTGGCTCCCGTGGCAGGTTCAGCTCTGGCTCCGGTGGCAGGTTCAGCTCTGGCTCCGGTGGCAGGTTCAGCTCTGGCTCCGGTGGCAGGTTCAGCTCTGGCTCCGGTGGCAGGTTCAGCTCTGGCTCCGGTGGCAGGTTCAGCTCTGGCTCTGTCGGCAGGTTCAGTTCTGGCTCTGGTGGCAGGTTCAGCTCTGGTGGCAGGTTCAGCTCTGGCTCTGGTGGCAGGTTCAGCTCTAGCTCTGGTGGCAGGTTCAGCTCTGGCTCTAGTGGCAGGTTCAGCTCTGGTGGCAGGTTCAGCTCTGGCTCTAGTGGCAGGTTCAGCTCTGGCTCTAGTGGCAGGTTCAGCTCTGGCTCTAGTGGCAGGTTCAGCTCTGGCTCTGGTGGCAGGTTCAGCTCTGGCTCTGGTGGCAGGTTCAGCTCTGGCTCTGGTGGCAGGTTCAGCTCTGGCTCTAGTGGCAGGTTCAGCTCTGGCTCTGGTGGCAGGTTCAGCTCTGGTGGCAGGTTCAGCTCTGGCTCTAGTGGCAGGTTCAGCTCTGGCTCTAGTGGCAGGTTCAGCTCTGGCTCTGGTGGCAGGTTCAGCTCTGGCTCTGGTGGCAGGTTCAGCTCTGGCTCTGGTGGCAGGTTCAGCTCTGGCTCTGGTGGCAGGTTCAGCTCTGGCTCTGGTGGCAGGTTCAGCTCTGGCTCTGGTGGCAGGTTCAGCTCTGGCTCTGGTGGCAGGTTCAGCTCTGGCTCTGGTGGCAGGTTCAGCTCTGGCTCTGGTGGCAGGTTCAGCTCTGGTGGCAGGTTCAGCTCTGGCTCTAGTGGCAGGTTCAGCTGTGGTGGCAGGTTCAGCTCTGGTGGCAGGTTCAGCTCTGGCTCTGGTGACAGGTTCAGCTCTGGCTCTGGTGACAGGTTCAGCTCTGGCTCTGGTGACAGGTTCAGCTCTGGCTCTGGTGACAGGTTCAGCTCTGGCTCTGTCGGCAGGTTCAGCTCTGGCTCTGGTGACAGGTTCAGCTCTGGCTCTGTCGGCAGGTTCAGCTCTGGCTCTAGTGGCAGGTTCAGCTCTGGTGGCAGGTTCAGCTCTGGTGGCAGGTTCAGCTCTGGCTCTGGTGACAGGTTCAGCTCTGGCTCTGGTGACAGGTTCAGCTCTGGCTCTGGTGGCAGGTTCAGCTCTGGCTCTGGTGGCAGGTTCAGCTCTGGCTCTGGTGGCAGGTTCAGCTCTGGCTCTAGTGGCAGGTTCAGCTCTGGCTCTGGTGGCAGGTTCAGCTCTGGTGGCAGGTTCAGCTCTGGCTCTAGTGGCAGGTTCAGCTCTGGCTCTAGTGGCAGGTTCAGCTCTGGCTCTGGTGGCAGGTTCAGCTCTGGCGGCAGGTTCAGCTCTGGCTCCGGCGGCAGGTTCAGCTCTGGCTCCGGTGGCAGGTTCAGCTATGGCTCCGGTGGCAGGTTCAGCTCTGGCTCTGGTGGCAGGTTCAGCTCTGGCTCTGGTGGCAGGTTCAGCTCTGGCTCTGGTGGCAGGTTCAGCTCTGGCTCCGGGGGCAAGTTCAGCTCTGGCTCTGGCGGCAGGTTCAGCTCTGGCTCCGGTGGCAGGTTCAGCTCTGGCTCTGGTGGCAGGTTCAGCTCTGGCGGCAGGTTCAGCTCTGGCGGCAGGTTCAGCTCTGGCTCCGGTGGCAGGTTCAGCTCTGGCTCCGGTGGCAGGTTCAGCTCTGGCTCCGGCAGCAGGTTCAGCTCTGGCTCCGGCGGCAGGTTCAGCTCTGGCTCCGGCGGCAGGTTCAGCTCTGGCTCCGGCGGCAGGTTCAGCTCTGGCTCCGGCGGCAGGTTCAGCTCTGGCTCCGGCGGCAGGTTCAGCTCTGGCTCTGGCGGCAGGTTCAGCTCTGGCTCCGGTGGCAGGTTCAGCTTTGGCTCCCGTGGCAGGTTCAGCTCTGGCTCCGGTGGCAGGTTCAGCTCTGGCTCCGGTGGCAGGTTCAGCTCTGGCTCCGGTGGCAGGTTCAGCTCTGGCTCCGGTGGCAGGTTCAGCTCTGGCTCCGGTGGCAGGTTCAGCTCTGGCTCTGTCGGCAGGTTCAGTTCTGGCTCTGGTGGCAGGTTCAGCTCTGGTGGCAGGTTCAGCTCTGGCTCTGGTGGCAGGTTCAGCTCTAGCTCTGGTGGCAGGTTCAGCTCTGGCTCTAGTGGCAGGTTCAGCTCTGGTGGCAGGTTCAGCTCTGGCTCTAGTGGCAGGTTCAGCTCTGGCTCTAGTGGCAGGTTCAGCTCTGGCTCTAGTGGCAGGTTCAGCTCTGGCTCTGGTGGCAGGTTCAGCTCTGGCTCTGGTGGCAGGTTCAGCTCTGGCTCTGGTGGCAGGTTCAGCTCTGGCTCTAGTGGCAGGTTCAGCTCTGGCTCTGGTGGCAGGTTCAGCTCTGGTGGCAGGTTCAGCTCTGGCTCTAGTGGCAGGTTCAGCTCTGGCTCTAGTGGCAGGTTCAGCTCTGGCTCTGGTGGCAGGTTCAGCTCTGGCTCTGGTGGCAGGTTCAGCTCTGGCTCTGGTGGCAGGTTCAGCTCTGGCTCTGGTGGCAGGTTCAGCTCTGGCTCTGGTGGCAGGTTCAGCTCTGGCTCTGGTGGCAGGTTCAGCTCTGGCTCTGGTGGCAGGTTCAGCTCTGGCTCTGGTGGCAGGTTCAGCTCTGGCTCTAGTGGCAGGTTCAGCTCTGGCTCTGGTGGCAGGTTCAGCTCTGGCTCTGGTGGCAGGTTCAGCTCTGGCTCTGGTGGCAGGTTCAGCTCTGGCTCTAGTGGCAGGTTCAGCTCTGGTGGCAGGTTCAGCTCTGGTGGCAGGTTCAGCTCTGGCTCTGGTGACAGGTTCAGCTCTGGCTCTGGTGACAGGTTCAGCTCTGGCTCTGGTGACAGGTTCAGCTCTGGCTCTGGTGACAGGTTCAGCTCTGGCTCTGTCGGCAGGTTCAGCTCTGGCTCTGGTGACAGGTTCAGCTCTGGCTCTGTCGGCAGGTTCAGCTCTGGCTCTGGTGGCAGGTTCAGTTCTGGCTCTGGTGGCATGTTCAGCTCTGGCTCTGGTGACAGGTTCAGCTCTGGCTCTGGTGACAGGTTCAGCTCTGGCTCTGGTGGCAGGTTCAGCTCTGGCTCTGGTGACAGGTTCAGCTCTGGCTCTGGTGACAGGTTCAGCTCTGGCTCTGGTGGCAGGTTCAGCTCTGGCTCTGTCGGCAGGTTCAGCTCTGGCTCTGGTGGCAGGTTCAGCTCTGGCTCTGGTGGCAGGTTCAGCTCTGGCTCTGGTGGCAGGTTCAGCTCTGGCTCTAGTGGCAGGTTCAGCTCTGGTGGCAGGTTCAGCTCTGGCTCTGGTGACAGGTTCAGCTCTGGCTTTGGTGACAGGTTCAGCTCTGGCTCCGGTGACAGGTTCAGCTCTGGCTTTGGTGGCAGGTTCAGCACTTGATGCATGCGTTCTCTATCGTCTTGCCGGCTGGCAGATGGATGAGTGAAGGCCTACTTGGTTGGCTTTATATCTGTTTCCAAATTGGGGACTGGCTAATTGTATCAGAGCATGCTCAGTTAAAAAAAAAAGGAATCCTGCGCCCATAGGCTTCCATTGTAGCAAAAAGCTGGAAGCGCCGAATCCGGAGCTGTCGGGTTTTTCACCGCAGACAAAAAAATGTAACTTTGTACATTTTTTTCCAGATGCCGGAAAACCAATTTTTACCGGATACGGCGAAAGACGGACGAAACATGAGGCCATCCAGCGCTAATACAAGTCTATGAGAAAAAAATGGATCCGGCGACAGCTTTCACCGGACCTTTTTTTTTTCCAGAAATAGCCGGATTTAGCCTGACAGCGAAAACCTGATGTGTGAAAGGGGCCGAACAATCCAGACAGCGCACCACCACCAGCCACCACAGGTCCCTCACCACTCCCGTCCTGAGCCCCGATCACATGACAGTGACATCACCACAGGTCCTTCACCACATCCCTGCTGAGCCCCGATCACATGACAGTGATGTCACCACAGGTCCCTCACCACTCCCGTCCTGAGCCCCGCCCCTCATCACATGACAGTGACATCACCACAGGTCCCTCACCACATCCCTGCTGAGCCCCGATCACATGACAGTGATGCCACCACAGGTCCGTCACCACATCCCTGCTGAGCCCCGATCACATGACAGTGACATCACCACAGGTCCTTCACCACATCCCTGCTGAGCCCTGATCACATGACAGTGACATCACCACAGGTCCCTCACCACATCCCTGCTGAGCCCCCTGATCACATGACAGTGATGTCACCACAGGTCCCTCACCACATCCCTGCTGAGCCCCGATCACATGACAGTGATGTCACCACAGGTCCCTCACCACTCCCGTCCTGAGCCCCGCCCCTCATCACATGACAGTGACATCACCACAGGTCCCTCACCACATCCCTGCTGAGCCCCGATCACATGACAGTGATGCCACCACAGGTCCGTCACCACATCCCTGCTGAGCCCCGATCACATGACAGTGACATCACCACAGGTCCTTCACCACATCCCTGCTGAGCCCCGATCACATGACAGTGACATCACCACAGGTCCCTCACCACATCCCTGCTGAGCCCCCTGATCACATGACAGTGATGTCACCACAGGTCCCTCACCACATCCCTGCTGAGCCCCGATCACATGACAGTGATGTCACCACAGGTCCCTCACCACTCCCGTCCTGAGCCCCGCCCCTCATCACATGACAGTGACATCACCACAGGTCCCTCACCACATCCCTGCTGAGCCCCGATCACATGACAGTGATGCCACCACAGGTCCGTCACCACATCCCTGCTGAGCCCCGATCACATGACAGTGACATCACCACAGGTCCTTCACCACATCCCTGCTGAGCCCTGATCACATGACAGTGATGCCACCACAGGTCCGTCACCACATCCCTGCTGAGCCCCGATCACATGACAGTGATGTCACCACAGGTCCGTCACCACATCCCTGCTGAGCCCCGATCACATGACAGTGACATCACCACAGGTCCTTCACCACATCCCTGCTGAGCCCCGATCACATGACAGTGATGCCACCACAGGTCCGTCACCACATCCCTGCTGAGCCCCGATCACATGACAGTGACATCACCACAGGTCCTTCACCACATCCCTGCTGAGCCCTGATCACATGACAGTGACATCACCACAGGTCCTTCACCACATCCCTGCTGAGCCCCGATCACATGACAGTGACCTCACCACAGGTCCCTCACCACTACCGTCCTGAGCCCCGCCCCTCATCACATGACAGTGACATCACCACAGGTCCTTCACCACCTCTCTGCTGAGCCCCCTGATCACATGACAGTGATGTCACCACAGGTCCGTCACCACATCCCTGCTGAGCCCCGATCACATGACAGTGACATCACCACAGGTCCTTCACCACATCCCTGCTGAGCCCTGATCACATGACAGTGACATCACCACAGGTCCTTCACCACATCCCTGCTGAGCCCCGATCACATGACAGTGACCTCACCACAGGTCCCTCACCACTACCGTCCTGAGCCCCGCCCCTCATCACATGACAGTGACATCACCACAGGTCCTTCACCACCTCTCTGCTGAGCCCCCTGATCACATGACAGTGATGTCACCACAGGTCCTTCACCAACCCTGTCTTGAGCTTTGCCCCCTAATCACATGACATTTACATAACCATAGGCAGTCACTTCCCTCCTGAGCCCCGCCCCCTGATCACATGACGGTGACGTCACCACAGGTCCTTCAGCTCTCAGTGCAGCAGCTCCGTCCTGGTTGTGTGCAGCTCGTGTTCTCTGGTGTCAGCCAGCAGCAGATTTCCCGCCATTCCGGTGAGATTACAGGAGGGTTTGGTGGAGTTTTGGTGCTTGTGGTAAATCTGTGAGAGGAGAGTGTGGGGTGAGATCAGAGCTGTTCCTGTGGAGGCTCCTGCTCCATGTGACTGCGGCTCCTCAGTGTTGTGTGGGGGATGAACATAACACTGTCTCGGTGCACAGATGTGGAGGTGTTGTAGATTCTTAGGCATCTTGGATATGAGGTGAACATGAATTCTATGTAGATAATAAAGGAAGGACCACAGATCCCAGATCATCTACTTATGTTCCATGTTCCTTCCCCACCTATAAAGCTCCGGGAATATAATATACACCTGATTATCTGGGATCTGTGGTCCTTCCTCTATTATCTACGTAGAATTCATGTTCATCTCATATCCAAGATGCCCAAGAAATCTACAACACCTCCACATCTGTGCACCTAGACAGTGTTATGTTCATTCTTTTTACCACATCCCATGTGCAGCGTCTCCTCCTCATCTCACGGCCTCTACTGGCGGTGTAGTTACCACGGTGACCGTCCCCTGCTGGTGATTTAGTTACCTCGGTGACCGTCCTCCTCTGAGGCTGATAATGAGCGGTCAGATTGGCGGAGGAGGCCGCGGTGGAGTTTTGTGGCTTTTCCTCCAGATTCCTCCTGATAAATGTTGATATTTGGCAGAATTTAGTGATTGTCGTTCTCTCGTCCCCTGTGATTTCCATCTTCTCCTCCATCATGAAGACGCCGGCAGGACGAGATCCCTCCAGCTGATCCAGTGCTCATCCCTCCTCCCCCTGAATGACCCCGAGGATGGACGAGGACAGGGATGAGACCACCAGAAGATTATTCCACTTGGCCCTGGAGATCGTCTCCCTGCTGAGCGGAGAGGTAACTCCTCTACATTTCTATCAGCTTTATTGTGTTCTGTGACAAGTCCGACATCGGGAGGAGGAAATCCAGAATAGAGAGAAGGATTCTTTCCTGTAAGAGCAGTGATTGTGTGGAGCTCTCTGCCCGGAGGAGTTGTCATGGGGATTCCCTATAAGAGCTGTAGAGGGGCCGGGATGTCTGTCCGGAGGGGAATAATATTCCCGGTTATGGCCCCAGATTACTGGAGACGGTTATTGATCCCGGGATTTCTACTGATTGTCAGATCTGGAGTCGGGAAGGAATCTTCTCCCTAAGTGTCTCTCTCCATACACAGGATTACACAATAGTGAGGAAGACACCGGGGGACGGTGTGACTCCCATCATCCATCTCCAGGAGTCAGGAGGGCGGAGCCCGGGCCCCATCACAGAGCCTCCCCCGCACTCCCTGCTACATGAGAGGAACAAGAAGATCCTGGAGCTCAGCAACAAGATGATTGAGCTGCTGAGCGGAGAGGTGACTGCTGGGACATTATACAGGACTGGAGGATTCTGGGTGATGAGCGGAGAGGTGACTGCTGGGACATTATACAGCACTGGAGGATTCTGGGTGATGAGCGGAGAGGTGACTGCTGGGACATTATACAGCACTGGAGGATTCTGGGTGATGAGCGGAGAGGTGACTGCTGGGATATTATACAGGACTGGAGGATTCTGGGCGATGAGCGGAGAGGTGACTGCTGGGACATTATACAGGACTGGAGGATTCTGGGTGATGAGCGGAGAGGTGACTGCTGGGACATTATACAGGACTGGAGGATTCTGGGTGATGAGCGGAGAGGTGACTGCTGGGACATTATACAGGACTGGAGGATTCTGGGTGATGAGCGGAGAGGTGACTGCTGGGACATTATACAGCACTGGAGGATTCTGGGTGATGAGCGGAGAGGTGACTGCTGGGACATTACACAGGACAGCCTGGAGGATTCTGGGTGATGAGCGGAGAGGTGACTGCTGGGACATTATACAGCACTGGAGGATTCTGGGTGATGAGCGGAGAGGTGACTGCTGGGACATTATACAGCACTGGAGGATTCTGGGTGATGACCAGAGAGGTGACTGCTGGGACATTATACAGCACTGGAGGATTCTGGGTGAGCGGAGAGGTGACTGCTGGGACATTATACATGACAGCACTGGGGGATTCTGGGTGATGAGCGGAGAGGTGACTGCTGGGACATTATACAGGACTGGAGGATTCTGGGTGATGAGCGGAGAGGTGACTGCTGGGACATTATACAGCACTGGAGGATTCTGGGTGATGACCAGAGAGGTGACTGCTGGGACATTATACAGCACTGGAGGATTCTGGGTGAGTGGAGAGGTGACTGCTGGGACATTATACAGGACAGCACTGGGGGATTCTGGGTGATGAGCGGAGAGGTGACTGCTGGGATATTATACAGCACTGGAGGATTCTGGGTGATGAGCGGAGAGATGACTGCTGGGACATTATACAGGACCGCACTGGAGGATTCTGGGTGATGAGCAGAGAGGTGACTGCTGGGACATTATACAGGACCGCACTGGAGGATTCTGGGTGATGAGCGGAGAGGTGACTGCTGGGACATTATACAGGACAGCACTAGAGGATTCTGGGTGATGACCGGAGAGGAGACTGCTGGGGCATTATACAGGACAGCACTGGAGGATTCTGGGTGATGAGCGGAGAGGTGACTGCTGGGACATTATACAGGACTGGAGGATTCTGGGTGATGAGCGGAGAGGTGACTGCTGGGACATTATACAGCAGTGGAGGATTCTGGGTAATGAGCAGAGAGGTGACTGCTGGGACATTATACAGAACTGGAGGATTCTGGGTGATGAGCGGAGAGTTGACTGCTGGGACATTATACAGGACTGGAGGATTCTGGGTGATGAGCGGAGAGTTGACTGCTGGGACATTATACAGGACTGGAGGATTCTGGGTGATGACCAGAGAGGTGACTGCTGGGACATTATGCAGGACGGCACTGGATGATTCTGGGTGATGAGCGGAGAGGTGACTGCTGGGACATTATACAGGACAGCACTGGAGGATTCTGGGTGATGAGCGGAGAGGTGACTGCTGGGACATTATACAGCACTGGAGGATTCTGGGTGATGAGCGCAGAGGTGACTGCTGGGACATTATACAGGAAGGCACTGGAGGATTCTGGGTGATGAGCGGAGAGGTGACTGCTGGGACATTATACAGGACAGCACTGGAGGATTCTGGGTGATGAGCGGAGAGGTGACTGCTGGGACATTATACAGCACTGGAGGATTCTGGGTGATGAGCGCAGAGGTGACTGCTGGGACATTATACAGGAAGGCACTGGAGGATTCTGGGTGATGAGCGGAGAGGTGACTGCTGGGACATTATACAGAACTGGAGGATTCTGGGTGATGAGCGGAGAGGTGACTGCTGGGACATTATACAGGACGGCACTGGAGGATTCTGGGTGATGAGCGGAGAGGTGACTGCTGGGACATTATACAGGACCGCACTGGAGGATTCTTGGTGATGAGCGGAGAGGTGACTGCTGGGACATTATACAGGACTGGAGGATTCTGGGTGATGACCAGAGAGGTGACTGCTGGGACATTATACAGGACTGGAGGATTCTGGGTGATGACCGGAGAGGTGACTGCTGGGACATTATACAGGACTGGAGGATTCTGGGTGATGAGCGGAGAGGTGACTGCTGGGACATTATACAGGAAGGCACTGGAGGATTCTGGGTGATGAGCGGAGAGGTGACTGCTGGGACATTATACAGAACTGGAGGATTCTGGGTGATGAGCGGAGAGGTGACTGCTGGGACATTATACAGGACGGCACTGGAGGATTCTGGGTGATGAGCGGAGAGGTGACTGCTGGGACATTATACAGCACTGGAGGATTCTGGGTGATGAGCGCAGAGGTGACTGCTGGGACATTATACAGGAAGGCACTGGAGGATTCTGGGTGATGAGCGGAGAGGTGACTGCTGGGACATTATACAGGACTGGAGGATTCTGGGTGATGACCGGAGAGGTGACTGCTGAGACATTATACAGCACTGGGGGATTCTGGGTGATGACCGGAGAGGTGACTGCTGAGACATTATACAGGACTGGAGGATTCTGGGTAATGACCGGAGAGGTGACTGCTGGGACATTATACAGCACTGGGGGATTCTGGGTGATGAGCGGAGAGGTGACTGCTGGGACATTATACAGCACTGGAGAATTCTGGGTGATGAGCGCAGAGGTGACTGCTGGGACATTATACAGAACTGGAGGATTCTGGGTGATGAGCGGAGAGTTGACTGCTGGGACATTATACAGGACTGGAGGATTCTGGGTGATGACCAGAGAGGTGACTGCTGGGACATTATACAGGACTGGAGGATTCTGGGTGATGACCAGAGAGGTGACTGCTGGGACATTATGCAGGACGGCACTGGATGATTCTGGGTGATGAGCGGAGAGGTGACTGCTGGGACATTATACAGGACAGCACTGGAGGATTCTGGGTGATGAGCGGAGAGGTGACTGCTGGGACATTATACAGCACTGGAGGATTCTGGGTGATGAGCGCAGAGGTGACTGCTGGGACATTATACAGGAAGGCACTGGAGGATTCTGGGTGATGAGCGGAGAGGTGACTGCTGGGACATTATACAGGACAGCACTGGAGGATTCTGGGTGATGAGCGGAGAGGTGACTGCTGGGACATTATACAGCACTGGAGGATTCTGGGTGATGAGCGCAGAGGTGACTGCTGGGACATTATACAGGAAGGCACTGGAGGATTCTGGGTGATGAGCGGAGAGGTGACTGCTGGGACATTATACAGAACTGGAGGATTCTGGGTGATGAGCGGAGAGGTGACTGCTGGGACATTATACAGGACGGCACTGGAGGATTCTGGGTGATGAGCGGAGAGGTGACTGCTGGGACATTATACAGGACCGCACTGGAGGATTCTGGGTGATGAGCGGAGAGGTGACTGCTGGGACATTATACAGGACTGGAGGATTCTGGGTGATGACCAGAGAGGTGACTGCTGGGACATTATACAGGACTGGAGGATTCTGGGTGATGAGCGGAGAGGTGACTGCTGAGACATTATACAGGACTGGAGGATTGTGGGTGATGACCGGAGAGGTGACTGCTGGGACATTATACAGGACTGGAGGATTCTGGGTGATGAGCGGAGAGGTGACTGCTGGGACATTATACAGGAAGGCACTGGAGGATTCTGGGTGATGAGCGGAGAGGTGACTGCTGGGACATTATACAGAACTGGAGGATTCTGGGTGATGAGCGGAGAGGTGACTGCTGGGACATTATACAGGACGGCACTGGAGGATTCTGAGTGATGAGCGGAGAGGTGACTGCTGGGACATTATACAGCACTGGAGGATTCTGGGTGATGAGCGCAGAGGTGACTGCTGGGACATTATACAGGAAGGCACTGGAGGATTCTGGGTGATGAGCGGAGAGGTGACTGCTGGGACATTATACAGGACTGGAGGATTCTGGGTGATGACCGGAGAGGTGACTGCTGAGACATTATACAGCACTGGGGGATTCTGGGTGATGACCGGAGAGGTGACTGCTGAGACATTATACAGGACTGGAGGATTCTGGGTAATGACCGGAGAGGTGACTGCTGGGACATTATACAGCACTGGGGGATTCTGGGTGATGAGCGGAGAGGTGACTGCTGGGACATTATACAGCACTGGAGAATTCTGGGTGATGAGCGCAGAGGTGACTGCTGGGACATTATACTGCACTGGAGGATTCTGGGTGATGAGCGGAGAGGTGATTGCTGGAACAGTATACAGGACTGGAGGATTCTGGGTGATGAGCGGAGAGGTGACTGCTGGGACATTATACAGGACTGGAGGATTCTGGGTGCGGAGAGGTGACTGCTGGGACATTATACAGCACTGGAGGATTCTGGATGATGAGCGGAGAGGTGACTGCTGGGACATTATACAGCACTGGAAGATTCTGGGTGATGAGCGGAGAGGTGACTGCTGGGACATTATACAGCACTGGAGGATTCTGGGTGATGAGCGGAGAGGTGACTGCTGGGACATTATACAGGACAGCACTGGAGGATTCTGGGTGATGAGCGGAGAGGTGACTGCTGGGACATTATACAGGACGGCACTGGATGATTCTGGGTGATGAGCGGAGAGGTGACTGCTGGGACATTATACAGCACTGGAGGATTCTGGGTGATGAGCGGAGAGGTGTCTGCTGGGACATTATACAGGATGGCACTGGAGGATTCTGGGTGATGAGCGGAGAGGTGACTGCTGGGACATTATACAGCACTGGAGGATTCTGGGTGATGAGCGGAGAGGTGACTGCTGGGACATTATGCAGGATGCCACTGGAGGATTCTGGGGGATGAGCAGAGAGGTGACTGCTGGGACATTATACAGGACTGGAGGATTCTGGGTGATGACCGGAGAGGTGACTGCTGGGACATAATGCAGGACAGCATTGGAGGATTCTGGGTGTTGAGCGGAGAGGTGACTGCTGGGACATTATACAGGACGGCACTGGAGGATTCTGGGTGATGACAGGAGAGGTGACTGCTGGGACATAATACAGGACGGCACTGGAGGATTCTGGGTGATGAGCGGAGAGGTGACTGCTGGGACATTATACAGGACGGCACTGGAGGATTGTGGGTGATGAGCGGAGAGGTGACTGCTGGGACATTATACAGGACCGCACTGGAGGATTCTGGGTGATGAGCGGAGAGGTGACTGCTGGGACATTATACAGGACTGGAGGATTCTGGGTGATGACCAGAGAGGTGACTGCTGGGACATTATACAGGACTGGAGGATTCTGGGTGATGACCGGAGAGGTGACTGCTGGGACATTATACAGGACTGGAGGATTCTGGGTGATGAGCGGTGTCACGATTCACACCGTGACTGTCACCAATTGTCAAGATCCCTTAGCCGCTGCCCACAATATGTCACGGATTGGGGTGACTTTAGACCAGCAGACGGCTATCACATGTGCAGGGGGCTTATCCTAGTTATCCCTCCACTGCCACAATGTGATGAAAAAAAACACACAAGGCTATTGACCTCTTAGTTTACAGCAGGGGCTTATTTTAGGTATCCCACTGCTCTTCAGTATACCATGAACTGCAGGGATTTGTGTCTATCCCGCTTACAGTTCTACTTAACACTTGCAGCTTTCTGGCGCCCCCCTTACTCTCAGGTCAGATTAGGTACTGCACCTGGGGTAATTAGTCGCCAGAAAGGCTGCCTGCTATGTACTGGCTATTGGGCGCACTGCAGCAACGCGATAACTACTCCCACTCAGGCAGGAACAATAATTATCAAGCCGCAGTCGCTACAGTGACCCCCCCAAAAAGCCGGCACACGGTAAGCTGCCACCAGCTCCGATCAAACAGGTCCGGAGCTAACCCCCAAAATAGTAGCGTAATTCCCTTCAGAGACAGGGTACGGTTTAGGGCAGGAAGAACTAACTAGTATTAAATATTATACTCCATAAATGATTTTTAGGCAGTGTTTATAAAATATTTTACAAAGATGTTACAAATGAGACAATTGCAAATATGTACAAGGTAATTATGAAAATAAAAGGATTAAAGGAAGAAAAGGTAACACTCACATATTCTCAGATCATTGCATTGCAGGCTAGGCTAGGAGAGCTTTCCATCTATCCCAGTGCATTGGCACTCGCAGTCTGGTCGCTTCAGGTAAAAACTCACAACTCCCCCCCTGGAAGCCTGCCAGCAACTTTATAACCTACAGCCTGTGACCTCACAGAAAGGGCTGGCTTTTCCAGATCCTCCTACCTTTCAGTCTGAGTACTTTGAATACAAATTGGTCTAATGCTTATAACTCCGTTCCAGTACATATCAGAATCATATCACACCCAGCATTCAGCTTGTATTAACATGAGCTTTCTTATGAGATCAAATATGTCCTATTATTTACAGAGCAATCCCTACTTCTTCCCCCGATGGAGTTAGACGACTGTGTTTAGAGTGATGGGTAGATGCTTCGATGGAGATCAAGAATATGTATTTATCATTCTACTATCCTAAATAGTTTGTCTAATATCTCACAATAACAGAACAAAGGACCGCATGGTTCTAGAAGTTTCTCTAACAGTTCCTGCTAGTACAAATTTCCCTTGCAGCTATGCCAGTCGTAAATACCTTTCGTCAATAAAACTCCCCCACAAGGCAAGCTCTTCTACACAGACAGATCGAAACACAGGGAAGGAAAGAGAAAAAGAGAGAGGGGGGTTTTAGCCCCCGCATGCTAGCAAGAAACTAACTTATGATATTTCATACCATATCGTGACAAGCGGAGAGGTGACTGCTGGGACATTATACAGGACAGCACTGGAGGATTCTGGGTGATGAGCGGAGAGGTGACTGCTGGGACATTATACAGCACTGGAGGATTCTGGGTGATGAGCGGAGAGGTGACTGCTGGGACATTATATAGGATGGCACTGGAGGATTCTGGGTGATGAGCGGAGAGGTGACTGCTGGGACATTATACAGCACTGGAGGATTCTGGGTGATGAGCGGAGAGGTGACTGCTGGGACATTATGCAGGATGCCACTGGAGGATTCTGGGTGATGACAGGAGAGGTGACTGCTGGGACATAATACAGGACGGCACTGGAGGATTCTGGGTGATGACCGGAGAGGTGACTGCTGGGACATAATGCAGGACAGCATTGGAGGATTCTGGGTGTTGAGCGGAGAGGTGACTGCTGGGACATTATACAAGAAGGCACTGGAGGATTCTGGGTGATGACAGGAGAGGTGACTGCTGGGACATAATACAGGACGGCACTGGAGGATTCTGGGTGATGAGCGGAGAGGTGACTGCTGGGACATTATACAGGACGGCACTGGAGGATTGTGGGTGATGAGCGGAGAGGTGACTGCTGGGACATTATACAGGACCGCACTGGAGGATTCTGGGTGATGAGCGGAGAGGTGACTGCTGGGACATTATACAGGACTGGAGGATTCTGGGTGATGACCAGAGAGGTGACTGCTGGGACATTATACAGGACTGGAGGATTCTGGGTGATGACCGGAGAGGTGACTGCTGGGACATTATACAGGACTGGAGGATTCTGGGTGATGAGCGGAGAGGTGACTGCTGGGACATTATACAGGAAGGCACTGGAGGATTCTGGGTGATGAGCGGAGAGGTGACTGCTGGGACATTATACAGAACTGGAGGATTCTGGGTGATGAGCGGAGAGGTGACTGCTGGGACATTATACAGGACGGCACTGGAGGATTCTGGGTGATGAGCGGAGAGGTGACTGCTGGGACATTATACAGCACTGGAGGATTCTGGGTGATGAGCGCAGAGGTGACTGCTGGGACATTATACAGGAAGGCACTGGAGGATTCTGGGTGATGAGCGGAGAGGTGACTGATGGGACATTATACAGGACTGGAGGATTCTGGGTGATGACCGGAGAGGTGACTGCTGAGACATTATACAGCACTGGGGGATTCTGGGTGATGACCGGAGAGGTGACTGCTGGGACATTATACAGGACTGGAGGATTCTGGGTAATGACCGGAGAGGTGACTGCTGGGACATTATACAGCACTGGGGGATTCTGGGTGATGAGCGGAGAGGTGACTGCTGGGACATTATACAGCACTGGGGGATTCTGGGTGATGAGCGGAGAGGTGACTGCTGGGATATTATACAGCACTGGAGGATTCTGGGTGATGAGCGGAGAGGTGACTGCTGGGACATTATACAGGAAGGCACTGGAGGATTCTGGGTGATGAGCGGAGAGGTGACTGCTGGGACATTATACAGGACTGGAGGATTCTGGGTGATGAGCGGAGAGGTGACTGCTGGGACATTATACAGCACTGGAGGATTCTGGGTGATGAGCGCAGAGGTGACTGCTGGGACATTATACTGCACTGGAGGATTCTGGGTGATGAGCGGAGAGGTGATTGCTGGGACATTATACAGGACTGGAGGATTCTGGGTGATGACCGGAGAGGTGACTGCTGGGACATTATACAGGACTGGAGGATTCTGGGTGATGACCGGAGAGGTGACTGCTGGGACATTATACAGGACTGGAGGATTCTGGGTGATGAGCGGAGAGGTGACTGCTGGGACATTATACAGGACAGCACTGGAAGATTCTGGGTGATGAGCGGAGAGGTGACTGCTGGGACATTATACAGCACTGGAGGATTCTGGGTGATGAGCGGAGAGGTGACTGCTGGGACATTATACAGGACAGCACTGGAGGATTCTGGGTGATGAGCGGAGAGGTGACTGCTGGGACATTATACAGGACGGCACTGGATGATTCTGGGTGATGAGCGGAGAGGTGACTGCTGGGACATTATACAGCACTGGAGGATTCTGGGTGATGAGCGGAGAGGTGACTGCTGGGACATTATACAGCACTGGAGGATTCTGGGTGATGAGCGGAGAGGTGACTGCTGGGACATTATGCAGGATGCCACTGGAGGATTCTGGGGGATGAGCAGAGAGGTGACTGCTGGGACATTATACAGGACTGGAGGATTCTGGGTGATGACCGGAGAGGTGACTGCTGGGATATTATACAGGACGGCACTGGAGGATTCTGGGTGATGACAGGAGAGGTGACTGCTGGGACATAATACAGGACGGCACTGGAGGATTCTGGGTGATGAGCGGAGAGGTGACTGCTGGGACATTATACAGGACAGCACTGGAGGATTCTGGGTGATGAGCGGAGAGGTGACTGCTGGGACATTATACAGCACTGGAGTATTCTGGGTGATGACGGTGTGGTTGTTGTCAGGTTCCTATAAGGTGTCAGGACGTCGCTGTCTATCTCTCCATGGAGGAGTGGGAGTATCTAGAAGGACACCAGGATCGGTACCAGGATGTGATGATGGAGGAGCTCCGGTCTCTTACACCACGAGGTGAGAAGCGAGGCTCCTTGTTGGCTCTGGTGGATGTGATGACTAGAGATGAGTGAATATTTCAATGTTCGGTTCAGATTACGATTGCCAAATTTGCAGAATTCACCAATCATAACTGAACGCCATTACAGTCAATGGGAGGCAAAAACAGACTCATGCTCGACACCTTATAACAGCCCCAAATGCTGCCAAAACACATTAAATTATGGGGAGAAACCAAGTGGCCTCAATTCACCCACAGTACTAATTATAGCATGGCACTGCAGCAATCAGCCAGGCATGAGGTATCGGGGTCTGGGACAAAATTTACAGCTTTCAATTGAACGTCACAGTAAGACGAGGTGGGTGAGCGATCGGTGTAGACCTCCTGTCCTGGGAGCCCTGATACCACATGCAACACCTCTACCTGCTTTCATGCTGAGCCACACTCAGGGGGCACAAATGTGATATAAATTTCGTAGACTACCATTGTCATAAAAATGTAAGGATAGTAACACTGGTAGTTGATTGCAAGGAAGTGGAGGCCTGACGGTCTCGGAGGCCTGCTGCTACAGGCAAGATGCTTGGAGGAGACCCAACCAGGAGTCTACACATTTTCAAAAATTACTGGCAGACACCAACAAAGTGGCATCAATTTCACCTCAGTATAGAAAGTATAATAGGGACTGACGGGTCTTCCACTACACCCAATCCAGCAGATGTTAATATCAGCAGCAGCCGACACAGAAGCCACACTAAAGATATCATAGAGTGCAGTTACGAGACATTAATGCGTCACACTAAAAAATGCAATATCACTTAGTCTGTTCAGTCTGTGATTGGGCTGCAAAAGTCCTTGGAGATCCATGACTTGTTTATCAGAGACAAGCCAGGGAGTCAGTAACGGTCAGGAGCGGATAAGACAGAAGCAGGTCAGGATACAAGCCAAGTCAAAACTAGGGAGTTAACACACTGAAGGGAAACACTGAGTCAAGACGGGAATAGGGGAAAACAGAGACCCGGGTTCAGACAGCAAACGCGGCAGGACAAATCAGAGCAATCAGAGTCACCTACAGCAGCACTAGGCAAAAACTATATCTGGCATCGCCTGCAGGAAGCAGCAGCGATAAATAGTCAACCTGAACCCAGACAGAGGGTGAGAAAGGTTAACTCTTGACATGACCAGATTGGGAAAACAGGACTCAAAACCCGGTCTCGATCATAACACCTGTGCTGCCAGTCTGTTGAATGCCCTGCTGAATAGTAAAGTTAAACTGTTGGAAAAGAACTGTGACTCTGAGATGTTTTGTGGAGCTTGGGATCGCGGAGCTGGAGTGACAGATCCTGAGAGGAACCTGGCCGTGACTGTAAGTGTACTGCTGCACATGCAGCTGAAGGGACACTGTATTGTATCTGTGGGGCGCCAAGGTGTGAGAACAGCCATCTACCACAACTACCACCCTGGCTGCCTTACATATACACGGCCTTCCCTTTATGCAGGTTCAGCGGAGACAGCCATTGATCAAACTCAGCCTGGAGAGCGGTTCAAAACTCTTCAGCTGTATGGCTGCGATCTCCAAGGCATATCACTTTTAAAACTGCCTGATTGCGGTGAGCACTGGCTGCGCAGTATGGAGGTGGTGGGGGTTCGCTATGCATTGTTGGAATGCGTGTCTCAATAAAGCAGAAGTTGAGGGTGCAGGTGGAGGCCCTAGAAGAGATAGAGGAGGAGGCAGAAGCAGTGGAGGAAGTGTTAAATGTAGAGGTTTTTCCTGCAAGCCTTGGGGATTCCAAGACTTGTGCAGCAGCGTCTACCCCCACAGCCACCAGAGTCACCAAGTGCCCAGTCAGTGAGATGTAACGCCCTTGGCCATGCTTACTCGACTAAGTGTCTGTGGTGAAATGCAACCTGGCAGACAGAGATTTAGTCAAGAAATGGATGATGTTGTCTGCGACATGCTGATGTAGCACAGGCACTGCTTTCTTAGAAAAGTAATGGCGACTGAGCAATTGGTACTGGGGGACTGCGACGGCCATCAGCTTTTGGAAACCATCTGTAACAGGTGGAAAGGCAGCGTTTCCGTGGCCAACAGATTGGAGATAGTAGGAGGAAACAATCTTTTATGTGACCACAACTGCGGAACCATGGGCTGGCTGCAGTGCTGAGAGAGGGAGGAGTACGGGGAACTGGTCAAACTGCCGGACCGTGAGAGAGGTGCAGGCGGAGATATTACGGGGGATTGCAAAAGTTGTGGTGTGCTCGTTCTCCGAGATGGGCCTAAAACAGCAGGCATGTCCTTTTCCGTTACTGCTAAAGGTGGGCTTTCAATCAGCGTGACTGGAGCGGGTAGAGAACCTGAGGTTCTGAGGTTGAAGACCTGTGTCTCAATAGTTGGCACAGTAACAGAGGAAGAAGCAGCAGATGCAATTGGTGGGGAGACTAATGGTTGTTGAGGTCCGCTGTTCCACATTTGTGCACAGTGGGTTTCCCAGAGTAACGCATGTTGATTGCGTATGTGAAGGTTCGTACATGTAGTAGTCAAAATATTGCACTTTTTACCTCTACTAAGTTTTATTTTGCAAAGTTAGCAGATTACATGAGTGTCAAAAAAGGCCCAGGCTAGGCAACCGTTGCCATCCCGGCGAGCTGCAGACCCACGGACGCTGCTGGTCACAACTACATTTGTGGCTGAGGATGCATTGCTCGTCGTGGCTGCCACATATGGCACAACGTAACCTCCTCGTCTTCCTCCTCAGATGTCCTACTCAGCTGTGTGCCTCTATGTTCACGTCAACTGGGATCTAACATCTCATCATCATCATCCTCTGTGTTATCACATTCCTCACCTTTGTAGTCGCCCCCCTTCTCTTCCTGCTCTGACAGCACAGTATAGTGTGCATGAGCCTCAGATATCTGAGTCTCATCATGATCACCTCACCCCTGAGGTTAACGTCTGATGACAATGGTCAGGATGCTGCTTGGATCCTACTTCGTCCTGCCCTTGATCCAAGCTAAAAATTTTGGGCATCGGTGCAGATTTCCTTCTCTTGACTCTGTGAAGCTTTTGAATACACTTCTGATGACCATGGCATAGAATGTGTGAACAGCTATTCAGACTCACCCATCTGTGGTTCCGTACTGTCAGTTGTACTGTTGGAGAGTTGGGACGCTGGGGGAAGCAAGGGGAAATTGGTTGCCACCTCTGTGGACTGTACTGGGTGTGATGTTGAGGTGTAGGAAGAGGAGGAGAGGCCACTTGAATCTGCGCTTGCCATCCGCACATGCTCTTTCTGGGCATCATCAACGATGCATACCGCTGTGCGTCTGCCATAGAAAGGTAGTGGAGTAGCCCGTCCAGTAACAGAAGTTGTCAGTTGTCTTTGCATAGGACGTGTCGTTGGTTCACTAGTGCTTTCACAAACATTACCACCTACCCCACATACACCTTGATCACCAAGCCTAATTCCCCTTCCACCACAGCCTCACTTTTTCCCAGTCATGTTGCTCAGATAGTGTGGTAGGAGCTCAGTATTAGCAACCAAAAATTAGATTTTAAATTCTGCACCAACTCTGCAAACAGCTGAATTTCAGCTGCAGTAAATTCCAAGGTGAAATATGGCGTGCTGTGTCGTGTTAGGCTACTTTCACACTAGCGTTAACTGCAATCCGCCACAATGCGTCGTTTTGCCGAAAAAAAGCATCCTGCAAAAGTGCTTGCAGGATGCGTTTTTCCCCATAGACTAACATTAAGCGACGTATTGCGACGGATTGACACACGTCGCAACCGTCGTGCGACGGTTGCACCGTGTTGTGGCGGACCGTCTGGACCAAAAAACGCTACATGTAACGTTTTTTGCTCATGACGGTCCGCTTTTTCCGACCGCGCATGCGTGGCCGGAACTCCGCCCCCACCTCCCCGCACTTCCCCGCACCTCACAATGGGGCAGTGGATGCGCTGGAAAAATGCATCCGCTGCCCCCGTTGTGCAGCGGAGACAACGCTAGTGTGAAAGTAGCCTTAGTCACAGAAAAAAATAATTGAGTGTGGATGAGGCCTGTCTGACAAAGAAGATATGCTGCAAACTATGGTATTTAAGTCAGGTCCCTTACTATGTGACACTAGCAACAGAAAAAAATGTTTTGGTTATGTGCGTGAGATATGCAGACAGCTTAAAGGGAACCTGTCACCACTTTTTTACTCTATCAGCTAAAAATATCATTTAATTGATTGACAGGTATGCATTCCACATCTACATGGAACCAGGTGCAACCAAACAACCCCGGTTCGTGACAAATTGGTGTGAGTGGTAGGGACGATCATGATATCCTCCCCGGGATCTCCGACATATTGTAGGGATCCGTGACATAGTGTTGGCAGCACGGTGTGAACCATGACAAGCTCTCAGAAAACTATCACTGGTAAATGGTAACCGTCCTTCTCCCAATCTGCATAACGGCAAATTAGGAGAGAAGAAAGCGCTGGATAGAAATGTGGAGCTTTCTCCAGCTCCTCTGTGGTTCTATCCCTCGTGGAGAGGGAACTTGGAGAAGTTGTGTTTCTTAGTACGGCTCCTCCATCCGACTGATGAGGGTCTTCTCTGTCCCTCTCCTCGGGGTCCTCTTCCACCGAGTGCAGAGCAGAGAGCATTAGGCTTTGGCCTCGCTGATTATCACTTCATACTTGGGGTCACAAAGTGCTGGGACCTCGGTACCGGTGGTGAAGACCACAACAATGTAATTTCAGGTCATGTATTCAGTCTGTGTGTCTCCACAGATGGATCCAGGAGGAGAAATCCACCAGAGAGATGTCCCCGTCCTCTGTATCCCCAGGACTGTCCAGAGGAGAGTGACAACATCCTGGAGGATCATCAGGTAGATGACACTGAAGCCTCCACAACACCTGACCGTAAAGGGAGCTCTTCTTATATTTTTCTCTTTAGGGTGAAGATCTGATTGATAGTAAGGTTGCAATTATACATGGAGCACAAGAGGCGATCGCAATATGGGCCGATCAGCAGGGTGAGGAGGGGAGACTGTCATGTCTGTTCTGTGGTCACCTACTACTACTCCCATCATCTCATCATCACATGACACAATGTATTCCATCACTGTGTGTCTTCTACAGATGGAGTTGTGGAAATTAATCCACCGGAGAGATGTCCCCGTCCTCTGTATCCCCAGGACTGTCCGGAGGAGAATCACAACATCCCGGAGGATCATCAGGTAGACGGTGCTGAGCCCTGTACCGGATCTGTATATGGGGGGACATTTCTGATCGAGGTCATAGATGTCACAGATTTTGGTGGTTTCTTGTATTTTGCTGATTGTTACATCTGATGTATCAGGGGGAAGATCCGACTAAGAATAAAGTGAAGGAGGAGACAGGAGAAGAAGCGATGACGAGGGGGGATCAGCCGTCTGTGAGTGACGGGAAGGAAGAGATTCCGGGAGATGTTTTCACAGGTATGTAATAATGACCGGTGTGTGGTGATGATGATGACCGGTGTGTGATGATGATGACCGGCGTGTGATATCGTGTGGAGTCTCCAGTGCAGTGAAGCTTTATCCGCTGTCCACATGGCAAAAGAAGCGTCCGGTGATGGCGCAGCCGCTCCTGTAGAGGTCCGGCAGTGTAGGATGCTAGCAGGTGTGAAGGGTGTAGTGACACACAGAAGGCAGAGCAAGGGTTAACAGGTTCTTTATATCAAACAGTAATAGTACAAGTGGGGAGGTAAAAGATATGAACTTGCGGAAGTGAAAAGTCAATTGCAGCAGGTAATAGCAGATTAACTTATCAGTCTCTGGGCACTGGACGAAGGTGGCTGTAAGATACCCCGGCTGCACCGCAGGCTTCACGATATGTCTCTGATCCGGTCCCGCAGAAGGGCGATGCACTGTCTCCTTGCTATGACGAATCCTCCGGGTCCTTCGGCACGTGACTTCCTGATCCGAGGACACGGTGGGGTAGAGATTATAGTCGGCGGCACAGTGGAAGAAGCAGAAAGTTTAGTAGACAAGACCGCAGTAGAAGCACACAGTCCAGCGGACACAGCCACGGGCCAGTCCTTAACAGGCACAGCAAGGATGGGACTAAGCGGCTAATCTGCGGTGGTGAGCGGAGCCAAGGTATGCACTCTATCCTGGTCACTACCCGGTGCGGATATCTCTCTGGGCTGAGGGTAGAATGTGTCGGCAGTCTTCTTGCTAGTCAGGGATATAGGCAAAGCTAGCTGGCTTGGGTCTGTCGAGAGTCATCCGTCTCACTGCTCACAAGCTCGTTCCACACCAAGTGTCCCATCTTCCCGCGCAGACTGCTATTTATGTCCAACCCACCCCAATCAGTCAGGTGTCCTTTACTGCTTTGGTCAGGAACCTCTTCCCCCTGAAACAATGGTGTCAGCCCCGACAGTTCCGGCCCAGACACGCAAGAGAGACCGTTAGCTTGGCTCTCCTCCCTACACTCCCCCACTCTTTTATCTCGCCATTCCACGGGCGAGACTCTTAGAGGAGTGTGTAACCGTCTTCTCTTTTTCTGTGCGGATTGTTGCCAGATGAAATTTTCTTGGTCGTTGCGATTGGGGGGCTTGCCAGCTGTTGTTCGTTTGACGCATCTCAGATCAGGAATAGTATTGGAGCTCTCTAGTGGGGCCTAATCCGGCTGTGAGGGAAGAGCCATGGGTGAGCTTGTATCTTCTGGTTCCAACCTCTCGGAGCTTAATGGTTCACCCCCTTCTTCGTCCTCTGCTTCTACCGGTGTATGGACAATCTCAGGAGCCTCGGGCTCCTCTTCTACTTGGGCAGGGTTCTTAGACAGGCAGGGTCGGCGCATATTCCGGTAAAGAGTTCGAGTGGGGGCATCTTCTTTTCCTTCAGGCTGGACTTCATAGACAGGTCCCTCTGGACTAACTCTTCTCTTCACCCGATACGAGTCATTCTCCCAACGATTTTCCAGCTTGTCTCGAGGGTGCTTCTCCCGCACTAAGACACAGTCTCCAACTCAAAACTCTGTCGCTCTGGATGGGGTCTTCTCTGTATGTTCTGGCTCCTGTAATCTGGTCTGGACCAACCGGTGTAAGGTCTGCAGGCAGTGTCAATGTTCCTGCGCCCACGAGGACACCCCTGTCCGTGGGTAGTCCTCTTCTGGGTCCAATGCCAACTCGGTGATTCCCTTTCCTTCTCGGCCGAACAGAAGAGAGTAAGGTGTATATCCTGTGGTTCGATGTACGTGATTATTGTATTACCCACACCAGTTCAGAAATGTACTCTGGCCACCGGGCCTTCCGATCTTCCTCTAAAGTTCTTAGTATCTGAATCCGTGTATGGTTAAATCGTTCACAGGCACCATTATCTTGAGGATGGTACGGTGTGGTGCGGGACTTGTCAATCCAGTACAGGCGGTGCAATTCATCCTTTACCCTTCCCAAGAAACAAGCTCCCTAATCGGAGTGAATTCTCTTTGGACACCCATAGGGTTGGATGAAGTTCTTACATATTGCGTACGCAGCGGACTCTGCAGTCTGATCCCGGGTCAGAGTCACCACAGCAAATTTTGTGAAGTGATCCACCATCATCAGGCAATATTCATAGCCCTGATGGGCTGGGCCAATGGCCAGATACTCCATTGTCAAGAGTTCCAGAGGAGCGGAGGTTACAATGGACTGTACAGGAGCTTTCTGCTCTGGTGGCTTAGCCAGTCTACATGTCCGGCACTTCCTACAGGCCTCGTCCACTTTCGCCTTCAACTGGGGGGTGGAAGATGAACCGTTGTAGCCATTGGAAGGTTTTTTCTGAACCAAAGTGGGCTCCTTGCTCGTGTGTATCGACAGCAATTTCAGACAATGATATTGTTGGAAGGATGACTTGCCAGGTCACATTCAGCTCAGTCCGCAGTTGTGTTTTCCAATATAGTAAGCCGTTCTTCAGCTGTAGTTGTTCCCATTGTCATAGGATCCTTCAAAGTACCTCTTTCTGTCGAGCTGGGGAGTCTCTGAGAAGCCACACACTCTCAACAAAGCCAGTTCGCTATCTTCCTGTTGAAGCCGAACCCACTCATCTCGAGTCTGTCCCAGTATACCGTCTTGGACTGAGGAATGTATCTGTCCTGCGTAGCCACCACCGTCCTGGTGGACCTCCAGAAATCTAGGGACCTCATCATCTTCTAGCTCTTTGTCTCTGTCCAGCTCGGGTCTTTTACTCTTCCTCTTGAACAGGGCATCGGCGTGGGTATTTTCTGCCCCCCTTCTGTAGGCAATCTTATAGTTGAATTTACCATTCTGGCTACCGATCGCTGTTCCAGGGCCCCCAGTCTCGCATTCTCCAGGTGCGCAAGCAGGTTGTTATCATTACGCACCAACACTTCGGAGCCAGACAAATATTCTGCGAATCTCTCCGTCATATCCCACACCAACGCCAGTAGCTCAAACTTGAAAGAGCTGCAGTTGTCTGGATTGCGTTAGAAAATGTGAAGGGAACGACTTGCATAAGCAATCACCCTCTCTCTTCCGTCCTGCATCTGTGACAACACAGCCCCAAGTCCCAGCAGACTCCCGTCAGTGTGGAGAATGAACGGTTGGGAGAAATCTGCGTAAGCCAGGATAGGGGCTTCGGTGAGTGCCTTTTTGAGATCTTGAAAGGCCTCTTCTTGGTACTCCTTCCAGCAGATCTTCCAGTTCTTGGCACCAGAGGGTACCTTTTTCAACAGTTCCTGTAAGGGCTTTGCTCGTCGAGCAAAGTTCTTCGCAAACCGCCTGTAATATCCGGTCAGTCCCAGGAATGCCCGCACAACCTTCACGGTCTCTGGAGTGGGCCAGTCTTGAATCATGGCGACCTTCTTTCTGGAGGGTTCTACCCCTTCAGGAGAAACGACATGGCCCAAGTATTCAATTTGCATACTGAACAAATGGCACTTCTGGGGCTTCACTTTTAGTCCGTGTCTCTGAAGGCGGGCCAACACTTGTTCTAGGCATTGCAAATGTTCCTCAAATGAAGCCGCAAAGACTATGTCGTCCAGGTAGATGAGCGTAGATTCAAAGTTCAAATCCACCTCTCCATGAGACGCTGAAAAGTTCTAGGAGCATTGGCTAAGCCAAAAGGCATATGGTTGACTTCTTACAGGCCCAATGAAGGCAGTCTTTGCTCGATCTTGTTCAGATGTGGGGGCTTGCCACTAGCTGCTAGCGAGGTCCAGTGTAAAGAAGAACCTAGCTTTCCCCAGAGCAGACAGGGACTCTTCAATCTGAGATAATAGGTACGAGTCCCTCACAGTACAGGCGTTGAGTTTTCGGTAATCCACACAAAAACGCAAGGTGCCTTCTTTCTTCCGTACTAACACAATTGGAGCAGCCCCCGGACTCTGGCTCTCCCTAATCATACCGTCCTGCAACATCTGATTCAATATGCTCTTCACTTCCTGATATAACTGTGGGGGAATTTGCCGGTGTCACGAAAAGGGGGTGACCTTTGATCAGCCCACGGCTATTACATGTGCAGGGGGCTTATCTTAGTTATCCCACCACTGCTACAATGTGATGAAAACACAAACCAGGCTATTGACCTATCAATTTACCGCAGGGGCTTATTTTAGGTATCCCACTGCTGCTACAATATGTCACGAACTGCAGGGATTTATGTATATCCCGCTTTCCAGTTCCACTTTGGAACTTGCAGCTCCCCCTTACCCTCAGGTCAGTCAGGGAACTACACCTCGGATAATTAGTCGCCGGATGGGCCACTTCACTGTGGACTGGCTATCAGGCTCGCTGCAGTGAGGGAATTATAAATGCTCAGGCCACAGCCAGACAATAGCTTATAAAACCTCGTTCCGTCGCTACCAGCTGTAATAACCTAGCCCAGAACACACTTCGCTGCCACAAGCTCAGATTTGTCAACAAAGGGGTTCAAGCCAACCCAATTGAGTAGCGTAATTAACTTCAGGCACGTGAAAATTCGCATAGAACATGGAGAAGACGAAACTAATAAATTTTATATTTTACTCCGAAAAGGTAGGCAGTGTTTACAAAAGGTATATAAAGATTTTACAATATGAGACAATTAGGGTATGTACAAGCAATTATTAAAAAAAACAGGGATTAAAGAAGATTAACACTCACATGTTGCTTAGATTATCCTAGCTAACCATGCTGGTGGGAGGAGCCAGATATCCCAATTCATCAGGGGGTCTTTGTGCAGTAAGGTCCCAGGCAAGAATGAAGGCTGGGCTGACTGGCAGGGGCTGGTTTACCTGCACCCTCCCCTAGCTGCCCAGGTGCACATTTTGGTACGAAAACTTATAATACTCCTAAATGTGCTTGCGAACCTAGCAGAATAACAGCACACACCACTCATCTTATATTGAAATTAGCTTTCTAGCTATTCCCCACGGTTCAGGAGAAATCCATTTCTCTGGTTCTTGGAGCTAGGATTTAGCAAAAGGCCCCGTTGCAAAGCTCAATCAAAGCACGTTCTGAATATGTATTTGTCATATTCCTATCATACACTGGCGGCGCAGTATGGCTTCTTTAATATCTCCCCCACACACAGCAAACCTCGTGTTTGAAGACAAAGAAATTCCTACGGGAGGGGGGAAGGAGCAGTGAGGAGTTTCAAGTTACACAGGGTTTGTGCCTAGGCCAGCGAAGGCAGTGGAAGGGGAAGAAGGGGGGTTGGAGCCCGCAGTGTTGGTCTTGTACAGCTATGCGGATACTCAGACATGGCATATTCACATTATCGTGACAGCTGGCAACGCTCTCTTATGGGCGCGGTGCTCTCAGTTGTTAGTTCTTGCACAATGGCCATGGTGCAGCCAAAATCATCTTTGTGGAGAGCAAAAACTTATTTATACCTTCCCAGCAGAGCGTCTACCTGAGTGGGTTTGAGTTAGGCCAGCTCAGCCCGCATTTGTTCCAATATGGGTCGGCCCTCTTTGATGTAATGAGGTTCTGGCACTGAAATGGAGTTTACTGACACAGTCCAAGGGTCTCCAGGTTGTATCTCCAGTTGTACTGTTTGGGAGGGCATTATTTCTTCAGGTAGGTTCATTATTCGGGCCACCACACTTCTGGGAACAACAGTAATGTCCTGATCTCCTAAGTTAGTGCACCACACCTGAACAGACGCTTCCCGTACAGCGGCTAATGTATGCGCCACTAGGAGCCCCGTGGGTAATTGTTCAGAAGAGGATGGTTCAATGTGGATCTCAACCCCCTCCAAGGGGACACAAGCGCGAACGGGCAGGAACAGTACTGTTTGTCCTGGTGGAAGAACAATTTTGGTGGAGGCCAGTATACCGTATTTTCCGGCGTATAAGACGACTTTTTAACCCCTAAAAATTGTCCCAAAAGTCGGGGGTCGTCTTATACGCCAGGTACGGCATGTGCAGGGAGCGATCCTGAATGTTCCCAGGGTCTGAAGGAGAGGAAACTCTCCTTCAGGCCCTGGGATCCATATTCATGTAAAAAATAAAGAATAAAAATAAAAAATATGTATATACTCACCCCTCCGAGAAGCCTGGCTGTCACCGCTGCAAGCGTCTGCCTCCGTTCCTAAGAATTGCAGAGCGTGAAGGACCTTCGATGACGTCACGGTCAGGTGACCGGTCACATGAGCGGTCACGGACCAATCACAGGACTGCGATGTCATCGAGGGTCCTTCATGCTCTGCAATTCTTAGGAACGGAGGCAGACGCTTGCAGCAGTGACAGCCAGGCTTCTCGGAGGGGTGAGTATATACATATTTTTTATTTTTATTCTTTATTTTTAACATGAATATGGATCCCAGGGCCTGAAGGAGAGTCTCCTCTCCTTCAGACCCTGGGAACCACACGCCGTATAAGATGACTGGGCATATAAGATGACCCCCGTCTTATACAGCGGGCATATCCCAAATTCCATATTTTATATGGAAAAGTTGGGGGTCGTCTTATACACCAGAAAATACGGTAATTACTTTTCCTAACACTCCTCCCTCACAGTTAGACTCCTGTACTTGTGCCACTCGTGCTAGTTGTTGGAATAAAATTTTCTGTGATGTATGTGGGCCCCACTGTTTTAGAGTCTCGTTAGAGGGGTCTCTGAGGAGAAGGCTTCCAAACTCCTTCAGCACATTCATTCCCAAGGTGATGGTGGGTCCATTACTTATTTCTCCCTGGGTTAGTGTCACACCTTTCCGTCCTAGGTCTCTGCCACAGGTAGACACTTGCATCCATGCCACCACTGTGACCGAGATGGGCAGTTGGTTGGCCGCCATTTACTTTATCACAGGGCCCCATTCAGACCGCTTTGCTCCAGGAAAATGTCACCGGAAATAAGCCACTAGCATCGTTGTCACCTGTGAACCCTTGTCTACTAGGCATTGCACTGCACGTCCATCTATCTCTGCCCATATCAGGGGGCATGTTGACACTAAACTTGCCGGACTTCCACTACTCTTCCTCACCTGTTCTGGCTCCGGGCGGCAAGATGTCACTCTTCCCCGGCGGGTGCACTCCCGTGTCCGCTCTCTCCACAGTTGTAGCAAGTGATGAGCCTCGGCTGAGAAAACACTCAGGAGTCACGGCGGGGTTCCGGGCCTTCCCTGCTCTCTGAAGAATTACTGATAGCTTCTGTTTTCTTCCTTATGTCAGCCAGCTCTACTTTCACACTCTCACAAGTTCTCTCATTTCTTCCACCTATTGGGGTTCAGCAATGGCGTTTACAGACACCCCACGCTCTGGACCTCCCCACCGGGACTGTCACCCCCTGCTCACAAGCTCGTTCTCCGCCAAGTGTCCCGTCTTCTCGCTCAGACCGCCATTTATTTCGGACCAACCCCCATCAGTCAGCTGTCCTGAACTGCTGCGGTCAGAAACCTTTTCCCCCTGAAACGATGGTGACAGCCCCGACAGTTCCAGCCAAGACACGCAAGAGAGACCGTTAGCTTGGCTCTCCTTCCTACAACAGTACATGACAAATGTTTAGTCCCTCCTCTGTGCCGGGGTGGAGAGTTGCTTTATCATAAGGGATTACGAGCTTGTATCTACAAACAGCTGCAATGGCCACATTGAGGGTATGTGCACACGTTCAGGATTTCTTGCAGAAATTTCCTGAAGAAAACCGGAAATTTTCTGCAAGAAATCCGCATTTTTTTTTTTGCGTTTTTTTTCCGTTTTTTTTGCGTTTTTTTAACATTCTGCAAGCGTAATTAGCTTGCAGAATGCTAAAGTTTTCCAAGCGATCTGTAGCATCGCTTGGAAAACTGACTGACAAGTTGGTCACACTTGTCAAACATAGCGTTTGACAAGTGTGACCAACTTGTTACTATAGATGCTGCTTTTGCAGCATCTATAGTAAAAGATAGAACGTTTAAAAATAATAAAAAAAATAAAAAAAATGGTTATACTCACCCGCAGACATCAGATCTCCTCACCGGCGTCCATTCCTATAGCTGATGTGTGCGCGCAGGGCCTTCCATGACGTCACGGTCACGTGAGCAGTCTCGACCAATCACAGGACAGTGACGTCATTCGGCAAGGTCCTTCTCCGCACACCAGCTACAGGAACCAGCCAGCGTGCAGCACAGAGGCGGGAACACTGCGCTGGACATCGAGGGTGAGTATAGGACTGTTTTTTATTTTATTTCTTATTTTTTGACCACTTATATGGTGCCCAGTGCGTGGAGGAGAGTTTCCTCTCCTCCACCCTGGGTACCAACCGCACATAATCTGCTTACTTCCCGCATGGTGGGCACAGCCCCGTGCGGGAAGTAAGCAGATCAATGGACTCCTAGGTGTGCGGAATCCCCGCAATTCCGCATTTTTAATGAACATGTTGCTTTTTTTTCCGCTATGCGATTTTTTCGCGGAAAAAATCGCAACATTTGCACAAAAAATGCGGAATACCTTGTAAATAATAGGAGGCATATGTTAGCGTTTTTTTCGCGTTTTTATCACGTTTTTATAGCGAAAAAACGCGAAAAAAACGCTAAAAATCCTGAACGTGTGCACATGGCCTTAGAGTTCTCGTTATCTGACAATCATGTTGGTTTTTGAGACCTGGTTCAAATAACGTATAAACATGGAGGCAAGATACTGCCCAGAGCAGGCGCCCCTTAACATACACGGATTATATCACTAGTCAGCATGTCATTTATGGTGTTGGGCTACCCGTATTAATCATTGCATTCTGGATTCTCTTTCAGCCCTTATTTTTCCCCCAGTGTATAACATCCAGCCCTGTTGTACCTTGGTGTATAACATTCAGTGCTTTTGCCCCCTGGTGTATTAACATCCTGCCCCGTTGCCCCCCCAGTGTATAACATCCAGCCCTGTTGCACCCCCGGTATATAACGTCCAGCCCTGTTGCACCCCGGTATATAACATCCAGCCCTGTTGCACCTTGGTGTATAACATCCAGCCCTTTTACCCCCTGGTGTATAACATCCTGCCCCATTGCCCCCCCACTGTATAACATCCTTCCCTGTTGCACCCTGGTATATAACATGTGGCTCCTCACGGGTTTTTTTTACCAATGAATAGGATAAAATTATTTTCTGACAAGAATTGTGTTACTAAAGAAAGAAACTCCTGCCCAGATCCACTGTGGTTCCTCCTAGATTTGTGAATAACATGATAACGAGGTGTTAACATTCTCCATGCATGCGTCCCCACACTTTCTGACACTCAGCACTGATTGGACAATGTAGGGGAACTCCCTTTTGATAAAGGGAATGGTAACACCCAGTTGTCAGTATTTTCTTGCATTTATAGGTTGAATAGCAGAAGAACTGCACAGCTTAGTGAAAAATAACATTATTAGTCTGGAAATGTGAGGATGGAAAACTAAGAAAAAATAATTAAAAATTAATTAAAAAATTGATATGTAAGGCCTATAATGGGGGGGAATGTTTTTCAAAAAAATCAACTCTAGTTGTACATGAAAGAAGTCACACCAGAGAGAAGCCGTACTCATGTTCAGAATATGGAGGGGCCTCTTCACATAAATCAATCTTGCAAGGCATAAAAACATTCACACAGGAGAGAAGCCAAATTCATGTTCACAACATGGGAAATGCTTTATAAACAAATTGCATCATATTAACCTCTTAAAGGGGTGTAACACTAGTGGGTGTGGACCCACTGCGCCACGGACCAGTCTGGAATGGCGTGACGAAATGTCAAAGACAAACAGAAGCAATGAAACCAGGTGCAGAATAGACACGTAACTGGTGACGCCCAGCAGACTGCGGGAGCCTACTAGGATGTGGCGCTGCCCCATAGGTCACTTCACAGGAAAGGCAGGGAGGGTGGGGTAGACTTATTACTGCACTGGCCATCCTGGAAGCGGAGAGGGACCACTGATCTGAGCTGAGGGGGCAGCTGGGAGCACAGGACACCATAGAGGACTGTAAAAGGGAAATGTGTAGTGTTTGTTCAGTCCCAGGGTGGAGGGTCGCTGTAACTGTGGGCAATACAATAAATTGAGGCCAATACCAAATATATTTAGATTACTTTTTCTTTTAGGACTTTTCTACAATAAATATATTTTTTTTTTTTCAAATATTTTTGTGTTCCCAAACATATATTAAATTGTTACATGGTACCAGTATTTCTCATTGGTGCCATATGGTATACACAACTTTTTGATCAGTCTTATTACATAATAATAAGTGTAATACAATTCATGAATTGTATGAATAGAAGACATGAAAATAGGAAACTTTATAGCATGTGTCACCACAGAAATCTGTGCATTTCTTATTTTGTCTCAGAATTCTCAATTCCTGGGTAAAATCTCCAGAAATTGAGTTAAATACCTTGTGCCTAGCCCTGTGCTCTCCTGATTCATCCGCTGCTGCTAATCAAAGCTCGGCATCTGATCTAGCCGTCTGAGGCTGCCAAGCTGTGATTATCAGCATCTGGACAGGCTGGAGAAAGCACATCTCACCAGAGATTTCACATAGTGCGCTCCAGGAGGAACAAATGTGAATATCTCAGCAATTGAGTGACACAGAGCACAACAGACAATCAAGAAGAATCAAGGAAGCAGAGGGCTTTTTACAAGGCATTTAACTTAATTTTTGGAGATTTTTATCCAGGAATTGAGAATTCTGAGACGGAATAAGAAATACACAGAATCATCAGAGCTCAGGGACTTTTACAAGGTATTTAACTTATTTTTTTCTTTTCCAGCAGGTGACCGGTGCTCTTTAAAGTGCGCCTGTAATTTGGATTTACCCCCTTAATGTATCTCCAGAGCTATATCTGTCTTCTAACGTTTCCTATCATGCCCTTAGGTATACTGAGTAAATGATTACGGTGGCTGGAGCTCGACTGCTCCTGGATGTAGAGCCACCTTTGTGACTAGTCAATCTTATTTACATAGGGCAGTACGGTGGCTTGGTAGTTAGCACTGTAGCCTTGCATCGCTGGAGTCCTGGGTTCAAAGGACCACCAAGGACAACATCTGCAAGGAGTTTGTGTGTTCTCACCGTGTTTGCGTGGGTTTCCTCTGGGTTCTCCGGTTTCCTCCCACACTCCAAATACATACTGATAGGGAACTTAGATTTTGAGCCCCATCGGGGACAGCAATGATAATGTGTGCAAACCGTAAAGCGCTGTGGAATATGTTAGCGCTATATAAAAATAAAGATTATTATTATTATATGGTAATGAAATATTATTTTTTTATTGCGTGGACTCTTTTCTACACTAAGGGCATGATATGAAGCTTGAAAGAGAAATGGCGCTGGTGGTATATTAAGGGATGTAAATCTTGATTACAGATTCCCTTTAAGAAGTGTCTTTCTATTTGCTGTCTAATCTCTGCCACCTCTGACTTATGCCAATGTCACCAGTTTGTAAGTGTTATTCATTTTACCCGTGGTTGTGTTAATGTTATGGCATGTAGTTGTCTTCCTTATTACCGGTCTTTTCACTGACTGTGATCTTCATTGTGAGCTCCATAAAATAAATATAGAAATCCCTTTTGTGTTGTAGAAAAAATTAACATCCAATCTATCTTTCATCCTTATAGGAAATCCTTGTGAGAATAACGGTTTATTACTAAATTGTAAAAAAGAAGATATCAGGAAGCACTCCAATGGAGAAAACCTCTTTACCCTTCATGGACCTCCTGGACTTCACAGTACTTCACTTTCTTATAATCCTCCTAATCATGAGGAACCTTCTCTTGAGCAAACTCACATTGTTACCACAATTCCAGAAGCCAAAGTGGATACAAGATTTCAGTGTGACAAGCAACTTACTAGAAGCTCAGATGTTTTAACACAAAAAAAGCGCACAGGAGAGAAGCCATACTCCTGTTCAGGATGTGGGAAATGCTTTACAAATAAATCAAAATTTGTTAGACATGAGAGAAGTCACACAGGAGAAAAACCATTTTCATGTTCAGAATGTGGCAAATCTTACACAGATAAAGGGAGTCTTAATAGACATCAGAAAATTCATACAGAAGAGAAGCCGTATTCATGTTCAGAATGTGGGGAACGTTTTGGAAATAAATCACATCTTATTAAACATCATAGAATTCACACAGGAGAGAAGCCGTATTCATGTTCACACTGTGAGAAATGCTTTACAGATAAATCAAGTCTTGTGACACACGAGAGAAGTCACATAGGAAAGAAATATTCATGTTCAGAATGTGCAAAATCTTTTAAGAATAAATCAAGTCTTGCTACACATCAGAGAATTCACAGTGGAGAGAAGTTGCATTCATGTTCAGAATGTGGGAAATCTTTTATATATAAATCAAGTCTTGCTGCACATCAGAGAATTCACACTGGAGAGAAGTTACATTCATGTTCAGAATGTGGAAAATCTTTTTTATGTAAATCAAGCCTTGCTATGCATGAGAGAATTCACACTGGAGAGAAGCCGTATTCATGTTCAGAATGTGGGAAATGTTTTATACAAAAAGGAAGTTTTGTTTTTCATCAGACAATTCACACTGGAGAGAAGCCGTATTCATGTTCAGAATGTGGGAAAGGTTTTACAAAAAAATCTCGTTTTATTAAACATCAATCAACTCACACCGGGGAGAAACTGTTTTCATGTTTACCATGTGGAAAGTGCTTTTCACATAAATCACAGCTTCTTAACCATCAGAGAATTCACACAAAAGGAAAACCGTATTCATGTTCTGAATGTGGGAACTCTTTTACATGTAAATCAAAGCTTACTACACATGAGAAAATTCACACTGGAGAGAAGCCGTATTCATGTCCACTGTGTGAGAGACGTTTTATACGAAAATATAATCTTGTTCTACATAAGAGAACTCATGAAGGAATGAAACTTTAGTTATGTTCACTGTTTTTAGTACATTTTTATAAAATGTGGAAGACCTGAGAGTGTTGTACATGTATTTTCAGGGCTTTTAAAAGTATTGAAACACTTTAATACTTTGCTGACTCAATTTGGTTCCAAATCAGCTTTTATGGGCAAATTGAATCCAAAACAAATTTGTTGACAAAAAAATAAATTAAAAACGAAAAAAATAAAATTATTTGGTTGTTTAAAGGGGACCTTCCACCAGCTTTAGCATGTTAAACTGGTCACATCATGGAATACTGGCTGCGGAGCTGAATAAAATGTCTATTTTTTTAGATTTTAATTCTCAGCTCTGTTGTGGGTGTAATCGCTCATAAAGTTTAGGTTAAACTTTGTGATAAGCACAACCAGGGGCGCACCTATAATGAGGACAGTTGAGCACTTTGCCTCAGGCGGCAGTAAATCAGTGAAGATGGGGTGGCAGCGCGGCGCCGCCCCCTGCAGTCAGATAACTTGGTGCCCTGCTCCTGCTTGCATTCCTGTGTGAGGGAGGAGGCTGCGTGGTTACACTTTTAATACAGCAGCAATTGACTCTGCATCCGCCCCCTCCAGCCAGGGAGTGTGAATGATTGGTCCATCCGTGAGTCATTTTACCTCTCTGCAGCAAGTGACTGTGTCTGTGTTCATCAGACTCCAGGTGCTGTATATGGGGGGTGCTGTGTATATGGGGGTGCTGTGCTGTATGTGGGGGGTGCTGTATGAGGGGTGCTGTGCTGTATATGGCGGTGGTGTGCTGTTTTGTATATGGGGGTGCTGTGCTGTATATGGAGGTGCTGTGCCGTATATGGAGGGTGCTGTGCCGTATATGGAGGGTGCTGTGCTGTATATGGGGGTACTGTGCTGTATATAGCGGTGCTGTGCTGTATATAGGGTGCTGTGCTGTATATGAGGGGTGCTGTGCTGTATATGGGGGTGCTGTATATGGCGTTGCTGTGCTGTATATGGGGGTTGCTATGCTTTATATGAGGGGCGCTGTGCTGTATATAGGGGTTCTATGCTGTATATGGGAGGTGCTGTATATGGCGTTGCTGTGCTGTATTGTATATAGGGGTACTGTGCTGTATATGGGGGTGCTATTTGATGGCGGTGCTATATTGTATATGGGGGTGCTGTGTTGTATATTGGGGGTGCTGTGCTGTATATGGGGATGCTGTGCTGTATATGTGGGGTGCTGTATTGTATATAGGGGTGCAGTATATGGGGATGCTGTTCTGTATATGGGGGTGCTGTGCTGTAGATGGAGGTGCTGTGCTGTATTGTATATAGGGGTGCGGTGCTGCATATAGGGATGCTGTGCTGTATATGGGGGTGGTGCTGTATTGTACATTGGGGTGCTGTATAGTATATGGAGGGCTATGGGGAAGCATTATAGTATTTGGAGGGCTATAGATGGTGCATTATAATATATGGAGGACTCTGGGGTTGCCTTATAATATATGGAGGATTATGGGGTGCATTGTAATATATGGAGAATTCTAGGATGCATTTTCTATGAGGCTCCATTATACTATATGGAGGGCTATGGGGGATGCATTATAGTATTTGGAGGGCTTTGGGTGGTGCATTATAATATATGGAGGACTCTGGGGTTGCCTTATAATATTTGGAGGATTATGGGGTGCTTTATACAGGGTGGAGCGCGGTAATTTGCTGATTTGGGAATGAAATAAAAAAATTATGATCATTAGAAAAATTTATTTTATATTTTAATTATACTGAACAGTAATGGAATTTTTAAATTACATGGTTTTAAATAGTGTATCTGGCAAATGTCGACCTTCGCTATCCACACACTGCTGCATACGTTTTCTGAAGTTTTCATGAACTCTAACAAGCATGTCCACTGGTATTCTGCCAATTTCAGCTTCAATATTGTTCCTTAGGTCTTCCAAGGTGTTGGGACGGTTGATATACACCTTAGACTTCAGGTAACCCCAAAGGAAAAAATCGCATGGGGCTAAATCTGGTGAGCGTGCTGGCCAGTTCACATCTCCCCACAAAGAGATAAGCCGTCCAGGAAACATTTGCCTCAAACAATTCATAGTAACCCTCGCTGTGTGTGCAGTGGCACCATCCTGTTGGAACCATGTATCCTCTAGTTCCATTGCCTCAAGAGCCGGCTGAAAATAATCCTGTATCATAGACAAGTACCGTTCGGAGTTCACAGTTATGGCACGACCGTTATCCTGAAAAAAGTAAAGACCAATGATGCCTACTCGTGATATGGCGCACCACACAGTGACGCGGTCCAAATGCAGAGGTCTCTCGTGAACTTCTCTGGGGTTTGTTTCACTCCAGTAACGCATATTTTGTTTGTTTACACACCCACTGAGGTGAAAATGTGTCTCACCAGAAAAAAACACAATTGCGTCACGGGGTATCGTTGCTAACATGTCTTCACAAGAGGTCCGCCGTGTCAAATAGTCCCGTGCTGACAATTGTTGGACCACGCACATTTTATACGGGTGAAAATTCAGTTCATCATGAAGAATCCGGTGGAGAGAACGTCTTGAAATGCCAAAAGCAAATGATTGCTTCCGAGCAGAGCGTTTCGGAGATTGCAGTACTGCTGCTCTAACTCTCTCGATGTTTTGTGGTGTTGTAATCCTTCTCTCAGGTCCCCTTCGTACACATGACACATTCCCTGCTGTTCTGAATGCATTCACCCAATTTACAATTGATTGCCGTCCAGGAACACGTCCGCGTGGAGGAACAGCGAATTGTAAACGAAAAGCACGCTGCACTGCAATGATCGAGTGGGCATTTGAAAAATACGCTTCAACACAAAATGACCTCTCCTCACGTGTCCACTGCATGATGGCAACTGAAAGGCGGAGGAATACAAATCTCCCATCAGCCACTGTAAGCCACACCCACTCTCCCCTCTCTTCGACCGACAGTGCCGCCACAGCATGCAGTGCAAAAAAGCAAATTACCGCGCTTCACCCTGTACTATATGGAGGGCTATGGGGGTGCATTATAATGTATGGAGAATTATAGGATGCATTTTCTATGGGGGTGCATTATACTATATGGAGGGCTATGGGGGTGCATTATAATATATGGAGCCAATTATACTACATGGAGACCATTATATTTGTAGGGTCCTGTGGGGGCATGATAATACTTGGAGGCCTGTGAGGGCACTGCCCACATCTTGGGAAGTTCTCTGCACCCAGCTTGTGCATAGTATTAGATGGCCATGGTAAGTTGAATTTAGATTTTTTTCTGTGGTTTAATAATGAGGGCTATGAGGAAACCTTTATACTTTTTTGGGGGGCGATTTGAGGGCTGTGTTGGGGGCCATTATACAGTGTGAAGAGATGTAGGGGCCATTATATTGTATATGGGTCAATGATACTACATGATGGGCAGTGTGGGGGTCACTGTTGGGAATCATACTGTGCCGGAGTAGTTGACATGGAGTACAGTAGGGTCATTATGCTGTGTGTGTGGAGGGTCCTGTGGAGCAATTCACTGTGGGGGGATCACAGTGTTTTTTGGACACTTTTGTTGGGATCACACTTTATGGGGGCAATGAAAGAGGAATCTAGGGGCTTCAATAGGAGGAAAATTACTTTGTAACGGCGGCAAATACATGAGATATTATGTGACCCAGCAAAATATACTTTTTTTTAAGAGGGATCCCAATTAGAATTCCTTCTATGGGGCCCCATGATTTCTATGTACGCCGCTGGTGCAGGATGCTTTGTCTCTTCCACATACGTCTCTCCTGCAGGACTGATTGCCCATAACTTACACACCAGGTCCATTCCTGCACCTCAGTATATACAGGCATTCCAGCCGTGTTCCTCCCGAGCGGCGGTTGGGCGGTGGAGCTCGTCCCTCTTCCCGCTCCCACATCCCTTGGTAAACCCCATTGGAAAACCCCTGCTATTAGCTCCGGACAGCCCTGTGTGTGGCGCTTGTGATTGGCTAAGCGTTTTGGGAGAAGGAGGCGTAGTCTGTTGGGGAAGACGCGCCATTTTACCAGATTAGTGCAGTGGTGGCTTGTTGAAGCTCAGAAGTTTTAGGTCATTGTATGTGGTGTGTGGGCGATGCTGCATGGTGGACTTGCCTGACTGGTCAGTGCCAGGCAGTGGCCACATTGGAGCTGCCCAGAGTTTTGTAGGTGAGTGCCAGAGATAATAGGTTGGCAATCAGTGCTGCCTCCTGTGCTATAAAGATGTGTCTGTCTACAGGACCCAGCTCTGCCAGCCATCACTGTGTGTCTGTATGCTTGTGCCAGGCCTGCCATTGCCATTAATGATCCTTGTTCTGGATTCTTCTGTGTGGTTCTTGTATGTGCGGTGATGGCGCTGACATACTTGTGTTTGGGTGGCGCCGTTTTGAAGTTCGCCTCAGGCATCAGAGAGGCTAGGTTCACCCCTGAGCACAACTGAATGTTATTGGAGATTTGTCTCTAGGGGTGTGTACTTCATCCTCTCCATGATCTTGAGCAGTCATAATCAGGAAGCAAAACACTGGAAAAAAAGAACACACTCCACAAAATAATGACCTGACAGTATGTTCTGCTCACTGATCTCTGCAGAACTGTGTGTGATTACAGAGTTCCATGAGTAGAACAGAGATGAGTGAGATTACTGTTGAGATTACTGTTCTTCAGGTTTCATTTCTTGGCCGTCAGTGTGGTTGAGGGGCCATAAAGCAAAGCTGAGATGTGTCCATTACAAACATCTCTGCAGCTCTCTTCCCACCGTGCTATCAGCTCTGCTGTATCCCCTCCCCCCACACTGACTGCCTTGAGATTAAAGCTGACTAAAGCCCCCGTCACACTAAGCGAGGTCGCTAGCGAGATCGCTGCTGAGTCACAAGTTTTGTGACGCAACAGCGACCTCCGTAGCGATCTCGCTATGTTTGACACATAGCAGCGACCAGGTCCCTGCTGTGAGATCGCTGGTCGTGTCGGAATGGCCTGGACCTTTTTTTGATCGTTGAGGTCCCGCTGACATCGCTGAATCGGTGTGTGTGACACGGATTCAGCGATGTCTTCACTGGTAACCAGGGTAAAAATCAGGTTACTAAGCGCAGGGCCGTGCTTAGTAACCTGATGTTTACCCTGGTTACCATTGTAAATGTAAAAAAAAAAAAAAACACTACATACTCACATTCCGGTGTCCGTCAGGTCCCTTGCCGTCCGCTTCCCGCACTGACTGACTGCCGGCCGGAAAGTAAGAGCAGAGCACAGCGGTGACGTCACCGCTCTGCTGTTAGGGCCGGCACTCGCAATCAGTGCAGGAAGCGGACGCCGGGGGACGCGCAGGTGAGTATGTACTGTTTGTTTTTTTACATTTTACACTGGTAACCAGGGTAAACATCGGGTTACTAAGCGTGGCCCTGCGCTTAGCAACCCGATGTTTACCCTGGTTACCAGGGGACTTCGGCATCGTTGGTCGCTGGAGAGCGGTCTGTGTGACAGCTCCCCAGCGACCACACAGCGACCACACAGGGACGCTGCAGCGATCGGCATCGTTGTCTGTATCGCTGCAGCGTCGCTAAGTGTGACGGGGCCTTTAGTGTTAATAATTACACTTTGTTCAGCTCTACTACATGTATTTATAATCACGGTGCAGTGAGACCTGTCAGGAGAGCAGACTGTCTCTCATGACATGTCTCACATAGACCTGCTCTAAGTAGTGATGACCGAAAGTGCTCTTTACTCGAATTTGCAACGGGTGCTTGGGTACGCACCAAATATCGCAGGTGCTCAAGCTACATGCCCGTCCCATTAGACAGCCTAAAAGCATGCGGGATTGACAAAACAGTTAAAAAGGCCATACAAGAAAAAAACAAAACCTAACACTGACCAAACGTGTATCAACATGATTTCTCTATGTATATTGTGTCTGAAATTTTACACTGCGAGGAAAAATGACTGTAGAATTACAGATGAAGTGTTTGTCAAAAAATCAGTGAATACACAGATGAAATAACATCGTGAGAAATTAATTCTCAGTAAAGTGCGAAGTGCAGACAAACGGCCCATGGGCTGGGTATACAAACAGAGAAAATGAGGCTGCAAGGTGCTGGGTATATATCTGCTATCTCCTGCGGAGGTGTGTGATCAACCATCAATAATTGGTAATACCATGATCAAAAAATAACCTCATTAATAGCATATAGCACACTGTATACAATCAGACAAACAGATTGTATCATACAGAAAATGTGCTGCTAGACCGGCCTTGTGATCCTTGCTGACTGATTGGTGTTCAGGCATAATTACCAGAGCTCAAGTGCGGCACTTCTTCCTCAGAAGGGGTGCGGTTCTGAGGAAGAATACACTTGAGCACTGGAAACTGGGTAATTATGCCTAGTTTTTTTCTTTTTCTTCTATGGTCTGTTAACATCTCCATAATTTTAATTGTTTTGTATTCCTTGTGTCAATAAAATTGGATATTTCTATTATATACTGCTGCTGTTTGGAGGACCTTCTTTCTTCATAGGTTTTTCTGTAGTCACGGTCCTCCGTGTTATTATGGAGGGCACCATAGCCTCCTATGTTTTCTTCAGCTGTGCAGCCATTATTCCAGGATGTGGCAGTTTAGCATGCTCATACTGGTGAAAGATCCTCTTTAAAGTCGTACTGGGGGGATTTCTGCAGAAAGTTTCCAACAGAATTAGGATGAATATGGGAAAATAATGTTTGTCCTATAAGTGACTTGTAATGGGTTAAAAGAAAAAAAAAGGATAAAATATATCAAATAACCAGTTCTAGGTAATAACCTGGTAAATAAGAAGTGGAGATTAAAGGCTGTATAAAACATAACAATTTTATTGAATCACATTTTCCAGTCCATCCCTCCGGACAGGACACCATGAGGTAGCCCTTCCTTTCTTCCACACTCCCCTCCCACCTCCACCCTCCAGAGTTTTTCCTGTCCTCACAGGGAATTGTCGCATGAGAGGTTGCTCCTAGAGGGAAGGTACCTTCTCCTTTGGAGCTCCAGACTATGGACTCGGAGGGATCGAGGGGTTTCAGCCTTCACTTTACCCCTGTCAAGCACTCCGGGGCTCAACACCTCTCTGGGTAGAGGTCACTTAGCCATCAGTGCTGTATCAGAATACAGATTCAAGGGGATCTGGGGGTCTCAGCCTTCCCTTCTCATTGTCACAGAGTCCAGGCCGACACCTCTCTGGGTAGAGTTCCTTAGCCAACAGCCAGTCTCTGCACCATCTGCAATAATGCACCATTCCTGGATGTGACAGTGTTTTCCTCCATGGTGGGCTCTCATGGTGCCTTATAGTATCTCTGTATCTCATAGTGCCTCTGGTCCTCGTAGTGCCTTTATATTGCCTCTGTGCCTTATTGTGCCTATGGTCCTCAGTGATTCATTGCACTTCTGCATCTTATAGTGCATCATAGTGCCTTGGAAGTGCCTCTGTGCTTTTTGGTCCCCAGTGTCTTGTGCTGCCTCATTGTACTTTTGAGCCTTCTAGTGCATCTGTGCCTCATGGTGCCACTGTGCACCTTGTGGCTTTGTGCCTTGCAGCTTTGTGCCTCTGGCTTCATGCCTTGTGCCCCTGGCTTAGTGCCTTGTGCCTCTTGCTTCGTGCCTTTAGCTTCGTGCCTTGTGTCTCTGGCTTCGTGCCTGGTGCTTCTGACTTCGGGTCTCATACCTCGTAGCTCATGTCTCTGGACCTAGATCCAGCTTCCTTTTCTTCATTCTTTGCAACTTCGCTTAGCCAAAGCAGCAGCTCTGCTCGGATTGGCTTGAGAATTTCTATGTTTCGGAACAGAAGACTCATTTCAGCTACTGTCCCTGCTTTGTCTGGTCAGAAGTTTTCAGATTTCGCCCTTTAGTGTTAAAGTCAGGACTGTTTCATAGTTATAGATGAAGGGAGACATAAATCTATTGAGTGCATCCTATAACACGACACACTAATGACCGGGAGTAAGGAATTAAATCCCAGGAGGTAGATGATTTCCTCATGTTGGGGGAAAGGATCCTTCCCATCTCCACATACGGCAATCGAACTAGTTTCTTTGATCAACATCCTGTCAGCAGATTCCTAATTGTGAAGACGCCTAGTGCCGCTACCGAATATATATATATATATATATATATATATACATCACCAATATATAATTGGTGATGCCGCACAGCGGGTCTTATCACACACCAGTTGCGATGAGCAAACACCTTCTAGCAAACATTGCGGATACATTTAAAAACTTCTAGTCCTTCCTGTACTATGTGGAATTGAGTGATCCAGTAACACAAACTGCGGACATCAGGTTTTGCATCTAAGGCTAAGTGCACACGTTGCAGAATTGCCGCAGAAATTTCCGTGGCAATTCCACAACTGCCGCGGGTATATCGCATGCGGAATTAGCATGCATATTCCCGCTAAACACTAGCGTTTTGCAAGCGTAATTAGCTTGCAGAATGCTAGTGTTTTCCAAGCGATCTGTAGCATCGCTTGGAAAACTGATTGACAGGTTGGTCACACTTGTCAAACATAGTGTTTGACAAGTGTGACCAACTTTTACTATTAATGCTGCCTACGCAGCATCAATAGTAAAAAGATCTAATGTTAAAAATAATTTTTAAAAAATGGTTATTCCCACCTTCCGGCGGCCCCCGATCTCAGCGGTGCACGCGGCGGCTTCCGTTCCCATGAATGCTGTGTGCGAAGGACCTGGGATGACGTCACGGTTTTGTGACCGTGACGTCATCACAGGTCCTTCGCGCACAGCATAGCTGGGAACAGAAGGCGCCGTGTGCACAGCTGAAAGGCTGGAAGACTCCGGGGGCCATCAGAAGGTGAGTATCTCACTATTTTTTATTTTAATTAATTTTTTTAACAATTATATGGTTCCCAGGGCCTGGAGGAGAGTCTCCTCTCCTCCACCCTGGGTGCCATCCGCACATGATCCGCTTACTTCCCGCATGGTGGGCATAGCCCCATGCGGGAAGTAAGCGGATCAATGCATTCCTATGTGTGCGGAATCCCCGCGATTCCGCAAATTAATAAACGCTGCGTTTTTTTCTGGAATGCGTTTCCGCTCAGGAAAAAAATGCAGCATGTGCATACAAAATGCGGATTTCATTCTTTTAATAGGATGCTAATGTGAGCGTTTTTTTTTCGCGGTTTTATCGCGTTTTTATAGCGAAAACATGAGAAAAATCCGGAACGTGTGCACACAGCCTAAATGTATTGTAGAGATTTGAGGTAAGCAAGGGAAGTGGTTGCAGCAAAACATCTGGGCTGGTTTATGAAGACTACATGAACTGCTCAGGACAAAAAAATCAAACAGCCTTTTCCACCACAAAGTAAAAAAAACATAAAGCAAATAGTCCATAGCATAGGTTCGCCTGCTCGGGATAGTGGCCTGCTCTTTAGTCCTTAGCCAAGACAACAGCTCACTGAAAAAACCCTATTACAATCTAACCTTTAATGCGTATAATAAAATAGAAACACAAAATCTAGATACCCCCTCAATAGAAATGTCTCAATACAAAGGGCTGAAAAATGCTAGAGAGAAACAACCATACACCTACTCTAGTCTCTTTATTTCGCTAGTATAATGTAAATCTAGTTAATAACCACCTCTGCTTATAAGATAAATGCAGGGGTGAGCCCATTCTTCTACCTCACAATAAAGAAAAATAGCACCAAAATCAGTTACTCTAATATGGACAAAAAGTGATAAAATTATGCTTACATATCGCAACAGTCTCACTCAACCGGTGGATAGACATGAGTGATCTTCCCCTAGATACCAATCTGCCTGGATGTCTACCTAGGTGCGGAGTTTGGCATCCTAAGAAAAGTGAGAATAGCGCCCCCACTCGTCCGACGGCTGTCCCTTATCTCCTAATTCACCTTATAAGATTTTAGTCAGAAAAAGAAGGCCAGATGGCCTGTACCAGCCATAACTATGTCATCATCCCCAAACCATCCTAACAGACAGGGATTATATGGCGCTAACCTAGGACAACAAGCTCTCACAATATCATGCTTCAAACATAAATATACCAAATGTAAATTTTTGGTGAAGAATCAACAAGTGGAACACAATTGTGAAGTTGAACGAAATTTATTGGTTATTTTACATTTTTGGGGAAATTCAAAACCTGAAAAGTGGGACTTGCAATATTATTCGGCCCCTTTACTTTCAGTGCAGCAAACTCCCTCCAGAAGTACATTGTGGATCTCTGAATGATCCAATGTTGTCCTAAATGCCTAATGATGATAAATATAATCCACCAGTGTGTAATCAAGTCTCCGTATAAATGCACCTGCTCTGTGATAGTCTCAGGGTTCTGTTTGAAAGCACAGAGAGCATCATGAAGACCAAGGAACACAACAGGCAGGTCCGTGATACTGTTGTGGAGAAGTTTAATGCCGGATTTGGATACAAAATGATTTCCAAAACTTTAAACATCCCAAGGAGCACTATGCAAGGATCATATTGAAATGGAAGGAGTATCATACCACTGCAAATCTACCAAGACCCGGCCGTACCTCTAAACTTTCATCTCAAACAAGGAGAAGACTGATCAGAGATGCAGCCAAGAGGCCCATGATCACTCTGGATGATCTACAGCTGAGGTGGGACAGTCTGTCCATAGGACAATAATCAATCGTACACTGCACAAATCTTGCCTTTATGGAAGAGTGGCAAGAAGAAAGCCATTTCTCAAAGATATCCATAAAAAGTGTTGTTTAAAGTTTGCAACAAGGCACCTGGGCACCACTAAACAATTCAACATGGGTTCTCCATAAGCATGTAATTTACACTAGAACAACCAAGGAAAAAAGGCCATGCACACAACAATATAGCCAATGTGTGTGGTATGCAGTGTGCTTGAGTATCTGTATGATTGTCTTCTTCTGAGCATTTCGAGCCCCATCTGTTGCGCTTACATAATTTGATTTTTTCGGGCTTGCGTCTTAGACGATTCCAGCTCTGCAGAGCCAGTGCGCATGTAAGCCTGACTTTTTTTGGACATGCGCTTTAAGGGGTACTTACGCCATCCAGCGATTACGCACGCGCGATCCTATATATTGGGCGCATGCGCAGACTGACTTTCAACGGACTTTATTGACTGGTAATCATAGACGTACAATAACAAGATGGCGGCAACCATGTGCGCTCCTTCGTCCCCGAGCTGGCCGGCTCTCTTACCTTTCAGGTGATCGGCTTTAACTAATCTTGTTTATTGTATATATATGTATATATGTATATATATATATATATATATATATATATACACACTATGTTCCAAATTATTATGCAAATTACATTTTTCTCAGATTTTCCTAAAAGGTCGGGGCAAATGACAGTCAGTCTAATAAAAGTCATCACCCGTTAGATTATACATCGAATTTTATTGAAGAAACCTCCCAATGATAACAGTATAATCTTCAAAATGAATAAAAACTCAAAATGCACTGCTCCAAATTATTATGCACAGTAGAATTTCTAAGCATTTGATATGTTTTAAGGAACTGAAAATGCTCACTTGTGGAATTTGCAGCATTAGGAGGTCACATTCACTGAACAAAAAAGCTATTTAACGCCAAAACATCCTAACAGGCCAAGTTACATGTAACATAGGAGCCTTCTTTGATGTCACCTTCACAATTCTTGCATCCGTTGAACTTGTGAGTTTTTGGAGAGTTTCTGCTTGAATTTCTTTGCATGAAGTTGGAATAGCCTCCCAGAGCTGCTGTTTGGATGTGAACTGCCTCCCACCCTCATAGATCTTTTGCTTGATGATCCTCTAAAGGTTCTCTATAGGGTTGAGGTCAGGGGAAGATGGTGGCCACACCATGAGTTTATCTCCTTTTATGCCCATAGCAGCCAATGACTCAGATTCTTTGCAGCATGAGATGGGGCATTGTCAGCATGAAGATGATTTTGCTCCTGAAGGCACGTTTCTGCTTTTTAGACCATAGAAGAAAGTTGTCAGTCAGAAACTCTATATACTTTGCAGAGGTCATTTTCACACCTTCAGGAACCTTAAAGGGCCTTACCAGCTGTTTCCCATGATTCTGGCCCAAAACATGACTCCTCCACCTCCTTGCTGACGTTGCAGCCTTGTTGGGACATGGTGGCCATCCGCCAACCATCCACTACTCCATCCATCTGGACCATCCAGGGTTGCTCAACACTTATCAGTAAACAAGACTGTTTGGAAATTAGTCTTCATGTATGTGTGGGCCCAATACAACCATTTCTGCTTGTGAACACTGTTTAAGGGTGGCCGAATAGTAGGTTTATGCACCACAGCAAGCCTTTGAAGGAGCCTACACCTTGAGGTTCGAGGGACTCCAGAGGCACCAGCAGCTTCAAATATCTGTTTGCTGCTTTGTAATGGCTTTTTAGCAGCTGCTCTCTTAATCCGATGAACTTGCCTGGCAGAAACCTTCCTCATTATGCCTTTATCAGCACAAATACATTTGTGCTCAGATTCAGCCACAAATCTCTTTATGTTTAAAACATATCGCTTATGTTTTTGGAAAATTTCTAATGTTTTCATCCCTTCACCAAGGCATTGCACTATTTGGTGCTTTTCAGCAGCAGAGAGATCCTTTTTCTTTCCCATGTTACTTGAAAACTGTGGCCTGCTTAATAATGTGGAACATCATTTTTAAGTAGTTTTCCTTTAATTAGAATCACCTGGAAAACCAATTATCACATGTGTTTAAGATTGATTTCAGTGATACATTGAGCCCTGAGACACAATACCATCCACGAGTTTATTTGAAAAACAAAACAATTAAATCATTATGACACTTAAATCCAATTTGCATAATAATTTGGAACACAGTGTATATATATATATATATATATATATATATATATATATATATATATATATATATATATATATATATATATATATATATATATATATATTCCTCGCTTATAGGACACAGGACATCACTTTCCCTGGGGAAGCCACATTTATTGTGGCTATACACGTGGGTTTCATCCCACATTATTTTCCTCTTAGCATTCATTTCTCCATTTGGGACTTGAGGACTCTTGCAACTCTCGGTTTGGGCTATTGGGCCCTCCACTTTGTTTTTCCTCTATTTCAAGAGAAAATTGGGTAACTTTTCAAACATTTGTGCCATATAGAATATGTTATTCTGAGCTTGATTTGGTACCTCAACAAGTTATTTGGCTTGTCACCTGGTCCATGTATCTATATTTGTATATTTGTCTATACATGCTAGGTTCTCGAGCCTTCATGGTTGCCATTTGGCTCATATACATGGTACTGTGAACGAGTATGATCCCAGACACATTCATCTAACTATGCTGTATACTTCGACTACCATATGGTTGTTATTGAATTTATTTGTTTTTGAGCCATACTGAATTAACTTCTTATGCTTTGAGGATTATTGTGTGGGCAGCCATTGCTTCTATATTAATGCATGGCTAGGCTAAGCACTCTGCAGTTTTTAATTGTTTTTATCTGTTGTTGTGTCCTGTATAAGTGTCATATTTTTTAAAATAAATCATATGTAATTTATAAAATTTGGGTGTTCCCATTCTTGTGGGCATGGCCTTTTTTCCTTCTTGGTTGTTTTAGTGTAAACATATTGACCATTTGGACATTAAACCAAATGAAATCAAGAAGTGTCTTTTATTTTTTAATTAAAAAAACAACCTTTATTTACACATGTTAAAATACACATAACAATAAAATAGTGCCTCTAAACCAGTGACTAATATCTCTTAAAGGTCAGCTGAAACATGTGCATGCAAATATCAAAAAACACGATTTGGGAAGATTAAATTCTTTGCTGCTCATATAATCATTATATACTGCTTGCTAACAATATAAAGGACATTTATGTTTCACCTAGTATTAAACATAGGTTGTTTATGGAAAGATCTATTGTCCTAAGAATAACTACTTGAAATAAACTGTCTATTCAGACATACTAATGAGGAGCACAAGGAGAAACAGTAATGAAAAGCATATATACGGAGTGTGACTATCTGCAAAAGTCTCTACAGCAATGCCCCACAGAGGATTATCAAGGATGGCTGAGGCTAATTCAACAACACCAAGAGACCGAGAGGGCCAAGCGGCAGGCCCAAGCCCAGCGAGAGGCTGAGAGAGCCGAGCGAGAGGCCAAGTTCGGAGACACCATGAGCTGCATATGGCCCAACTCAGGATAGCACAATCTACCCCACAGAACTGTGAGTCCAATAATTCAACAACCTTCTTTAAACCCCAGCCAGAGCACTTTCCAGTGATGGAAAAGTATGGGGACTTGGACATATTTCTGCGGAGCTTTGAAAAAGCCTGCAGACAGTACCAGCTGCCTGAGGACCAATTGGCCCGATATTTAACTCCAGGACTCAGATGAAAAGCTCTGGAGGCATTTGCTTCTCTCCCTCGAAACCAAGATGAAGACTATGAGGCCATCATGTAGGCCCTGATAAAAAGTACCAGCTGACTCCTGAGGTCTACCGTAAAAAGTTTCGGAACCTCCATTGTGGACCACACGACAGCTACAGGACTGTCAGTGACCACCTTTGAGCAGCTAAATGACCTGATGGTGAAAAACCAGTTCCTACATCTTTGTCCGGCTGAGGAGCGACAGTTCGTTATGGACCGGAAGCCAAAAGAGGTGGATAAATCAGCGGACATTGCCGACACCTACGAGGCCAATCGTAAACTAGAGGTGCGGAAGCCGGTCATCGCCAGCTGGAAAGGGGGTACTCCATCGATCACCATCCCTGCCCCTGCCAGCTGACCCTCCAGAGGCCTTGTCCCCTTTTCCAACGCCAGGCCTACATGTGATCCCCGCAAGTGTTATTTCTGCAGTCGGACTGGACACCTCAGTGCCACTTGTCCAGAGAAGCAGAAAAAGAACCCTCCATCCAAGGCCCCCAGTTCTTTTTATGGGTTGGCCGGTTGGGACGACCTGTAAAAATTTGGAGTCTGTCACCGTGGAGGGCACTTTCTCTGTAGGCCTCAAGGATGCTGGGACAGAACGAACCCTCATCTGACCTGAACTGGTGTCCCCTGAAGAAATAATCCCAGGGAAAACCCTGAATGTCACCGGGATTGGGGGCGTCTGCTGTCCCCTGCCAATGGCCCGGGGTTTTTATAGATTGGGAAGCAAGGAGTGGGGTGAAGGAAGTGGGAGTGTCCAAAAATGTACCCACAAATGTTTTGATGGGGACTGATTTGGGGAGGATGCTTGCTTATTATGTCCCCGATACCCCTCCCCGATCTGATACTGATGGTAATGTTAATTCTAATTATGTAAATGTAAATGCTTTACCTGATAAGGATGTATCTGGAGGTACAGGAGGGCTCAGCCATGTCACACAGCGGGGTGATATTGCTGAGGATTCCCTAACAGGAGCAAGCATCAGAGCTAAAGGGGATGGGGAGAGGCACGGGAACCATGAAGCAGGTGATGCCGTGCAGCAGACCATGGTCATAACAGAAGGTGACCTGGCTGATGGTAGCTGCCCCATAAATAGCACTGCTCCTGAGGTAATACGGGAGGATGGGGAGGTAGTACCCATAGCCAAGCAGGTTGATGTGACTGTGTTATTCCTCAGGGAGACAGCCTATATAGCTATATAGCCGCTGTCACCCGCAGAGTGTCCAGAACGCAAGTATCATCCTGCCTGCTGGACCCTCCTCAGCCAGAGGAATAACTGAACCAGTTACGGACCTAGAGCAGGACTCAGGGTCCCCACGAGGACGGGAGCTTAACGTTACTTCTGGCTGCCCCCAGCCAGAAGATCCAGGCGGCTGTGCATTCAGATGCTAGCCTGGAGACTTTGAGGAACCTCACTGAGAAGCCCACCTCCGAGACTGATAAGGAGAGGGTATTCTGAAAGCAAGGGAGGTTGTACCAGGAGACAGTTGCCTGTGAACACCAACAGAAATGGTTGAGGGAGAGACAGCTGGTCGTACCCTACCAATTTAGGGATGAGTTGTTACGGATCGCCCATGAGATACCACTCGCTGGACACTTGAGGGTCAGCAAAATGAAGGCCTGGCTGTCTCAACACTTCTACTGGCCCAAAATGGGGACAGATGTGACAAACTACTGTCGCTCCTGTATCATGTGTCAAAGATTGGGAAGGTTAGGGCCTGCTCCCAAAGCTCCCTGCCAGTGATAGAGGAGCCTTTCCAGAGGATTGCTGTGGACATTGTGGGACCACTGGCCATACCCTAACAGTCATATCTAACAGACCGAACATTCAGTGTCTCTCCCACACCACCTCCTCACCTCACTCCCTGTGTGTCGGTGTTCCCCAAGGCTCAGTCCTAGGGCCCCTGCTCTACTCCACCTACACCTTTGGCCTGGGACAGCATATAGAATCCCATGGTTTTCAGTATCATCTCTACGCCGATGACGCGCAGATCTACCTATCTGGACCCGACCTCACCTCCTTACTGACCAAAATCCCACAATGTCTGTCTGCTATTTCAGTTTTCTTTTCTGCTCGCTTTCTAAAACTGAACATGGACAAAACAGAATTCATCATCTTTCCCCATCTCACTCTACCCCTCCACGGGAACCATCCATCAATGTCAATGGCGAGGGTGATCCTCGACTCTGCCCTCTCTTTCAAGCCACATATCCAAGCCCTTGCCTCCTCCTGCCGACTGAAACTCAAAAATATTTCCCGGATCTGTGCATTCCTTCCATGAAACCATGAAAATGCTAGAGCATGCCCTTATCATCTCCCGCATCGACTACTGCAACCTCCTACTCTCTGGCCTCCCCTCTAGCACTCTGGCACCACTCCTATCCATCCTACACTCTGCTGCCCAACTAATCCACCTGTCTCAGCAGGTGATGTCCTTCTTGGGCACTGCAGGGTACTATAGGTGCTTTGTACAACACTATAGTAGCCTTGCGAAGCCCTTGACAGACCTCACCAAGAGGAAGTTACCCAGTACAGTCGATTGAACAAATGACTGTGAGGTGGCCTTTTGGGCTTTGAAGACTGCCCTGAGCACCTCCACTGTGCTAATGGCGATCAACTGCAGTCAGCCGTTCTTAGTACATACCGATGCCAGTGAGTTTGGCCTCGGTGCTGTGCTTAGCCAGGTCAACTCAGGGAATCAAGAGCATCCTGTGTTGTACCGAAGCCGGAAGCTCCTACTGAGGGAAGTGGTCTATTCCACTATAGAAGAGTGCCTGGCCATTGTATGGGGCTTGCAACTCTTGCAGCCCTACTTGTACGGGCACACCTTCACCGTCATGACCGACCACAACCCCCTGAGTTGGCTGCACACCGTGTCAGGTAGCAACGGAAGGTTGCTACGCTGGAGCCTCGCCCTCCAGCAGTATGACTTTACTGTTTAACACAGAAAAGGCAGCGAGCATGGCAATGCAGATGGGTTATCCCAGCAGGGAGAGCCCGCAACATGCGTCTGGAGAAGTACCGAGAGGTTTTGCCTCCGTAGCGCAATCTAAAAGGGGGAGATGTCAGCAAAATATGAATTATTTTCTATTGTCTGGAGACACAAGCAGAGCTGGACTACTCCTCCTCCCATCATTGGTTCCTGTAGGACCAAATACTTCATGCAGCCCCCTCCCCCCTCTGTGGATTTCCACTCCCCCTCCCTTCAGGCAGATGGTCAGCTTTGGAATGAGTTTTTTGCCTGCTAGCACTAGTTAAGCTGAATGCGTTTCCTTCCAAAAACCTCATTGTCCTATAAGCGAAACACTCAAAGTCAAATACAATAGTACACATTAATTCCAGAAACATGAACATTAGATTTCCAGGATCTGAGCACTTGGGGTTACGCATGGCAGCGTTTTGCAGCATTTAGGGCCATCAGAATGATAAAATCGCAGGGGAAAAAATAATGCCAATATTGTTGGCCTGCGTGCTTCCCGGCCAAAGATATAAAGAAAAGTAGTTTTGGATAACTTTCCAAAATAGGTGTACCTCCCTGAAAACAGCTCATATGTTAGGCTTTCAAAGTGGGAGTTCTTAGTTTTATGGCTGAAGCATAAAACAGGCTTGTCCATCTTTAGCAGCATTCAGAGCCAGGAGAGACAGCTGAACACAATGCTGTGGTACTGGATCATTTCTTTGAGAACTCTCCTCCCCTTTATCGACACGTCATACCTGTGACTAAGATTTAGTAAGTTTTGTATTTTCATTCCTTTTATTTCATAAGTGTTTATGCATATTTGTATTTTGTCTTTTTTTGTAATTTGTATTTTGTAATACAAGGAGAGAACAATGGAAAGGACACCATTGTAGGCATTTACTACAGGCCGCCTGTGCAAGCTGAAGATATGGATGAACTCTTTATGCATCAAATGGCAAGTTCTCAAAAAAATATGACATAGTGGTCATGGGTGATTTAAACTAGCCAGACATTTGTTGGGAATCTCTCTCAGGCAAAACTAACAGGTCAAGCAAATTCTTATCCTCTCCTCCTGAGAATTTTATCTTCCAAAAGGTAGGGGAGAAAACAAAGAGATCTGCTACCTTGGATCTAATCCTTATAAACAGGGAGGACATGGTTGCTGGGGTAAGAGTGGCTGGGACCGTAGAAGGTAGCGAACATGCTATTTTAGAATTTTGGATAACTAGAGTAGGAAGACTCAGACTTCAAAGTAAGATTTCAGAAAGGCAGATTTTAAGGGACTCAGAAAGAGAATCGGGGGGGATCCAATGGCTGGATATCCTAAAAGACAAAAATGTCCAGGAAGGATGGGAAATCTTGAAAAATTAGATTCTCAAAGCACAATCATTAACAATTCCAAAAAGAGGGAAGAATAAGAAGCATCTAAGGAAACCAGGATGGATGAACACAGAACTTAAACACATGCTAAAAAGGAAGAAAGAAATGTTTATCAAATGGAAAGAGGAAGGCATATCTAAAGAAGAATATAATGCTGTCTGCAGAACCTGCAGGGCAAGAATCAGATTATCTAAAGCTGACAAATTAAAGCTTCCAAGAGACGTCAAAAGCAATAAAAAGGATTTTGGGGATATGTCACAAGTAAAAGAAAAGTCAAAGATGCTATAGGATTTTTACAGGATGAAAATGATGAAATGGTAAGAAAGGATGTTGAGAAGGCTGAACTTTTAAATTCCTATTTTGCATCTGTTTTCTCTCAGAAAGGAAATGTAACATCAACTGATCTTCACTGTCCTATTAAGGGAATAGAAGAATCCAGGATATCTATAAACAGAAAGATAGTGAGGAAACACTTAGCTAACATAAATTAATTCAAGTCTCCAGGTCCAGATGAATTATATCCCAGAGTACTGAAGGAGATAGCAGAAGTAATTTTTGAACCACTCTCCATAATCTTTGAAAATTCTTGGAGAACAGGAGAAGTCCCAGAAGACAAGAGAAGAGCAAATGTTGTTCCTATCTTTAAAAAAGAGAAGAAGGTGGATCCAGGGCACTATAGGCCGGTGAGTATGACTTCTATACCAGGAGAGATCTTTGAACAAATTATTAAACAACATGTATGTAAGTAGCTGGATAAGAATGAAGTGATTAACCAGAGTCAGCATGGGTTTGTAAGAAATAAGTCATGTCAGACTAACTTAATTTCCTTCTATGACAGAATCACTGACTGGGTGGATCAGGGAAATGCTGTAGATATAGTATATCTTGACTTCAGCAAAGCATTTGACAAAGTATCTCACACAATCCTTATTGAAAAAATTACTAAGTATGGAATGGACAAGGCAACTGTTAGGTGGATTCATAACTGGCTTAGTGATCGGACACAGAGTGGTCGTAAATGGCTGCACATCCAGTTGGAAGAATGTCTCAAGTGGGGTACCACAGGGCTCTGTCCTGGGCCCTGTATTGTTCAACATCTTTATCAATGATTTAGATGAAGGAATTGAGGGTACACTGATTAAATTTGCTGATGACACAAAGCTAGGAGGGATAGCTAATACTAGAGAACAGAGATGATTACAAAAGATATAAATAAACTGGAGCAGTGAGCAGCAACTAACAGAATGGTTTTTAACAAGGAAAAATGCCAAGTACTATATCTAGGCAATAAAAATGAAAAAAGCATATACAGAATGGGAGGAACAGGGCCAAGCAACAGCACATGTGAAAAAGACTTGGCTATACTAATAGAACATAAACTGAACATGAATCAACAGTATAATGCAGCAGCAAAAAAGGCAAATGCAATTCTGGGATGTATCAACAGAAGCATACAGTCTAGATCACGTGAAGTCATTATTGCCCTCTACTCCTCTTTGGTCAGACCTCATCTGGAATACTGTGTCCAGTTTTGGGCTCCACATTTAAAAAAACATCAACAAACTGGAGCAAGTTCAGAGAAGAGCGACCAGAATGGTGACCAGTCTGCAAACCATGTCCTATGAGGAACGGTTACAGGATCTGGGAATGTTTAGCTTTCAAAAAAGAAGACTGAGAGGAGACTTAATAGCTGTCTACAAATATCTCAACGGCTGTCACATTGTAGAAGGATCATCTTTATTCTCATTTGCACAATAAAAGACTAGAAGCAATGGGATGAAGCTGAATGGGAGGAGACACAGATTAGATAATAGAAAACACTTTTTGACAGAGAGAGTGATCAATGAGTGGAACAGGCGGCCACGAGAGGTGGTGAGTTCTCCTTCCATGGAAGTCTTCAAACAGAGGCTGGACAGACATCTGTCTGGGATGATTTAGTGAATCCTGCTTTGAGCACGGGGTTGGACCAGATGACCCAGTAGGTCCCTTCCAACTCTACCATTCTATGATTCTTGCTCTATGAGCAATCGGCCACGTACTCCGTGCAAATTCACTCTATCAAACGGGTGTCCGATCCACCTATAAGAGGTCTGTGCTGGCAGCATAGTTTTGGCATTTATGTTGTGTTGGAGACTTGATGGTGACTGGATCGAGGTACATACAGCTGTGGCAAAAATTAAGAGACCACTGCTAAATTTTCAGTTTGTTTATTTTTTCTCTTTATAGGAATATTTTTGAGTAAAATGTAAATTGTTCTTGTATTCTATAAAGTACTGACAACATGTCTTCGAATTTCCAAGCACTAAATTTTGAATTTATTTTCAGAAAATGAGAAATAGTTAAAAGAACAAAAAAATGCATTGCTCGCACACCTCAAATAATGCTAAGAAAATAAGTTCATAATCATTTAGAAACAACAATACTAATGTTTTGACTCAGGAAGAGTTCAGAAATCAATATTTTGTGAAATAACCATGATTTTTAATCCCAGCTTTCATGCGTCTTGGCATGCTTTCCACCAGTCTTTCACACTGCTTTTGGGTGACCTTAGGCCACTCCTGGCACAATAATGTAAGCAGTTCTTCTTTGTTTGATGGCTTCTGACTATCCATCTTCCTCTTGATTACATTCCAGAGGTTTTCAATGGGCTTCAGGTCTGGAGATTGTGCTGGCCATGACAGGCATTTGATGTGGTGATCTTTCATCCACACCTTGATTGACCTAGCTGTGTGGCATCGGCATTGTCCTGCTGGAAAAAAACAGTCCTCAGAGTTGGGGAACATTGCCTAAGCAGAAGGAATCAACTGTTTATCCAGGATAACCTTGTATGCGGCTTGATTCGTACGTCCTTCGCAAAGATTAACCTGTCCAATTCCAGCCTTGCTGAAGCATCCCCAGATCATCGATCCACCACCAAATTTTACAGTGGGTGCAGACACTATGGCTTCCACGCCTCTCCAGGTCTCCGTCTAACCATTAGATGACCAAGTGTTGGGCAAAGCTGAAAATTAGACTCATCAGAGAAGATTACCTTACTCCAGTCCTCTATGGTCCAATCCTTATGGTCTTTGGTAAATTTCAGCCTGGCTCTCCTTTGCTTCTCATTGATGAAAGGCTTTTTTCGTGCTTTACATACTTCAGTTCTGCCTCTAGGAGAATGTTACGAACTGTTCTTGCCATGCACTTCACCACAGCTGCCATTTGCCATTCCTTTTGTAGGTCACTTGATGTCATCCTGTGGTTGCTGAGTGACATTCGAATAAGATGATGGTCATCCCGGTCAGTGGAGTCGTTTTCTCCCTCTGCAGGTCTGTAGCTTTGTTGTCCCCAATGTCTGCTGCTTGACCTTATTGTAATGGACTGCCGTCTTAGAAATTTTAAGGATGGAAGCAACGTGACGCTCACTGTGTCTCTCTGCTGGTAAAGCCAGAATTGAGCCCTTCTTTTCCTCACTCAAGACTTTTCTTTTCAACTCCTTTGGCATGGTGAAAAGTTATTTTTTCATTCCTATTACTTTTGAGCTATTTCTAGCACTTGTTTTGCCATCCAGCTTGTCCTATTGCAGGAGGATTGTGAACACCACAGCAGGGTTTTTTTATACTTTCCTTTGTTAAATAAGATTTGGTTCAGGTGATCACCTAATCAGCACATTAAGTAGAATGAGGTGTTCTCTGGTTGGAATTCACCTGACACTGGAATGGAATGGCTGTCAGATATGGAGAGAAGCGGATTTTTAAAAAACTGTGCAGGGGTCTCTTCATTTTTACCAGAGCTGTATATATTCCTACCAGGAACCGGTGGTATATAAACATCCTGTCACATCATGTGCCGCAATATTCAACATAAATTACAGCAGCTGCGCCCTTTTTCCTTTCCTCTGTCAATACCCTTATTGCCCAGCAGGGTAGAGGGCGCCAGAGAGCTGCAAGTTCATGACTAAAAGTGAAGTTTTCCTGACACTTCCCAATTGCAGACACACTTCTCCCATTCCTTCCCAGTGTTCCACTATATCACATGCAGGGACGAGGGCGGCGCCTCTGAGGTTACTGATTCCCCACAGTCACCAGTCCTCAGGACCGCAGTTATCAGAAGAACTGACCGGGCTCATACAGTCCTGACCGCAGAAGACTCCACTCATCTCCAGCAACAATTTACTCACAAGAGATGGAAAAAGAAATAACGCCAGGAACCGGCGCCGTATACCGAACACAACAACACAACCGACAAGTAAGGCTACTTTCACATTTCCGTCTTTCCTCTGCCGTCGCAGTATGTCGATTTTTGAAAGTGCAGAATCCTGCATTTTCCCATAGACTTGTATTGGCGACGTATGTGCTCACGTTTTGTCCGCCGGGCACTGGATCCTGCGAAATGAGACGGCCCGTCTATTACAAAAAGCATTCAAGGGAACGGTTTTCTGTACGTTGTAGCCAGTGTTTCTGACTGCACATGCCCAGCAGGAAATCTCGCACTCACTCTCTTTCCTCCCCGGGACTACAGACGGAAATGTGACAGGACAAACATCCGTCGGTACGTCGCGCCGATGCTTTGTGACGGGTGAGTACGACGCAAATGTGAAAGAAGCCTAACAACCCAGACACCGCACTACCGACAGTCACCACAGGCCCTGAGCCCCGCCCCCTGATCACATGACCGTGACGTCACCACAGGTCCTTCCGCTCTCAGTGCAGCAGCTCCGTCCTGGCTGTGTGCAGCTCGTGTTCTCTGGTGTCAGCCAGCAGCAGATTTCCCGCCATTCCGGTGAGATTACAGGAGGGTTTGGTGGAGTTTTGGTGCTTGTGGTAAATCTGTGAGAGGAGAGTGTGGGGTGAGATCAGAGCTGTTCCTGTGGAGGCTCCTGCTCCATGTGACTGCGGCTCCTCAGTGTTGGGGACGGGCAGCATTGTATGGGGGATGTGCAGCGTCTGCTCCTCATCTCACGGCCCCGCTGGAGGTGTAGTTACCATGGTGACCGTCCTCTGCTGGAGGTGTAGTTACCCTGGTGACCGTCCTCCACTGGCGGTGTAGTTACCACGGTGACCGTCCTCCGCCTACGAGGCTGATAATGAGCGGTCAGATCGGCGGAGGAGGCCGCGGTGGAGTTTTGTGGCTTTTCCTCCTGATAAATGTTGATATTTGGCAGAATTTAGTGCTTGTCGTTCTCTCGTCCCCTGTGATTTCCATCTTCTCCTTCATCATGAAGACGCCGGCAGGACGAGATCCCTCCAGCTGATCCAGTGCTCATCCCTCCTCCTCCTGAATGACCCCGAGGATGGACGAGGACAGGGATGAGACCACCAGAAGATTATTCCACTTGGCCCTGGAGATCGTCTCCCTGCTGAGCGGAGAGGTAACTCCTCTACATTTCTATCAGCTTTATTGTGTTCTGTGACAAGTCCGACATCGGGAGGAGGAAATCCAGAATAGAGAGAAGGATTCTTTCCTGTAAGAGCAGTGATTGTGTGGAGCTCTCTGCCCGGAGGAGTTGTCATGGGGATTCCCTATAAGAGCTGTAGAGGGGCCGGGATGTCTGTCCGGAGGGGAATAATATTCCCGGTTATGGCCCCAGATTACTGGAGACGGTTATTGATCCCGGGATTTCTACTGATTGTCAGATCTGGAGTCGGGAAGGAATCTTCTCCCTAAGTGTCTCTCTCCATACACAGGATTACACAATAGTGAGGAAGACACCGGGGGACGGTGTGACTCCCATCATCCATCTCCAGGAGTCAGGAGGGCGGAGCCCGGGCCCCATCACAGAGCCTCCCCCGCACTCCCTGCTACATGAGAGGAACAAGAAGATCCTGGAGCTCAGCAACAAGATGATTGAGCTGCTGAGCGGAGAGGTGACTGCTGGGACATTATACAGGACTGGAGGATTCTGGGTGATGAGCGGAGAGGTGCCTGCTGGGACATTATACAGCACTGGAGGATTCTGGGTGATGAGCGGAGAGGTGACTGCTGGGACATTATACAGCACTGGAGGATTCTGGGTGATGAGCGGAGAGGTGACTGCTGGGACATTATACAGCACTGGGGGATTCTGGGTGATGAGCGGAGAGGTGACTGCTGGGACATTATACAGTACTGGAGGATTCTGGGCGATGAGCGGAGAGGTGACTGCTGGGACATTATACAGGACTGGATGATTCTGGGTGATGAGCGGAGAGGTGACTGCTGGGACATTATACAGCACTGGAGGATTCTGGGTGATGAGCGGAGAGGTGACTGCTGGGACATTATACAGCACTGGAGGATTCTGGGTGATGAGCGGAGAGGTGACTGCTGGGATATTATACAGCACTGGAGGATTCTGGGTGATGAGCGGAGAGGTGACTGCTGGGACATTATACAGGACTGGAGGATTCTGGGTGATGAGCGGAGAGGTGACTGCTGGGATATTATACAGAACTGGAGGATTCTGGGTGATGAGCGGAGAGGTGACTGCTGGGACATTATACAGTACTGGAGGATTCTGGGTGATGAGCGGAGAGGTGACTGCTGGGACATTATACAGCACTGGAGGATTCTGGGTGATGACTGGAGAGGTGACTGCTGGGACATTATACAGGATTGCACTGGAGGATTCTGGGTGATGAGCGGAGAGGTGACTGCTGAGACATTATACAGGACAGCACTGGAGGATTCTGGGTGATGACCGGAGAGGTGACTGCTGGGACATTAGACAGCACTGGAGGATTCTGGGTGATGAGCGGAGAGGTGACTGCTGGGACATTAGACAGCACTGGAGGATTCTGGGTGATGAGTGGAGAGTTGACTGCTGGGACATTATACAGGACTGGAGGATTCTGGGTGATGAGCAGAGAGGTGACTGCTGGGACATTATACAGCACTGGAGGATTCTGGGTGATGAGCGGAGAGGTGACTGCTGGGACATTATACAGCACTGGAGGATTCTGGGTGATGAGCGGAGAGGTGACTGCTGGGACATTATACAGGACGGCACTGGAGGATTCTGGGTGATGAGCGGAGAGGTGACTGCTGGGGCATTATACAGGACAGCACTGGAGGATTCTGGGTGATGAGCGGAGAGGTGACTGCTGGGACATTATACAGGACCGCACTGGAGGATTCTGGGTGATGAGCGGAGAGGTGACTGCTGGGACATTATACAGGATGGCACTGGAGGATTCTGGGTGATGAGCGGAGAGGTGACTGCTGGGGCATTATACAGGACAGCACTGGAGGATTCTGGGTGATGAGCGGAGAGGTGACTGCTGGGGCATTATACAGGACAGCACTGGAGGATTCTGGGTGATGAGCGGAGAGGTGACTGCTGGGACATTATACAGGACGGCACTGGAGGATTCTGGGTGATGACAGGAGAGGTGACTGCTGGGACATAATACAGGACGGCACTGGAGGATTCTGGGAGTTGAGCGGAGAGGTGACTGCTGGGACATTATACAGCACTGGAGGATTCTGGGTGATGAGCGGAGAGATGACTCCTGGGACATTATACAGCACTGGAGGATTCTGGGTGATGACGGTGTCGCTGTTGTCAGGTTCCTATAAGGTGTCAGGACGTCGCTGTCTATCTCTCCATGGAGGAGTGGGAGTATCTAGAAGGACACCAGGATCGGTACCAGGACGTGATGATGGAGGAGCTCCGGCCTCTTACACCACGAGGTGAGAAGCGAGGCTCCTTGTTGGCTCTGGTGGATGTGATGACTAGAGATGAGTGAATATTTCAATGTTCGGTTCAGATTACGATTGCCAAATTTGCAGAATTCACCAATCATAACTGAACGCCATTACAGTCAATGGGAGGCAAAAACAGACTCATGCACGACACCTTATAACAGCCCCAAATGCTGCCAAAACACATTAAATTATGGGGAGAATCCAAGTGGCCTCAATTCACCCACAGTACTAATTGTAGCATGGCACTGCAGCAATCAGCCAGGCATGAGGTATCGGGGTCTGGGACAAAATTTACAGCTTTCAATTGAACATAACAGTAAGACGAGGTGGGTGAGGGATCGGTGTAGACCTCCTGTCCTGGGAGCCCTGACCCCACATGCAACACCTCTACCTGCTTTCATGTTGAGCCACACTCAGGGGGCACAAATGTGATATAAATTTCGTAGACTACCATTGTCATAAAAATGTAAGGATAGTAACACGGGTAGTTGATTTCAAGGAAGTGGAGGCCTGACGGTCTCTGAGGCCTACTGCAGGGCCGGTTTTAGGCAAAAATGGGGTCCAAGGCAAAAGTTTCAAATGGGGCCCCAAATGCTAACATATTGCACAACACACAGAAACATTTTGGTTGTAGTTACATGCGCTGAGTTCAGGCTGCTAAACGAGTGTGACCAACAATGTTGAAGTCATTCGCCGCTTGTTTCCCAGCCTCTTTCCACCGGCTGAGGAGTAATGATGAGGACAGAATGATTACTAGTAGATAAATCTGTCCATATGCAGTATCATCTTAGCAGCATATCTGCAGTTTTCACTGGGTGATGTGCTGATGAGAACAATGGTTTTTGTTCCGGCATAACCAATCCAATCACTTGACGAATATCCTGCATTTTGCACTCCCCCTAGTCCTCCATATAGTATAATATACACCCCCTAGTCTTCCATATAGTATAATATACTCCCCCTAGTTCTCCATAGAGTATAAAACACTTCCCATAGTCCTTCATAGAGTATAATACACTTCCCATAGTCCTCCAAAGAGTATAATACACTCAATACACTCCCCATAGTCCTCCATATAGTATAATACACTCTTCATAGTCCCCCATATAGTATAATATACCCCCCAGTCCTCCATATAGTATAATACACCCCCATAGTCCTTCATATAGTATAATATACTCCCCCTAGTTCTCCATCTAGTATAATAGACTCCCCATAGTCCTCCATCTAGTATAATAGACTCCCCATAGTCCTCCATCTAGTATAATAGACTCCCCCTAGTCCTCCATATAGTATAATACAGTCTCCATAGTCCTCCATATAGTTTAATATACTTCAGTCCTCCATATAGTATAATACACCCCCATATAGTATAATATACTCCCCCTAGTCCTCCATAGAGTATAATGCATAATTCTGACCTAATGAAGTATAACGCAACCCCCCCCCCCCATAGAATATAATGCAGTCGCCCATAGAATATAATGCAGTCCTACAATATTTTGGCCATTACGTGCTCACTGATATATACCGTATTCATGGGCGTGGAGAGCAGTGAAGATTCATTCCCTTTAGTAACGGGCACATGTGATTGCCCAGCAGCAGAAAGCCTGCACCTGCGGCTACTGTGTCCGCTATTAAAGTGAAATTCATATTCACTGCTCTCCACTCCCATAGTCCCTCTCATCTCTCGGTGCCAGCTTCAGTGCATAGCGGTGGGAGGGACTATGGGCATGGGGAGCAGTGAATTTAAATTTCTCTTTAACAGTGGGCACAGGCTTTAGCCACAGCAGTCGGCTCTTGCCTCCTTTCACCCGCTTCTCTGCTGCTTCACTGGCACCAGGCAGGCCCCTGAGTCACAGGCCCCATAGCGGCACACCATGCAGCTGCTATTAGCGACATGCCACTGGCTGGGGCGGACACTAATAGCTTGGGGCCCTTGTTTAAGAAATGTGTTTGGGCCCCCCTCCCTGCCCGGTACGCTGCTTATGAAGATGGCAATCTGGCAATGGAACCCTGGAGTCTCGGGCTCTGAGAAACAAATCAGATTGCCCTCATTATGACTTCCTTGCAAGCAGGGGCCTACATAGCAATCACAGGGCCCCCACAGCTCTAAAAAATATATATATTATATTTTTTCACTGAGATGGAGACGTGATCAGCCCATGTGATAGGTACCTCGCCTGTGGGTGTGGTTATAGTCTATGTAATGGATTTTTTTTTGTTTGGCACTTGTTCTGTGTGAGGAGCTAGGCTGGAGTGAGCCTGAATTGGTTTTGTCAGTTTACATATACTACCAAGACTGATAGCAACCCTGGGAATGGCACCTGGCGGACGCCGCTGACCAGGCAGCCACTTAGTTAAGCCCGTCCCATGCAAGGGTGAGTCTGAGACCAGTGTTTCTCCAAGTTGGAGTATGTTTGTGTTTTTCTCTTACTTTCTGCCATTAACTGTTTAAAGTGTTAATAAACCACTGAAGTTTGGACTGAAAGCCTGTGTGTTGCCTCATTACTGCGGTCCTGCCACTGCCTACCAGAGCAAATCCCTACATTTCGGTGGCTTGAACACGGGCATACGCAGTAAGGCCAGGCAGTTTTTGCTTATTTTTACTCTGGACTCCAGCTTATGTCCTGGGTGAAAGGAGTGGAGCAAACCCAGTCGGGGAACTCTGCAGAAATGGAGGCCACAATAAAAGTACTTATGGAGGCCATGCGATAGCAGCATCCGGCTACGCAGCAGCAGCAGGATGCCATGCGACAGCAACAGCAAGAGGTTATGCAGTAGCAGCAGATATTTAATCAACAGCAGCAGGAAACCAACCAGCTGTTGATACAGCTCATCACGGCGTCGCAGACAACAGGAGCTTCACGGGGGAGTCCATGATGTCTGGAAAGCGATTCGTACAGCGATCCCCAAAATGGAGAAATCTGACAACGTTGAGACGTACCTGGAGATGTTCAAGGGAGTGGCTGAGAGGGAGAGACTACCCCAGGACCAGTGGGCAGAAGTCATTGCTCCGTTTCTGGCCCCAGGACCTATGAAAGCCTATCAAGACCTACCTCCTGAGCAGAGGGAGGACTACACGATCGTCAAGGGTAAGATAATGGCACGTCTTGGGGTAAATGTGTTAGTCTGCGCCCAGCAGGTACACCAGTGGGAGTTTAACCCCTCCAAGCCAGCTCGGTCCCAGTATTATGACCTGTTGCACTTATTCCAAAAGTGGTTGCATCCTGAGGTACTGTCTCCCACGGCTGTGCTGGACCGCATAGTGACATAGTGATAGTAAATTTTGGAGGGCTTTGCCCCACTCCCTACAATCATGGGTCGAGCAAGCATCCCCTACTAATGCGCTCCAGATGATGGACCTGATAGAACGATATGGGGCTACCAAAGAGCTCCAGGGAGGGACTCCCCAGAAGGTGACCGAAAGGTTCCCTAAGTCTCTACCCCTGGCTTGGTGAGCAGAGCCCAGGAAGGCTGCTCAAGACTTGTCTGGGGGAGAAAGGGGCCCCATAGTCTGCTGGCGGTGCCAGGAGCCTGGCCATATGAGAACTGATTGCCCCCATAGGCTGAGTCCATGGACACAAACTTTGGGTATTGCCAATCCCATTATGCCGAACTGATTTGCGCAACCGGCACCCCGGAGGGATCCAATATGGGACATTTGTGTAAAGTTGATGTGGAAGGCATCCCAGCTGTGGCCCTACTGGACTCAGGGAGTCTCGTGACCCTGGTACGAGCCAGCCTGGTGCAAACCAGTGAGTATACTGGTCGGAAAATTGGGGTGTTGTGTATACATGGGGACTTAAAAGACTATCCTACCGCACTAGTGGTGATAAACACGCCAGCGGGGAGGCGGTGCCATGAGGTGGGGGTTGTGATTAACTTACATTATAAATTGATTTTCCTTTATTTTCTGTACTTTGGCCAACAGTTGCCTCACCCAATGGACAATTGCCGACACCGGTGGCAACCAGGTTACATTCTCCAGAAGTGGGACATGAACCTGGTGGCCCAGAGGAAGAAGTATTGGCAGTAGGGGTAACCTCCCCTTCGGGTGGAGGAGGGGGAGAATTCTCCCATAGAAGTGATGGCTGGGGATGAGGAAGACTTGCCGCAAGGACCTGAATTGTCAGACTTAAATGTATTGGGCGATAATTTTGGTACAGTGCAACTACAAGACTCTACTTTGTCTCGAGCCAGGGAAAATGTACTGTTTATTAACGGGGAACCCCAGCAACCTGGGGCAGCCACAGTGTTGCCATGCTTTGAGCTAAACCGAGACCTGTTGTATTGAGTCGAGAAAATATGTGGGGAAATGGTAGAGCAGTTACTGGTACCTCAGGTATAACGTAGGCTGGTAATGGACCTAGCGCATGTACTTGGTGGGCATTTGGGCCAAAAGAAAACCCTAGACCAAATTTTGCAGAGGATTTACTGGCTAGGGGTCCATGAAGAAGTTAAACAGTATTGTAATTCCTGTGCAGTATACCAGGTAACCAGTCACCAGCCACACTTTTGAAGTCCTCTACTTATTATAGAGGTACCTTTCGAAAGAGTGGCAATGGATCTGGTCAGTCCTGTCAATAAGTCAGCAAGGGGGCACCAACACATCCTAGTAGATCTAGATTATGCCACCCGGTATTCTGAGGCCGTTCCGCTTCGCCACACGTCAGCTAAGCTCATAGCAAAAGAACTCATGGGTATGTTTTCCCAGGTGGGGATTCCGCAAGAGATTTTATCAGACCAAGGAACCCCTTTATGTAAAAAATTATGAAAGAACTCTGCCGCTTGTTAAATATCAAACAGTTGCGCACATCAGTTTATTATCCCCAAACAGATGGTCTGGTAGAAAGATTCAATAAGACGCTAAAGAGCATGCTAAAAAAGCCGTTTCTAAAGATGGGAAGGATTGGGATCTCTTACTACCATATTTGTTGTTTGCAGTGCGGGAGGTGCCCCAGGCATCTATTGTAGGGAGATTAGAATAGAGATAAGGAATAGAATAGAATAGGAGTGATAGTAAGGTGCAGGCAGCATGGGGTTACTCAGTGGGGGGGTGGGAGTTAGAGCAGGGCAGAGCATCAGGGATATAGGAGAAGTACTTCTTGATTAGGCAGCAGAGCCCGGGCAGCCTTGCCCAGGGCGAGGTGTGAGAGCAGTGAAGCTGAAAGCTCACAGACCATGGGGATAAAGCTGCTACAGCAGGTAGGGGCCCCAGGCAAGCCATGAAGTCAGTAACGGTCAGGAGCAGATAAGCCAAAAGACAGAAGTAGGTCAGGAAACAAGCCAAGTCAAAACCAGGGAGTCAATACACTGAACGGAAACACTGAGTCAAGATGGGAATAGGGGAAAACAGAGACACGGGTTCAGACAGCAAACGCAGCAGGACAAATCAGAGCAATCAGAGTCAGCTACAGCAGCACTAGGTAAAAACTATAACTGACATCGCCTGCAGGAAGCAGCAGCGATAAATAGCCAGCCTGAACTCAGACAGAGGCTGAGAAAGGTTAACTCTTGACATGACCAGACCGGGAAAAAGGGAAAACAGGACTCAAAATGCGGTCTGGATGACACCTGTGCTGCCAGTGTGTTGAATGCCCTGCTGAATAGTAAAGTTAAACTATTGGAAAAGAACTGTGACTCTGAGATGTTTTGTGGAGCTTGGGAACGAGGAACAAGAGTGACAGAACCTGAGAGGAACCTGGCTGTGACTGTAAGTGTACTGCTGTGCACGCTGCACATGCAGCCGAAGGGACACTGTATTGTATCTGTGGGGCTTCAGGGTGTGGGAACAGAACAGCCAGCTACCACAACTACCACCCTTGCTGCCTTACATATACACGGCCTTCCCTTTATGCAGGTTCAGCGGAGACAGCCATTGATCAAACTCAGCCTGGAGAACTGTTCAAAACTCTTCAGCTGTTTGACTGCAACCTCCATGGCATATCAATTTTAATACTGCCTGATTGCGGTGAGCACTGGCTGCGCAGTACGGAGGTGGTGGGGATTCGCTCTGCACTGTTGGAACGCGAGTCTCAATAAGGCAGAAGTTGAGGGTGCAGGTAGAGGCCCTAGAGGAGGAGGCAGAAGCATTGGAGGAAGTGTAAGTGTAAGGAAGTGTAGAGGTTTATCCTGCAAGCCTTGGGGATTCCAAGACTTGTGGAGCAGCGTCTACCCCCACAGCCACCAGAGTAACCCAGTGCCCAGTCAGTGAGATGTAACGCCCTTGGCCATGCTTACTTGTCCAAGTGTCTGTGGTGAAATGCACCCTGGTAGACAGAGATTTAGTCAAGAAATGGGTGATGTTGTCTGCGACATGCTGGTGTAGCGCAGGCACAGCTTTCTTCAAAAAATAATGGCGACTGGGTAATTGGTACTGGGGGAAAGTGATGGCCATCAGCTTTTGGAAACTGTCTGTATCAGGCGGAAAGGCAGCATTTCCGTGGCCAACACATTAGAGATAGTAGGAGGAAACAATCTTTTACGTAACCACAACTGTGGAACCATGGGCTGGCTGCAGTGCTGAGAGAGGGAGGAGTACGGGGAACCCGGACAAACTGCTGGACCGTGAGAGAGGTGCAGGCAGAGATATTACATTGGATTGCAAAAAGATGTGGTGTGCTCGTTCTCTGAGATGGGCCTAAAACAGCAGGCATGTCTGCATCCGTTACAGCTAATGGTAGGCTTTCAGTCAACATGACTGGAGCGGGTAAAGAACCCGAGGTTCTGAGGTTGAAGACCTGCGTCTCAATATTTGGCATGGTAACAGAGGAGGAGGAAGGAGCAGCAGATGCGATTGATGGAGCGGCTAATGGTTGTTGAGGTCCGCAGGTCCGCATTGTTGCGCAGTGGGTTTCCCAGAGTTACGCATGTTGATTGCGTATATGAAGGTTCATACTTGTAGTAGTCACGTTATTGCACTTTTTAACTCTAAAAAAACACCAGTACACAGGCAAATGTTCTTACCTGTCCAGGCCTCTAACAATTGCACTATCAAGGTGCAGCGGACCCAAGTTAAGATGATAACTACACAGGTGCAGTAATACCGTTGAGGCAGCCAGCCTACAATCAGGGATTGGCCGCTTGGTACACCAGTGCAAACAAATAATCTTTATGTGGCGATGTTCATACAGAAATGCAAAGTATATGGCTCAAAGCCTATTAATGACGCCATATGGTGGGCTAACCAGTGCTGACTATAATGCTGTTGTGAATTCCGTTCTTGGGCTCCCTCCGGTGGTTGTAAATGGCACTTTTGTGAATTCGGCCCTTGGGCTCCCTCTGGTGGTTTTTTAGTGGAACTGCTGCTCCTTGGGTTTAGCATTAGCAGCTGCTTCCACTGATCGTCTCTCCTGGCTCTGCTATTTAACCTGGCTCTGGCCTTCAGCCAGTGCCAGCTGTCAATGTTTCTTGGTTGGATTCAGATCTCTCCTTGGATTTCTCTGATAGCCTGTCCATTTCAGCAAAGATAAGTCCTTGCTTGTTCTTTTGTTGTCCACCTGCTGTGGACTTAATCGCTCAGCTCATGTTATGTTTTTTCTTGTCCAGCTTTTCAGTATGATATATTCAACTTAGCTGGAAGCTCTGAGGAAGCAGATTTGCCCTGCACACCGTGAGTCGGTATGGAGATTATTTTTGTAAACTCTGCGTGGATTTTTTAGCTTTTAATACTGACCGCACAGTATCCTTTCCTGTTCTGTCTATTTAGGTAGTTTTGGCCTCCTTTGCTAAATCCTGTTTTCATTCTGTGTATGTCATTTCCCTCTCCACTCACAGTCAATCTTTCCTTTGGGGGTTTTCTCTGAGGCAAGATAGCTTTCTGTTTCCATCTTTAGGGGTAGTTAGTTCTCAGGCTGTGACGAGGTGTCTAGGGAGTGACAGGAACATCCCACGGCTACTTCTAGTGTTGGTGTTAGGATTAGGAACTGCGGTCAGTACAGATACCACCTCCTCAGAGCTTGTCCCATGTTGCTTCTTAACCACCAGGTCATAACAAATGCATCCCGTGTGAACAGAGGCCACAGTTTACAGAACCATATGGGCCCAGCTGCACCCTGAAAAATATATAAAGTGCACAAAAACATAACAATGTATGTAAGGTATTGGTTGATATTATGGCCACAATACTTAAACTGGCAACCCACGTCAAGGGTCCTTACATTTGCCAGTCCTAGTCTTAACAACAAAAAACACCATAAGAGGAAAAAGCTCCACTAAACACGATTTGGCTATGTGCCTCAGTTAAGTAGTAATCCACTACTTGGATTCTGCTGGTACGGGAAATTGGGAAACGCATTGGTGTGTAGCTCTATTGTTGCACATCCCAAATATGTAACTTTCACACCTATACCACTACTTGGGGTCGAGTTATTCAATAACTCTCATACACAAATGGAAGCACATGGCTGCAAACAAAGAACTGGTTTCTGCTAGCCAACACATTCTGGAGGGAGGGGGGCTGAGTGGTTTAGAATTACTCAGAGTGGGAAGGAGAGCTATCTAGGCAGGGAGAAGAAGGAGGGGCTGTGGGGGGAACCACAGCTGCAGTGTGTGTCTTACACAGACCTAATGGATGTAGGAGAGCTTAGTGTGCATGATAATATAGAATCAAATACGTCATATTTCCTGACAAACACCAAACCTAATTCCCCTTTCACCACAGCCTTGCTTTTTCCCAGCCATGTTGCTCAGATAGTGTGGCAGCACAGTATTAGCAACAAAAAATTAGATTTTCAACCCTGCACCACCTCTACAAACAGCTGAATTTCAGCAGCAGTAAATTACAAGGTGAAATATGGCGTGCGGTATTGTGGTAGTCAAAGAAAAAGAACTGTTTGAGTGTGGATGAGGCCTGGATGACAAATAAGATATGCTACAAACTGTTTTAAAGTCAGGTTCCTTACTGTATGATGTTAGGAACACAAGAATTTTGTGTGACTTCTGGTTCAGTCCTCTATAACACACTAGATGCTACAAACTATTTGAAAGTCAAGTCCCCTATTGTACGACACTAGGAACAGAAAAAATATTTTGGTTATGTGCGTGAGATCTGCAGACAGCTTAATTTCAACCCAACAAAATCACAAAGTGTGATACGGCGGGTTGTCTAAATTTTTGAAACAGAAAAATTTTATATTTTTTTAATGTGCCTTAGCTCTGCAGACAGGTTCAAAACACCGCTACAAAATGACAATGTGGGATACAGCAGGCTGTTTCACATTTAGCTAGCGAAAAAATATTAATTAGAATGCTAGACTCGTGCATTGAGCACAATAGAAGCAGTGCACAACACACTTGTAGGACATGTGCCCTGCTGGCTTTGTCTGTGGACCTCAGTAACGGCCAAAAAAATGCTGGAAGGTAAATTTTAGGGCTCATTTCCACATGTGAGTCACAAGTCCGTATCTCGCATGTGGAAACCAAGCTGTGGAGCCGGCACTCAGGAGCGGAGCGTGCGGCCGCATAGGAACACATGGAGCTGCACAGCTCCGCTCCTGAGTGCCGGCTCCACAGCTTGGTTTCCACATGCGAGATACGGACGTGTGTCTCGCATGTGGAAATGAGCCCTTACAGACACACTGGACTGGAAAAAAAAAGTTTACAAGAACGCCGCGCCTCTGAGCTCTGCAAACCCCCTCCTCTCTTCAAACATGTGACAAACGCTCATGATACACCACCATTATCGCTGATAAAGTGCTGAAAATACTTTTGTGGCAACGCAAATATTTTCCCGCACTTTATACCGAATGTTAAAGATTTTATAAAATTCTTATCGTGTTTTCGATCAGGAAACCGAATGTGCCGTATTTGTGCAGAATTCTTGTTTGGCGATCGTTTTGCGAACAAATTCCTTATTACTAGTGATGACATCTCTTCAGCGTCATCCTATAATAGATGAGTTTTCTCCAGACTTGCTCTGGTTTTCTCTACATTTTCTCCGTCTGACAACAGCTTTAATTTCCCTGATTATTTTCATCTGATCTGTGAGTCGCGGTTTCTCCGGTGTCGTCACGTCTTCATCAGTCTTGAGTCTTCATCCTCGACAGATTCATTCAGAATCTTTCACCTTCCTTAGAGCATCGGTCACATTTTCTCTGCAGATGTCCCGTCCTTCTGTCCGTTCTCTCCTGTGAGTTCTTTCGGTCCCTAAGTCTGTTGTGGATTGTTCCTCAGCAGAGTCGGGGTTAATTTACTGATCATTTTCCCCCTAATCCGCTGTCGCTCGTCCGTCCCTCAGAATCGGTGCAGGCTCAATGTCGTCATCAGTCGTGGTCGGTGTCCGGCTCCTCCCTCTTAGCTGACACTTGTGTCTCCTTCCTTGGACTCCTCCTTCATTCTCTCTCTTCTTCTTTGTGACAAATAACTTTCTCCGTTCTGTGCACAAAGTCCTGGATAAATATCGGCACCGGACCGTCCCTCAGATCTCGAAACACGAGTCGCTGTCCTGACATAAAGATGGAACAGCATCTGGTAAAATAGTTCTTTCTTTATTTTCAGTCCATTAAAAATTTACAAAAATTCCAAAGGTTGCATAGACAGGGCAAGGCAGCAAGACGCGTTTCAAATGCTCACTTGCGTTCTTTATCACAGCTTCTTTTTTCCTTAAGTATATTATATTATCTGGTGTGGATCCACCTGATTCCGTGCAAGTTGGACTTCAAGTATTAGGTGAGCTGGCTTTCTCTTTACTATATGTGACTAAAGATGGAACGTGGTGGAGCCGATCACCTGTCAGAGTCTGACATGGAGGCTTTCCGGCCGTTCTCCGGCCCCTGCGTAGAAGCCAGAACTTTCCATACTGGAGGAGAAGGTCGGATCACCGCGCACTCCTCTCTATAGGATGTTAAAGAAATGGTTCATTTCTATTCTGTTCCTTAAACTGAATAAAATACAAGAAAATAGTCTTATGCAAGAATGGCCTATGTTCCAGTTATCATCTCTCTACGCACAGACTTTTTTATGGCCTGATGTTGTTTTTTTTTCACAATTCCAAAAAATTGGTCAAGGACACATTGTGGTTTCCAAATTCTATGATGATATAGGATAACCAGTGGTTATTAACCACCCAAAATTCTGTGGATTCAGCCCAATTCTTCCTGAGAAGTTCAACTTTTGAACCACTCTGAGGTCACTCTGAAATATAGAAAGTTCCTCCACATTTCTCATGTAATTTATCTCATATCCCAGGATGTTTGACAACCCATTGTATAACTCACATTTCTGCCAATTTATTGTGAAATGCCTCTATTCCCTTTCATCTTGCCGTATAAAAGATAACCATATCCAATAATAAACTGTGATGTTTCTCCTTGAGGAGAGCGGCAATTGTGAGTACGGAGTGTTATAGGCCATGCAGTGCCCCATGGGACATATGCAAATTTCCGCTTCCCAGATGCAGAGAAGTGGACTTCAGCGCCTCCTATAACATTTTTCCTCCCATGAGACATAACATTTTTTATCTTTACACAGACGTTATGTTCTCTGCAGGATGAATTTTGCATTGTCCCGTATGTGCTGAAAAACTGGAAAATATTCAAAGTGAAGTGAAACCGTTATTAAAAACCCGCAATTTCACATTTATTTTTTGGGTTTTGTTTCTCTGCATTTATTGGGCGGTAAGAACGACCTCGCTGTAATTTTCCAGGTCGGTTATGGTGACACAATCTTGTGTGTTTGGGGTTTTTTTAGAATATATTTTCTTGATTATAATATCAGCCCTTTCCCTGACACCCATCACTTTATCTTCTGTTATCAGCGCTGTCTGACGGCTTCTCTTGAATGGAGCGCTGACCTTTTTATGGGACCATTTTGGGGGCACCTGTGACCTTTTGATTTTTTTTTTATGGCGTTCACCGTGTAAGATAAATCCTGACATGGCAATGACAAATATAGTTATTTTTTATTTGTTAAAAAAAATGTTGTTCTTAATTTGGGGAACAATCAAATATAATGGGGACTTGAACCTAAGATCCTATAAATACTGGGCTTCATAGGAAAACCTTGGTGGCAAGGACAGGGGTCTTCGACAGGCCCCCGGCAGCCATTGCAACCCATTGCTGGGGCCCTGCAATCAAGTGACTGATTGGCAGCACCCAACCGCTTACCTGGTACTGTCAGGGTGTCAGCGGCAGTGAAATGGTTATACGGCAGCAATCAGAGCTCGCCCCACAGACCCGCACCTGGCGTCCTTCATACATGACACCAGATATCAGGAAGGGGTTAAAGAGCCTTATCACATGACGTCAGAATGCACGGGGAGGGGAGTCCTTGCCTCAAGGGCTCAATGACCACAAAATGTCAGGAGTTCCGCTCTTCCTCTTCATGGGGTCCGATCACAACTATATAATTGGGATGGTGACGCAGGTGTTGGCCCTGCAGGGACATCGGGCAGCACAAGCTGGGGGGGAGGAGTAATAATAAGTTTTTCGGTCTCCCTTAACCCCATCACGACATGCGCTGTACATGTGCCGGCCACCACGCTGAATCAAATGGTGACCAGTTAAAGATGAAAAGTTGTTTCTTTTTTAATAAAAAACGTGTACATGTTTGGTATCTGCATACTCGTACTGGCCTGGAGAATCCTATTGCCAGGTCATCTTCACTGTATAGTGAACATGATAAATAAAAAAACTCAAAATAACAATTGTGAAATTGCACTTTTCTTGCAACTGTCCTGTAAAAAGCGAGCCCTCGTACTGCTATGGGGATGAAAAATAAACCGTTATAGCTATATCGAGGTGGATGTTGAGATTTATCTTTATTAAAAGAGAAATATGCAGTAACTCGTCTATTAATAGGAGGACGGGAGGTTCTCTCCTCTTAGAGTGATCCCAGAGGATCCTGTCCAGGAGGGAAGCCATGTCCTCATGGTGACGTCATGAGTTTATCAAAAAACAACCACTGGTAAATGGTAACCGTCCTTCCCCCAATCTCCATAATGGTGAATTAGGAAAGAAAAAACCGCTGGATAGAAATGTGGAGCTTTCTCCAGCTCTTCTGTGGTTCCATCCCTGGTGGAAACGAAACTTGGAGAAGCTGTTTCTTAGTACGACTCCTCCATGTGAATGGTGAGGGTCTTCTCTGTCCCTCTCCTCAGGGTCCTCATTCTCAGAGTCCAGAGCAGAGAGCATTAGGCTTTGGCCTCGCTGATTATCACTTCATACTTGGTGTTCACAATGTGCTGGGACCTCAGTGATGAGGACCACAACAATGTAATTTAGCCCCTGATACATAAACCTAGAATTATGGGTTCTGAGAGACGTGTCTCATATATAGACAGATACACGGCAGGTCATGTATTCAGTCTGTGTGTCTCCACAGATGGATCCAGGAGGAGAAGTCCACCAGAGAGATGTCCCCGTCCTCTGTATTCCCAGGACTGTCCGGAGGAGAATCACAACATCCCGGAGGATCATCAGGTAGATGACACTGAAGCCCCCACAACATCTGACCATGAAGTGATGGGACCTGAGCTCATCTTACATTTTACTTTTTAGGGTGAAGATCTGATTGATATTAAGGTTGAGGTTATACATGGAACACAAGAGGCGATCGCAATATGGGCCGATCAGCAGGGTGAGGAGGGGAGACTGTCATGTCTGTTCTGTGGTCACCTACTACTACTCCCATCATCTCATCATCACATGACACAATGTATTCCATCACTGTGTGTCTCCTACAGATGGATCCAGGAGGAGAAATCCACCAGAGAGATGTCCCCGTCCTCTGTATCCCCAGGACTGTCCGGAGGAGAATCACAACATCCCGGAGGATCATCAGGTAGACGGAGCTGTGCCCTGTACCGGATCTGTATATGGGGGGACATTTCTGATCGAGGTCATAGGTGTCACAGATTTTGGTGGTTTCTTGTATTGTGTTGATCGTTACATCTGATATATCAGGAGGAAGATCCGACTAAGAATAAAGTGAAGGAAGAGACAGAAGAAGAAGCAATGACAAAGGGGAATCAGCCGTGTGTGAGTGACGGGAAGGAGGAGATTCCGGGAGATGTTTCCACAGGTATGTGATAATGACCGGCGTGTGATGACGATGACCGGCATGTGACATCGTGTGGAGTCTCCGATGCAGTGAAGCTTTATCTGCTGTCCACATCACAGTAGAAATGTCCGGTGATGGCGCGGCTGCTCCTGTAGAGTCCAGCGGTGCACCGATGAATAACGGGGCTGCCTTCACACCTTAATGATTGAGGAAGCACAGATTTAGTTTTCCTTTACCTTTGTGAATATTTCTTTCATCCTTTCTGTCCATATTTTTCTTCCACAAGTCCCGTGCTGCCATATAAATGACTGAGCTTGTGTTACAGGTTATGACTCTCCCCGTCATATGGATCTCGGTGATGTAGCAGCCTCTGCCTGGTGTTGACGAGTGACAACACATGTCACATGTAGAGTCGTCCTACCTGTCCCCTCTGTTTGCCTCTCACTGCCTCCTGGACTGAGGCCGACGTTCTGGTCCCTCTACATCCAGGCCGGCCGCCCGGTGGCATGAAGAGCCCTGTGGTAAGTCAGGAAGTGCCATGCTATGGAGGTGTGGGTCTGACATACGGCTATCATCCCTCTGCCACTATGGAGGCCATCTTGGATGTAGAATGACCAGAACACCAGTCTCAGTCGGAGGACAGCGGAGGACACCAAGTAGGTGACAGTACATGACAAATGTTTAGTCCCTCCTCTGTGCCAGGGTGGAGAATTGCTTTATCATAAAAGTGATTACGAACTTGTATGTACAAACAGTTGCGATGGCCACATTTATAGTTCTCGTTATCTGACAATCATGTTGGTTTTTGAGACCTGGATCAATGAACGTATAAACATGGAGACAAGATATTGCCCCGAGTGGGCGCCCCTTACCATACAGGGATTATATCCCGTCAGGATGTCATTTATGGCCGATATTAAAATATGGATAGATTCACTATATGGAGAAAAGTATTGGGCCACCCCCATCAGTCATTGCATTCTGGCTTCTCCTTCAGTCCCTTTTGCCCCCTGGTATATAACATTCAGCCCTTTTGCTCCCCAGTGTATAACATCCAGCCCCATTTTCACCCCCTGGTGTATAATATCCATGTAACGCTCGCACCCAGACTGGTTGGCGCAGGCGTGCGGAGTTGTGGCCCCACTGGATCACTGACCAGACTATCCTGGAAGGGGCATGACTAAGTAGCTTCCTTGGTGTTCGCTGGAGCCTCTGATGGTGAGGTCAGACTTGTGCTTCAGGTAGCTACCAGGTACCACTCCAGGGTGGTGTCTGGCTGTGGCTGCTGATCCCACTGGGGGAGCAAACACAGGCAGACAGGCACCACGGCTGTGACACTGACAGGCGGATGGGCACTGCAGAGACACTGGCGGGCAAACGGGCGCGACTGAGACCCAGGCAGGCGGGCACGGCTGGCAGACAGGCGGGCACGGCTGAGATACTGGCAGGCATGTGGGCACGGCTGGCAGGACAGGCGGACAGGGTTGATACTCTGGCAGGACAGGTAGGAACCAGTATACAAACGGGTATATGGAACTGGTATGAACCTGTTCAGACAGGTGGGTATATGGGAACAGGTAGGGACCTGTTCAGGCTGGACGATATAAGGAAACAACAAGGGACCTGTTCGGCAAGTTGCAGAACGGATGTACAGCAAGACCACAAGAGAGGATGCAGAAACAGAACCACAAGAGGTGGAGCCAAGAGCAGAAACGTAGAAAGCAGAGATGAGAGGAGAGGCTAAGAGCAGAGAAGGAGGAGGTGGAGCCAAGAGCAGAACCTCTGGAGGTGGAGCCAAGAGCAGAACCTCTGGAGGGGGAGCCAAGAGCAGAACCGCTGGAGGTGGAGCCAAGAGCAGAACCGCTGTAGGCGGAGCCAAGAGCCAGAAGGCGCCAGAGCCACAGGTTTGTGGCAAGTAGAGCAGAGAAGCGCAGAACCACAGGTTGTGGCGAGCAGAGCAGAGAGGCGCAGAGCCACAGGTTGTGGCAAGCAGAGTAAAGAAGCGCAGAGCCACAGGTTGTGGCAAGCAGAACAGAGAGGCGCAGAGCCATTGGTTGTGGTGAGCAGAGCAAAGAGGGGCAGAGCCACTGGTTGTGGTAAGCAGAAAGAGAGAACACAGAGGTACACACAGCAGAGTGTGAATTGCAAACAATCAAAGAATGGACATAGACGAGAGTTCAGACAGGGACAGACTCAGATACAAGAAGAGGACGTGGATATAGGCCTGCGAATTGCAGCCCTCAGAGACAGAACAGGACTTGGCAGCTCAGTAGCAAATACTAACTGAGGGAAATAGTTTGCTCAGGTGTCCTCCAATGGGTGAGGACGCCTTAAGTATCAGAGGCCTCTAGGCAATTATGCGGGGACACCTTAGGAAGGTGCACAGTCTCAATAAGAATCTGGAATTGCCAGCGCTGACCCCTATGCACACAGCTAGGAGGCGTGCTCAGAGCAGACAGACATGAGGCACACCGCATGGCCCGGGGTGAGTGTTGATGTATCAGGCAGGTGGGGGATGGAAGACCATGCAGTGATGCCGGCAGGGTTGTTACAATCCAGCCCTGTTGCCCCCCGGTGTATAACATCCTGCCACGTTTCCCCCCCCCCCCCCCGTTTATAACATTATTTATTATTTAGTTATACAGCACCATTAGTTCCATGGTGCTGTACATGAGAAAATGGTTCCATACAGCTTTATACATAGCATTTACAGTAAACGAATTTACAATGACAGACTGGTACAGAGGGGAGATTTGCGCACTTACATTCTACGGATATATATAACATCCTGCCATGTTTTAACCCCCCTTTGGTGTATAACATCCAGCCCTGTTTTCACCCTCCCTGGTATATAACATCCTGCCCCGTTGCCCACCAGTGTATAACAGCTGGCCCTGTTGCACCCTGGCATATAACATGTGGCTCCACACCTTTCTTTTAACCAGTAAATAGGATAAAATTATTTTCTGGCAAGAATTGTTTTACCAAAGAAAGAAACTCCTGCCCAGATCTACTGTGGTTCCTCTCAGATTTATGAATAACATGATAACAGGGTGTTACCATTCTCCATGCATGCGTCCCCGCACTTTCTGACACTAGGCACTGATTGAACAATGTAGAGGAACGCCCTTTTGATAAAGGGAATGGTAACACCCAGTTGTCAGTATTTTCATGCATTTATTGGTTGAATAGCAGAAGAACTGCACAGCTTAGTGAAAAATAACATTTTTACTCCGGGAATGTGAGGATGGGAAAACTAAGAGAAAAATATTCAAAAATTAATTACAAAATTGATCTGTAAAGCCTATAATGGGGGGAGTGTTTTTAAAAAAAATTAATCTCTAGTTGTACATGAAAGAAGTCACACCAGAGAGAAACCGTACTCCTGTTCAGAATATTGAAGGGGCTTTCCACATAAATCAATCTTGCGAGGCATGAAAACATTCACACAGAGCTGTGATTATCAGCATCTTGACAGGCTGGAGAAAGCACATCTCACCAGAGACGACCAGAGATTTCACATAGTGCGCTCAAGGAGGAACAAATGTGAATATCTCAGCAATGGAGGGACACAGAGCACAACAGACAATCAAGAAGAATCAAGGAAGCAGAGGGCTTTTTGCAAGGTATTTAACTCAATTTTTGGAGATTTTACCCAGGAATTGAGAATTCTGAGACAGAATAAGAAATACACAAAATCTTCAGAGCTCAGGGGTTTTTACAAGGTATTTAACTTATTTTTTTCTTTTCTAGCAAGTGAGTAGTCTTCTTTAAAGTGCGCCTGTAATTAGGATTTACCCCCTTAATGTATCTCCAGAGCTATTTCTGTCTTCTAACGTTTCCTATCATGCCCTCAGGTACATGATTATGGTGGCTGGAGCACGACTGCTCCTGGATGTAGAGCCACCTTTGTGATTAGTCAATTACAGTGGTTAGCACTGCAGCCTTGAGCCTTGCAGCGCTGGAGTCCTGGGTTCAAATCTCACCAAGGACAACATCTGCAAGGAGTTTGTATGTTCTCCCCGTGTTTGTGTGGGTTTCCTTCAGGTTCCTCCCACATTCCAAAGACTGATAGGGAATTTAGATTGTGAGCCCCATCAGGGACAGTGATGATAATGTGTGCAATCTGTAAAGCGCTGCGGAATATGTTAGCGCTATATAAAAATAAAGATTATTATATGATAATGAAAAATTAAAACTCCATTTTAAATTGTGTGGACCCTTTTCTACACTAAGGGCATGATATGAAGCTTGAGAGAGAAATAGCACTGGTGGTATATTAAGGAGGTAAATCCCGGTGACAGGTTCCCTTTAAGAAGTGTCTTTCTATTTGCTGTCTAATCTCTGCCACCCCTGACTTGTGCCAATGTCACCAGTTTATAAGCGTTCTTCAATTTACCCATCGTTGTGTTAATGTTATGGCATGTAGTTGTCTTCCTTATTACTGGTACTTTCACTGTCGAGGTTCTTCATTGTGAGCTCCATAAAATAAATATAGAAATTACTTTTGTGTTGTAGAAAAAATTAACATCCAATCTATCTTTCATCCCTATAGGAAATCCTTGTGAGAATAACGGTTTATCACTAAATTGTAAAAAAGAAGATATCAGGAAGCACTCTAATGGAGAAAACCTCATTACCCTTCATGGACCTCCTGGACTTCACAGTGCTTCACTTTCTTATAATTCTCCTAATCATGAGGAATCCTCTCCTGAGCAATCTCACATTATTACCACAATTCCAGGTCACAAAGTGGATACAAGATTTCAGTGTGACAAGCAACTTACTAGAAGCTCAGATGTTTTAACACAAAGAAAGCACAAAGGAAAAAAGCCATACTCCTGTTTAGAATGTGGGAAATGCTTTACAAAGAAATCAAAATTTGTTAGTCATGAGAGAATTCACACAGGAGAAAAGCCATTTTCATGTTTGGAATGTGAGAAATCCTACCCAGATAAAGGGAGTCTTAATAGACATCAGATAATTCATACAGGAAAGAAGCCATATTCATGTTCAGAATGTGGGAAATGTTTTACATATAAATCTAAATTTGTTATACATGAGAGAATTCACACAGCAGAAAAGCCATTTTCATGTTTGGAATGTGTGAAGTCCTTCGCAGATAAAGCGAGTCTTAATAGACATCAGAGAATTCACACAGGAGAGAAACCGTATTCATGTTCAGAATGTGGGAAATGTTTTGGAAATAAATCACATCTTATTAAACATCATAGAATTCACACAGGAGAGAAGCCGTATTCATGTTCACACTGTGAGAAATGCTTTACAGATAAATCAAGTCTTGTGACACACGAGAGAAGTCACACGGGAGAGAAGTATTCATGTTCAGAATGTGGGAAATCTTTTATATATAAATCAAGTCTTGCTGCACATCAGAGAATTCACACTGGAGAGAAGTTACATTCATGTTCAGAATGTGGAAAATCTTTTTTATGTAAATCAAGCCTTGCTATGCATGAGAGAATTCATACTGGAGAGAAGCCGTATTCATGTTCACTGTGTGGGAAATGTTTTACACAAAAAGTAAGTTTTGTTTTTCATCAGAGAAGTCACACTGGAGAGAAGCCATATTCATGTTCAGAATGTGGGAAATGTTTTACAAAAAAATCTCATTTTGTTAGACATCAAACAACTCACACCAGGGAGAAACCATTTTCATGTTTACAATGTGAAATGTGCTTTTCACATAAATCACAACTTCTTAACCATCAGAGAATTCACACAAAAGGAAAGCCTTGTTCAGAATGTGGGAAATCTTTTACATGTAAATCAAGTCTTACTACACAAGAGAAAATTCACACTGGAGAGAAGCCGTATTCATGTTCACTGTGTGAGAGACGTTTTATATGAAAATATAATCTTGTTCTACATAAGAGAACTCATGAAGGAAAGAAACTTTAGTTATGTTCACTGTGTTTTGTATATTTTAATAAACAGTGGAAGACCTGAGAGTGTCGTACATGTATTTTTAGGGCAGTTAAAATCATTGAAACACTTTAATATTTTGCTGAATCAATTTGGTTCCAAATCAACTTTTATGAGCAAATTGAATCCAAAACAAATTTGTTAACAAACAAAACAAAAAAACTAAATAAAATTATCTGGATCTTTAAAGGGGACCTTCCACCAGCTTCAGCATGTTAAGGTACCTTCACACTAAACGATATCGCTAGCGATCCGTGACGTTGCAGCGTCCTGGCTAGCGATATCGTTTAGTTTGACACGCAGCAGCGATCAGGATCCTGCTGTGATATCGCTGGTCGTTGAACAAAGTTCAGAACTTTATTTGGTCGTCAGACCGGCGTGTATCGTCGTGTTTGACACCAAAAGCAACGATACCAGCGATGTTTTACACTGGTAACCAGGGTAAACATCGGGTTACTAAGCGCAGGGCCGCGCTTAGTAACCTGATGTTTACCCTGGTTACCAGTGTAAAATGTAAAAAAAACAAACACTACATACTCACCTTCGCATCCCCCGGCGTCCGCTTCCCACACTGACTGAGCGCCGTAAAGTGAAAGTGAAAGTACAGCACAGCGGTGACGTCACCGCTGTGCTGTTAGGGCCGGCGCTCACACAGTGCAGGAAGCGGACGCCGGGGGACGCGAATGTAAGTATGTAGTGTTTGTTTTTTTTACATTTTACGCTGGTAACCAGGGTAAACATCGGGTTACTAAGCGCGGCCCTGCGCTTAGCAACCCGATGTTTACCCTGCTTACCCGGGGACCTCGACATCGTTGGTCGCTGGAGAGCGGTCTGTGTGACAGCTCTCCAGCGATCAAACAGCGACGCTGCAGCGATCGGCATCGTTGTCGCTATCGCTGCAGCGTCGCTTAATGTGAAGGTACCTTTAAACTGGTCAGATCATGGAATAGTGGCTGCGGAGCTGAATAAAATATCTTTTTTTTTTTTTTTTAGATTTTAATTCTCATCTCTGTTGTGGAGGTAATAGCTTGTAAAGTTTAGGTTAAACTTTGTGATAAGCATAACTGAATGTTATTGGAGATTTGTCTCTAGGGGTGTGTACTTCATCCTCTCCTTGATCTTGATCAGTCATAAGCAGGAAGCAAAACACAGTAAGGCTGTGTGCACACGTAGCATATTTTTCGCGTTTTTTTTGCGGTTTTTCGCTATAAAAACGCTATAAAACCATGAAAAAAACGCTAACATTAAGCATCCTATGTAATAGAATGCATTCCGCAATTTTTTGTGCACATGCTGCATTTTTTTCCTGAGCGGAATCGCATTCCAGAAAAAAACGCAGCATGTTCATTAAAATTGCGGAATCGCGGCGATTCTGCACCCATAGGAGTCCATTGATCTGCTTACTTCCCGCACGGGGCTGTGCACACCATGCGGGAAGCAAGCAGATCATGTGCGGTTGGTACCCAGGGTGGAGGAGAGGAGACTCTCCTCCACGGACTGGGCACCATATAATTGGTAAAAAATAAAAGAATTAAAATAAAAAATAGCGATATACTCACCTTCGATGTCCCCCGCAGTCTTCCGGCCTCTCCGCTGCACGCTGCCGCTTCGGTTCCTATAGATGCTGTGCGGTGAAGGACCTGCGATGACGTCGCGGTTTTGTGATTGGTCGCGAGACCGCATGTGACCGCTCACGCGACCAATCACAAGCCGTGACGTCATCTCAGGCCCTTCACCGCACACCAGCTATAGGAACGGACGCCGCTGAGGTCTGCAGGTGAGTATAACCATTTTTTTTATTATTTTTAACATTCTACCTTTTACTATAGATGCTGCATAGGCTGCATCTATAGTAAAAAGTTGGTCACACTTGTCAAACACTATGTTTGACAAGTGTGACCAACCTGTCAGTCAGTTTTCCAAGCGATGCTACAGATCGCTTGGAAAACTCTAGCATTCTGCAAGCTAATTATGCTTGCAAAACGCTAGTTTTCTGCGGGTATATGCATGCTAATTCTGCATGCGATATACCCGCGGCAGGAGGCGCAGAATTGCCGCGGAAATTTCCGCGGCAATTCTGCAACGTGTGCACTTAGCCTAAAAAAGAACACACCCCACAAAATAATGACCTGACAGTATGTTCTCCTCACTGATCTCTGCAGGACTGTGTGTGATTACAAATCTCCATGAGTAGAACAGAGATGAGTGTGAGTACTGTTCTTCAGGTTTTTTTGGAACCATTTTGGGGGCACCTGTGACCTTTTGATTATTTTTTTTTATGGCGTTCGCCGTGTGAGATAAATCCTGACATGGCAACGACAAATATAGTTATTTTTTATTTGTTAAAAAAAATGTTGTTCTTAATTTGGGGAACAATCAAATATAATGGGGACTTGAACCTACAATCCTATAAATACTGGGCTTCATAGGAAAACCTTGGTGGCAAGGACAGGGGTCTTCGACAGGCCCCCGGCAGCCATTGCAACCCATTGCTGGGACCCTGCAATCAAGTGACTGATTGGCAGCACCCAACCGCTTACCTGGTACTGTCAGGGTGTCAGCGGCAGTGAAATGGTTATACGGCAGCAATCAGAGCTCGCCCCACAGACCCGCACCTGGCGTCCTTCATGCATGACACCAGATATCAGGAAGGGGTTAAAGAGCCTTATCACATGACGTCAGAATGCACAGGGCGGGGAATCCTTGCCTCAAGAGCTCAATGAACACAATCTCAGGAGTTCCGCTCTTCCTCTTCATGGGGTCCGATCACAACTATATAATTGGGATGGTGACGCAGGTGTTGGCCCTGCAGGGACATCGGGCAGCACAAGCTGGGGGGGAGGAGTAATAATAAGTTTTTCGGTCTCATTTAACCCCATCACGACATGCGCTGTACATGTGCCGGCCACCACGCTGAATCACATGGTGACCAGTTAAAGATGAAAGGTTTCTTTTTTAATAAAAAACGTGTACATGTTTGGTATCTGCGTACTCGTACTGGCCTGGAGAATCCTATTGCCAGGTCATCTTCACTGTATAGTGAACATGATAACAAAAAAATTAAAAAAAAAATTGTGAAATTGCACTTTTCTTGCAACTGTCCTGTAAAAAGCTAGCCCTCGTACTGCTATGGGGATGAAAAATAAACCGTTATAGCTATATCGAGGTGGATGTTGAGATTTATCTTTATTAAAAGAGAAATAAATATGCAGTAACTCGTCTATTAATAGGAGTACGGGAGGTTCTCTCCTCTTAGAGTGATCCCAGAGGATCCTGTCCAGGAGGGAAGCCATGTCCTCATGGTGACGTCATGAGTTTATCAAAAAACAATCACTGGTAAATGGTAACCGTCCTTCCCCCAATCTTCCATAATGGCGAATTAGGAAAGAAGAAACCGATGGATAGAAATGTGGAGCTTTCTCCAGCTCCTCTGTGGTTCCATCACTGGTGGAAACGAAACTTGGAGAAGCTGTTTCTTAGTACGACTCCTCCATCTGACTGACGAGGGTCTTCTCTGTCCCCCTCCTCAGGGTCCTCATTCTCCGAGTGCAGAGCAGAGAGCATTAGGCTTTGGCCTCGCTGATCATCACTTCATACTTGGTGTTCACAATGTGCTGGGACCTCAGTGATGAGGACCACAACAATGTAATTTAGCCCCTGATGCATAAACCTAGAATTATGGGTTCTGAGAGACGTGTCTCATATATAGACAGATACACGGCAGGTCATGTATTCAGTCTGTGTGTCCACAGATGGATCCAGGAGGAGAAATCCACCAGAGAGATGTCCCCGTCCTCTGTATCCCCAGGACTGTCCGGAGGAGAATCACAACATCCCGGAGGATCATCAGGTAGATGACACTGAAGCCCCCACAACATCTGACCATGAAGTGATGGGACCTGAGCTCATCTTACATTTTACTTTTTAGGGTGAAGATCTGATTGATATTAAGGTTGAGGTTATACATGGAGCACAAGAGGCGATCGCAATATGGGCCGATCAGCAGGGTGAGGAGGGGAGACTGTCATGTCTGTTCTGTGGTCACCTACTACTACTCCCATCATCTCATCATCACATGACACAATCTATTCCATCACTGTGTGTCTCCTACAGATGGATCTAGGAGGAGAAATCCACCAGAGAGATGTCCCCGTCCTCTGTATTCCCAGGACTGTCCGGAGGAGAATCACAACATCCCGGAGGATCATCAGGTAGACGGTGCTGAGCCCTGTACCGGATCTGTATATGGGGGGACATTTCTGATCGAGGTCATAGAGGTCACAGATTTTGGTGGTTTCTTGAATTGTGTTGATCGTTACATCTGATATATCAGGAGGAAGATCCGACTAAGAATAAAGTGAAGGAAGAGACAGAAGAAGAAGCGATGACGAGGGGGGATCAGCCGTGTATGAGTGACGGGAAGGAGGAGATTCCGGGAGATGTTTCCACAGGTATGTGATAATGACCGGCGTGTGATGACGATGACCGGCATGTGACATCGTGTGCATTCTCCGATGCAGTGAAGATTTATCTGCTGTCCACATCACAGCAGAATCATCCGGTGATGGCGCGGCTGGTCCTGTAGAGTCCGGCGGTGCACCAATAAATAACAGGGCCGCCTTCACACCTTAATGATTGAGGAAGCACAGATTTAGTTTTCCTTTACCTTTAAGAATATTTCTTCCTTCCTTTCTATCCATAGTTTTCTTTCACAAGTCCCGTGCTGCCTTATAAATGACTAAGCTTGTGTTACAGGTTATGACTTGTTGTGAATTCCGTTCTCGGGCTCCCTCCTGTGGTCATGAGCGGTACTGTGTGAGTTTATTCTGGGGCTCCCTCTGGTGGCCTTTAGCGATATGGCTGGTCTTGGCTGGGCTCAGCTTCTTCATTTCCTTCTATGCTGGGCCTATTTAATTCACCTGGCCCTTCATTTGTTGCCTGCTGTCGGTGTATTCAGTCCTGATATTGAGCTCTCCTGAATATTCCTTGTGACCAGTCTCCTGCTGGAGAAGCTAAGTTTGTTTGTTCATTTTGCTCATTATTTCCTTGAAAACGTTTCTCTGTATATGATGAGTTCAGTCCAGCTTGCTTATATGTGATTTTTCGCTTGCTGGTTAGTTCCGGGGTGCAGAGTGCGCCCCTCACATCGTGAGTCGGTGTGGGGGTTCTTGTATTCTCTGCGTGGTTTATTTTTGATAGTTTTTGTACTGACCGCACAGACTCCTATCTATTTTCAGTCTATCTAGTGTTAGCGGGCCTCATTTGCTGAACCTGTTTCATTTCTACGTTTGTCTTTTCCCCTTAACTCACCGTTATTATTTGTGGGGGGCTGACTAAAACTTTGGGGTTATTTCTCTGAGGCAAGTGAGGTCTTTGCTTTCTCTCTAGGGGTAGTCAGTTTCTCAGGCTGTGAACGAGGCGTCTAGGATTTTAGGAACGCTCCACGGCTGCCTTTAGTGTTTGTGGATAGGATCAGAATTGCGGTCAGTATAGCTTCCACATCCCCAGAACTTGTCCTATATTCTGGTCATATGTGTCAGGTCAGTTTTGAGATCCTACCACCGGATCATAACAATGACTCTCCCCGTCGTATGGATCTCGGTGATGTACAGCCTCTGCCTGATGCTGACAAGTGACGACACGTCACATGTAGAATCGTCCTACCTGTCCCCTCTGTTTGCCTCCCACTGCCTCCTGCACTGAGGCCGACGTTCTGGTCCCTCCATATCCAGGCCGGCTGCACAGTGGCATGAAGAGCTTTGTGGTAAGTCAGGAAGTGCCGTGCTATGGAGGTGTGGGTCAGACATACGGCTGTCATCCCTCTGCCACTATGGAGGCCATCTTGGATGTAGAATGACCAGAACACCAGTCTCAGTCGGAGGACAGCGGAGGACACCAAGTAGGTGACAGTACATGACAAATGTTTAGTCCCTCCTCTGTGCCAGGGTGGAGAATTGCTTTATCATAAAAGTGATTACGAACTTGTATGTACAAACAGCTGCGATGGCCACATTTAGAGTTCTCGTTATCTGACAATCATGTTGGTTTTTGAGACCTGGATCAATCAACGTATAAACATGGAGACAAGATATTGCCCCGAGTGGGTGCCCCTTACCATACATGGATTATATCCCCTGTCAGCATGTCATTTATGGCCGATATTGTAATATGGATAGATTCACTATATGGAAAAAAGTAATGGGCCACCCGCATCAGTCATTGCATTCTGGCTTTTGCCCCCTGGTATATAACATTCAGCCCTTTTGCTCCCCAGTGTATAGCATCCAGCCCCGTTTTCACCCCCTGGTGTATAACATCCATGTAATGTTCGCACCCAGACTGGTTGGCGCAGGAGTGCGGAGGTGTGGCCCCACTGGATCACTGACCAGACTATCCTGGAAGGGGCATGACTAAGTAGCTTCCTTGGTGTTCACTGGAGCCTCTGATGCTGAGGTCAACTTGTGCGGCAGGTAGCTACCAGGTACCACTCCAGGGTGGTGTCTGGCTGTGGCTGCTGATCCCACTGGGGGAGCAAACAGGCAGACAGGCACCACGGCTGTGACACTGACAGGTGAATGGGTACTGCAGTGACACTGGCGGGCAAACGGGCGCGACTGAGACCCTGGCTGGCACTCTGCCACACAGGCGGGCATGGCTGAGATACAGGCAGGTGGGCACGGCTGGCAGGACAGGCGGACAGGGCTGATACTCTGGCAGGACAAGTAGGAACCAGTATACAAACGGGTATATGGAACTGGTATGAACCTGTTCAGACAGGTGGGTATATGGGAACAGGTAGGGACCTGTTTGGACTGGAGGATATAAAGAAACAGGTAGGGACCTGTTCGGCAAGTTGCAGAACGGACGTACAGCAAGACCACAAGAGAGGATGCAAAAACAGAACCACAGGAGGCGGAGCCAAGAGCAGAAACGTAGAAGGCGGAGATGAGGAAAGGTGGAGGAGGAGCTAAGAGCAGAGAAGGAGGAGGCAGAGCTAAGAGCAGAGGAGGAGGCGGAGCTAAGAGCAGAACTGCTGGAGGTGGAGCCAAGAGCAGAACCTCTGGAGGTGGAGCCAAGAGCAGAACCACTGGAGGTGGAGCCAAGAGCAGAATCGCTGGATGCGGAGCCAAGAGCAGAACCGCTGGAGGTGGAGACAAGAGTCAGAAGGCGCAGAGCCACAGGTTTGTGGCGAGCAGAGAAGAGAAGCGCAGAACCACAGGTTGTGGTGAGCAGAGCAGAGAGGCGCAGAGCCACAGGTTGTGGCAAGCAGAGCAGAGGTGCAGAGCCACTGGTTGTGAGCAGAGCAGAGAGGCGCAGAGCCATTGGTTGTGGCGAGCAGAGCAAAGAGGGGCAGAGCCACTGGTTGTGGTAAGCAGAAAGAGAGAACACAGAGGTACACACAGCAGAGTGGGAATTGCAAACAAGCAAAGAACGGACATAGACGAGAGTTCAGACAGGGACAGACTCAGATACAAGAAGAGGACGTGGATATAGGCCTGCGAATTGCAGCCCTCAGAGACAGAACAGGACTTGGCAGCTCAGTAGCAAATACTAACTGAGGGAAATAGTTTGCTCAGGTGTCCTCCAATGGGTGAGGACGCCTTAAGTATCAGAGGCCTCTAGGCAATTATGCGGGGACACCTTAGGAAGGTGCACAGTCTCAATAAGAATCTGGAATTGCCAGCGCTGACCCCTATGCACACAGCTAGGAGGCATGCTAAGAGCAGACAGACATGAGGCACACCGCATGGCCCGGGGTGAGTGTTGATGTATCAGGCAGGTGGGGGATGGAAGGCCATGCAGTGATGCCGGCAGGGTTATTACAATCCAGCCCTGTTGCCCCCCCCGGTGTATAACATCCTGCCACGTTTCCCCCCCCCCCCCCCCTGTTTATAACATTATTTATTATTTAGTTATACAGCACCATTAGTTCCATGGTGCTGTACATGAGAAAAGGGTTCCATACAGCGTTATACATAGCATTTACAGTAAACGAATTTACAATGACAGACTGGTACAGAGGGGAGATTTGCGCACTTACATTTTACGGATATATATAATATCCTGCCCCGTTTTCACCCCCCCCGGTGTATAACACTCAGCCCTGTTGCCCCTTTGGTGTATAACATCTAGCCCTGTTTTCACCCCCCCTGGTGTATAACATCCTGCACCGTTGCCCACCAGTGTATAACAGCTGGCCCTGTTGCACCCTGGCATATAACATGTGGCTCCACACCTTTCTTTTAACCAGTAAATAGGATACAATTATTTTCTGACAAGAATTGTTTTACCAAAGAAAGAAACTCCTGCCCAGATCCACTGTGGTTCTTCCTAGATTTGCGAATAACATGATAACAGGGTGTTACCATTCTCCATGCATGCGTCCCCGCACTTTCTGACACTAGGCACTGATTGGACAATGTAGAGGAACGCCCTTTTGATAAATTGAATGGTAACACCCAGTTGTCAGTATTTTCTTGCATTTATAGGTTGAATAGCAGAAGAACTTTAAAGCTTAGTGAAAAATAACATTGTTACTGCGGGAATGTGAGGATGGGAAAACTAAGAGAAAAATATTCAAAAATTCATTACAAAATTGATCTGTAAAGCTTATAATGGGGGGAATGTTTTTCAAAAAAATCATCTCTAGTTGTACATGAAAGAAGTCACACCAGAGAGAAGCCGTACTCCTGTTCAGAATATGGAAAGGGCTTTCCACATAAATCAATCTTGCGAGGCATGAAAACATTCAGGCTGCCATCACACTAGCAGTATTTGGTCAGTATTTTAAATCAGTATTTGTAGCCAAAACCAGGAGTGGGTGAAAAATACAGAAGTGGTGCACGTGTTTCTATTATACTTTTCCTCTAATTGTTCCACTCCTGTATTTTGGCTTACAAATACGGATGTAAAATACTGACCAAATACTGCTAGTGTGACGGCAGCCTCACACAGAGCTGTGATTATCAGCATCTGGACAGGCTGGAGAAAGCACATCTCACCAGAGACGACCAGAGATTTCACATAGTGCGCTCAAACAAATGTGAATATCTCAGCAGTGGAAAGACACAGAGCACAACAGACAATCAAGAAGAATCAAGGAAGCACAGGGCTTTTTGCAAGGTCTTTAACTCAATTTTTGGAGATTTTACCCAGGAATTGAGAATTCGGAGACGGAATAAGAAATACATAGAATCATCAGAGCTCAGGGTTTTTTGCAAGGTATTTAACTTAATTTTTTCTTTTCTAGCAAGTGAGTAGTCCTCTTTAAAGTGCGCCTGTAATTAGGATTTACCCCCTTAATGCATCTCCAGAGCTATTTCTGACTTCTAATGTTTCCTATCATGCCCTCAGGCATACTGAGTACATGGTTATGGTGGCTGGAGCACGACTGCTCCTGGATGTAGAGCCACCTTTGTGACTAGTCAATCACAGTGGTTAGCACTGCAGATCTGCAGTGCTGGAGTCCTGGGTTCAAATCCCAGCAAGGACAACATCTGCAAGGAGTTTGTATGTTCTCCCCGTGTTTGTGTGGGTTTCCTTCAGGTTCCTCCCACATTCCAAAGACTGATAGGGAATTTAGATTGTGAGCCTTATCAGGGACAGTGATGATAATGTGTGCAATCTGTAAAGCGCTGCGGAATATGTTAGCGCTATATAAAAAATAAAGATTATTATATGATAATGAAAAATTAAAACTCCATTTTAAATTGTGTGGACTCTTTTCTACACTAAAGGGCATGATATGAAGCTTGAGAGAGAAATAGCACTGGTGGTATATTAAGGAGGTAAATACCGGTGACAGGTTCCCTTTAAGAAGTGTCTTTCTATTTGCTGTCTAATCTCTGCCACCCCTGACTTGTGCCAATGTCACCAGTTTATAAGCGTTCTTCAATTTACCCATCGTTGTGTTAATGTTATGGCATGTAGTTGTCTTCCTTATTACTGGTACTTTCACTGTCGAGGTTCTTCATTGTGAGCTCCATAAAATACATATAGAAATTACTTTTGTGTTGTAGAAAAAATTAACATCCAATCTATCTTTCATCCCTATAGGAAATCCTTGTGAGAATAACGGTTTACTAAATTGTAAAAAAGAAGATATCAGGAAGCACTCTAATGGAGAAAACCTCATTACCCTTCATGGGCCTCCTGGACTTCACAGTACTTCACTTTTTTATAATTCTCCTAATCATGAGGAATCCTCTCCTGAGCAATCTCACATTATTACCACAATTCCAGGTCACAAAGTGGATACAAGATTTCAGTGTGACAAGCAACTTACTAGAAGCTCAGATGTTTTAACACAAAGAAAGCACAAAGGAAAAAAGCCATACTCCTGTTCAGAATGTGGGAAATGCTTTACAAAGAAATCACAATTTGTTAGTCATGAGAGAATTCACACAGGAGAGAAGCCATACTCTTGTTCAGAATGTGGGAAATGCTTTACAAAGAAATCAAAATTTGTTAGTCATGAGAGAATTCACACAGGAGAAAAGCCATTTTCATGTTTGGAATGTGAGAAATCCTACACAGATAAAGGGAGTCTTAATAGACATCAGAGAATTCATACAGGAAAGAAGCCGTATTCATGTTCAGAATGTGGGAAATGTTTTACATATAAATCTAAATTTGTTATACATGAGAGAATTCACACAGCAGAAAAGCCATTTTCATGTTTGCAATGTGCAAAGTCCTTCGCAGCTAAAGCGAGTCTTAATAGACATCAGAGAATTCACACAGGAGAGAACCCGTATTCATGTTCAGAATGTGGGAAATGTTTTGGAAATAAATCACATCTTATTAAACATCATAGAATTCACACAGGAGAGAAGCCGTATTCATGTTCACACTGTGAGAAATGCTTTACAGATAAATCAAGTCTTGTGACACACGAGAGGAGTCACACGGGAGAGAAGTATTCATGTTTAGAATGTGGGAAATCTTTTATATATAAATCAAGTCTTGCTGCACATCAGAGAATTCACACTGGAGAGAAGTTACATTCATGTTCAGAATGTGGAAAATCTTTTTTATGTAAATCAAGCCTTGCTATGCATGAGAGAATTCATACTGGAGAGAAGCCGTATTCATGTTCACTGTGTGGGAAATGTTTTACACAAAAAGTAAGTTTTGTTTTTCATCAGAGAAGTCACACTGGAGAGAAGCCGTATTCATGTTCAGAATGTGGAAAATGTTTTACAAAAAAATCTAATTTTGTTAGACATCAAACAACTCACACCAGGGAGAAACTGTTTTCATGTTTACAATGTGAAATGTGCTTTTCACATAAATCACAACTTCTTAACCATCAGAGAATTCACACAAAAGGAAAACCTTATTGATGTTCAGAATGTGGGAAATCTTTTACATGTAAATCAAGTCTTACTATACATGAGAAAATTCACACTGGAGAGAAGCCGTATTCATGTTCACTGTGTGAGAGACGTTTTATATGAAAATATAATCTTGTTCTACATAAGAGAACTCATGAAGGAAGAAACTGTAGTTAAGTTCACTGTGTTTTGTACATTTTAATAAACAGTGGAAGACCTGAGAGTGTCGTACGTGTATTTTCAGGGCAGTTAAAATCATTGAAACACTTTAATATTTTGCTGAATCAATTTGGTTCCAAATCAACTTTTATGGGCAAATTGAATCCAAAACAAATTTGTTAAAAACAACAACAACAAAAAATTATCTGGATGTTTAAAGGGGACCTTCCACCAGCTTCAGCATTTTAAACTGGTCACATGGAACAGTGGCTGCGGAGCTGAATAAAATGTCTGTTTTTTTAGATTTTAATTCTCATCTCTGTTGTGGAGGTAATAGCTTGTAAAGTTTAGGTTAAACTTTGTGATAAGCATAACTGAATGTTATCGGAGATTTGTCTCTAGGGGTGTGTACTTCATCCTCTCCTTGATCTTGAGCAGTCACAAGCAGGAAGCAAAACAGTAAAAAAGAACACACCCCACAAAATAATGACCTGACAGTATGTTCTCCTCACTGATCTCTGCAGGACTGTGTGTGATTACAAAGCTCCATGAGTAGAACAGAGATGAGTGTGATTACTGTTGAGATTACTTTTCTTCAGGTTTCATTTCATGGCAGTCAGTGTGGTGGAGGGGACCAGGACAATGGCCTCCGGTGGCCATTTTCCTGGAAACCACAGCATTACAGGAATGGAAGTGAGGGGGCTCCGGACTTTCACAAAATGTCGTTGGAGCCGGCGCACCACCGAACATCTCTAAAACTGCCACACATCAGCCTGGTATGAGACTCCTGGTAAGTACATTCTGACTATATGATGCATCCCCATTTTCCTCTAAAATTTTTTTTTGGAAAAAAGTGTCTTATAGTCCGAAAAATACGCTGTCTGAAATTTTACACTGTGAGGAAAAATGACTAGAATTACATATCAAGTTTTTGTTATCACAAATTTCCATAGCCTCTCTAACCTTATACCCATCTGCCCAGCCCCCGCTTCCCCAGTCCCACTAACAGGAGCTCTGTGGAACGCTCGCTCTGTCCACAACAAGCTTTCCTACATCCATGATCTTTTTGTTACTACCAAACTTTCCTTCCTCGCCATCACCAAAACCTGGCTCACCCCTTCTCACACAGCCTCTCCTGCTGCACTTTCGTATGGAGGCTTCCACCTTTCTCACACACCCCAGCCCAGCAGCAAGCATGGCGGAGGAGTTGGTTTGCTTCTGTCAGATAACTGCTCCTTCACCCCAATCCCACTGCCACCCTGTTACCCTCCATTCCTTTGAGGTGCACTCTGCGCATCTACTCCCCCTCCGACTGGCTGTCATTTACCGCCATCCAGGACCTACCACCACCTTCTTTGACCACTTCACCACCTGGCTACTTCATTTCCTTTCTAATATTAGAAATCCCCAAATCATATTATTAGTCTGGGACAACACATGTGTGTTATGTATAACCAGACCCATCAATTAGCTCCAAATACCATGAAGAAATAGGAGAAACCGGAGCATATTTGTATAGAAAAAGATATACTTTATTGTAACAAAAGATGATAAAAACAGCAGTAACACTAAAAAGTGTGTGGTGAGTACCATGATTCACAAATACAAGAAGGCATCCACCCCTCTAAAATCCCCATATACATACTGGTCCAGGAGGGAAATCCCTTCTATATAATGCAGCCCGGTAGAGTGACTAACAATTGGTCAATTATCAGAATAAAGAAATGAAACAAAAGATATGTACTAAATAGATAAATAAGACCAAGTCAGCTTACCAGGGTGCAGAGAGGGGGATAGAGGAGCGGAGTCCCACCAGAGTAACAGCCCCCGACACGTGTTTTGCGGCTAAAGAACGCCGCTTTTTCAAGGAAGTGCACACATAGCAGGAAAGGACCTATATTTGACCTGGCTGACCTCTGTCACATGTGCAAGTTCGTCCAATAGCAGCGGCGGCGCATGCGCACGGCGACGGACGGGTCCGCCATGGGGGTAGGGCGTCAGGCCAAGTGCGCACGCGCCGGGAATGAACCCGGAGCGCCCGCACAGACACAAAGACGCCCGCCCACATGGGGGAGCCGCCCACCGGCCGGGCGATGCGCACGGCCGCTGGGTTAGGCTACTTTCACACTAGCGTCCGGAACAACCCATCGCTGTGCGTCGGGCCGCCGTTCCCGACGCTAGCGTGGTCTCCGCCGCACAACGGGGGCAGCGGATGCATTTTTCCCACGCATTCGCTGCCCCATTGTGATGTGCGGGGAAGTGCGGGGAGGTGGGGGCGGAGTTCCGGCCGCGCTTGCGCGGTCGGAAAAAGCGGACCGTCGGGAGCAAAAAACGTTACATGTAACGTTTTTTCTCCCGACGGTCCGCTACCACACGCCCAAGCGTCGCAAAACGGACGCGACGTTTTGCAATGCGTCGCAAATGCGTCGCTAATGTTAGTCTATGACGAAAAAACGTATCCAGCAAGAACTTTTGCTGGATGCGTATTTTCGGCAAAACGACGCATTTGCGACGTATTGCAGTTAACGCTAGTGTGAAACTAGCCTAAGAGTAACTACTTAAAGTCCCAACCAAAGAGCATGCAGTGGTAGTCTCTGTCTATTGGGGCAAGGTAAAACGTATATAAGACACAGTGGTGGAAACACAGTATAGCGATGTAAAAATATATATATGCAGCAATTTACATAAATACAGGTAGATATAATACACTGTGCATGATGAAAGAATATGTAAAAATAGGGGCGGAAATATGTACCCATGATAGCAAAAATACTGGATATATAAAAGACATAGTTGATAAATATTCACAAAATAACAATTATATTATAAAAATAAAATACAGTAAATAGTATAACAATACATCAATTTTTATAGAAACTGATAATAAATATAATTAAATATATATCCAGTGGGTAACAAAGTTGTAGTTGTATCCAGCACCAAAAACCATAGAATCAATATATCCAATAAATAGCACATGTGGTATAATAAGTTGTAGTTGTATCCATTTGTTGAGACACTGCCGTCATACATTAGAGACACTACGGACGTCTTGTCGAGGGTTGATGGCATCCTTGTGGATGATGACACAATTTTGGTTACCGCCGACGTCGAGGGGCTCTATACGTGCATTGACCACTCTCATGGGTTGGCTGCTGTTCGCCGTTTCTTGGGGGCCTCCGATCTGGACGGCCCTCTGAGTGAGCTGATCCTCGAGCTGGTGGAGTATATCCTCACCCACAATTTTTTCGTCTTTAAAGACAGATTCTATCTACAGAAGCGCGGCACAGCCATGGGCGCGGCGTGTGCGCCCTCGTATGCCAACCTCTTCCTTGGCGCCTGGGAGAGGGAGATTTTTGGTGACGGGGGCCCACCCGCTGCTGCCCATGTGCTGTGCTGGTATCGCTATATTGACGACATTTTGTTTTTGTGGGGGGGGTCTGCCCACCAGCTCGAGGAATTCATGGCTATCTTAAATAACAACAGACAAAATATACGGCTCACATATACCTATAGTGAGACCGTTGTGGACTTCCTGGATGTCCGTCTGGAGGTAGATTCTGACCAGCGCATCCAGACGGATGTCTTTAGGAAGCCCACCTCAGTCAACTCTTTATTGCATGCCACTTCTGCCCACTATCCAGCCACGGTGAGGGCCGTCCCGATCGGACAGTTCCTCAGGATGCGGCGAATCTGCTCCTCCGAGACCAAATTCGAGGCACGGTCGGATGACCTAAAACAGAGGTTCAGGGATCCCGGCTATAGCCGCAGATCCATTAAGGCTGGTTATGACCGTGCCCGCAGAACCCAGAGAAGCGATCTACTGCACCCTGCCACTCGACGTCGAGCGGAAGGTGGAGGTGATCATATTCGATTCATCTCCACCTTCAATCATGAGTGGGAGAGCATGCGTACAATTCTTAAAAAGCATTGGCCTGTACTTAGGACCGAACCTTCCCTGCGTGTTTCCCTGGGTGACTTTCCTCTCATGACGCCGAGGAGGGGTATGAACCTTGGCGACATGCTAGTCAGGAGTCATTATATTCCTACTATCAATTCTCCCTTTGGTACTGCTGGTCCCCGCCCGGGTTGCACCTCGTGTGGGCACTGTCTTGCCTGCGCCAATGTCCTGCGCTGCTCTGAATTTAAATCTAGTGATGGCTCTAAAACCTTCCAGATAAGACATCGGATTTCTTGTGGGTCGACCAACATTATTTATTACGCAACTTGCCCATGTCCAAAGATTTACGTGGGCCTTACCACACGTGAACTTAGGGTCCGTATACGCGAGCATGTGCGGGACATTGACGCGGCCAGGACGGTGCCCACAGAGATAGATTTGAAAACACTCCCCCGGCACTTTTGGTTGCACCATAATTGCAACTCTAAACTACTCTCTGTTCGGGGGATTGATGCGCTTCATTTGGGTGTGAGGGGCGGGGACAACAAAAAACGTCTCGCGCAAATTGAGACAAAATGGATTGTCCTTTTGGATAGTGTGACCCCGAAAGGACTTAATGAGTCCTTGAGCTTTGCTCCATACCTCTAGTAGCTTATATGTGATACAAATGGGTCCTCATTATCCCGCCAGTTTCTCTTGTTTTTATTCTATTTTTTAATTTTTAATCTTGTTATTCTCGTTTTTGCAGCATTAATAATTCCTCTTACCTGTGGGCCTTCTTTTTGGCCCTGGCTTTCCTTCTGCCCCGTCCACTTGGATTCGTTCCTCTGGAGTTCCTGGTGTCTCAAGATATGGACAAGCTGTGGGAACACATCATATACCACATGTGCTATTTATTGGATATATTGATTCTATGGTTTTTGGTGCTGGATACAACTACAACTTTGTTACCCACTGGATATATATTTAATTATATTTATTATCAGTTTCTATAAAAATTGATGTATTGTTATACTATTTACTGTATTTTATTTTTATAATATAATTGTTATTTTGTGAATATTTATCAACTATGTCTTTTATATATCCAGTATTTTTGCTATCATGGGTACATATTTCCGCCCCTATTTTTACATATTCTTTCATCATGCACAGTGTATTATATCTACCTGTATTTATGTAAATTGCTGCATATATATATTTTTACATCGCTATACTGTGTTTCCACCACTGTGTCTTATATACGTTTTACCTTGCCCCAATAGACAGAGACTACCACTGCATGCTCTTTGGTTGAGACTTTAAGTAGTTACTCTTACCCAGCGGCCGTGCGCATCGCCCGGCCGGTGGGCGGCTCCCCCATGTGGGCGGGCGTCTCTGTGTCTGTGCGGGCGCTCCGGGTTCATTCCCGGCGCGTGCGCACTTGGCCTGACGCCCTACCCCCATGGCGGACCCGTCCGTCGCCGTGCGCATGCGCCGCCGGCGCCGCTGCTATTGGACGAACTTGCACATGTGACAGAGGTCAGCCAGGTCAAATATAGGTCCTTTCCTGCTATGTGTGCACTTCCTTGAAAAAGCGGCGTTCTTTAGCCGCGAAACACGTGTCGGGGGCTGTTACTCTGGCGGGACTCCGCTCCTCTATCCCCCTCTCTGCACCCTGGTAAGCTGACTTGGTCTTATTTATCTATTTAGTACATATCTTTTGTTTCATTTCTTTATTCTGATAATTGACCAATTGTTAGTCACTCTACCGGGCTGCATTATATAGAAGGGATTTCCCTCCTGGACCAGTATGTATATGGGGATTTTAGAGGGGTGGATGCCTTCTTGTATTTGTGAATCATGGTACTCACCACACACTTTTTAGTGTTACTGCTGTTTTTATCATCTTTTGTTACAATAAAGTATATCTTTTTCTATACAAATATGCTCCGGTTTCTCCTATTTCTTCATGCTATTTGGAGCTAATTGATGGGTCTGGTTATACATAACACACATGTGTTGTCCCAGACTAATAATATGATTTGGGGATTTCTAATATTATTAATTCTTTCTGTGTGTTTCACAGCTTTTCCCTCTACATTCATGGACTTCCGTGCACGGGATCGTACCTGGCGTGCACAATTGAATGAGGTGTTCCATGATAACATAGAAGGGGGTAATGATGGGCCCAGTAAAGAGTTACATGAGACGATTACACGTTTTAAGGACCTTTTGCGCAAAAGAACGCGCATTTGGTGGAATCACGAGTTCTTGGATAAATACATCCAAAAGGACCTCATCCCGAGGGGACTCCGTATACAGGTGTTCCCCTCGTTCCCTATAGAGGAGGAGGATGTAAAAGGGAAGTGGGAAGATTTAATTAATAATTGTTCTAAGGGCTTCATGGTTCTCCTTAAACAAATGAACCAGAAATCACTGGAAAGCATGGAGATTGAGATTGATACCTTACAAGCCATCTTACATAGGGATTTGACAGGGGACTCCCTAAAAAAATTAAACGATGAGCTCGATTTGGAGCTCCAGAGATGGGCCAACGAGATTCAGGCAACTAAATCTAAGAAATTCCAACGGGATGCCCAAGATAAACAACTTGGCCGAATGTATAGATGGCAACACTCATATGGACGGTCCCGTGCCAGATCCAGGAACAACTACCAATCCAGGTCGAGATCTACCTCCACACGCTCCAATACATCTAATTATGATGACGATACGACTACCGTGTCTCAACCCAGTGGCTCGATGTCTACAGGACCTAGTGACAATAAAAGAATGGCCACAAGACAATTGGCCAAAACTAAGACCACTGGAGGGAGGGCTGCCCAGGTAAATACGCAGGGATTGTTGCGGGTGATTAATTTATCTACACACGCTCTTTCAGTAAACCAGATAGAGGTTCTGAGTAGAGGTCTGACATTCTCCCCCACTAACTCTTTTAATTATTTTGCAGCATTGAAGGACCTTCATTTATTTTCACGTAAATTGATTTTCAAGAAACTTCACAACAGTAGGGACCTGAATGACTGTGAGAGGGAGACTCTTCGGGATCTGGAGGATTTGCTTGAAGAGCAACAAATGCCAAGCTTAAGTAAGTTTCCACCATTCACCCGTCCCAAATCCGCCAGGTTCCCCTCCTTGGCTCTATCACCAGCAATTGAAATCTTTACTAAGCTGGTGAGTGAGGATTTCAAAAAACTATCCTCACGGCGCACGTATGATAATCTAACATCACAACAGCGCCTTGCTATTAAACAACTAAAAGATATGAAAGATGTAGTGTTTAAGCCAGCAGACAAGGGGGGGAACGTGGTGGTTTGGCCATGTGTGAAATATGAGCGGGAGGCTTTCCGCCAGCTCAGAGATTCTAGTACTTATATCAAGCTTTCCTCCAGTCCCTTGACCTCCTTCTCGCGGGAATTACAGGATATACTTGTGGGAGCCTTTGAGGCTAATGTCATCACTAAACAGGTACTTGATGGACTCATTGTCAGGTCACCCAGGGTCCCCACATTTTATCTACTACCTAAGATCCACAAGGATGCCCTCAACCCCCCGGGACGTCCTATTGTGTCAGGTATTGACGGCATTTGTGATCCGGTATGTCAATTTGTTGACTTTTACCTTAAACCATTTGTTGAGACACTGCCGTCATACATTAGAGACACTACGGACGTCTTGTCGAGGGTTGATGGCATCCTTGTGGATGATGACACAATTTTGGTTACCGCCGACGTCGAGGGGCTCTATACGTGCATTGACCACTCTCATGGGTTGGCTGCTGTTCGCCGTTTCTTGGGGGCCTCCGATCTGGACGGCCCACTGAGTGAGCTGATCCTCGAGCTGGTGGAGTATATCCTCACCCACAATTTTTTCGTCTTTAAAGACAGATTCTATCTACAGAAGCGCGGCACAGCCATGGGTGCGGCGTGTGCGCCCTCGTATGCCAACCTCTTCCTTGGCACCTGGGAGAGGGAGATTTTTGGTGACGGGGGCCCACCCGCTGCTGCCCATGTGCTGTGCTGGTATCGCTGTATTGACGACATTTTGTTTTTGTGGGGGGGGTCTGCCCACCAGCTCGAGGAATTCATGGCTATCTTAAATAACAACAGACAAAATATACGGCTCACATATACCTATAGTGAGACCGTTGTGGACTTCCTGGATGTCCGTCTGGAGGTAGATTCTGACCGGCGCATCCAGACGGATGTCTTTAGGAAGCCCACCTCAGTCAACTCTTTATTGCATGCCACTTCTGCCCACTATCCAGCCACGGTGAGGGCCGTCCCGATCGGACAGTTCCTCAGGATGCGGCGAATCTGCTCCTCCGAGACCAAATTCGAGGCACGGTCGGATGACCTAAAACAGAGGTTCAGGGATCCCGGCTATAGCCGCAGATCCATTAAGGCTGGTTATGACCGTGCCCGCAGAACCCAGAGAAGCGATCTACTGCACCCTGCCACTCGACGTCGAGCGGAAGGTGGAGGTGATCATATTCGATTCATCTCCACCTTCAATCATGAGTGGGAGAGCATGCGTACAATTCTTAAAAAGCATTGGCCTGTACTTAGGACCGAACCTTCCCTGCGTGTTTCCCTGGGTGACTTTCCTCTCATGACGCCGAGGAGGGGTATGAACCTTGGCGACATGCTAGTCAGGAGTCATTATATTCCTACTATCAATTCTCCCTTTGGTACTGCTGGTCCCCGCCCGGGTTGCACCTCGTGTGGGCACTGTCTTGCCTGCGCCAATGTCCTGCGCTGCTCTGAATTTAAATCTAGTGATGGCTCTAAAACCTTCCAGATAAGACATCGGATTTCTTGTGGGTCGACCAACATTATTTATTACGCAACTTGCCCATGTCCAAAGATTTACGTGGGCCTTACCACACGTGAACTTAGGGTCCGTATACGCGAGCATGTGCGGGACATTGACGCGGCCAGGACGGTGCCCACAGAGATAGATTTGAAAACACTCCCCCGGCACTTTTGGTTGCACCATAATTGCAACTCTAAACTACTCTCTGTTCGGGGGATTGATGCGCTTCATTTGGGTGTGAGGGGCGGGGACAACAAAAAACGTCTCGCGCAAATTGAGACAAAATGGATTGTCCTTTTGGATAGTGTGACCCCGAAAGGACTTAATGAGTCCTTGAGCTTTGCTCCATACCTCTAGTAGCTTATATGTGATACAAATGGGTCCTCATTATCCCGCCAGTTTCTCTTGTTTTTATTCTATTTTTTAATTTTTAATCTTGTTATTCTCGTTTTTGCAGCATTAATAATTCCTCTTACCTGTGGGCCTTCTTTTTGGCCCTGGCTTTCCTTCTGCCCCGTCCACTTGGATTCGTTCCTCTGGAGTTCCTGGTGTCTCAAGATATGGACAAGCTGTGGGAACACATCATATACCACATGTGCTATTTATTGGATATATCGATTCTATGGTTTTTGGTGCTGGATACAACTACAACTTATTATACCACATGTGCTATTTATTGGATATATTGATTCTATGGTTTTTGGTGCTGGATACAACTACAACTTTGTTACCCACTGGATATATATTTAATTATATTTATTATCAGTTTCTATAAAAATTGATGTATTGTTATACTATTTACTGTATTTTATTTTTATAATATAATTGTTATTTTGTGAATATTTATCAACTATGTCTTTTATATATCCAGTATTTTTGCTATCATGGGTACATATTTCCGCCCCTATTTTTACATATTCTTTCATCATGCACAGTGTATTATATCTACCTGTATTTATGTAAATTGCTGCATATATATATTTTTACATCGCTATACTGTGTTTCCACCACTGTGTCTTATATACGTTTTACCTTGCCCCAATAGACAGAGACTACCACTGCATGCTCTTTGGTTGGGACTTTAAGTAGTTACTCTTACCCAGCGGCCGTGCGCATCGCCCGGCCGGTGGGCGGCTCCCCCATGTGGGCGGGCGTCTTTGTGTCTGTGCGGGCGCTCCGGGTTCATTCCCGGCGCGTGCGCACTTGGCCTGACGCCCTACCCCCATGGCGGACCCGTCCGTCGCCGTGCGCATGCGCCGCCGGCGCCGCTGCTATTGGACGAACTTGCACATGTGACAGAGGTCAGCCAGGTCAAATATAGGTCCTTTCCTGCTATGTGTGCACTTCCTTGAAAAAGCGGCGTTCTTTAGCCGCGAAACACGTGTCGGGGGCTGTTACTCTGGCGGGACTCCGCTCCTCTATCCCCCTCTCTGCACCCTGGTAAGCTGACTTGGTCTTATTTATCTATTTAGTACATATCTTTTGTTTCATTTCTTTATTCTGATAATTGACCAATTGTTAGTCACTCTACCGGGCTGCATTATATAGAAGGGATTTCCCTCCTGGACCAGTATGTATATGGGGATTTTAGAGGGGTGGATGCCTTCTTGTATTTGTGAATCATGGTACTCACCACACACTTTTTAGTGTTACTGCTGTTTTTATCATCTTTTGTTACAATAAAGTATATCTTTTTCTATACAAATATGCTCCGGTTTCTCCTATTTCTTCATTCATTTCCTTTCTGCAGACAACCCCACTATCATAATGGGCAATTTTAACATCCCCATTGACACTTCCCTCTCAGCTGCCACTAAACTTCTAGCTCTCACTTCCTCCTTCGGCCTCACTCACTTCTGCAGCCACTCACAAAGATGGTCACACACTGGACCTCATCTTCACCCGCCTCTGCTCCCTATCTAACCTCTCTAACTCACCTCTTCCTCTTTCTGACCACAATCTGCTCACATTCTCTTTCCTCTCCATTCCTTGTCTACAATGCTGACCCCACAAACTTGCACACCCTTGCAGAAATCTTAACACTTAGATCTACACTAACTCTCTGAATCCCTCTCACAGACATAAGTTCCCTACACAATGTGGATGATGCTGCCGCTCTATCTAACATCACAATAGCTGTAGCTTTGGAATCTCTTGCCACTCTTACACATACCAAAGCTCGCAAAATCAACAGACAGCCCTGGCACACCAGCCTGACCAAAGAACTGAGGCGAGCCTCCAGGGCTGCTGAGCGGAGATGGAAAAGATCCCACTCCAACGAGCACTTCATCGCATTCATCAGTCTCTCACTACTTTAAAGACCACACTCGCCACAGCAAAACAAACCTAATTCTCATCTCATATCCTCCCTGTCTCACAACCCTAAACAGTTATTCAACACCTTCAATTCTCTCCTCCGTCCCCCAGCACCTCCTCCCTCCCCAATCATCTCAGCTGAAGACTTTGCCTCATTTTTCAAGCAGAAGATTGATAACATCAGAGACAGTTTTAGTGGACAACCCCCAGAGCCCTTCCTCCCAACTGCCCAGCCCTCCACCTCCAAAACCAACTTCTCCACCATTACAGAAGATCAACTCTCCACTCTACTCTCAAGATCGCATCACCACCTGTGCACTTGACCGAATCCCTTCTCACTTCATCCCAAACCTCGGCACAGTCTTCATCCCAACCTAAACCCATCTCTTCAACCTATCATTAACAACTGGTGTTTTCCCCTCAAGCTTTAAACATGCCTCAATCACACCTATCCTCAAAAAGCCTTCTCTTGACCCATCCTCTGTATCTAGATATCGCCCTATATCACTTCTCCCCTATGCCTCAAAACTACTGGAACATCACGTCCATCTTGAACTGTCCTCCCATCTTTCTTCCTGCTCCCTCTTCAACTGCTTACAATCAGGCTTACAGTCGCACCACTCCACTGAAACTGCCCTAACTAAGGTCACCAATGACCTATTAACTGCCAAGAGCAAGCAACACTATTCTAGGCTCCTCCTCCTGGACCTGTCCTCTGCCTTTGACACAGTGGACCATTCCCTGTTGCTGCAGACCCTCTCATCCCTTGGCATCACAGACTTGGCCCTATCCTGGATCTCGTCATACCTAACTGACCGGACATTCAGCGTCTCACACACCACCTCCTCACCTCGCCCCTTATCTGTCGGAGTCCCGCAAGGATCAGTTCTAGGGCCCCTGCTCTTCATTTACACTTTTGGCCTGGGACAGCTCATAGAAACTCACGGTTTTCAGTATCATTTCTATGCTGACAACACACATCTCTGGACCAGATATCACCACCCTACTAACCAGAATCCCTCAATGTCTGTCCACTATTTCATCCTTCTCCGCTAGATTTCTAAAACTTAACATGGACAAAACAGAATTCATAGTCTTTCCCCATCTCACGCGACCCCCCCAACGAACCTATCCATTACGGTAAATGGCTGCCCACTCTCCCCAGTCCCACAAGCTCGCTGTCTCGGGGTAATCCTTGACACTGATCTCTCCTTCAAACTACATATCCAAGTCCTTTCCACTTCCTGCCGCCTTCAATTCAAAGATATTTCACGGATCCGTACATTCCTAAACCAAGAATCTGGAAAACCCTTGTCCATGCCCTCATCATCTCCCACCTCGACTACTGTAACCTCCTGCTCTGTGGCCTCCCCTCTAACTCTCTCGCACCCCATTCAATCTATTCTAAACTCTGCTGCCCGACTAATCCACCTGTCCCCCCGCTATTCCCTGGCCTCTCCCCTGTCAATCCCTTCACTGGCTCCCCATTTCCCAGAGACTCCAGTACAAAATCCTAACAATGACATACAAAGCCATCCACAACCTGTCTCCTCCATACATCTGTGACCTCATCTCCCGGTACTTTCCTGCACGCAACCTCCGATCCGCACAAGATCTCCTTCTCTACTCCCCTCTTATCTCCTCTTCCCACAATCGTATACAAGATTTCTCTCGCGTATCACCCCTACTCTGGAACCCTCTACCACAACACATCAGACTCTAGCCTACCGTCGAAACCTTCAAAAAGAACCTGAAGACCCACCTCTTCCGACAAGCCTACAACCTGCAGTAACCACCGATCGACCAAACCACTGCACAACCAGCTCTATCCTCACCTACTGTATCCTCACCCATCCCTTGTAGATTGTGAGCCCTCGAGGGCAGGGTCCTCTCTCCTCCTGTACCAGTTGTGACTTGTATTGCTCAAGATTATTGTACTTGTTTTTATTTTGTATACTCCTCACATGTAAAGCGCCATGGAATAAATGCCGCTATAATAATAAATATAATAATAATAATTGTTAAAAAATCAATACACAGAATTGAAATAACATCATGAGTAATTCATTCTCAGTAAAGTGCGAAGTGCAGACAAACGGCTCATGGGCTGTGTAAACAGACACTGAGAAAATGATGCTGGAAGGTGCTTGGATTTATCTCTGATGTCTCCTGAGGAGATGTATGATCAGTCATTAACAATAGGTAATACATGATCAAACAAATTAATATTCCACAGGAGGATCCGGAATTAACAACATAAATAGAATATACAGTGGGTACGGAAAGTATTCAGACCCCTTTAAATTTTTCACTCTTGAAGCTCTATGGGTATTGCACCCTTCCCAGGCTATAAACATTGGCCCCCATCTGTCGGCTTTCCCTCTGCTGGTTACAAAAATTGCGCAGGGGCCCACGCCATTCTTATGAAAAATAATCTTTTATTAATTAAATACATGTACAGTAAGCTGCACACACACTACACGAATTGTGTTTGTCACATACATCTGTATAGCTATCTATTCTATGTGTATTTAGTGTATGTAATACAGCGCTTCTATCCTGTCGGCTCCTGCTGTGATTTTACAGTACACGGCAGATGAATTGCCAGTTTTCTTCTATCTACGTAATATATACAGTACAGACCAAAGCTCTTCAAGAGAATGCCAAAAGTGTGCAAAACAGTCATCAAAGCAAAAGGTGGCTACTTTGAAGAACCTAGAATATGACATATTTTCAGTTGTTTCACACTTTTTTGTTAAGTATATAATTCCACATGTGTTAATTCATAGTTTTGATGCCTTCAGTGTGAATGTACAATTTTCATAGTCATGAAAATACAGAAAAATCTTTAAACGAGAAGGTGTGTCCAAACTTTTGGTCTGTACTGTACGTGTCTCCAGAAGCGCGGGCTGGGCATAATGTCCTGGTGACTACATCGTACTGGTCACTACAGCGGCAGTTTGCAATTTTCACTCTGTAACATCCACTGCTGCTTGTTTCTGGAAATTAACTATGGAGTCAAAATCATTACTACACCTGTAAATAAATTCCCAAAGGGGTATAATTTCCAAAGTAGGGTCACTTGAGGGGGGATTCTGTTCTAAGAATTAGGGGCTCTGTATATGGAGTCTGCAAACTGTTCTAGGAAAATCTGCTCCAGGAGGCAAATAGCGCTCCGTTCCTCCCGAGTCTCTCCGCATGGCTAAGTAGCACTGTTCAGCCACATATGGAGTATTGCCACATTCAGTAGGAATTGTGGGACAAATTTTGGTGCCATTTTTACCCACTTGTGTAAAAAATGTAAAATCTTTGGCTAAAACAAAAATTTGTTAAAATTTGGTAAAAATGTAATTATTGTATCTTTTATCACTGCCCAATGGTATAAAGTTATATGACACACCCATGGTGTCAATATGATCACTACACCACTAGATGAATTCATTGAGAGGTGTAATTTGTAAAATGGGGTCAGTAATGGGGGGGGGGGGGGGGGGGTTCTGCTGTTCTGGCACCTCATGGGCTCTCCCAGTGGGTCATGGCACCTGCAAACCATAACAGTAAAATCTGTCACTCCTTCCCTTTTGAGCTTTGCTTGGTGCGTGAAAAATATTTCCTGATTACATGTAGTGTATTGGCACACTCAGGAAAAATGGACCTCAGTTTGTAGTAAAATAATTTCCTAATAGCCCTAGAAAAATTAAAAACTTGGGACTAAAACAAGATTTTAGTGGTAAAAATGTAATTTATTCTTTACCGCTCAATGAAATGTGGAAACTACAAATACGACAAAAACGATCCAATATATCTTGTGATGCAGTGACCCCTGTGGCAGTTAGGGGGCGCTGTGTGTGCTCCTTGGGATATGCATGGAGGCATATGTTGTTATAATGGTGGTGAAACAGTGAATGGCAGAATTGTGAGTGGCCGATATGTGTCGCAGAGGGAGTCTGCGTGGTAAGTCTGATGCAATGTTGTTGTTCTGGGACCTGTAGTCCCTAAAGAGTTTGTATAGTTATGAAGGGAGACTTACTAGGCTAGTTATGAGAGATGGGCGGGTCAAACTAGCCACTCACCCACACACTCCCACTGTGGGAGTGGTTACAGGTGTATAATGCGACCAGGGTGTGGGTCACATGGTTCCTGTATGGTTCGCTGAGTGTGGACCTGAATGGTCTATGCTGGAAGGTCCTGGAGAGCCTTTGTGTTGGGAGTGTCATCTCCCTGAAGAGCACATGGGGCTTTGGACCTGGTGGCCTGGGGTGTTGGACAGATGTCCTGAATAGCACCCGGACAGGTCACATGCCTGTGTGTTGGACGGTCCCATGTGGGATGGACATCCTGAATAGCGCACTGAGTAATCTGTGTTGGAAGTCCTGGGAGTAGGCTTCCTGAAGAGCACAACCTGTGTTGGATCTCCTGGGAGTGGGAATCCTGAAGAGCACTTGCCAGTGTGTTGGACGGTCCCATGTGAGATGGACGTCCTGAATAGCGCAGTGAAACTGGGGTCCTGGACGGTCTGTGTTGGAACCTCTTCTGAGTGGAGTCTTCCTGGAGCACCTGAGAGACTGTAGACCTGGATGGTCTGTGATGGGGAAGCTACCGTCCTTCGGTGGCTCTGGACTGACTGATGTGTGCCTGCCAGGCAAGTTGGTGAACCCCGTAAGGCAGTTTTCCCAGGAGAGAGGACTGACGAGGAGTCAGCAGGTGGAACAGGAGCTCCCATAAGGTACCATTGACTGTTGGTGCTTGTGATAGTCTATGAACTGTGTGGTCTCCCACGGTAACTGAACAAAGTGAGGTTCAGCGTGTATAGAGACTGCGACCCAATGGCTTATGCGCTATATGAATAGGGATGTTGATGGACTGTTCGGCGTACGGACACCCATGGTAACTGGACGAAGTGAGAGGTCCAGCATGTTTATTGTCTGTGAGACAAAGCCGTATATGAAGTGTCTAAGATAAAGCTGCAAGTTAATATCACCAGTTGGTGCCTATTGTGTTCTATGAAATGTATATAATGAACTGTGCATAACCCGGTTTATGACACTTTAATAAACTGCATGGACTGTTTTGTGTGAAAAACCGTGCCCGTGTGCTTGAATCCCGTGCCAAGTGAGTGTCCCCCAAGACACGTGGTAAGCGCAATCTTACAATATGTACAAAAGGTCTTTTATTACATATATGACAGAAAAAATGGGGTCCATGGGGAACATGTGCAAAAAACAAGCAGAAAGTGCAATTGTGCAAAAAACGACGTTTGGACCAGGACAAACCACATTTAGTATTTGTATTTACCATGTATCATATATTTTAGATTCAATAATCGGCAAGATACTATTAAAAATGAGGTTAAATGCCCTACCAATAGGGAGTGGATTATAAGCCGGCAGGATGTCATAATAGTATACACTTCAAAGAATGAGTAACAAGATATTCTAATTTTGGCATCCCATGTTTAAAATTAAACTGTCTGGGAGGGGCATTGCCCAATTTTTAAATTACTTGTACCACTAACCTGGTCATATGGCCATTAAGCTCATGTCCACTATAAAGCTAATGCCCCTATAGTCATATCACTGAAGGTGTGTCTCTTTAGGGGGTCCTTTTTCCTGCAGCTCCAGGGGAGCAGCCTTTGTGCCCTCCTATGCTAACCTGTTCCTGGGGCTGTGGGAAAGGGACCTCTTAAGGCCCCGTCTCACATAGCGAGATCGCTAGCGAGATCGCTGCTGAGTCACAAGTTTTGTGACGCAACAGCGACCTCCATAGCGATCTCGCTATGTGTGACACGTACCAGCGATCAGGCCCCTGCTGCGAGATCGCTGGTCGTGTCGGAATGGCCTGGACCTTTTTTTGGTCGTTGAGGCCCCGCTGACATTGCTGAATCGGTGTGTGTGACACCGATCCAGCGATGTCTTCACTGGTAACCAGGGTAAACATCGGGTTACTAAGCGCAGGGCCGCGCTTAGTAACCCGATGTTTACCCTGGTTACCAGCGTAAATGTAAAAAAAAACAAACAGTACATACTCGCCTTCTGATGTCCGTCAGGTCCCTTGCCGTCTGCTTCCTGCTCTCACTGACTGCCGGCCGTACAGTGAGAAGTGAGAGCACAGCAGTGACGTCACCGCTGCGCTCTGCTCTCAGTGTACGGCCGGATCTCAGTCAGTCAGAGCAGGAAGCAGACGGCCAGGGACCTGGACACCGAAAGGCGAGTATGTACTGTTTGTTTTTTTTGGTAACCAGGGTAAACATCGGGTTACTAAGCGCGGCCCTGCGCTTAGTAACCCGATGTTTACCCTGGTTACCCGGGTGCTGCAGGGGGACTTCGGCATCGTTGAAGACAGTTTCAACGATGCCGAAGTCGTTCCCCTGATCGTTGGTCGCTGGGGAGAGCGGTCTGTGTGACAGCTCCCCAGCGACCACACAGCGACTTACCAACGATCACGGCCAGGTCATATCGCTGGTCGTGATCGTTGGTAAATCGCTAAGTGAGACGGGGCCTTTACTGTCTGACCAACAGTCGTCTATGGAGCGCGTCCTACTCTGGACGCGTTACATAGATGACATTTTTTGGTCTGGCAGGGCAGTCAGAAGTCTCTTGAGGAATTTGTTGGGGGCTTGAATGACAATAGTCGGAACATATATCTGACTGCTACGTTTGACAAAGACAAAATCGAATTTCTGAATATGACACTGACTAGAGATATGGAGGGTACTATACAGATGACAATTTTCAAGAAACCCACATCAACAAACATGTTGCTTCATGCGTCCTCCTCCCATCTGGCCCACATGGTTCGGTCGGTCCCAGTTGGCCAATTTTTACGCCTCCGACGTATATGTTCAACAGACGAGGATTTCGAGACAGAAGCTAGGGATCTCAAGAGCCGTTTCAGGTAACGAGGATATAGCCATCGCATTATTAATAAAGCCTATCTTCGGGCCAAACATAGTAATAGGAACTCTCTATTATACAGGACGGGTTGTGTGGCACAGAACGGATGAGGTTACATTTGTGACCAACTTTAATTCTCGCTCTGAACAGGTACAAAAAGAGGTTTTTGGAGAGGTCTTGGCCCATCTGAAAGACAGATCCAATCATTGCTAAATTAATATCAGACAAACCATTAATCACATATCGGAGGGCTAAAAATTTGCGCAACCACTTGGTACAGAGTCATTATGTAGGAGACCCTCCTAAAACATTCTTGGATAATATCAGCGACAAGTAGAGAGGTGGATGCAAAGTCTGTGGCCACTGTGTAGCATGTGTAAGCATAGTTAAACATGACAAATTTGTTGATTCCTCAGGCACAAAAGAATTTAAGATACTCAAATCTATTATATGTACATCCAAAAATGTAATTTAACCCTAGCATGTGTATTGGAGGCCTTTTATGCTTACTTTTTTGCTATTATCTGCAAAATTACTTAAGTTAGAATTTTGAAACTCCAGGTAATCCTCAAGTATGTCGTTGGTAATATCCAGTTGTTCATATAATTGTTTTCATAGGCATTTCGGTGTGACAATGCTTTTTTGGTGAAAACAACATGTGTACGGATTGGGGGCCTTTTAGGCCCCCATGTATTTTTTATCATGTTCTCAGTAGTGTTTGTGTCTCAAGTTACTTTAGTTGTACTCAGTAAGGCCAGTCTCACACGTCCAGATAATTCCGGTACCGGAAAAATCGGTACCGGAATTATCGGTGTCCGTGTGCCCCTGCGTTTCTGTGGCACATCAGTGTGGCACACGTGTGCCGACTGGGTACCACACGTACCGTGTCGGAGACAGTGCTAGAGATAAGTGCTGTCCCCCCACGTGGTGCTGAAGCCACCATTCATATCTTCTCTGCAGCAGCGTTTGCTGTAGAGAAGATATGAATAATCCTTTTTTTTTGTTTCTCGTCTTTAACATAAAGATCCCTGTCCCCGCCCGCTGTTATTAAAATACTCACCCGCCTCCCTCGCAGTGTCCTGTCCTGGCCGCAGCTTCTACTGTATGAGCGGTCACGTGGGGCCGCCGATTACAGTCATGAATATGCGGCTCCACCTCCCATAGGGGTGGAGCCGCATATTCATGACTGTAATCGGCGGCCCCACGTGACCGCATACAGTAGAAGGTGCGGCCAGGACAGGACACTGCGAGGGAGGCGGGTGAGTATTTTAACAACAGCGGGCGGGCGCACAGGGGGTGGGAGGGGGGTGGGGACCTGGATCTTTATGTTAAAGACGAGAAACAAAAAAAAAGGATTATTCATATCTTCTCTACAGCAAACGCTGCTGCAGAGAAGATATGAATGGCGGCTTCAGCACCACGTGGGGGGAGAGCGCTTACTGTAAGCACTGTCTCCAGCACGGCACACGGACTGCACACGCGCTCCCACGAACACTGACATGTCTCCGTGTTTGGCACACGGAGACACGGTCCACAAAAAATCAATGACATCTGCACAGATGCATTGATTTCAATGTGTCTACATGTGTCAGTGGCTCCGGTACATGAGGAAACTGTCACCTCACGTACCGGAGCCACTGACGTGTGAAACCGGCCTAATGCTGGTGGAGGGGCCAGGGTGTGGATAATAACATGTGAGGATGTCATGTGATTTTTGGAGGGAGAGATAAGGCCATAACATCATCTCAGGTCCTTCTGAACACAGTAAGGCTATGTGCACACTTTGCGGTGTGCTCTGCGGGTTCTCCCGCAGCGGATTTGATAAATCTGCAGGGCAAAACCGCTGCGGTTATCCCTGCAGATTTATCGCGGTTTGTCTTCCAGTTTCCGCTGCGGGTTTTACTCCTATACTATTGATGCTGCATATGCAGCAATATGCAGCATCAATAGTAATGTTAAAAATAATAAAAAATGGTTTATACTCACCCTCTGACGTCCCGATCTCCTCGGCGCTGCACGCGGCAATCCGGTTCCAAAGATGTACGAGAAGGACCTTCGCAACATCACGGCCATGTGACCGCGGCGTCACCGCAGGTCCTGCTCGCACAGCAACCCTGAGACCGGACGGCCGTGTGCAGCGCTGAGAGGTGAGTATATCATTATTTTTTATTTTAATTCTTTTTTTTTTACACTAATATGGTTCCCAGGGCCTGGAGGAGAGTCTCCTCTCCTCCACCCCGGGTACCATCTGCACATTATCCGCTTACTTCCCGCATCGTGGGCACAGCCCCATGCGGGAAGTAAGCGGATCAATGCATTCCTATGTGTGCAGAATCGCAGCGATTCTGCACAAAGAAGTGACATGCTGCAGGTTATAAACCACTGCGTTTCTGCGCGGTTTTTCCCGCAGCATGTGCACAGCGGATTGCTGTTTCCATAGGGTTTACATGTAAATGTAAACGCAATGGAAACTGCTGCGGACCCGCAGCTGCAAAAACGCTGCGGATCCACGGTAAAACCCGCAAAGTGTGAACATGGCCTAATGATGCTGCAAGTTCATACAATACATGCCCAGCAAGCCAGCCAAATATGGAATCAAAATCTTCTGGATGTGTGATTCTGCAAATTATTATGGCATAAATGGCGTAATCTACTGTGGCAAAGAGGTTGGTGCACCAGTACAGAAGGATCTGGGGTCTGAGATTGTGAAAACACTTGCTGTTCCAATATTCAATTCAGCTAGAAACATTACCATGGACAATTATTTCACCAATGTTGAACTAGGCAATTTTCTGCTTCAAAAAGCTATTACACTTGTTGGTACTATCAAGCGAAACCGCCAAGAAATTCCAGCAGCACTCAAACACAATCGTCAGAGAGCCCTTTATGAGAGTGTCTTTGGATTCAATAAAGTGACTTTGGTATCTTACAAAGCGAAGGAGAAATCAGTGATTTTACTCAGTACCATGCATCACAATTGCAGTACTGACAGCAATGACAGAAAATTAAAACCAGAAATCATCCTGCATTACAATAAAACAAAAGGAGGTGTAGACAAAATGGATGAGATGGTGGGAGAATACTCATGCAAGAGGCAAACAAAATGATGGCCTGTAGTACTTTTTTCAAATATGCTTGATGTAGCAGCCCTAAATTCATTCATCATTTATACAGAAACTCATCCAGAATTCCATGCACGGAGGAAGGACAGGAGACGCCTATTTTTGAAGGACCTTTGTCATGAACTTGTAATGCCTCACATGATACAGCGAAGCGACGTGAAAGGCTTGCTAACGCAAACTAAAGAAGCAATGAAACGGTGTGGTGTAGTTTCAGATGATTCCAGGGCCGAGAAAGAAAGAGAAAGCGCTGTTTCATGTGACCAAGAAACACAGACAGGAAAACTGAGAGATTTCGTTCAATTTGTAAGGAAAATGTTTGCAAATAACAATCTTCCGAAAAAATAACTTGTCAAAATTGTTTGGAAGACTAATATAATAGAAAAGAAACATAATAGAAATGTAGCTGCAGCTAGTTTGGTATAGATTTCTATGCGTTTTTTCATATGTTTGTGTGAAATTTTGTAAAAAAAAATTTGGGGGGTGTTTTCGGTGAAAAATTATAATAAAAATTTTGCTTACTAATCATATTTTATTTAGCAGTTTTAAAATAACTTGTAAAAGTTATATGTGTGTTTTTTTCATATGATTTGCATGGGGGCCTAAAAGGCCCCCAATACATTAATATGAAGATTTCTGATGTCACGCATACTAGGCTTAATACGCATCTTGTTTCTGTTCACTGATATATATAGGATTGACTACCCGTCAATTGAAGGCCAGGGTCAGGGAAGACGTGCTAGGAATACAGGCAGCAGTTAAAGAGAAGGATGCATACTCTCTCAAAACATTACCGAGGCACTTTAAGCTATACCACAATTGTGATAGTAGTGCCATACGTGTCAAAGGCATTGACATGATTGATGTGGGGATCAGAGGCGGCAAGATTTCGCAACGCTTAGCGCAATTAGAAACTCGCTGAATATGGACCTTGTTGTGGGCTTGAATGACAATAGTCGGAACATATATCTGACTGCTACGTTTGACAATGACAAAATCAAATTTCTGTATGTGACACTGACTAGCGATATGGAGGGTACTATCCAGACGACTATTTTCAGGAATCCCACATCAACAACCATGTTGCTTCATGCATCCTCCTCCCATCCGGCCCACATGGTTCGGTCGGTCCCAGTTGGCCAATGTTTACGCCTCCGACGCATATGTTCAACAGACGAGGATTTCAAGACACGAGCTAGGGACCTCAAGAGCCGTTTAAGGGAACAAAGATATAGCCACCGCATGATTAATAAAGCCTATCTTCGGGCCAAACATAGTAATAGGAACTCTCTATTATACAGGATGGGTAGTGTGGCACAGAGAACGGATGGTTAGATTTGTGACCAACTTTAATTCTCGCTCTGGAGGGGTACGAAAGGTTTTGGAGAGGTCTTGTCTTGGCCCATCTTAAAGACAGATCCAATCATTGCTAAATTAATATCAGACAAACCATTAATCACATATCGGAGGGCTAAAAATTTGCAAGACCACTTGGTACAGAGTCATTATGTGGGAGACCCTCCTGAAAAATTCTTGGATAATATGAGTGACAAGAAGAGAGGTGGATGCAAAGCCTGGAGCCACTGTGTAGCATGTGTAAGCATAGTTAAAGATGACAAATTTGTTGATTCCTCAGGCACAAAAGAATTTCAGATACTCAAATTATTACATGTACATCCAAAAATGTAATTTATTACGCATCTTGTCCCTGTTCACTGATATATATAGGATTGACTACCCGTCAATTGAAGGTCAGGGGCTAGGAATACAGGCAGCAGTTAAAGAGGAGGATGCATCCTCTCTCAAAACATTACCGAGGCACTTTAAGATATACCACAATTGTGATAGTAGTGCCCTATGTGTCAAAGGCATTGACATGATTGATGTGGGGAAAGAGGCGGCAAGATTTTGCAATGCTTAGCGCAATTAGAAACTCGCTGGATATGGACCTTAACCCCTTTAGGACATGCGTTGTACTAGTACAGCGCATGTCGTGTCTCCCCCTTTGATGTGGGCTCCGGCGGTGAGCCCATATCAAATTTGCGACATGTGAGCTGTTTTGTACAGCTGACATGTGCGCACAATAGCGGCGGGTGAAATCGCGATTCACCTGCAGCTATTAACCTGCTAAATGCCGCTGTCAAACGCTGACAGCGGCATTTAACTACCGCTTCCTGCCGAGCGGCCGGAAATGAGCGCATCACTGGCCCCCGTCACATGATTGGGGGTCGGCGATGCATCAGGATGGTAACCATAGAGGTCCTTGAGACCTCTATGGTTACTGATGCCGGCCTGCTGTGAGCGCCACCCTGCGCTCATAGCAAGCCTGCAATTCAGCTACATAGCAGCGATCTGATGATCGCTGCTATGTAGCTGAGCCGATCCAGTGGTGCCAGCTTCTAGCCTCCCATGGAGGCTATTGAAGCATGGCAAAAGTAAAAAAAAGTTTTTAAAAATATGAAAAAAAATCTAAAAGTTTAAATCACCCCCCCCCCCTTTCGCCCCATACAAAATAAAACAATAATAAAAAAAAATCAAACCTACACATATTTGGTATTGCAGCGTTCAGAATCGTCCGCTCTATCAATAAAAAAAAATTACTTGATTTCTAAATGGCGTAGTGAGAAAAAATCGAAACGCCAGAATTACGTTTTTTTGGTCACCTCGACATTGCATTAAATGCAATAACGGGCGATCAAAAGAACGTATCTGCACCAAAATGATATCATTAAAAACGTCATGTCGGCACGCAAAAAATAAGCCCTCACCCGACCCCAGAACACGAAAAATGGAGACGCTACGAGTATCGGAAAATGGCCCTTTTTTTTAGCAAAGTTTTGGATTTTTTTCCACCACTTAGATAAAAAATAACCTAGTCATGTTAGGTGTCAATGAACTCGTAATGACCTGGAGAATCATAATATCAGTCAGTTTTAGCATTTAGTGAACCTAGCAAAAAAGCCAAACAAAAAACAAGTGTGGGATTGCACTTTTTTTGCAATTTCACCGCATTTGGAATTTTTTTCCCATTTTCTAGTAGAAGAAATAGTAAAACCAATGGTGTCGTTCAAAAGTACAACTCGTTTCGCAAAAAATAAGCCCTCACATGACCATATTGACGGAAAAATTAAAAAGTTATGTCTCTGGGAAGGAGGGGAGCGAAAAACGAAAACACAGAAATGAAAAAGGGCCGTGGCGGGAAGGGGTTAAAAACAGTGCACCCCCATGGACTCAATGAGACTCTTAGCTACTCTATGTGCCATTCCTGTGATCGTTAGTCCGTGTAGTGAACTGTGCCGTTACGTGCAGCTACGTGATTGTGCGTGTTTTTAGCATTGTTTTTATTATTTTAGATTTGCATTTACGTTTGGATTGATGTTGGTATCTGATTCCGCCACTTCACCTCTTCGCTCTACTAAGGAAGTTTGAAATACAGCTGCCATTTAATTATATGCTATATGGTGTGATTTGTTCTTTTAAATTCAGTGTTTAATTGTCATCTATGCATGTTTATTGTGATACGTATGTCACATCATGTGTTGTTGTTGTATGCCCCAGTCTATATACAAATGGTACATTTTCTGTAGGGGTAATATGATCATAATATGTATTATGTATTCAAATTGTTTATTAAATTATTGATTGATTGCTAAAGGATGAGCATAGTAGCTGTGCTATGTGCATGGTGTACTGCGTGCATAGCGAGGATATCTTTGTAATTTTGATATAGGTATGGGGAAGTTAGTTTAGATAAGTTATCCTTTAGACGCTGAACTTCTCACCGTTCTTGCCATAACTTGCTATAATTTCTTGTATTTAGCAGCAATTCCTATTATGACAGGTAGGCGGAACTAACGATGATGACCTTGTACGCGCATGCGCCTGGCCCCGACACGCTGTGCGGCCTTCGGCGTCTATATGCAGGGGAGGTTGTCATGGTGAACACAGGGCGGCACCTCTGCATGACGCCGACGCCGCCTGGGGTTGCGGGTAGTCATGGCAGCGGGCGTGTCATTTTCGGTAAGGGTCATCGCTACTTCCTGTCCGGCGGCAATTTCAACCCGGCACTTTATTCACTTTGCCCCTGACGAAGGAGCCAGTCTCCAAAACGTGCGTCGGGTAAGACGTGCGGACCCTGACTTCCACATCCAATATTTTCAGCTTTTGAAGTAATTACTTTACAGATGGCTCTAGGGGCATTTGCTTTATAGTGGACATGAGCATAATGGTTATATGACCAGGTTAGTGGTACAAGTAATTTAAAAATTGGGCAATGCCCCTCCCAGGCAGTTTAATTTTAAACATGGGATACCAAAATTAGAATATCTTGTTACTTATTCGTTGAAGTGTATACTATTATGACATCCTGCCGGCTTATAATCCACTCCCTATTGGTAGGTTATTTAACCTCATTTTTAATAGTATCGTGCCGATTATTGAATCTAAAATATATGATACATGGTAAATACAAATACTAAATGTGGTTTGTCCTGGTCCAAACGTTGTTTTTTTGCACGATTGCACTTTCTGCTTGTTTCTTGCACATATTCCCCATGAGCCCCATTTTTTCTGTCATATATGCAATAAAAGGCCTTTTATACATATATATTGAATCGTTTTTGTCATATTTGTGGTTTCCACATCCCCGTTTGGTTAAGTTTTTGGTGACTGATCCACATAATGTCCAAGATTGACAGCAAATCTATTTGGAAAAAAAAGAAAAAAATAGGCTTACTATGAGATTGATATAATGCTGTTATATACCATTATCATCCTATTATATTTTTACCACTCAATGGTATAAATCTCTGTGAAGCACCTGTGGTGCCAATGTGATCACTGCACCCTTGAAGGACCACTACGTACCCATCTTGGACAATCAGAAAGCACTGAAACTTTGTAACACAAAGGGATAATCAAGGCAGGTTTTTTTTCCACCGATTTATGGAAAAGGTCAAAGTAGTCGGGTCACAGAGAGGTCCAGTTAACCATCCCAGCTTTCAGGCACCATGTAAGGCCGGTTTCACACGTCAGTGGCTCCGGTACGTGAGGTGACAGTTTCCTCACGTACCGGAGACACTGACACACGTAGACCCATAAAAATCAATGCATCTGTGCAGATGTCATTGATTTTTTGCGGACCGTGTCTCTGTGTGCCAAACACGGAGACATGTCAGTGTTCGTGGGAGCGCACGTTTTACACGGACCCAATAGAGTCAATGGGTCCGCGTAAAACACGCACCTCACACGGACATTCTCCGTCTGGGGTCCGTGTGCGTGCAGGAGACAGCGCTACAGTAAGCGCTGTCCCCCCCACATGGTGCTGAAGCCGGTATTCATATCTTCCCTGTAGCAGCGTTTGCTATAGAGAAAATATGAAGAATAGTGTTAAAAATAAAGATTTAGGTGTCCGCCGCCCTCCCACCCCCTGTGCGCCCCCCCGCTGGTCAGAAAATACTTATCCGGGTCCCCCGTCGGCTGTCGCTCCTTCCTGGTCTGGCCGCGCCTCCTACTGTATGCGGTCACGTGGGGCCGATCAATTACAATCATGAATAGTCGGCTCCGCCCCTATGGGAGGTGGAGCCACATATTCATGACTGTAAATGATCGGGCCCACGTGACCGCATGCAGGAGAAGCCGCGGCAAGACCAAGAAGGAGCGACAGCCGACGGGGGACCCGGGTAAGTATTTTCTGACCAGCGGGGGGGCGCACAGGGGGTGGGGGGGCGGCGGACACCTAAATCTTTATTTTTAACACTATTCTTCATATTTTCTCTGCAGCAAACGCTACTGCAGAGAGGATATGAATCGCAGCTTCAGCACCATGCAGAGTGGGTACCACACGCTCCGTGTGGTACCCACTCGCCATACGGGCGGCACACGTGTGCCGCAGGTATGGCCTCCGTGAGTTCCCAGGCACACGGACACGGATAACTCCGGTACCGATTTATTCCGGTACCGGAATTATCTGGACGTGTGGGACAGCCCTAATGTTGAAGTAGACCCTTCCAAGGAGAGCTAATTTCGGCTGAGGTACAAACGATCTACAGATCTGCCATTATTGGTTTAAATTAAAACGAAAAAAATAAATACGATGCATCGGAGGCAAGAAAATACACCAGTGTCTGTCCGTGTACAATTATGGTCTGGTTCTCAGATTCTCAGTCACAAGTATTTATTACAACCACAGAAATAAGGAAAGTGGGAATGGCTTCTTACATTACATTACTTAAGAGAGAAGATATTTAAATTGGGAAAAACAAAATCATAAATTATGGATTCTGCTAAAATTCCTTTTACACTGGTTCTACCCAGCTTACTATACTTTCAGAGATAAAGAACACACAGACACCGTTATATCAGAGACAACGCCCTGTGTTATTGCTTTTATGAATAATACTTATAAAGCGAATACTAAAACACAGAATTATCCGAGATATATAGGGAGATGTAACTGACTAAATAATAATCAAAGTACAAATATTTACCATAACACTCAATATGAATTATTTGATGCATTTCAAAATTTGATTTGCCTGTAAAACATTTTACACATGTAACGGATCAAAATGGCTTCTCACCTTTGTGACTCCTTTGGTGACTTCAGTAGTCTATCTTTAGTAATAAAACATTTCCTGACGTATAAACAAATGTATCAGCCTTTCACCTTAATTCTGTAATGTGTAACAAGATCAAACATCTCTGTAAAGCACATTGTACATTCTCAACATAATTACACCTTTCCCCCTCTGTGTAATCTCTGATAGTAAACCAGACTTGACATATGTACAAAATGATTCTTACATTCTCAAGATGGATAAGGGTATGTGTCCACGTTCAGGATTGCATCAGGATTTGGTCAGGATTTTCCATCAGTATTTGTAAGCCAAAACCAGGAGTGGAACAATTAGAGGAAAAGTATAATAGAAACATATGCACCACTTAAGCATTTATCACCCACTCCTGGTTTTGGCTACAAATACTGATGGAAAATCCTGACCAAATCCTGATGCAATCCTGAATGTGGACACATACCCTAAGGGTATGTTTCCACGTTCAGGAAACGCTGCGTTTTTGACGCTGCGTTTTTCTGCTGCGTCAAAAACGCAGCGTCCAGATGTTACAGCATAGTGGATGGGATTTTATGAAATCCAGACTCCACTATGCGTTTAAAAACGCATGCGTTTTTGCCGCGAAAACGCATGCGTTGTGCGTTTTTTCAAAACGCTGCATGTTGCTACTATGAGCAAAACACGCAGGTACACCACAGGTGACCTGCCAGTGACCTCAGGTGCAGTTTTGGTCAGGATTTTACTTGCATAAAATCCTGACCAAAGACTGATGCAATCCTGAACGTGGAGACATACCCTAAGACTTCCCTCCTGTGTGGATTCTTTCATGTGTAACAAGACTTGATTTAATTACAAAGTGTCTCGCACAAAACGAACAAGAAAATGGCTTCTCCCCTGTGTGACTTCGATGATGATCAAGAAGTTTGGCTTTAGAAATAAAACATTTCCAACATTCAGAACATGAATATGGCTTCTCTCCTGTGTGAATTCTCTGATGTTTTGCAACATCAGCTTGATATATAAAACATTTCCCACATTCTGAACATGAATATGGTTTCTCTCCTGTGTGAATTTTCGTATGACTTACTAAAGCGGAATTATCTGAAAAACTTTTCCCACATTCTTTACAAGAATATAGCTTCTTCTCTCCTGTGTGAGTTCTCAGATGAGCTACTAAACCTGATTTATCTGAAAAACATTTCCCACAATCTGAACAAGGGTATGGCTTCTGTCCTGTGTGGATTCTCTCATGTGTACCAAGATTTGACTTAATTGCAAAGCATTTCCCACAAAATGAACAAGAAAATGGCTTCTCCCCGGTGTGACTTCGATGATGATCAAGAAGTTTAGTTTTAGAAATAAAACATTTCCCACATTCTGAACATGAAAATGGTTTCTCTCCTGAGTGAATTTTCTGATGCCGGACAAGATGCGATTTACCTCCAAAACATTTCCCACATTCCGGACATGAAAATGGCTTCTCCCCTGTGTGACTTCAATGATGATCAAGAAGTTTGGTTTTAGAAATAAAACATTTCCCACATTCCGAGCATGAAAATGGCTTCTCCCCTGTGTGACTTCGATGATGATCAAGAAGTTTGGTTTTAGAAATAAAACATTTCCCACATTCCGAGCATGAAAATGGCTTCTCCCCTGTGTGATATTTTTCATGTATAACAAGATTTGATTTATTTCTAAAGCTTTTCCCACATTCTGAACAAGAGTATGGCTTCTCCCCTGTGTGAATTCTTCTATGTATATGAAGATTTGAGCTTCTCGCAAAATGCTTTCCACAGAGCCCACATTGAAACTCTTTGCTTACTGTCTGATCTCTGCTTCTAACAATCTGAGATTGGTTAGAAGACGGTTCCTCAGGATTAGGTGGATTATATGTTGGCTCTGTACAGTTGAATCCTGAATGTACTTTAGAGCTGGTGAGATTTTCTTCTTTAGAGTGTGGTTTCGTATTTTCAGCTTCTAATTTATAATTTGCCGATAACCTGAAGCTTCTCTCAGACTTGTTGTCATTTTCTGTAAAGAGTAAACATGATTCTTTTTAAGTTTCTTCACAATCCAATGTAGATATAATGTTACTATTAGGGTATGATCACACATGGTGTAATTACAGCTGAATTTTTTGCACCAAAGACCAGAGAATGTTGGCAGGAAAAATACGGAGTACAATATGGGCATTTTTGAGACATTTTGATGCGTTTTCACTTGTATTAATTTTTTAATGCATTTGAATTGGTAAAAAACAATGAAAAAACTGACAAGCTGCTTATTTGAAAAAAAAAAATACATTGATGATTAAAATACCCAAGGAAACAAAAAAAAACTAGAATGCACATAAGATTCCAGAAATCACATCCATTTTGTCAGTTTACTACGTATTTTACATACAAAATATGCTGCTTAAAATGCACAGCAAAACTGCTGCAATTACACCCCGTGTGAACACAGCCTTAGAAAGAACAAGACACATGCAGATTGTGATGAATTTGAAGTGCAGTTTTTGTTTTTTTTACCCAAAGCCAGACAAGGATCCAGCAGGAAGGAGAAGTAAAGAACATTTCTTTTGAACCAAATTACAGTTCTGGCTGAAAAAAATTGCATTGAAAACTACCACAAAAAAAACTACAGGTGTGATTCTCAACATCTTTGTACACACATAAACTAAGTATAAAATAGTTGCTAAATAGGTCAGCTGTTAGGAAAATGATATCTGGCGGAGATAAAACACAAGTAGTATGGTGTATGATCTGTGCAAGCAAAGGATCATATGTTCACATTCTCTTAAAAAACTAAGAAATACTTTTTTTCCAGGATGAGTTGTAATTTATTTATTTATTTTTTTTACATACAATTTACTGAAAAAAGGGGAAAAAATTCCAAGTGCAGCGAAATTATGGCGAAAAAAAATTGCAATTCCACCAGTGTTTTTGGGTTTTGTTTTTAGTTCATTCATTGTGTGGTAAAAATAACTCCGCTCCACGATTCTCCAGGTCAGAACAATTCCACCGATATAAAACTTAGTGTTTTTATTATGTTAGTGATGAAAAAATCTGCAATTTGTATTAATAAAAAAAAAAAACTACATACATATTTTGTTTAGGACACCGTAACCTTCTTATTTTTCCGTCCATGGAGCTAGGTCAGGGCTTGTTTTTTGTACAACAAGTTGATGTTTTTATTAAAACTATTTTAAAAGGTTTATAAAAGTTTTTTTTTTATTCGGGGGGGGGGGGGAACCAAATATATTTAATTTTTAAATTGTTTTACATTATTCTTAAAGGGGGGCAATTTTACGATTTCTTATCCTATACAACACCACCACATTACTGCAGTATACAGCTCTGGGTAAAATTAAGAGACCATCACATCAAAACGCTGTCATGGGCAGCCCAATCTCCAGACCTGAACCCAAAGAAAACCTCTGGAATGTAATCAAGAGGATGATGGATAGTCACATGCCAGCAAACAAAGAAGAACTGCTTACATTTTTGTACCAGAAGCAGTGTGAAAGACTGGTAGAAAGCATGCCAAGACGCATGAAAGCTGTGATTAAAAATCATAGTTATTCCACAAAAATATTGATTTCTGAACTCTTCCTGAGTTAAAAAGTTAATATTGTTGTTGCCTAATGATTATGAACTTGTTTCCTTTGCATTATTTGAGGTCTGAAAGCACTGTTTGTTTGTTTTGTTTTTAATTTTGATCATTTCTCATTTTCAGAAAATAAATACAAAATTTATTTCTTGGAACTTCGGAGACATGTTGTCAGAAGTTTATAGAATAAAACAACAATTTACATTTTACTCAAAATATTCCTATAAAGAGAAAAATCAGACAAACTGAACATTTTGCAGTGGTCTCTTAATTTTTGCCAGCGCTGTATAGATGATGTCTTATCCTATATAACACCACCACATTACTGCAGTATATAGAGATATCGCGGTTCTACTGAGGCTCAACCTCTCACAAGAGGACCATGATGTCAGTAATGGGGACCTTCAGAAGGCCCTGGATGACCAGAGTAACACAGAATTTCTTACTGTTCATCAATCCTTCCATAACTAAATGGTCACTAAGGCTACTTTCACACTAGCGTTAACTGCAATACGTCGCAAATGCGTCGTTTTGCCGAAAATACGCATCCAGCAAAAGTTCTTGCTGGATACGTTTTTTCGTCATAGACTAACATTAGCGACGCATTTGCGACGCATTGCAAAACGTCGCGTCCGTTTTGCGACGCTTGGGCGTGTGGTAGCGGACCGTCGGGAGAAAAAAACGTTACATGTAACGTTTTTTGCTCCCGACGGTCCGCTTTTTCCGACCGCGCATGCGCGGCCGGAACTCCGCCCCCACCTCCCCGCACTTCCCCGCACCTCACAATGGGGCAGCAGATGTGTGGGAAAAATGCATCCAGTGCCCCCGTTGTGCGGCGGAGACCACGCTAGCGTCGGGAACCTAGGCCCGACGCACAGCGACGGGTTGTTCCCGACGCTAGTGTGAAAGTAGCCTAAGATGCACACAGCCCAGAAGGGATAATAAAACACGGCTTCTATTAAAAAAAAACTCTCAAAGCTCCGAAAATAAAAACAAAATCAAATTAAAAAAATAACAGAGTATGAAGACCCCAAGAAAAGGTTTTATAAAGTATTTTTCTCATGTAAAACTAAACTTTATCATTTGGACATCGCTGTAATTGTTTCGACTCACAGACCTCATCAACTGTATCTTTGCTCCGTGTCAGCCAGTAGATACAAAATACTAAACTTTGCGGACTCTCAATAACGCTGAATGGTGAACGATGTGAAAAATACAAATTTATAGTTTTCTGTTCATCATTGCTATAAAAAAATGGAATAAAAAATGTTAAATCATATTTACAAAAAAAAATGGCCCAGCTGAAAACGGCAGGAAGTCCTGCAAAAAAACAAATCCTTACACAGCTCTAGATATGATAAATAATAATAATTTTATTTTATATAGCGGCAACATAGTCCGCAGCACTTGACAATTAACCAGTGACATACAGACAATAAATGCAATACAAGGTAAGACAGCTGAACAGTTATAGGAGGAGCGAGGGTCCGGCTCCTCGCAAGGTGCAATCTACAAGGACACAGGGGGACACAATAGGTGAAAAGTGCGGTTATTTCAGGTCTAGCAATTGTAATCAATAGGGATTTTTAGATAAAGCTGCAGGATCCGTTCATCAGCCCGTGCAAATATCAAGTGCATGGAGTATGTGGAGACAGATGAATAGGAGGGAGCAGATTCTGAATAATGTTTAGAAGGAGGGAACAAGGGAGAGTAAGGTTATTATTTTTACAATTCTGACCACTGTCACTTTAAGAGGTTACAACTCTGGAGCTTCCATGGCTCCCACTGATTCTGAGATTGTTTTCTCGTGACATATTGTACTTCATGTTAGTGGTAAAATTTATTCGATATCACTTGCGTTTATTTATTTAACCCCTTCCCGACATGTGACGGTATAGTACGTCACATGTCGGGACCCCCGCTTTGATGTGCGCTCCGGCGGTGAGCGCACATCAAAGTCGCGACATGTCAGCTGTTTTTTACAGCTGACATGTGCGCGCAATAGCGGCGGGTGAAATCGCGATCACCCGCCGCTATTAACTAGTTAAATGCCGCTGTCAAACGCAGACAGCGGCATTTAACTACCGCATCCGGCCGTGCGGCCGGATATGAGCGCATCGCCGACCCCCGTCACATGATCGGGGGTCGGCGATGAGTCAGGAAGGTAACCATAGAGGTCCTTGAGACCTCTATGGTTACTGATTGCCGGTGGCTGTGAGCGCCCCCCTGTGGTCGGCGCTCACAGCACACCTGCAAATCTGCTGTGTAGCAGCGATCTTATGATCACTGCTGCATAGCAGAGCCGATCGGGCTGTGCCTGCTTCTAGCCTCCCATGGAGGCTATAGAAGCATGGCAAAAGTAAAAAAAAAAAGTTTTTAAAAATGTGAAAAAAATAAAAAAAATATAAAAGTTTAAATCACCCCCCTTTCGCCCCAATCAAAATAAATCAATAAAAAAAAACCCCAACCTACACATATTTGGTATCGCCGTGTTCAGAATCGCCCGATCTATCAATAAAAAAAAAGCATTAACCTGATCGCTAAATGGCGTAATGAGAAAAAAATTCGAAACGCCAGATTTACGTTTTTTTGGTCGCCACGACATTGCATTAAAATGCAATAACGGGCGATCAAAAGAACGTATCTACACCAAAATGCTATCATTAAAAACGCCAGCTCAGCACGCAAAAAATAAGCCCTCACCTGACCCCAGATCACGAAAAATGGAGACGCTACGAGTATCGGAAAATGGCGCAATTTTGTTTTGTTTTGTTTTTTGCAAAGTTTGGAATTTTTTTTCACCACTTAGGTGAAAAATAACCTAGTCATGTTAGGTGTCTATGAACTCGTAGTGACCTGGAGAATCATAATGGCAGGTCAGTTTTAGCATTTAGTGAACCTAGCAAAAAAGCCAAGCAAAAAACAAGTGTGGGATTGCACTTTTTTTGCAATTTCACTGCACTTGGAATTTTTTTCCCGTTTTCTAGTACACGACATGCTAAAACCAATGATGTCGTTCAAAAGTACAACTCGTCCCGCAAAAAATAAGCCCTCACACGGCCAAATTGACGGAAAAATAAAAAAGTTATGGCTCTGGGAAGGAGGGTAGCGAAAAACGAAAATGGAAAAACGGAAAAAGCTCCGGGGGTGAAGGGGTTAAAAAAAACAGAAATTTGGCAAAAACTTTGAAAATTTAGCAATTTTCAACCTTTTAATTTTTGTACACTTAAACTAGAGAATGGTGTCACCCAAAATAGTCAACATTTCCCACATGTCTACTTTACATCAGCACAATTTTGGAATCATAATTTTTTTTTTATTAGGACACTATAAGGCTAAGTTCACACGTTGCAGAATTGCCGCAGAAATTTCCGTGGCAATTCTGCAGCTCCTGCCGCGGGTATATCGCATGCAGAATTGGCATGCATATTCCAACAGAAAACTAGCGTTTTGCAAGCGATCTGTAGCATGGCTTGGAAAACTGACAGGTTGGTCACACTTGAGTGTGACCAACTTTTTACTATAGATGCAGCCTATGCAGCATCTATAGTAAAAGATAGAATGTTAAAAATAATAAAAAAAAATTAAAAAATGGTTATACTCACCTGCAGACAGCCGATCTCCTCAGCGGCTTCTGTTCCTATAGATGCTGTGTGCAGGACCTTCGATGACGTCGCGGTCACATGACCGCGACATCATCGCGGTCATGTGACCGCGACGTCATCGCAGGTCCTTCACACACACCATCTATAGGAACGGAAGCGGCCAGGTGCACTGCTGAGAGGCGGGAGGACTCCGGGGCCATCAGAGGGTGAGTATATCACGATTTTTTATTTTAATTCTTTTTTTTTTTTTTAACAATTATATGGTGCCCAGTCCGTGGAGGAGAGTCTCCTCTCCTCCACACTGGGTACCAACCGCACATAATCTGCTTACTTCCCGCATGGTGGGCACAGCCCCGTGCGGGAAGTAAGCAGATCAATGCATTCCTAGGTGTGCGGAATCCCCGCGATTCCGCAAATTTAATGAACATGCTGCGTTTTTTTCTGGATTGCGATTCCGCTCAGGAAAAAAATGCAGCATGTGCACAAAAAATGCGGATTGCATTCTATTAAATAGCATGCTTAATGTGAGCATTTTTTTCGCGGTTTCATAGCGTTTTTATAGCGAAAAACTGAAAAAAACGCAAAAAATCTCCTACGTGTGCACACAGCCTAAGGGCTAAAAGTTGACCAGCGATTTTTCATTTTTCCAACAAAATTTACAAAACCATTTTTTAGGGACCACCTCACGTTTGAAGTGAGTCTAGGGGGTCAATATAACAGAAAATACCCAAAAGTGACACCATTCTAAAAACTGCACCCTTCAAGCTGCTCAAAACCACATTCAAGAAGTTTATTAACCCCTCAGGTGCTTCACTAGAACTAAAGAAATGTGGAAGGAAAAAATGAACATTTTACTTTTTCACAAATTTTTTTTACTTTGGAACCAATTTTTTTTTATTTTCACAAGGTTATCAGGAGAAAATGGACCACAAAAGTTGTTGTGCAATTTGTTGCGAGTACATCGATTCCCCATATGTGGGAGAAAGCCACCGTTTGGGGGCATGGCAGGGCTCAGAAGGGAGGGAGCGATATTTGACTTTTTGAACTCAAAATTGGCTGGAATCAATGGCGTGCACCATGTCACGTTTGGAGACCCCCTGATGTGCCTAAACAGTGGAACCCCCCAATTGTAACTCCAAACCTAACCCCAACACACCGCTAACCACAGCCCCTAACCCCAACACATCCAAACCACAAACCTAACACTAATCCCAACCCTAACCGTAATCCCAACCATAACCACAACCCTAACTTTAGCCCAAACCTCACACTTTAGCCCGACCCTAACCCCAATGGAAAAATGGTAATAAATAATTTTTTTTACATTTTATTATTTTTACCTAAGGGGGTGATAAAGGAGGGGGGGGGTTGATTTACTATTTTTTTTTTAAATTTTGATCACTATGATAGGGTCTATCGCAGTGATCAAAATGAACCAATAGGAAAAATTTCCCATTGTTGCCGGGTGCCGGCCGGCAGATCTTGGTTGACGCAATGCACATGCGCCCGCCATCTTCTCCCGGAAGAAGACGGCGGCGGCCAGGGGGACTTCACGGGGGGATGCGATCACATCAGAGGAGAGAGAAATTAAATGGAAAATTTACTTTTTTTTTTGCGGTCGCCGTTGTACCGTTAATAACAGCGATCGCAACACTGGGATCAGGAAAAACTGACCCGAATCATGTTCTCTGGGGTCTCAGCTACCCCCGGTAGCCGAGACCCCAGATAAATCTTGACCCTGGGGGTGCTATACACTTATTTCTCAGCACCGTTAAAAAGCGGAGATGAGTGTTCACTGTATGAAGAAATAACAAGTAATGATACAACTGGTTCGGCCGGAATCATACCGCTGCACAGAACGACGTCACCATGGCAAATGGTTTCACATTTCAGGGGTTTAAAAGAAAAAAAGAAGCCAGAATTGCTGTTTTTCTTCTATTTCTTCCCATAAAAAGTTTATCAGTTATTAAGTTTAATCTGTTATTAAGTTTAATCTACCCCATAAATAAACCACCGATATTGGAAAAACAATGCTTTGTAGTAAGAACCGAAAAATGGTCGATCATAAAGATATTACAGACTTCACAGAAGAGAAAACCATCTGACTCAGGACAGCGCTCGTCCTCACAAACCATTAAATCTTGTTTTACAGACAACGACTGAAGAGAAATATTATATAGAAATAATAATCGCTGTAGAGTTCAGAGCTGAAGTCGGTGGTAGATGTGACAGGAACGAGAACTATGAAGGAAGGAAGTGTAACAGGTGCAGGAGAGTCCACAGAACACCTTGTAGAGGACGTCTCTGCACCCCAGCTCCCTTATATACTGTACATGACTCTGTACAGCTCCTGCCCAATGTGTCCATATATATTTGGACAGAGACAACATTTTTCTAGTTTTGGTTATAGACATTACCACAATGAATTTTAAACAAAACAATTCCGATGCAGTTGAAGTTCAGACTTTCAGCTTTCATTTGAGGGGATCTACATTAATTGGATGAAGGGTTTAGGAGTTTCAGCTCCTTAACATGTGCCACCCTGTTTTTAAAGGGACCAAAAGTAATTGGACAGATTCAATCATTGTAAATAAAATGTTCATTTCTAGTACTTGGTTGAAAACCCTTTGTTGGCAATGACTGCCTGAAGTCTTGAGCTCATGGACATCACCAGACGCTGTGTTTCCTCCTTTTTGATGCTCTGCCAGGCCTTCACTGCGGTGGTTTTCAGTTGCTGTTTGTTTGTGGCCTTTCTGTCTGAAGATTAGTCTTTAACAAGTGAAATGATGCTCAATTGGGTTGAGATCAGGTGACTGACTTGGCCATTCAAGAATATTCCACTCCTTTGCTTTAATAAACTCCTGGGTGGCTTTATGTTTTGGGTCATTGTCCATCTGTAGTATGAAACGACGACCAATCAGTTTGCTGCATTTGGCTGGATCTGAGCACACAGTATGGCGGCTCTGAAGACCTCAGAATTCATTCCTGTGTCACATCATCAATAAACACTAGTGACCCAGTGCCACTGGCAGCCATGCATGCCCAAGCCATCACACTGCCTCCGCCGTGATTTACAGATGATGTGGTATGCTTTGGATCATGAGCTGTACTACGCCTTCACCATACATTTCTCTTTCCATCATTCTGGTAGAGGTTGATCTTGGTTTCATCTGTCCACAGAATGTTCTTCCAGAACTGTGCTGGCTTTTTTAGATGTTTTAGCCTTTTTCTTCTTGATGCTTATGAGTGGCTGCACCGTGCAGTGAACCCTCTGTATTTACTTTCATGCAGTCTTCTCTTTATGGTAGATTTGGATATTGATACGCCTACATCCTGGAGAGTCTTGGTCACTTGGTTGGCTGTTGTGAAGGGGTTTCTCTTCACCATGGAGATTATTCTGCCATCATCCACCACTGTTGTCTTCCGTGGGTGCCCAGGTCTTTTTGCATTGATGAGTTCACCAGTGCTTTATTTCTTTCTCAGGATGTACCAAACTGTAGATTTTGCCGCTCCTAATATTGTAGCAATTCCTCAGATGGGATTTTTCTGTTTTCGCAGCTTTAGGATGGCTTGTTTCACCTGCATGGAGAGCTCCTTTGACTGCATGTTTACTTCACAGCAAAACCTTCCAAATGCAAGCACCACACCTCAAATCACCTCCAGGCCTTTTATCTGCTTAATTGAGAATGACATAACGAAGGGATTGCCCACACCTGTCCATGAGATAGCCTTGGAGTCAATTGTCCAATTACTTTTGGTCCCTTTAAAAACAGGGTGGCACATGTTAAGGAGCTGAAACTCCTAAACCCTTCATCCAATTATAATGTGGATCCCCTCAAATGAAAGCTGAAAGTCTGAACTTCAACTGCATCTGAATTGTTATATATATATATTGTTAAATATATATGGACCTAACTGTATATATATATATATATATATATATATATATTTATTACACACCTATGAAGGACGGACGAGTAACTGGTGCAGGAGAGTCCACAGAACACCCTGTAGAGGACGTCTCTGTGCTCCCAGCTCCCTTGTATCCTGCCCTGTACATGACTCCATGTACAGCTCCTGCCCAATGTGTCACTTATACAGTATACATACACTGCTCAAAAAAATAAAGGGAACACTAAAATACCACATTCTAGATATCTCTGAATGAAACATTCCAGTTGCAAACTTTTATTCATTGAATAGTGGAATGTGTTCAGAACAATAAAACATAGCAATTATCAATGTAAATCAAAATGATTATACCATGGAGGTCTGGAGTTGGAATGATACTCAAAATCAAAGTGAAAAATCAAATTACAGGCTGATCCAACTTCACTGGAAATGCCTCATGATAAGGAAAAGATGCTCAGTAGTGTGTGTGGCCTCCACGTGCCTGTATGACTTCCGTACAACGCCTGGGCATGCTTCTGATGAGGCGGCGGATGTCTCCTGAGGGATCTCCTTCCAGACCTGGACTAAAGCATCTGCCAACTCCTGGAGAGTCTGTGGTGCAACTAGACATTGGTGGATGGAGCGAGACATGATGTCTCAGATGTGCTCAATCGGATTCAGGTCTGGGGAATGGGCGGGCCAGTCCATAGCTTCAATGCCTTCATCTTGCAGGAACTGCTGACACACTCCAGCCACATGAGGTCTGGCATTGTCCTGCATTAGGAGCAATCCAGGGCCAAGGGCACCAGCATATGGTCTCACAAGGGGTCTGAGGATCTCATCTCGGTACCTAATGGCAGTCAGGCTACCTCTGGCGAGCACGTGGAGGGCTGAGCAGCCCACCAAAGAAATGCCACCCCACACCATTACTGACCCACTGCCAAACCAGTCATGCTGAGGATGTTGCCGGCAGATCGCTCTCCATGGCGTCTCCAGACTCTGTCACGTCTGTCACATGTGCTCAGTGTGAACCTGCCTTCATCTGTGAAGAGCACAGGGCGCCAGTGGTGAATTTGCCAATCCTGGTGTGCTGTGGCAAATGCCCAGCTTCCTGCACGGTGTTGGGCTGTGAGCACAACCCCCATCTGTGGATGTCGGGCACTCAGACCTTCCTCATCCAGTCAGTTTCTAACCATTTTTGCAGACACTTGCACATTTGTGGCCTGCTGGAGGTCATTTTGCAGGGCTCTGGCAGTGCTCCTCCTGTTCCCCCTTGTACAAAGGCGGAGGTAGTGGTTCTGCTGTTGGGTTGTTGCCCTCCTACGGCTCCCTCCACGTCTCCTGGTGTACTGACCTATCTCCTGGTAGCACCTTCAGCCTCTGGACACTACATTGACAGACACAGCAAACCTTCATGCCACAGCTCGCATTGATGTGCCATCCTGGATGAGCTGCACTACCTGAGCCACTTGTGTGGGTTGTAGAGTCCGTCTTATACTACCACAAGTGTGAAAGCACAACCAACATTCAAAAGTGACCAAAACATCAGCCAGAAATCATTGGTACAGAGATGTGGTCGGTGGTCCCTACCTGCAGAACCACTCCTTTATTGAGATGGTCTTGATAATTGCCAATAATTTCCATCTGTTGTCTATTCCATTTGCACAACAGCAGGTGAAATTGATTGTCAGTCAGTGTTGCTTCCTAAGTGGACCGTTTGATTTCACAGAAGTTTGATTTACATGGAGTTATATTCTGTTGTTTAAGTTTTCCCTTCATTTCTTTGAGCAGTGTATATTACACACCTATGAAGGATGGACGTGTAAATGGTGCAGGAGAGTCCACAGAACACCTTGTAAAGGACGTCTCTGTGCTCCCAGCTCCCTTATATCCTGCCCTGTACATGACTCCGTGTACAGCTCCTGCCTCATGTGTCACTTATACAGTGTATATATATTACATACCTGTGGAAACATCTCCCAGAATCTCCTCCTTCCTGTCACTCACACACTGCTGATCCCCCCTCGTCATCGCTTCTTCTTCATCCTTCACTTTAATAATAATCAGATCTTCCCCCTGATACATCAGATGGAACAATAAGTACAATATAAGACGAGTGGGAAATAAGAAACCACCAAAATCAATGACTACAACTACAGGATCAGAAAAGCCCCAAACCCTCCATATACAGTGTCATCTACCTGACTGTCCTCCGGGATGTTGTGATTCTCCTCTGGACAGTCCTGGGGATACAGAGGACGGGGACATCTCTCTGGTGGATTTCTCCTCCTGCATCCATCTGTGGAGACACAACCACGTAGTGACTGACTACACAGCACCTGTATATCTATACACCCGAAACTTCTCTATCAGAACCAGTTTTTCTATGTTGTGGTCTTCTCCACATAAATGAGGGTCCCAGGGCATCTAGTGTAGACCTGATGGGGACAATGGCCTATGAGAGAAGATGGACGGGCAGGAAGTCCTCATTATAATATTTTTACAAATGTCCTGTTGGACAAAGGATTCATACAACTTCCACCGATCATAAACACTAAGGCCTGTTTCACACATCAGGTTTTCACCGTCAGGCTGAATCCGGCGAATGTTGAAAAAACGGATCCGTCGCAGATTGTGAAAAACTGATGCGACGGATCCGTTTTTTCGACAGATCCGACTAGCTGATCCAGCTAGTTGGATACTAAAAAAATCTGAGCATGTGCAGTTAAAAAAAAAAAAAAAAACCCGGAATCCGGCATTTGAAGGATTCGGCGTCATCCAGTGCCCATAGGCTTCCATTGTAGCAAAAAGCCAGAAACGCCTTATCTGGGGCTGTCTGTTTTTTTGCCGCAGACAAAAAATGTAACTTTGTACGTTTTTTCCAGACGGATCCGGCGAAAGACGGACGAAATGTGAGGCCATCTGGCGCTAATACAAGTCTATGAGAAAAAAACGGGTCCGGCGACAGCTTTCGCTGGATCTGTTTTTTTCAAAAAAAAGCCAGATTTAGACTGACGGCGAAAACCTGATGTGTGAAAGGGGCCTAACTTGTATTAATTTTAGCGAAAAATTCATTGTCCGTATTTTTCTTCTAGAAAATGAGCCGACAGCGAGGTACTGGCCACTGTGGTGGAGCAGAACCCGTGATACTGTGGGATCACTGTATGTGCACACGACGTCTTCAGGAGGTGAGCCCGCAGAGGTTTAGCTACAGGACGACACTTTAGGAAATGCCAGGAGATTTTTTCCTAAAGCCTCTTGTTTAACATTTTTGATTGTTTTCTGGGCGCTTCATCAACATTTTAGACTGATAGTTTTTAAGCATTTTTCTATTGTTTTGGGGTGACCATTATTTACTGGCATTTTAAAGATGGAGAGCAGCTAACAGTGAAAAAAACTCAGAAAAAATACATACCATGAGATACAGCCTTCCCAAAACCCTGTCTGATGACAAATGCACACTTAGCAGGATGCAGCAGGCCTCCACTGATAAAGGCAAGGGGCAGCGCAGGTGCAAACTACTGATAAAAAGAGCCACCCCCACACCAGCCAGACACTGCAGGGGTTGGCTGCCTAGTAGAAAAAATACACATTGATATAGCTCGCATAGGACGCCAGTCATACAGGTAAGTGTGATGCACAGTGTCTGGTATGCAGCCTATTAATGACACCCCTGTATTAACAGGCGGGCTGCCCAGCACCATAGTATGCAGCACACTGTGACAGACGCCCCAAAAACCAAACCAACAAAAAGATGCCTGGCCACATCCCGCAAAAAAATGATATAATATAAAGTGCAAACAATTAATGCATATGATAAACACATACATTAAATGAGGTATTGGTTTAATATTTTGGCCAAAATTAATAAGCTCGCAACCCAACATCAAGGGTCCTCATTACTTGCGAGTCCTACCACTAAAATAAAAAAACAGCTAACATAGAAAAAACTCTGAAAAAATACATACCATGAGATACAGCCTTCCCAAAATCCTATCAGTAGTTTGCACCTGTGCTGCCCTTCGCCTTTATCAGTGGAGGCTGCTGCATCCTGCTAAATGCGCATTTTAGGCTACTTTCACACTGGCGTTAACTGCATTACGTCGCAATGCGTCGTTTTTCCGAAAAAACGCATCCTGCAAAAGTGCTTGCAGGATGCGTTTTTTCTGCATTGACTAACATTAGCGACGCATTTGCGACGCATTGACACACATCGCAACCGTCGTGCGACGGTTGCGCCGTGTTGTGGCGGACCGTCGGGAGCAAAAAACGTTACATGTAACGTTTTTTGCTCACGACGGTCCGCTTTTTCCGACCGCGCATGCGCGGCTGGAACTCCGCCCCCACCTCCCCGCACTTCCCCGCACCTCACAATGGGGCAGCGGATGCGCTGGAAAAATGCATCCGCTGCCCCCGTTGTGCGGCGGAGACCACGCTAGCGTCGGTGACCTCGGCCCGACGCACTGCGACGGACCAAGCCCGACGCTAGTGTGAAAGTAGCCTTAAAGATACTTTATTTTAACTCCATTCAACAAAGGAAAATAAACACCAGTGGTTTTTAAAGCAAAGATGTTGAAAAACAACTGAAAAGATGCACATGTGTTTTTAGTCTTTCCATTGCGTTTTATTATAAAGTATAGAGTTTCGTCAGAGTGGAAAACTCTCGAACAATGGTCGCTCACTTCTTTTAACCACTTGGTGTCTTTAGAAACCTGAAGTAGTTAAAAGACTGAACATATGAACAGCAAGTCGTTGTTACATAGAAATGACCATGTTCACTTTTTTAGCATTTAATTAGCGCTATTTTGGAGCAGAATCCACCTTAAAGATGTCTTGTGCACATACCGATAGATGGTATTAGTAGTGGTGGTCTGCAATCCGCACCACTATAAACTGAAGGGCTGCTCAATCAAATAATATATAACAATATGTGTAGAACGGACCTCACTACATGTTTCACCAATAGAACAGCTTCATCTTTGCCTCTTTATTCCCCTGATGAAGCTGTTGTGTCAGTGAAACATGTAGGGAGGTCAGATCTACACACATTTTTATACATCCTCTGATTGAGCAGCTTATCATTTTTTAATGATTGTGGTGGAGACTGTATATCCCCGCTGCTAGTACTGTCTAATAACAGTATAGTGCAGCCAGCTGGCGGTCCAATCTCTGGAAGTCTAAGGAGCAGTCTGGAGAAAAAGGGACAATTTATTTTCAACAAATACTAATAAAAGTTATGTTTTATGAGAGATGGAGGCGTTAGGTACCCTGTGCACAACAGTCATTATTCTTCATATTTAAAGGCCTTGTTTGGCACCGAGCAGTGGAGATTTCGATGCTGCCTTGTCCTGCAGAACAATACTGGTTTTCTGGAGAGACACAGACTTTTTTCTGGTCCACTGCTGGGAGAAAGTCTTCAAATCGCAGGCAGGAGGTTTGGGAGGCGATTGTGATCCACCTTCAACCGGAAAAGGTCCAAGAAGCTCCTCTGTAATAATCCCACTGATAGCAGTGCCCACCTCCACCTCACTGGCGTCTGGGAGGAACTGGAGATGGTGCCCAGTACTGATCCAGCCACAGCTCGTCCATCCGTTCTGTTCAGAGTCACCTCATCTCATCAGTCCATAAAACCTGTGAACAATCTGTATCAGATATTCCTTGGCCAGACTTGATGTTTCCACTTGTGTGTTGCTCAGTGGTGGTCGGGCTCAGCCTCCTCACCTCAGCCGTGTCTCTGATCACTGAACACCTTGTACTTCTGAGTCTTGTTCAGTGGTGGTCGGGCTCAGCCTCCTCACCTCAGCCGTGTCTCTGACCACTGAACACCTTGTACTTCTGTGTCTTGCTCAGTGGTGGTCGGACTCAGCCTCCTCACCTCGGTCGTGTCTCTGACCACTGAACACTTTGTACTTCTGTGTCTTGCTCAGTGGTGGTCGGGCTCAGCCTCCTCACCTCGGCCGTGTCTCTGAGCACTGAACACCTTGTACTTCTGTGTCTTGCTCAGTGGTGGTCGGGCTCGGCCTCCTCACCTCGGCAGTGTCTCTGAGCACTGAACACCTTGTACTTCTGTGTCTTGCTCAGTGGTGGTCGGGCTCGGCGTCCTCACCTCGGTTGTGTCTCTGAACACTGTACACCTTGCACTTCTGTGTCTTGCTCAGTGGTGGTCGGGCTCAGCCTCCTCACCTCGGCCGTGTCTCTGAGCACTGAACACCTTGTACTTCTGGGTCTTGCTCAGTGGTGGTCGGGCTCGGCGTCCTCACCTCGGTCGTGTCTCTGAACACTGTACACCTTGCACTTCTGTGTCTTGCTCAGTGGTGGTCGGGCTCAGCCTCCTCACCTCGGCCGTGTCTCTGAGCACTGAACACCTTGTACTTCTGGGTCTTGCTCAGTGGTGGTCGGGCTCAGCCTCCTCACCTCGGCCGTGTCTCTGAACACTGAGCACCTTGTACTTCTGGGTCTTGCTCAGTGGTGGTCGGGCTCGGCCTCCTCACCTCGGCCGTGTCT